>NC_138026.1:17054738-17654738 GCF_964106645.2 Podarcis pityusensis
CAACAGGTACCAAGAAAGGAAAGAAGAGGGACTTGATAAGGAGTGGGACCAGAAAAGCAATGCCGGAAGCCTGGATTCTTCTGATGATGAGTCGTCCATCTTTGAGAAGGAGCTCGAGAAGTTTGATAAGCAATGGTTGGGGGAGTTGCGCAAAAACATATGGGTCAGAATGGAGAACCCTGCCTCTTGCTTGTCCGCCAAGTTGATTGCTGTTTCCTCCTTGAGCGTGGTCCTAGCATCCATTGTCACCATGTGCATCCATAGCATGCCAGAATTTCAGAAGCTGGATGCCAACGAAAGGGAGATAGAAGACCCTATCCTGGAAATAGTGGAGATCATATGCATCATCTGGTTCACCTCTGAGCTTATGATCAGGTTGGCTGCTGCTCCCAGTCAGAAAAAGTTCTGGAAGAACCCGCTGAACATTATAGACTTTGTCTCCATCATTCCGTTCTACGCCACTTTGGCCGTGGACACCAAAGAGGAGGAAAGCGAAGACATCGAGAACATGGGGAAAGTGGTCCAGATCCTGCGTTTGATGAGGATCTTCCGTATCCTGAAGCTGGCTAGGCACTCTGTTGGGCTGCGGTCATTGGGTGCCACTTTGAGGCACAGCTACCACGAAGTTGGACTTCTGCTTTTGTTCCTGGCCGTTGGGATTTCCATTTTCTCCGTCCTGGTCTACTCTGTGGAAAAAGATGATGACACATCAGAGTTGCAGAGCATCCCAATCTGCTGGTGGTGGGCCACCATTAGCATGACCACCGTTGGCTATGGAGACACCTACCCGGTCACTCTTGGAGGGAAGATCATTGGCACAACGTGCATCATCTGTGGAATATTAGTGGTAGCTCTTCCCATCACGATCATTTTCAACAAGTTTTCCAAATACTACCAGAAGCAGAAGGATATTGACGTGGACCAGTGCAACAATGACCCCAAGGAGAAGGCAAACGAGCTCCCTTATTTTAATATTAGGGATATTTATGCAAAAAGGATGCACTCCTTTATTTCTAGCCTTTCTTCAGTAGGATTTGTAGCCAACGATCAAGATTCAACCGACGCCTCAAGCATCCAAGATCTAGACGATGTTTATAACACAACATCTTTGCAGAATGGTACAGGAAAATGAGTTGAATCTCTTTTCTTTACTGTTTCCTTCTAATATTAGCACAGCTTTGACAAAGAGCACTTAAATTCTCAGGGTATCTTAACTCTCTGCCATATTAGGGCATTCTTGGCTCTGATGATGTTGCACATTCTTTACAGTTTAGATGGGGCTTAAGGATAGATAGACTGTGTGTGGTGGATTAGTTTTTTGTTTCTTTCACATGGCTTCAGAAAATGGTATTGAGTGTGCTTGGTCCAGCAACCAAGTCTGATAACCTTTTAAAGAATGTGTGGTTTGAATGGATTGTGCGTTGGGAAATAGTGGGTTACTAGCACACGGGAAATGTGCTGGGACAAATGTAATTTTTTATTTGGGTGATTATACCTGAGAATGAACAGAAGTGCATACGAAACCATATTTGCTAAGAAACCAAATAGCCCTAAACTAAGCCAGGGGGCCTGTTAGCATCTGAGGTTAAATTTCAATATTATACAGGGCTAGGGAAAGGCTTTGCTCCTCAACCATAGTTCACCCAGGCCTTCTTTGGTGTTATGGGTGGGTGCAATTCACTTGTGCTTCCTGTAGCTTGCATACAGCCCTCAGCCTAATTCCATCCCAGTGGAGGAAGCCTGGTGGGAGGAAGGAAGTGGAATAGAAAATAATGGAGTGACAGAGAAGAAATTGAAAGCCTCTTGCAAGCAATTTACAGTACAGTGGTACCTCTGGTTGCGATCAGGATCTGTTCCGGAGGCCTGTTCGCAACATGAAAAAAGCACAACCTGAAGTGCCGTATCTGCACTGCACAATTTGGCGTTTGTGCGCATGTGCGAAGCATGATTTAGCGCTTGTGTGCATGTGCGAGCTGCGAAACCCGGAAGTAACCTTTTCTGGTACTTCCGGGTCGCCGCAGGACATAACCTGAAAGAACGTAACATGAAGCAAACGTAACATGAGGTATGACTGTAGTGTAAACATCTGGCGAGTGTGATCTCTAGCAGCCTGCTGGGCTGGGAGAAAGAGGAAAGGGATGAAGGGGAACAGGGAGCGTGATTGGTCCTGGCTGGTTTTGGGTGTAACCCCATCCAAGCCCAGTTCAACCATGCCCACCCCTGGCTTTCCCTACCTGCCAGATTCAGGGAGAGAAAAAAGCTTCCCAACTCCCGCCTTTCGATGTGCAAAATGTCGGGACTTTATTTTGTTTTGCAGGCACAGGCACCTGTTTCAGATGCATGTCTTGCTTAGCTGCCTGATCTCAGGAAAGATGTGCTCATTGCCACTTGATGTGCCAGCCATTCACCCTTCATTTCTAACCGCAGGGTTGGGCGACCTTTTTTTTTATCTCCCTACTTGTCTATACACACAAGCACACACAACAGGCAAGCAAGACGCATTGTTCAAGGGCACCTTCCAATTGGCAGAAGCACTTAAGGTGTTGAACAAGCCTGGTGTGAGATGTGGTCCACTGAGAAGACTGTGGGTCACTAAGAGAAGCCAGGGAACGGGGCTGCGTTCAGGCCTCAGGCCTGTCTGAACCTACCCTTAAGCCATAGATCGACATGGTGGATGGCAGGGTCAGGCAATGAGTCAGCCATATTATTCCTTCCAACTCACTCGGTTCAGTTCGCTTTTTAAATGGACGCATAACAGAGCTGGAAGGAACCCAGAAGCCATATCATATATTTCCTTGGCCCTAGCATAAAATTAAGCTGCCAACTTCCACAAGTCCGAATAATAGCATTCCCCCGGTCAGAGAGAAGGTACACCCCATAATAGTGTTGGCCAAGCAGTTGACTTGAAGCAATTTGTACAAATTTGGCAGTATACTTCTGTCTTAATTTCTGGATCCTGGGACTTCTTAAGTGAATCCATCCTCGCACATAGAAACACATTTCCATTTATTTTTCTCTTTCCAATTAATTTCTAGTTTGGGGGAGGCAGAGTGCTCCCGCAACTTGCAGTGCGACGGACTATGTCAAGCTGACCACGAAACCAGTCTAAATGTCAAGTCTTGCCCCTGTTTATGGGCTCAGGGTTTTATATCCTCTGTGTACTTCCTTTGTTTTGGTGATGGTGACAGCAGGACGCATGACAAAGCAGTGAAGCATTTGCTTGGTTCTCCGCTGATTGCAGTAGGAGGAATTCATCAAGGCTGACTATAAATGGAATAGGGGTGCTATCATCTTTGTACGTGAGATTGCAAGTCGAAATTCTGATAGCCACCCGGCCACTAAAGCCCACAGAGATCCTTGTAATCACCTGGAGGAGGCTAAATTATCTCATATGAAATCACACATTGTATACACACAGCAGGAGCTTCCCAGAGCTGCAGAACCTACTACTGCAAGGGAGATTTGCTGGTGCACTCCATTTTTGGTCTTCACAGCAGAATGGCCGAGCCCCCATACCTCCATTTAAGGCAGCCAAATTGCTCAGCCGACACTAAAAAGCTTAACTTAAGCAGCCTTCTCTTGTCAATCATTCTCACAAACCAGCCTGGCGGTGTTTAAAACAGAGAGACCAATGATTCAGATACTGTTAAGAGTGGTGATGAGGAAAACTCTGTAATATCAGCTGAGAGGAGAAGCTGAAGCCTCTTTTTATGCTTTCTGAGTATTTTTTATTATTCTGACGCTCTTCTGCTGTTGAGGGGTACCTGCCAAAAATGTTCTGAAGTCTTGTGAATCTACTTTGTTTTTTGTTAGAGCTCTGAGATCCACCAAGCAGAATCAGGTGGAAAAGACGTACAATTCAAGGATTAAATAACACCGAATCCAGGAATTTGTGTTGAGTACCTGAACTGAACTTTCTGCACTTCCACACAGAATCCATGATTCCGTGTACTCAAGCTTTCTTCATTGCAGCAGTATAATAGTATTTGGGGGGGGGGATATGTGCCATTTTATTATTCCCACTGTCAAAAGTCTTTCCTGATCTGCTTTGGGTTACCCAGAGGTGTACTTGTAGCTGCAGATTGGCTGTCTGCCAACCCCTTCTTTAAAAGTCATAGGAACTAGGAGAAGCAAAACATGGGGCTTTCTGACTTAGATATATAGGGGCTAGTAGACAACTTTCAGTGAAAAGACTGGTTTGGGGACAGGGATTTGCTGGAATTCTGGAGGATGGGGTGGTAGGTTTGCAGCTTAATAGCTTCTGGTTTAATACAGAGGTAGTAGCTACCAGTGGGGACGCGGGTGGCACTGTGGAACGCGGGTGGCACTGTGGTCTAAACCACAGAGCCTAGGGCTTGCCGATCAGAAGGTCGGTGGTTCGAATCCCCGTGACGGGGTGAGCTCCCGTTGTTCGGTCCCAGCTCCTGCCCACATAGCAGTTCAAAAGCACTTCAAGTGCAAGTAGATAAATAGGTACCACTCCAGCAGGAAGGTAAATGGTGTTTCCGTGCGCTGCTCTGGTTTGCCAGAAGCGGCTTAGTCATGCTGACCACATGACCCGGAAGCTGTCTGCGGACAAATGCCGGCTCCCTCGGCCACTAAAGCCACTAAAGTGGCTTAGTCATGCTGGCCATATGACCCAGAAGCTGTACACCGGCTCCCTCAGCCAATAAAGCGAGATGAGCGCTGCAACCCCAGAGTCGTCCGCGACTGGACCTAATGGTCAGGGGTACCTTTACCTTCACCTTTAGCTACCAGTGGGCTAGACACTTCTAGCTGAATTTGTATAAGCAACTCAAGTTTTCCCCAGTGGCTAAGAAGGGGTCTTTGAGGGAGAAGCACAGGCATAAACAGTGGACATTAAATTGATAGCACTGACTAGGGCTGGGGGATATCTGGTTTTCAATATAATGATATATCACCAGCTAAACATCGCGATATACCGATATGCCACGATGTCTGAAATAAGGATGGTGCTATGCAGAGGCATTGACTGGCCTCACAGTTTTTTCCGCATCGTGATTTTTGCTGGCGGTGCTCTTGTGATTTGCTGCACACCCCCCCCCCCCATAGGCAGGGGAGAACTGAGCTGGCGGAGTTAGCAGGGGCTGCAGGAATTGAGAGAAGCATTGGCTGGCTTCACGGTTTTCCCTACGTTGTGATTTTTGCATAACACACACACACACACACACACACACACACACACATCATGATTCAAGTCAAAAATGGACTTCAAACTGGTTTTGGATCATATTTCGCCCAGCCTTAACACACATCGTGATTTGTGATATATTGCCAGGTCAAAAGTTATGAAGCCGATATCGCAATATGGACTTCAAACCGGGTTTGGATGATATGTTGATATCGCCCAGCCCTGGCTAGCTGGTGGTGGGGTGGGCAAGGCAGACATGTGCGGCTTTCTTTTCTGTTTCATGTGCCAGCACAGATATTATCTTGGCTGAAGGCAAGTGAAGCATTGGGTTTGCTGCATGCAACAGTTTTCTTGGAATACCTGGCAATGCTGTTGTGCAGAGACGCACCCTGGAAGACATGATTGGCTAGAAGTATCGTTAGTTACCAGGTTCTTCTTGGTTCAGCTGGTATATGCAGTCATGAGTATAGCAAGTCCCTTCTAAACCACTCCTTTTAAACAGTTTTTGTGAGTTTTGAAGGACAATGTCAGTGCAGTAAGTTCAGCTTCCACAAGCGCAGCCGGCTTACAGCATGCTGACTCATCCCGCTTGTGCCTGAGTCCCTTATTCTTTGTGAAATGACCAAGATCTGCTAAAAGTCTGGATAAAGTTCTTTTAATGCTCTCAGATTAATCAATAGCTCTTATAAACCCATTACAACTTTTCAGTGCGCTGAGCACCTCTCTGTCTCTGTCTTTTATTATTACTTTTTAAAGCCCCAAAGAACCACATCCTGCAATTTGTGTGGCACACTGATAAGCACTCAGAAATATTGCTGTGACTGATGCTACAGAATGTACGCTTCCTACTATTTCCAAATCTTTCAGTCTCGATGCCGTGCAAATCCTTTATAAAAAGTTGCCTGTTTTCTGTAGTGCTGTTTTCATTTCCTAAGATCTTCTCTGCTTGTGTGCTTTTGTCTGCAGAAAGACACAGAGGACGGGAAAGTCTATAGGAAGCCAAGGCTTCAGAGTAGCCCTAGTCCAAACAACAAACCCATCTCAGTGGCTTTTATTGTTAACTTGAGAAATCCCTGTGCCACTTCACAGGAGAGATGAGTGTTTTGGGAGAGCTGGGCACCTAGCCTTTCTCCTTTCCACTACTGTGCTTGGATCCCTTCCAGTCGGGATTCAGGCCTCATCATGGGACTGAAACTGCCTTGGTCGCACTGGTTGATGATCTCCGGCGGGCTAGGGACAAAGGTGAGAGCTGTTTCCTAGTTCTGCTGGATCTCTCAGCGGCGTTTGATACCATCGACCATAACATCCTTCTGGACCGTCTTGAGGGGTTGGGAGCTGGGGGCACTGTTATACAGTGGTTCCACTCCTTCCTCCTGGGCCGTGTTCAGAAAGTGGTGGTGGGGGATGAGTGTTCAGACCCCTGGGCCCTCACTTGTGGGGTGCCTCAGGGTTCTGTCCTCTCCCCCATGCTTTTCAACATCTACATGAAGCCGCTGGGAGAGATCATCAGGGGATTTGGGCTGGGTGTTCATCAGTATGCAGATGATACCCAGCTCTACCTCTCTTTCAAATCAGAACCAGTGAAGGCAGTGAAGGCCCTGTGTGAGTGCCTGGAGGCGGTTGGAGGTTGGATGGCGGCTAACAGATTGAGGTTGAATCCTGACAAGACAGAAGTACTGTTTTTGGGGGACAGGAGGCGGGCAGGTGTGGAGGATTCCCTGGTCCTGAATGGGGTAACTGTGCCCCTGAAGGACCAGGTGCGCAGCCTGGGAGTCATTTTGGACTCACAGCTGTCCATGGAGGCACAGGTCAAATCTGTGTCCAGGGCAGCTGTTTACCAGCTCCATCTGGTACGCAGGCTGAGACCCTATCTGCCTGCGGACTGCCTCGCCAGAGTGGTGCATGCTCTGGTTATCTCCCGCTTGGATTACTGCAATGCGCTCTACGTGGGGCTACCTTTGAAGGTGACCCGGAAACTACAACTAATCCAGAACGCGGCAGCTAGACTGGTGACTGGGAGCGGCCGCAGAGACCACATAACACCGGTCTTGAAAGACCTACATTGGCTCCCAGTACGTTTCCGAGCACAATTCAAAGTGTTGGTGCTGACCTTTAAAGCCCTAAACGGCCTTGGTCCAGTATATCTGAAGGAGCGTCTCCTCCCCCATCGTTCTACCCGGACACTGAGGTCCAGCACTGAGGGCCTTCTGGCGGTTCCCTCACTGCGAGAAGCCAAGTTACAGGGGACCAGGCAGAGGGCCTTCTCGGTAGTGGCGCCTTCCCTGTGGAACACCCTCCCATCAGATGTCAAAGAGAACAACAACTACCAGGCTTTTAGAAGACATCTGAAGGCAGCCCTGTTTCGGGAAGCTTTTAATGTTTGATGTATTATAGTATTTTAATATTCTTTTGGAAGCCGCCCAGAGTGGCCGGGGAAGCCCAGCCAGATGGGCGGGGTATAAATAATAAATTATTATTATTATTATTATTACTTTAGACCCTGACTATTTCCATATTGGGATGCGGGTGGCGCTGTGGGTTAAACAACAGAGCCTAGGACTTGCCGATCAGAAGGTCAGCGGTTCGAATCCCCGCGACGAGATGAGCTCCCGTTGCTCGGTCCCTACTCCTGCCAACCTAGCAGTTCAAAAGCACATCAAAGTGCAAGTAGATAAATAGGTACCGCTCTGGTGGGAAGGTAACTGGCGTTTCTGTGTGCTGCTCTGGTTCGCCAGAAGGGGCTTAGTCATGCTGGCCACATGACCCGGAAGCTGTACGCCGGCTCCTTCAGCCAATAAAGCGAGATGAGCGCCGCAACCCCAGAGTCGGCCACAACTGGACCTAGTGGTCAGGGGTCCCTTTACCTTACTATTTCCATATTGGCAAGACTGGCCCTACTGTTAGCCAGAGTGAGGCAACTGCCTCAGGCTGCTGGTTTCGGGTATCATGAAAGGCCGAGAAAGACCAACATGGTTCCTTGATCTTGTTGGTGGGTGAAAACTCCCATCAGCCCCAGCCAACATGGCTGAAGGTCAGGAATGATGGGGGTTGTAGTTTCTGCAAGACATCACATTGTCTACCCCTGGAACAGAATAAGAGAGAGCAGCCGACCAAATGAGTTTTGTAGTTGAGCAGGGATTTAAGCCCAGTCCTATTCGGACGCTCTACTCCAGAATTGGAGAACCTCAGGCCCATGGGTCTAATCAGACTTCCCCATTTACTCTCAAGGTTGAGGCCATTTTGGCCAAGCTTTGCCCACCCGATCTTCACCTGGTGTCAAACTGGTTCTTTATTGTCCCAGTCTACCTAAAGGAAGCTGGCTTGCTTTTGAATATGAAATTGCTAAGTTTTTCAAAATGTTCAAGTTTCCCCTGATGCTGTGGATTGGGACTGCCGTTTTGGATGTAATAACTGGCTGTGAGCCTGAAAGACTGCAAGCATATGTAATGTTGGATTGTATCCAAGAAAGAGTGATATGTTTTTCTTGCTTTAACCAATCATGAAGCAATAGCTGCGGGAGTTCATATAACTTGAGTAAAATTATCATTTCACTTGGTGCAAAATTGCATCTTGACTCCAGCCGCTTCCAGATCAAAATACATTAGGCAAAATATTTGGGGTGGATGAATTTTGGCAGGAACCGATAACCTTATCTGAAATTATTTCTACTCTCCTGATCTTTCTAAAGCACAGTAATCTCTGCAATGTGAAAGTAGAAAGAGTATCAAGTTGCTGTTTGTGGTGGAAACTCAAGAAAGCAAAACTTTATTCCCTGGAGTAAAGTTAGAGGCTTACTCAGAGCTTCATGTAACCTGGGTCAAGAATGTATACATGGGATAAGAAAAGCTGCATTCTGTGACTAAAAAATTGTCAAAAATAAAGAAAGGTGCATATTCTGCATAGTTTGGATAATTCCTGTTTTGTTTTTTTTGTGTAGCCTGACTAAGAGGTAAGGACCTATGCAGGGCACAGGAGACCCTGCATGCTATCCACAAACACTCAAGCCTTGTCTTTATAACCTTGCAAGTGCAGAAATTCAAGTTAATGACAGGCTATACCAATCAGTACTGTGGGTGAGATTCTATCCCCAGTTCCCATGAGAAAGTTGGAGTCGTACTCCAAAAATTTAGTTTCTTGCCATCGGACTTCATTTGTAACCTTTGTTTTGTTCATACATATGCCTTATAATTTGGTGAGTCGTAGTTAAGTTCTCCCCTGTAATTATTACAGAAGCTTTATAAACTGTTTATTTTTTAAAAAGTTCTCCAAAGCAGTTGCACAAAACGTTCTAGCTTTATCTACTAGATTGTAGTAAAGGGGCCGTAAAGGAGGCAGTGGTGAAGTTTTGCATTACTAGTTCAGGGCATAAGAATTAATAGCCGTGGTGACAGCAAATTGTTAAGGGAAGCATGTTGGTGTTCAAGCACTGTGATGCCCTTTCTCAGGCAGGCTAGAGACAAAAAAATCACACTATGGCACAGGGGAGGGGCATGTTTTAATTTATTTATCTTGAGCATCTCTGCCCTTCTCTTCATTTTAATGTAACAACCCGATTGCACTAGCTACCAATTAGTTTCCGGGCCAATTCAAAGTGGTGGTTTTGACCTATAAAGCCTTAAACGGCTCAGGACCGCAATACCATAAGGACCACCTCTTTCCATATGAATCTACCCAGACCCTGAGATCATCTTCTGAGACCCTTTGTGAGCCTCCTTCTTGAGAGGTCTGGAGGATGGCAACATGAGAACGGGGCCTTCTCTGCAGTGGCTCCCCATCTTTGGAATGCTCTCCCTAGGGAAGTTCAACTGCGGCCTTCATTATAAACCTTTAGGCGCCAGGCAAAAACATTCCTTTTTAACCAGGCCTTTGGTCGATCTGATTGACATCCAATGCCCTTTTAAAATGTGTTGGGGGTGGGGTTATTGGGTTTTTGTTTTTATTATGTATTTTGTGATCTTATCCTGTGAACTGCCCTGAAACCTGTGGGCATAGGGTGGTATACAAATTTAATTAATAACAACAATGATAATATTTTTAGATGGTTGTAACTTGCCCTGGGACCTGCTAGTGAAGGAGGGTAATAAAATGAATAAACACGCAAGGGGTGATCTCTAATTTTCCACTGTTCGGCAATATAGGATGACACTGAAAAGAAGGAGAGGGCTGCTGTGTATAGCTGTCAACTTTTTCCTTTTCTTGTGAGGAATCCTATTCGGAATAAGGGAATTTCCCTTTAAAAAAGGGAAAAGTTGACAGCTATGCAGCTGTGGAGCTACAATGAATCACTTTGTGAATTGTTGAAGACACAGGGCCCTTTCCATACCATTTTGGTGTGTGGCAGTTGCACCAGAGAGGTAGATTAGATAGCTAATGCTCAGTAGGTGCAGGAACAACAGAAGCTTGAATATAAAGGGAAAATTTTCATTTTACATACTTGTAAAAAGCTGAACATGGATTAAAAGCCATATAAGGAAACTTAGTAGTGTCAGCTGAGTGTAGTGTCAGTTGAGTGCTGGTGGTTGCTAGGTTGTGGAGGTCCTTGTGACACGCCCTTCATTGTGACACCTCCCTCTCCTGGCTCCTTGGTCACTAGGCATAGCCATCTCCTTTGGTTTGATCATTCAGGGACTGAGAGAGAAAGTGGATGGAGATGTAAGTAGACTTTCTCATCAGCATCTGCATTCTGTGCTGGTAACTCTCCATGAGAGTCTTAGGGAACATTTAAAAGATTAAGATTGGGAATAATAATGTAAATGCTTCAGCCAGCCCTTCTGGGCATCTTTATGACTCCACCCACTGTTTTGTAACAGGGAAGGGAAGTAACTATGGATTCTGTTTACACTTTAGGAAAAATAATAAGATGTCATGCCTAGGAAAAGGGCGTTCTTTTTTGGCTAGTGACACAAGAGTCACTTGATAACTCGCCATGGGAGCATTAAGCATGTCCTCTGGAGAGGGTGATATCTTGCATTGTCTTCCTCCCCTCCCTCCCTCCCTCCCTCCCTCCCAGGGCCCATCTTTCAAAGGACAGCCAAGGTACAAAACCCTTCAGCATGCTGATGTTTCTTCTCTAGTAATATTAGTATGTGGTATTTGATGTTTCCCTTTTAAACATCCCTTCTCCACACTAAGCAAACCCACCTCTTTCAATGAGATGATGAGAATTGTCTTATAATATTCAGAGGGTGCTATTCTGGCTACAGTATTCAAGCACTCTCTTCACAGGATACCCATTATGATATGCCTAGGAAAGTGAATTCATCTTGCCCTCTGAGTTGTGAATGCCCAAACCAGTTTAGGGATGTAGATCAGGAGAGTACAGTGAGTCCCATTTCTCACCTTTTGACGGGCCTTCTCTGCAGCGGCTCCCCGTCTGTGGGATGCTCTTCCCAGGAAAGTTCGCCTGGCGCCTTCATTGGACACCTTTAGGCGTCAGGCAAAAAGGTTCCTTTTTAACCAGGCCTTTGGGTGACCAGATTGACATCCTATACCCTTTTAAAATGTGGCACTTTTGTGGGGGAGTTATTGGGTTGTTGTTTTTATTTTGATTACGGTATATATTTTGTGGTTTTATATTCTGATTTTGTTCTGTGAGCTGCCCTGAAACCTCCAGGTATAGGGCAGTATAAAAATTCAATAAATAACAACAACAACACCAGTGTAAGTTATAGTATAATATACTGTTGCAGTTTGGTATGTGTAGCAGCAGAGTAAAGATATAGTTTGGTGAGACTGCTGGTTGTAGGAATATTTTTTTAAAAAAACTCCTGACAAACAAAGGCATTCTGAATTCATGTTTACAGTATCCTTTAAGGATTCCTCTCCAGGCAGGATTGGGAATGACTGAGGTCTGAAATCCTGTAGGGCCGCATCCAGTCATTGCAGACAGTATTGATCTAGGTGAGCCAATGGTCTGGCTCAGTGCTATTTTTCTAGAAAAAGAGGTGCCAAAATTCTCCATGAACACCTCCCTTGTTCTCTTACACACAGGATGCAGGTGACACTGTGGTCTAAACCACTGAGCCTCTTGGGCTTGCTGATCAGAAGGTTAGCGGTTCGAATCCCCTCAACAGAGTGATGTCCCATTGCTCTGTCCCAGCTTCTGCCAACCTAGCACTTCGAAAGCATACCCGTGCAAGTAGATAAATAGGTACATCTGCGGCGGGAAGGTAAACAGCATTTCCGTGCGCTCTGGTTTCTGTCATGGTGTTCCTTTGTGCCAGAAGCGGTTTAGTCCTGCTGGCCACATAACCCGGAAAGCTCCCTCGGCTTGAAAGCGAGATGAGCTCTGCAAACCCATAGTCGCTTTTGACTGGACTTAACTGTCCAGGGCTCCTTTATCTGTTCTCTTATAATGGCAGAGGGGCTGATCTTCCCTTGGCTGCCAAGACAAATAGCTGTAAGCTTTAGGATTGGATGACTGTCTCTGGCACAGACAGAAAGCCCACGAATGTGGGAAATGAAATCACCTATGATTCATTGTGGGATAAACTAACTTCCTTAAGTGAGCGTGTGGCCTGTAGTATAGGTTTGTTCCGACTCACCATCCCCTCACCTGAGGGCTCCCCCCCTTCCCAATGAAATGCTAATACGTGCAAGGTTGCCTAATAGATTGCTATACTTGCTGGCTGGGTACCTGTCAAAACATTGCTGCATTTCCTTAAGAAAGGTTGGCACAAAGCTAATCGCTGCTAATGTGCGGTGTGCTGAACTGCGTCCAGGGCTTTGCTGCATTACAGGAATGTGTGGCTTATGCAGAGTGCTCTTGTGAGAAAACTGTGCTTGCTGCTGCTGCTGGAATCCCTTGGGCCAAATCCTGAAAACTTAATAGTTGGCGGGGGGAGGTTTTTGTTGTGTGTGCGTGTTCATTAGTCGTCCGTGCAAAGCAGTACCTGTGATGTTGCAAGAAACGGTGCAGTTAGCATTAACTGCAAAGGGAAAAAAGCCTTTGAGGTTGCTGCTTTGCTGTTCTTGTATCCTTTGTCGTTTTTTGTTCTTCGATTATTGCATTTGTGGTTTAATTGTTTTAGACTGCAGTCTTAATCCTCTGCCCACTTTGCTTGCAGTAAGTCCTCTTGAACTCAGTGGAGTGCATTTCTGAATTAACATCCATAGGAGATCGCAAAGATATTTTTCTGAGCTGCCTTGGGAAAATTAGTCTTATTCTATGCCCTCCCTGCGGGGCTCTTGGGTGGGTGCCACCACCCATTCTTGCTCATCCTGACAGTTCAGATGCTTGAAATTTCTCTACAGGGAGCTGCCTATGTACCGTAATGTCTTAGTTGTCTACACAGTTGCATAGGGTTGCCATATGTCCGGGAAATCCAGGACATGTCCTCTTTTGAGGTGCCTACATGTGCATCTGGGGGGATTTTTACAATTTTAAGCAAATCGGGCTTTTGGAGGGTTAAAAAAAATTGTGTGCGTATGTGAGTAGCTTGGGTTCAGGTGCGGGTGCGGGCAACCTGGGGTCTGGCCGTTTCTTGGGCTCTGGTGTGGACGGCTTGGCCGGGGGGCAAGTGGATGATTGTTTTTTTAAAAAGCTCAGTATTTTTCTTCTTGAAAATATTTTTAAAATTAATTTTCAATTACAAAAGTCCAATATATGGCACATTGTATCAATACCAAATTACCATTCTAATTCAAATACCAATCAGTTAAAAAGCCAATTACACATTTTAGATGTGCTAGATTTCAAGGTACGATAATTTCGTTTAATTCTGCTTCCAGAGTCTTATTTAATCCAATTACATTTCAGTCTTCATCATAATCCAACAGCTACAATATTTTTAACTTCCGTTCGTATTAACACATTTAATAATTTGTATTCCCGCAACTTTTTTTTGTCCATGTTTTTACCTCTGGAAATATGGCAACCCTACAGTTGCATAAATGCTATCCCTTCCCCCCTAACAAAAAACCCCACACTGATTTAGGGCTGTTTACACATTATTATTTACTCCGGCACCATCACAAGCCCGCTGTTGGTGTTTGAAGCCTTGTGCATAGAACGCTTGCTGCAATATGTATCTATCCTATAGTTTCTTGAGAAATGCTGCTATTGGATGCATTTTCCACCCTGTTTGAAAATGTAAGCCTCATTCACTTCACAGTTAAGCTGAGGTGTGTACAGTAGAGACAGCCATTGCACATGTGCACAGACTGCATCTTCATTAAGAGGAGTTAGGAGGAATTTCCAGGGAAATCAAGCAGGTAATGCACATTGCATGAGGACATCTCTGCCACCCCTCTGTTTTCCAGTGGTTTTCCTGTAGTGAAAAAACAACCTCTCTGCATTTTTAGCTGCAAATGCGTACGTGGTCTTCATTTTGCCAAGGCTTTGTTGAGGACAGAGAGAGAAGGCGGGGCCTAGCGTATCATACCTCTCATGTAGGTTTTTCTGCTGATGCAGAAACTGCTGATAGAATTGCATTTTCTGCTGATCTTCAGAGGTGGTCATTTTGGAACCTACTCACATTTCAGATCCTGCCAAAATGGCCATTAGTACTTTTTCTCCTTTCATCATTTTGGAAACGCGGCCAAGCTTTTGCCTGCCACTAGAAAAGATCCTTGCGGTTATTTACTTGAATTTTCAAACTCTTTAAGTCATGTTATTATAATGTTTGTCTACTGTGGATCATCAAAGAAAATGCTGTCTGGGTTGCAGCTTAAAAAAACACACACACAACATCAAACAGTTCTTAATTCTTTTCTGGGAGCAGCTACAAGTATGGTGATTTCATATAAACAATGAAAATTACACTAAATCAATTTGCAACCTTTCCCCCTGTTCAACATTCAGAGGGAGGATCTGAAAGTCTTTGCATGAAGGCTGTTCCAAGCAGTAAGAAGTTCTAGGGCTGCAGTTCTTACCTGGGTTTGTCTTCCTTTGGAAGGAGGTCATTGGAGGCTTATGGTGTCTTGGAATATTTGAGTTTATTTACAAATATTACAAGAAATGCAGCTTAAGCACTCCAACCAAGAGGCAGATCCAGTGCCTCGGCCCAGTATATCAGTGTTCAGCCCGACCACTGAGGTCCAGCGCCGAGGGCCTTCTGGCGGTTCCCTCACGGCGAGAAGTGAGGTTACAGGGAACCAGGCAGAGGGCCTTCTCGGTAGTGGCGCCCGCCCTGTGGAAGAACCTCCCATCAGATGTCAAGGAAATAAACAACTATCTTGACTTTTAGAAGACATCTGAAGGCAGCTCTGTTTGGGGAAGTTTTTAATGTTTGATGTTTTATCGTGTATTAAATTCTCTTGGGAGCCACCCAGAGTGGCTGGGGAAACCCAGCCAGATGGGCAGGGTATAAATAAATAATAATAATAATAATAATTATTATTATTATTATTATTATTAGCGCTCTGGTGACATCCAACTAAGTCATACTCAGGGAATGACCCACTGAAATAAGCAGACTTTGATACCACTCTCTGTATCTTTTGAGTCTTGGACTCAAATCACAGTTTCTGTTGTTTCTTTTCACACAAAGGCATGGATAGCATCATCCTCTGCATGTGTGTGTGTTTGTAGAACCAAAGGAAGGCATGTTTCAAGATTCCTATCAGCCACAGCCATTACGGCAATAGTTAGAATTGTGGAATTGCTGAGTTACAAGGGACCACCAGGATCATCTAGTCCAGCGGTTCTCAACCTGTGGGTCTCCAGACGTTGTTGGACTACAACTCCCATCATCCCTGAGCTCTGGCCTTTCTAGCTAGGGGTGATGGGAGTTGTAGCCCAACAACATCTGGGGACCCACAGGTTGAGAAAGGCTGATCTAGTCAAACCTTCTGCAATGCAAGAATCTTTTGTCCGATCTGTTTACCTTCCTTGCCTCCCGATTCAATCATTCCTACCCATCCCAGCAAAGTAAAGAGAAGGTGTATGGGCAGACAGATTCACGGGGGAGTAGGATATGATTATAGATTTCACAATGACTTGCCTGTTTTTGGACAGGGACTATGAATATAGAAAGGGAACGTTCTCCTTCTAATGAGGCCTCTTTGAATATACATTTTAAATAGCCATACATATCGACACCATCACAATTTCATTTCATCTTTTCAGAAGGAGCCTAGGAGGTGAGAGGGAGGAATCTAAGAATAAAACATGCTTGCTTTATTTTAAAGTTTCCGTTTGCATGCACACGCACACTTTTGGTTTGCACGGAAGATAAAAAGTCATTACAGTTATTGCCAGTGAATCTCTCTTTATGTCTAGTAATTGCCTTCCCTCCCTGGCAGGCAAGGGAAAGCTCACTCAGAGCTTGGCACACAATGATTGCCCCTTAATTGTGAAACTAAGGCCCATCCTCTTTTCAGTTTCGACACCCAGTGCTCTTCAGCCCTCCATGGGGTTTAAACAGTAGAAGCAAGGGTGAGTATAAATGAATGAAAAGAAATTGGTTGGAAATAAGTGCATCCAAGAAGACTCAGCTCCTTTGGAAATCTTGGGCAGTGTTAGAAACTCAGATATATAAGCTAGGTGCCAAATGGCTTCTTAAACCAAGGTTGCAGTTGCCAAAATGGAATGTCTAGTTGCCATTTTGGGGCAAGACAGCTCTAAAGTCTTATTTTTCAAAGGATGGACTGACTGTGATTGATCCTCAGTGAAACATCTGGCTAGTTCAGAGGGCAACCTCCAGCTGGGTTAGGAGCTTTGAAAACTGAAAGGCTGAACAGAAAAAGCATTTTGGTTCCTGAAGGAGTCGAGTGTGAATTTCATGCTCTTTATTCAGCTCATAGTAGCAATGAATGAAACTTTCCCCAAAACGTCTAGATGTATACAGTGGTACCTCAGATTACATACGCTTCAGGTTACAGACTCCGCTAACCCAGAAATAGTACCTCGGGTTAAGAACTTTGCTTCGGGATGAGAACAGAAATTGTGCTCTGGCAGCGCGGCGGCAGCGGGAGGCCCCATTAGCTAAAGTGATGCTTCAGGTTAAGAACAGTTTCAGGTTAACAACGGACCTCCGGAACGAATTAAGTACTTAACCCGAGGTACTACTGTATACACTATTTACACAATGGGCCCTGCGTGATTGGCTAATTCCGGGCTGCTCCTGTAGGCCAATCAGGTTGTGGATTCACTTCCTCCGGAAGCCTGATTGGCTGCTCCTGCAGGCCAATCAAGTTGCTGATTCACTTCATCCAGGAGCCTGATTGGCTCCTGCTGCAGGCCAATCAGGTCACTGATTCACTTCCACCTGGAGCTGGATTGGGTGGCTCCTGCGGACCAATCAGACTGCTGCATTCTGGATCCTATTGTTCTAGGATTCAGCTCAGCACATAACAGTTCCTGAAATTTATTCTGATTGTGCAGATAGGATATAACTGATAGAATTCTACAGGATGGGTTATTAGTGTGTGAAAGCAGTCCAGGTCCAATGATCCCCGGATGGTGGAGATGCAGTTATTATCCTGGCACCCAAACATCTTCAGTTGGTTGCAAATAGTTGGAGACTTCCGGGTAAAGTTGCATAAAGTTTTGCAGCAAAATGGGGTTAAATAGAGACGATAGAGGTCAAAAATAGGTGCTGGGTATGACAAGGCTATGTAAAAACAGAATGCAATTTCTGGTGTTTTAAAAAAAGCTTTAGACACAGACTGTCCAATGCTTCACTTTTTATATGAAGGGAAATATATCTGGAAGAAAACATTAGGGCTCACATGAGGCTGAAAATATGGTTAGATTTGGGGTTGCAACAGATAATGTTGTCATGTTAAGTGTGCAAATGCAACGTATTTTTAATATTTTTTATATCTACTTTTAGGTTAGGTGTTTGGTGTGTAAAGAAGAGGAATACAGCTATCACTCAGTTTGTTTTTAAAAAGTTACTAGCAGGTTGCGGGAGGCGGATCTGGATTACTACCCAGGTAGGAAGTAAGGGGCTTTAACCCTTTGTCTCCCACTGTATTCATGAGCCAGATTGGGGGCCCTGTACCTTTTTGCTTAGGAAAAAGTGCTCCCATTCCTACTAGTTGAAGCTTTCCTTTGGATTCAAACAAGTGTGCCTCCCTCCTTGATCTGGATCATGGTTAAAGCCCCCTGCCTCTCCATATCAAGGGCCCTTTCACCTGCTATTTACTTTGTAAATGTTATTTTTAAAAATGGTAATTACGTGAATTGCATGCATTTCATCTCGTTTGGCCTTTAAACCAAGGGAATATGTGGATCCCTCTTGCATTAACTTGATGGATTTGTGTCACTGTTTCAATGACCTGTATGAAACCAGGATCCAGGGTGCTTTAAAGGTCAGCACCAACACTTTGAATTGTGCTCGGAAACATACTGGGAGCCAGTTTACGTCTTTCAATATGGTCTCGGCGGCCGCTCCCAGTATATGAACGTAGTTCTCGTTGTTTCCTGCAAACCTTGGGAGACTGTCTCTCTGCTCCCCTCTGCACTGTTCTCACATAGCTGCATTTACAGACAGTAGCTGTGCCAATAAGTTGCATGATGCTTATATCCTGATAGGCATCTTGGCCATGCATTTCCTGGTCTGCTCAGGCTGGCAGTGCAGATGTGTATTGGTTACTAGGCACACAAACAGATCTGATAGGAGGCCGAGGATTAGTGTAGCTGCTGCCGATGTCACAAAGAAACTGATTGTGAATCAAAAGGGGAAGCTGTGTTACTGTCCAAGGCAGTTCTGATGGGGAATGTGTTTTGGGAGTCTCCCTTGGGTGCAAGGTTACCCAAACACAGTCTGTTTTCCCCCTCTGCTGACTTCCCATTCTCAGCCACCTTCAGTATGACTCCTGCCAATGCTGGCAAGCGCAGACAGAGAAACTGGCAGCCACGTAGAACATCAAAAGAGACACTGGTGCACTTTCTCAATCACCAGTAAGCAAGTTCTAGACATCAGCACCCAGCCTTCTAGGTTGACCTCAAGAAGAAACTACATTTTAAGGCTAAACATGACGCTCCTAGCCCTGTGTTGGCCTTGTAGTGCTAATGTGGACATGCATTTGCAGAGGGAAATCTGTGATTACAGGTTGGGGCACATAACCCTTCTCACCACATCTATCTTGGGGTTTTTTGTTTGTCTCTGCAAAATTCCTCACCCACTTCCCAGTAAGTTTTTTGTGTTGGCTTTCCTCCCTCTGGGCTTCAAGACCGCAAATCCCAGCTGTAGGGAAAACCATTTTTTCAGTGTTCACGAGAGATATTAAGCAAACCTGCTCACATGCATTTAGAAAAGGTGTTAGAGTGCGTTGTGCGTAGCTCAGATCTCTGGAAGGGAAGCTGGGAATTAGGTCGGCATTGATTATAGCAAGTCATAATGAAGAGGTGCACTTTATTGCATTCAGACAAAGGTCCTCAGTATATTCATACTGCAAATGAACACTTACCAGATTAAAATGCGCAATTGATAATGTTAATAAAAGCTGTCATGTCAGTGGAAGAGGCTGCTCCATTAGGGTGAATGGGCACTGTCCCAGCGGCCTCAGTCTGACTCCCACCAGCCCCTCACTTGTCTGCCTTCTTAAAAAGGTAAAGGGACCCCTGACCATTAGGTCCAGTCACAGACGACTCTGGGGTTGCGGCGCTCATCTCGCTTTATTGGCCGAGGGAGCCGGCGTACAGCTTCCGGGTCATGTGGCCAGCATGACTAAGCCGCTTCTGGTGAACAAGAGCAGCGCATGGAAACGCCGTTTACCTTTCCACCGGAGCGGTACCTATTTATCTACTTGCACTTTGACGTGCTTTCGAACTGCTAGGAGGGCAGGAGCAGGGACCAAGCAATGGGAGCTCACCCTGTCGCAGGGATTTGAACTGCCGACCTTATGATCGGCAAGCCCTAGGCTCTGTGGTTTAACCTACAGCACCACCCGCATCCCTTTTAGCCTGCCTTCTTACTTGCAACCAACCCAGAAAGTAGCACCCTTTAGTCTTAATGTTACCCTGATGGAACTCAGCAGGGAAGAGTGGGAGGACAGAACTAGATTTAGTTGGTACTGTCTGTCATTGGCTCTGGCTCTGCCTGTCATTGTCTTTGGCTCCACCTGCTTGTGGTCACCCTGCCTTCCGCTCCACCAATCCCAACGGGCCTCAGCCACCACCATTTCAAGGTAAAACGCTAAAAGGATGATTAAGATCAGTCAAAGGTGACTATGGAGTTGCAGCGCTCGTCTCGCTTTCAGGCCGAGGGAGCCAGCGTTTGTCAGCAGACAGCTTTCCGGATCATGTGGCCAGCATGACTAAACCGCTTCTGGCGCAACGGAACACCGTGACAGAAGCCAGAGTGCACGGAAACGCTATTTACCTTCCCGCCGCAGCAGTACCTATTTATCTACTTGCACTGGTGTGCTTTTGAACTTCTAGCTTGGCAGGAGCTGGTACAGAGTAACGGGAGCTCACCCCATTGCCCAGATTTGAACCACCGACTGTCCCATCGGCAAGCCCAAGAGGCTCAGTGGTTTAGACCACATCTCCACCTGTTCCCATATATAGTGATCAAATCCTTATTGTGAGTCCCTGCTAGCATCTTCCATACACCTGTGTACCCTTAGCCTAGGTACTTTGACCTGCATACTTAGAGCACATGAAATGGATCCTGCCTCTGGAAAACACACCAGAGTTTAACCTTCATGTATGTTTTTCCACTGCAAGAAATCATTAGCATATAAGAAATAAAGTACATGGATCTGAAGAAAAGGGTATGGGTGTCTAAGAACATGGTTTTTAATTACAGGAGGACCATAGGAGTCAAGTCCTAGGGGCCAAGGTCCTTTGCCCTCCTCCTATAAAATATTTGAGGGGGCTAGGCCCCCCCAAAAAGTTGATGGGCATTGCCATTCAAATGGTGTGTGCCGCATCTTGTGATCAGATTATGCAGGGGAAGGCTTACCTGGGCACCCCCATTATTTTATTCAAGTTGGCACCCCTGAGTAGGACAGTCTAGGATGTCTCATCAATTGGTTCAGTACTTGTGTGTATGAGGTTAAGCACTTTCAAGTCCCATTGATTTCTGTGGGAGACATTTAAGCACGTTCCCCCACTGAGATGAATGGCATTTAGATTACTTTTGGGCTGTGCACGGTAAATTGCAAATTCAAACTCGGGGATAAAATTCTGGATTTATTTATTTTTGTCTAAATGCAATGGGCATGCCACAGTCCATTGTAAGAGTGTACCGCTGCTGTGCAATGTGTAGGGTCCAACTTACCCCTTCTGCACATGCAAACAAGACTGAATAGGCAGGCAATGCAAGAGGCCATCAGGGTGAGTTGGAGGGACATTCATGCCTCTTAGATCCCTATCCAGTTCTCCCCTTCCACTTGGTGCAGGTCACTTGTGCCACGGAGCCCAAGTGACTTGTATAAAGCAGAGCTACCTGATGAACTCATGAGGCTCAGCTTTCATCTCCCCCAGCTGCTCATACATGATAGGGAGGAGGGCGGGGAAAACCCAAGGGCATTCTCTGCACATGGACACTGTATGGAGTGGATTATGCTGAATAGTAAGAGTAATGTTGAGTTTTATCATTGTAATGTTGTGATGATTATATACACCAGTGTTCTTGACAAGTGTTGAGGAGGGCTGCACTGAGGAGGAATGGTAGGAGCCTCCCCCTCCTCCTGATCCTGATCCTGAATCTTCCCAGGAGCAGGAGGACGGTATAGATTTGGAACAGTGGTTTGCAGAGGGGCATAGTTCAGAAGGCAGAAGCTGGGAAATACTGGATGGGGAACAGCTAGGAGAAGAAACACTGGGAGAGAGAGGGTTAACAGATTCACCATCTCTGGACAGTATTCACCCCCCCCTTCTCTAAAGTCATGGATAGCTCAGAAAGTGGCAGAACAGAAAGCGCAGAGGGTACAAGCTCAGATTACAAGACGTAGAAGTGACGTAGATTAATAGGGGCGGAAGGGGGTGTGATCCTTAATTGGGAGCACCGCCATTTTTAGGAGATGAGTTCTTTGTTCTCTTACTGTGATTATTAAAGTTTCTAACTGGTAAAAAGACCCATTTTCCTTTGTTCTGCTTATCTATTGCCACGGGGGGTGGGGGGGTGGGGGAGAGCCAATTCCCTGAAGCCTGAGAACAAGACAGAGAAATGCAACTCAATTTCACCCTTGTTTGTTTTTTGTTTTGTTTTGTTTTTATATAAAAAAATCAACATAGAACAAAAATAAATGTTGCAATTATATTCCGTGGCTGAAATTTCCCATGGACGTAGTTTGGGGGAGGGCAGGGCGGGGGCAGGGGGACAGAAGAGCAACATCACGGGGACATGCTAGGGCTGGGCGATATATCGTCCAAAACCGTTTTGAAGTCCATATTGTGATGTCGTTTTCATAATTTTGAACATTGCAATATATTGTGAATCAGTGTGTGTGTGTGTGTGTGTGTGCGCGTGCATGTGCGTCCGCTATGCTATGCTATGCAAAAATCATAATGTGGGGAAAACTGTGGAGCCAGCCGACGCCTCGTGATGTTCAACTGGTGATATATCACGATGTTGAAAACCAGATATCACCCAGCCTTAGTGACATCATCATAGGTTATGTAACCTTGCCCAGTGCCTAAAGGTTTTGAAAGTTCTGTTATAGCAGGATAGAGGAATCTCCACTTGGATTCCAGCTCCTTTGGGGTAGGGAGTAAACAACTTCTGAATGTGGAGTGTGTGTGTGTGTGTGTGTTCTTTATACAGAGAGGTGTGCTCTTGTTCCCCTGTCTTCCGACGCTGTTGGTGCTAACTTAATTCTCAGTACGAATAGATTAAAAGCCCCATCGCCATGCCAGTTTCCATGATTTCCAGGCCCATCGTGGAAACGGCCATGTTTTGAGTTGCTTTTTGAAGAAACCCAGGGCTCGGCATTAAAAGAAAATATGTTTGTCTCCTTCATATAGAGTGTGCATCTTTAGTCTCTTCGAAGACCCACCTGTGACGGGACCTGTAATCTGCTGGTTACCCTCTGGCACTAAGCACAGCCAAATGAAATCCATGCACAGTGAAGAGAGACTTCAGCACCCAACTAATCAGAATGGTGAAAGGGAGCTCTCTTACACAGCACTAGGGGAGATAATCAGAAGCAGTAAGTGGCAAACACGAGGCCGTACGCTGACAGGATTTTGCTACAGCTTATTGTGCATTTGCTGCTACAGCTTCGCACCAGTCCCCCATCCCACTAAGAATAAGCCATACATGCCATTGATAGCCTCATTTTATACTTTCGGCCAGCAGGAGAGTTTCTGTAGAATCACCTAACCCCCATATGACCTAATAATGTCCATTTGTTTGTGTGTCCCTTCCCTCTCCCCTACATGAATTAACAAAGCATCGGTCCTGGGGGGCTGCCTAACTCTGCCAAATGCTTCCTCTCATGATGATTGCCGCCATTTCCTCCCGCTGCCGAACGATGACGATAATAACCATGTATTGTGACTTATACTTGATACTGCTTGCTCTTCCTTTGCTTGTTCTTGTTAAGAAATGTCCATTTTAAAGAAGAAGAAGGAGAAGAAGAAGAAGAAAAACTTCCAATAGGCCAACTGGGCAAATATCCCGGTAAACTACTTCACGATAAGGCGGGCTACCTCAACACCAATAAAATTTTGTCATGACCACCAGTGTCCTTTTGTTAGTGTGTGTGTGTGCTTGTATATGCAGCAGCAATAGTTAAAACCAAACCCGCTTAAAAAAAAAACACACACAACCCAGTCTAATAACATCTCTCAGTTCTCAGCCCTTGGTTCCTCAGTAGACCATTCACTTCAAGTGAAGTGCCAAGAGTTCAATCCTTGGCATCTCCAGCTAGGGTGGCCTAAAATCCTGGAGGCCTTCTGCCCATCAGTGTTGACAATAACTCAACAAGATGGAGCAATGGTTTGACTCAGTATGAAACTGGTATGATGTTTCCCCAGCCACTGACAGCTCATTGCGCCTCACTCCTGCCTGCCTGCCTGCCTGCCTGGGCTGGGCTGGTGGCGGTTGTGATGTACTGCCAGCTCAAATTGCCTCGATTAGCTGGGAGGCGGGCAATTTAAGGAAGGCTGCTTCTCGGCTGATCAAGCCAAAGGTGAGGGGACAGCTTTCTGAAAGTGCCTGCACCTCAGCAAAACAGTTTAACAAAGCTCCTGTACAGCTCCTGCTCATGGGAGCCTGAGTGGTAGGGGGCTTGTTCATCTCGGCGAACTGGGCAAGCCCCCATACCACTCTGGCTCCCGCGAGCAAGAGCGATATGTGGAGGGATGGGCAATTTCAGACCTTGAGATATATCAGCACGTCACAATATTTTGTGGTTCTGTGATCTGCCTTCTAATGTCATTGAGGCGTCCAAACTCTCCTAAATGGCATCCACGTTGCAGTGGGGTGAGGAGGAACTATTGAATATGTGTGTGTAAACAAGACCAGAAGCCTACTTCCGCCTCAGCTGTCCCAGATTTGGCTTCTTATTCCAGCTCAGTAATGCGATTCCTCACGTCGAGTCCTTGGCCATGTTCCTCCCTTCTAGGAACTGAAGCAAGAAAGGGAGAGCTGTAAACTGAAAGCTATATACTTCAAAGTCACCTTGTTTTTGTGCATTTAAGCAATGAATGTGTAGGTGGCCCAAAAGCAATTTCTGCAGAAAAAAAAAAAAAGGATGTCGCAGGAAGCCCATTGACGCTAGCATTTGAACACCCTGTAAGAAATTGATGAAGACACATTTGGTGAAGAGCCCTATGTTGTGTAACATGGTGTGTCCAGTTTCTGTCAATTTTAGAAGGGAATTCAGAACATGAAAAGGGGAACAAGGGCACAGGAGATCCATATCTTCAGGGTTGGCAGTTTAATAAGCATTGGCCTTGGCTGAGTCAGTTATATTATGTGTATAGCTGTGATAAATGTGAGTGATGGGTCTTTCAGGAAGTCTGACGCTTGATACCTGGCCATTCTTGTCTCATTTTTACCACTGGGTTGGTGAATTAAAGGCAGGAGACACTCAATATGTCCGGGGCAGCCACAGCTCCCACTATCCCTGACTGTTAGCCATGCTGGTTGAAGCTGATGGGAACTGGGAGCCCCCCAACTTCTGGAAAGAACTACATTGGCTGCCCCTGCAGAATGTCAATGCAGTATATTTTACCTGTCAACATGAGACTAAATTCTCTGGGATGTCTCAGGTAATAAAGTTCGATGTGCCTGCCCTTTATGTAGTCATTACAAAATCCCTGTTTGCCCATACTAATAGCATTCAACGCGTCTAATTTTATTGATTTCCACAGTGCAGTCCCATTGAACCCAACCCTCCTTCCCCGTGATCTCTTTTCATGCCATAGAAACTGCCAAGTATTGTATTTTATTGATTATTATTATTAATATCCCACCTTTTCTCCAAAGGATCTCGAGGTGGCATGTATTCTTTTTCTCCTGCCTGTTTTATCTTCACAACAAGGCTGGTCTAAGAGACTGCGACTGGTCTGAGGTCACCCAGTGAGCTTCATGGCTGTTTGGGCATTTGAATTTTGGAAAGAATTCAGTGTTGCATAGATAACCATCATTCCATCTGCTTGTTGGAATGATCTCCCACTCTCATGTACGCCGTTCTGGGGGTTCTCCCAATCTCCCACCAGAGCTGATTGTGGGGGCGCCAGAGGTTGGAGAATGGGAAGCCTAATAATAATAATAATAATAATAATAATAAATTTCTACCCCACCCATCTGCCTAGGTTTCCCTGGCCACTCTGGACGGCTCCTCACAAAATGTTAAAAACACGATAAAACATCAAACATTAAAAACTTTCCTAAACAGGGCTGCCCTCAAATGTCTTCTAAAAGTCAGATAGTTGTTTATTTCCTTGACACCTGAAGGGAGGGCCTTCCACAGGGCGGGCGCCACTACCGAGAAGACCCTCTGCCTGTTTTCCTGTAACCTCACTTCTCGCAGTGAGGGAACCGCCAGAAGGCCCTCGGAGCTGGACCTCAGTGTCCGAGCTGAACGATGGGGGTGGAGACACTCCCATTGCACTGGCAAGACTTGTGATGGCTCCAACTAGCACAGCTATTCAGTTGAATCTGGCCCCTGGTGTCACAGGTCCTTTTTTAAAATTATTTTTTAATAAAACTGGAAAAACAAAGGGAAAATATACAGAAGTTAACATCAAATACCAAGCATTTTTTTAAACATAGGGAAAGGGAAAGAAGTATTTTGATTCTCTGTCAGCCTTCTAAACGTATGCAAAACTCTTACTCCTTAATAGCCAACTCTTCTGCTTTCCATTAACAAACCTTTTTTTCAGTCTTCAAACCTGGATCCTAATCCAAATGGGCAACATTTCCCCCTCCAATTTCTGTCAGCTACCAGGGGCGTCTTACCCATAGAGCCAAGTAGCACGGGGCGCCAGGGTGCCAAGTTCTGGAGGGTGCCAGGGAAGAGGTGGAGGCTGGATGCAGTGCCTCCTGGCATCAGCTCGCTGCCCTCACCCACCTCCGCCATGGTGCGCCGAAGCAGCACCGTGCCTGGAGCCTCCGTCTGCTGTGGCCACCGTGGCACGAAGCGGCTGGCTGAGCCGGGAGACGCCAGGCCCCTTCCCCGCCAGAGGAGCCACCCTCCAGCCACTGCCCGCCACCTCCAGCCCCGCCGGCAGTGCCATCCTCCCTAAAAAACTCTGGGAAACCAAAAGACCAGAAGCATTTCTGCTAGGTCTAGTGGGAAGAGAGATTAAAATAAAAGATCAGAATTTGTTTATGTATGCCACAGCCGCCGCAAGAACTCTATTGGCCCAAAAATGGAAAACACAAGACTTACCAACCATCCAGGAGTGGCAGGTGAAGAGGACAGATTTTGCGGAACTTGCCAAATTGACCAAGAGGACCAGAGATACAAGAACAACTGGAGTAAATTTATTGAATATTTAAAGGAGAACTATAAAAGTTTAAAGACACTAGCAGGACTGGAATAATACCTTCAGTGTAAAATCATAGAGATATGAGAATAATATACGCGATAAGAATGTGATGTATATACCAGCTGCGGGGAGGGAGGGAAGTCAAGACTTGGCAGAGTCAAAGGGATTATATTGTGATAATATGGACTGTTGGAAAAAGATAATATGAAGAAAATAATAAAAATTTATCTGGGGAAAAAACAACTCTGGGAAATGGGGGGGGGGCAGAGGGAGGGAGCTTTGTGTCACGGCGCCGGATATGCTTAAGATAAGGTTACCAGATTTTTTCAATGAATCCGGGGACACTTTTCAACTTCAATGGATTTTGTATGGGGACTGATTTGTAAATCCGGGGACTGTCCCCGGGAAACAGGGACGTCTGGTAACCTTAGCTTAAGACGGCCCTGTCAGCTACACTCAAAAGTGAGTAGGGTCAGCTGCTTCCCCACTCTTTCTCTGACCCCCTTTTCTCTGGGGCACTCTCCTTTCTCTCTCTTTTCTATGCCTCCTTCCCTCCCGCCCAGCAGGGACAGAGCATTCTTGCTAAAGGTCTCAAACTGAGTACTTGCAGAAGGCTTTTGGAATGAGGATGAAGACCAGCTGCAGTTCAAATAGAACTGATCAAAGTCCCCAAGCCACATATACCATATTTTTTGCTCTATAAGACTCACTTTTTCACTCCTAAAAAGTAAGGGGAAATGTGTATGCCTCTTATTGAGTGAATGCAGGCTGCGCAGCTATCCCAGAAGCCTGAACAGCAATAGGGATTGCTGCTTTCACTGCGCAGCAATCCGTCTTGCTGTTCTGGCTTCTGAGATTCAGAATATTTTTTTTCTTGTTTTCCTCCTCCAAAAACTAGGTGCGTCTTGTGGTCTGGTGCATCTTATAGAGCGAAAAATACGGTATATCCACACCAACATGTCACCAAGATTGGGGCGATTTCCCCCATGGTATTTCGCAGCAGGAGGCTCACATTCTTTCCCCTTCTTATTCTCGATAATGATTAGAGTTTTTATTTTCGCATTAGTCTTGTAGCAGCATGGGTCATAAACAGCAGGCAAGCAACTTTTCTACGTGATTGATTATGAAACATGGCCATGGGTAAGTGTTGCATGACCAGCTAATTGAAAGTTGCCTTCCATATCTGAATTTGCATGATGCTGGCTCATGATGAATAATCACAGCCTCTGATATATATGCATATCCAGCTCCAGTTCCCTTCTTAAATATTTTCCTTTACTGGTGCTTTACCCTCTAGTTTCTAAGTTATTTTGACTCCTAGGAGCTGGAAAAAAACAAGGCTGTTTTTGCAAAGGATGTGATCCCTGTTTTCTTCCAGCTTAAGAAATATCTAATGGCTGTTTTATAGCTTTACCACAAAAGTGAAGAGCTTTTGTAGACTTTTTTTGCGAAGAAAGCAAAGGGGCTACAATCAGCTATACCTTTAGGCTGGAATAACCTTCCCCCCTTTCCGATATTTGGGGTTACCAAAGCCTAGAGGTCCCAGCCAGATATTTCTCTTGCCTTGCTGATGTTGCCTATTGTATTCTGTATCCTCCTGCAAAAACGATGGATCTCTGTTGTAGAGCAGAACTGGTTCTGTGCTCACCGGAAAGAAAATTCTGCTCAGGAACTGGCAAGCTCACTGGCTGCTGCTGAATCACAGGTTCATGTTTCTTAAGGGATGTTCATACATTACATTCAATGAGTGTACAGTCTTTGTACCTGTCTATTATGATTATGGTTATGGTGGTGGTGGTGATGCTGCTGATTAGTGTCTCAGGGTGGTTCCCAGGATAAAATCACACTATAAAAACACAGGATACATAATCAAAATAAAAACAGCAACAGCCCAGTAACCCCCCCCCCCAAAAAAAAACACCCCACACATTTTAAAAGGGCATTGGATGTCAGTCAACCCAAGACCTGGTTAAAGAGGAATGTTTCTGCCTGCTGTAAAGGTAAAGGTAAAGGTAAAGGGACCCCAGACCATTAGGTCCAGTCGTGACCGACTCTAGGGTTGCAACGCTCATCTCGCTTTATTGGCTGAGGGAGCCAGCGTACAGCTTCCGGGTCATGTGGCCAGCATGACTAAGCCGCTTCTGGCGAACCAGAGCAGCGCATGGAAACGCCGTTTACCTTCCTGCCAGAGCGGTACCTATTTATCTACTTGCACTTTGGCGTGCTTTCGAACTGCTAGGTTGGCAGGAGCAGGGACCGAGCAACGGGAGCTCATCCCATCGTGGGGATTCAAACCACTGCCCTTCTGATTGACAAGTCCTAGGCTCTGTGGTTTAACCCACAGTGCCACCCGTGTCCCTTTTGCCTGCTATAGGGTTGCCTTATTTCAAAAAGTAAAAACCAGGACACCCTGAATGTTGTTGAAAGTCAATTCTACCTTTGAAATCTACAAATACGTGTACATAAGTAGAGACAACTTGTATCTGTGAAACATTTAATGCTTTTGTTATTATTGTGAACCACTTGGATCTCAGCATGGAAAAGCAGAACACAAATATTAAGTCAAATCAGTGTGTGAATTGATGCTCTAGGTTACATCTTTCCACGGTGAGAGAAACATTTAGCTTCCTTTTAAAGATATGTGGCCATGTAAGCTTATCTCAATGACATGTTTTGCAGTCAAGTAAGAGAGGTTTTAAAACCACAATAAATCCTGCTTAACTTTGAAACAACAGCAGCATATTTTTAAACAACGCTGTCAGTCCTTGTTCTTCTTCTGCAAAAAAAATAAATAAAAAAAGATAAAGCCCAGTTTTCTGGGCCATCTATGAGTAATGGCCCAGGGTAAAAAAATAACCCATTCTGAATGAACTGAGCTGAGATGAAAAATCATTATCATTTACATAATAATTCATACTTATCTTGTTTATGCAAACACAAGATGACTTTATTTGCCTATATGTTGTTTTCCTTTTCCCCGTTTTCCTCTTGTGAAGGGAATGCATTATGTTCCTCATGGAGATTTATAATCCCTGCCGTCTGAATTTATACCGCTGGCTATATTTCAGAAAACAGAGCACCTCAGAATCCAGAGCTTTAAGCTTCTCCGGGAAGAAAATTTATTTCTCTGTCTGCAGAAAAATGAGATGAGAAGCAGAAGATGTAATGATAAGAGAATGCAGGCATGTAAAGGGAACTGGTACCTGGAATCCCCTGAATGGAATAATGAGCATATGGAATCAGCATTACCTTGGAACGAATGTTTTGAATTCATATATATATATATATATATATATGAGAGGCAAAGAATCAGAAGCCTTCTGTTTTCCCCTTTCTGTTGTTTTTGTATTTATTTAGATTAGTTTTTTTTAATATTTTTGTATTCTAAAAAGACACTCAGTTTTTGATATATATATATATATATATATATATATATATATATTATATATATATATATATATATATATATATATATATATATTCTTTTAAGCTTTAATAAATCTATTGGGGGAGAGAGAACATATGGAATTATGTTCTCTCCCCCCCAAAAAATAGATTTATTAAAGCTTAAAAGTTATTAAAGCTTAAAACAACAACAACAGCAACTCATTTTTTTGAAATAATATGCACATTAAAAGACTGTAGCCTGGGTCATCATGTTCATGGGAACTTTGTTGGGACTCCAACTCCCATCAACTCCATTCGATGGTCAGAAGAGTTATAGTCAAAAAGCTGCATTGTCTGTGAACAGAATCAGTTCAGATCTTTATTTTCAATTTTATTTTCATGATCTTCAGTTCTCACTAGCTTCTAGCCTCCAATACACCTCAACCCACTGTGTGCAATTTCTCCTTCTGTCTACTTCATGTATCTGGTGAAGCAGCCAGTGGTCTAGGAAGGTGAGGCAGCCCATCTGCAAGTCAGGAGATGGGTGTTGAGCTGCGTTCTCAATGTGGAGCCCTGCAGATGGTCAACTGTGGAGGGTGATGGGAGTTACACTATGCAGTATGCAAATATATATATATATATATATATATATATATATATAGGGCACCAGGTTGGGGAAGCTTGGTATAGAGCACATATTGTGCAAGCCCAAAGTCCCAGGTTTGCTGGGAAATATCTCTGTGTGAGTGTGAGACCCCCTGGGTATAATGAATGCATTGGCAACTATTATGACCCAGGAAGGCAGCTTCTAGAGAGCTGACTCAGAGGTTTGGTCTGGCTTGAGGGTTTGGTTGAATTCTATTGAATTCAACTCAGTTCTACTCAATATTGGTCCAGAGTAGATTCCAACGTATAGTTAGCAGAGTAAAAACTTAAACACGTTGCAGGATTCCCCAAAAAATAGACCAGAGGCAATTGTATTTCATCCAGCAGAGCTTAACTGCTGCTTAAGGCAAATGAGCTTAATGGTCACAAATCCAATACAGTCGTACCTCGGAAGTCAAACAGAGTCTGTTCCAGAAGTCCGTTCGACTTCCAAAGTGCAGCTTCTGATTGGATGCTGCAAGCTGCTGTAGCCAATCGGAAGCCGCGGAAGCCCCATCGGACATTCGGCTTCCGAAAGTGCATTCGAAAACCAGAAGAATCACTTCTGGTTTTTGATCGGGAGCCGGATGGTTCAACTCCCAAGGTGTTCAGGAGCCGATGTACGACTGTACATTCAGGATTGGCACTGTCCATAAGAAATCCAGTTGCAGCAGACTTAACTTAAACTTACAATAATTTACAATAGGTCTAAACCCTTAACACTAACCATACTATGTACAGAACACCACACCAGAAGGAAAAGAGACAGAAAGAGAAACCCAAGCTCCTTCTGGCTTTATTATTATGGTTATCATGACCTTGACAGAAAGAGATAAGAGAACCAGTTTAAGCCAGCTGTACTCAGCTTCTCTGAAGGAATAACCCAAATATAATGAAGTTTTTTTTCACGCAGAGAAGCTTCCTGAAGCTTTCAGAACCCTATTGAATGAAACAGAATAGGAAATATCTCTACACATCAGATGAATACTTTCTGCACCAAGAAATGCAAACTGACAGTTACAACTCTATGCAGGCTCCCAGGCCTCATCCAGAGCAAAGTTTAGTTAGCCACAGACTCAGCTTGTGGAGCACTCTACACAAACAGCTGAAGACAACCCACTGGAGAGCCATTGCCAGTCAGTCTGAGCTCGATGAGCCAACGGGCTGCCTGACTCAATATAAGAATAAAACAATGAACAGGGTGGTGATACAAGAACTACTGCAATTGACACAAGATAATATCACCAAGGCAATGATCTGTAAACAAGCTATAAACATCCATAAAAATGGCAAAGGTAGTCTCTTTCCAAATTGGTTTTATCTTAAACAATAGCAAACACAGTAAATAAAGAGTTCCCTTGTGGTATATTCTTCTCTTTCCAAAATAGATTTTATGTTGAACAATTGCGAACGCTAAAGAGCTTAGTCATTGAGCTTTGTAAACTCGATGAATAAGCTCTTTAGCAACGAAACGTCAGATTACTGGAACGACGTCCAAGCACTGAACCACTGGTATATCATAAGTGGACTCTTTGTTACTGCGTTTGCGATTGTTCAACATCAAATCTGTTTTGGAAAGAGAAGAAAAAAGCACTGAACCACTGATATACTACAAGTGAGCTCTTTATCTACAGCATTTGCTGTTGTTTAAGATAAAACCTATTTGGGAAAGAAACTACTTTTGCCATTTTTATGGACATTTATTGTTTGTTTACAGATCGTTGCCTTGGTGATAGTATCTTGCGACTCAATATAAGGCCAGCTCTTCATATTCCTAAAACACAGGTCTTTGGCTGCTTCCAGATGACCTGTTTATTGAGCATTCATTAAGTTCTGTTTGCAGGGAGGTGAGATGATGTTGCATCATGGAAACGCCATTCCATGCTTACCGGTGTATTTTCACGACATTTTCCTTGTTGCAAACAATTCCGTTTTGGGAGGGAAGCGTGATTATTAAGAAGGAGTTCTAAATCATATTCAACTGCACAACTGGAATTTGCCAGTAGTGATTGTCTCCCACCTCCAAAATAGAAACAGCCTTGAAGTCCCCTTTTCCTAACATTGCCCCACTTCTTTTATTCAGATGGAGAAGGCTTTGGAACAGATCTTTGAAAAAGGCATTGCCAAAGGCACCCTCGCCTTTCAACAATGAGGTATTCCAAAACTGCTCATCATTCTATAAATATTTTGATCATATCATATGCCAGCATTGTACCAAATTCTTTCGCGCATAACTTAATTAAATCACGCAGCACGGCTGCGCTGGATTATGCACTCAGTCTGAGAAGCATCAAAGAGGCAGCGTATATTCAGTATTCAAACAAAGCTCGCGAGGAAATGAATTGTCATGCATTGCCTTTGTTGGGAATAGTTTCATCGGGTGATATTTTTAAGGAGAGATGAATATTTGCTTACATAAATCAGAAGAAAGGACAACATGTAGCATGGTGATGCTCCAAATTAAATATCCTACCTCTTGTTCATTTCTGTAAAATTCTCCCTGTATTTTGCCAAAATGTTTTTTTTGGTAGGGTGGCCAGTTGTGTATTGCCAAAAAAGAGGCCAACATATTGCATAAGATTTGCAGATGGCTCCTTACCTGTAAACCAGATTTGGACTGGGCAGCCCTCAGCTAGAGGACACATTCAAAGACATCTGTCCCTTCAAACCAGAGGATTGCTTACTGTGAAACAGGACACATGGCTAGCCTAGGTATCTGACAAGCAGTATAATCACTAGGGTGTTCCATGTCTCCTTGAAAAAAATGCCTTTAGGCCTATGTAATTTTCTTTTATTAATGTCATAAGTAATATCCACAAACTCTCCTAAAAAATCTGGCAGGCTAATCTAAAACCAACTTGAGTTCTTGGTTTGTTGTTGATTTCAGTTCCTAAGTTCCAGCTCTCATCCAAATGCTCAGCAAATCCTTTCATCTGACAAAAAATAACACAAAGTTATTTTACTATGTATTTTAATCATGGCTAGCTGTATTTTTTTCATAACTGGTTGTTGTTGTTATTTAGTCATTTAGTCGTGTCCGACTCTTCGTGACCCCATGGACCAGAGCACGCCAGGCACTCTTGTCTTCCACTGCCTCCCGCAGTTTGGTCAAACTCATGTTTGTAGCTTCGAGAACACTGTCCAACCATCTCGTCCTCTGTCGTCCCCTTCTCCTTGTGCCCTCCATCTTTCCCAACATCAGGGTCTTTTCCAGGGAGTCTTCTCTTCTCATGAGGTGGCCATATTGGAGCATCAGCTTCAGGATCTGTCCTTCCAGTGAGCACTCAGGGCTGATTTCCTTCAGAATGGATAGGTTTGATCTTCTTGCAGTCCATTTGACTCTCAAGAGTCTCCTCCAGCACGATAATTCAAAAGCATCAATTCTTCGGCGATCAGCCTTCTTTGTGGTGTAGCTCTCACTTCTATACATCACTACTGGGAAAACCATGGCTTTAACTATACGGACCTTTGTCGGCAAGGTGATGTCTCTGCTTTTTAAGATGCTGTCTAGGTTTGTCATTGCTTTTCTCCCAAGAAGCAGGCGTCTTTTTATTTCATGACTGCTGTCACCATCTGCAGTGATCATGGAACCCAAGAAAGTAAAATCTCTCACTGCCTCCATTTCTTCCCCTTCTATTTGCCAGGAGGTGAAGGGACCAGTGGCCATGATCTTAGTTTTGTTTATGTTGAACTTCAGACCATATTTTGTGCTCTCCTCTTTCACCCTCATTAAAAGGTTCTTTAATTCCTCTTCACTTTCTGCCATTAAGGTCATCTGCATATCTGAGGTTGTTGATATATCTTCCGGCAATCTTAATTCTGGCTTGGGATTCATCCAGTCCAGCCTTTTGCATGATGATTTCTGCATATAAGTTAAATAAGCAGGGAGACAATATACAGCCTTGCCGTACTCCTTTCCCAATTTTGAACCAATCAGTTATTCCATATCCAGTTCTAACTGTAGCTTCTTGTCCCACATAGAGATTTCTGAGGAGACAGATGAGGTGATCAGGCACTGCCATTTCTTTAAGAACTTGCCATAGTTTGCTGTGGTCGACACAGTCAAAGGCTTTTGCATAGTCAATGAAGCAGAAGTAGATGTTTTTCTGGAACTCCCTAGCTTTCTCCATAATCCAGCACATGTTTGCAATTTGGTCTCTGGTTCCTCTTCCCCTTCGAAATCCAGCTTGCACTTCATAACTGGTTGCATACTTCTTATTTTACTGCTGGCTTTTACTTGTGAACCACTTTGATATTCTCGAAAGTCAGTACAGTGGTACCTCAGTTTTTGAATGTCTCCATTGATGAACCTTTCGGTTTTCGAATGCTGTAAACACGGAAGTAAATGCTTCTGTTTTTTGAACGCACCCACGAAGTCAAACATGAAACAAGGCTTTTGTATTGAGTTTTCCATATTGAATTTTCTGTTTTGAGGCTTCCGTACTGAGTTTTTGATTTTGGAACATTTTGGAACTTGAATGGTCTTCCGGAATGGATTATGCTTGAAAACCGAGGTACCACTGTTTATAAATGCTATTATTATTGTTATCGATGCCTAGCATTTCAGTTTAAAAGTTTCATCTGCTATATTATCATTTGCATTTTATTGCTATCTTAATGTAAGTTGTTGTTGGAAGCTGCCTCGAGCATTTTAAACACGAGGGTGGAGCCAAAAATATTTTAAGGAAATTGGGTAAATTCTGCATTGGAGAATGATTGATTCTTAGCCATGCTAGTCCAACCTGCTGCAAAGCAGGAATCTTTCACCCAGTGTGAGGCTCAAACCCACAACCCACCGGCAGCCAAAAGAAAACTCCATTTAGTTGGCTGACATTAACTTCCTAGCCATGGGTTTCAAATATGTGAGAGTTATCGTGATTCGTGACAATGACACAAACTGGTCCCGAGTGCTGGAGAATCCATGCGCTTTAAGAAGAGAGCTTCTCCTTGTCGGTTCTGTCAGGGGCGTGACAACTGCATCTGCAGAGTTAATTGGTGATGTCAAACTATATGCAAGCCCCACCGGGCTCCAGGTACAGGCAGGGAATTGGTTTTCCCAAAGCACATAATGACAATCTAAGGCTTGTCATTCTAAGTTATGCCATTGGTTTGGGTTAAACGTTTCCTGATGGCAGAGCAAAGAGGGAAAAAAAGACAAGAAAACACTGAAAGAAGTTTATAGTTGGCAAGCAATAGTTTTCAGTATTTGCCCAATATTCCGAAGTCTTCTGAAAGATCCACAGCTGCAGTTCCCAGATTCCCTAAGAGATGATAGCTTTATGGATGGGGAAACAGTGGCCCTTCAGAGGCGGTTGGACTCCAACGCCCATCAGCCCTTGCCAGCATGGCCAATAGGGAATATGGAAATTGTAGTCCATAAATATCTGGAGGGTCACAAGATCCTCGCTCCATCTTTTATACTTTAAAATTGTGATGCAGAGATGCCTCAGTCTCAGAACACTTCTAATAATACCATTTTACATGCAGAGGGTTTCAGCTCTTAAAAGCAGGGCTGGTGAAAATCAGGGCTCATAGGCCAAATGTGGCCCTCAATGCCTGTTTATTTGGCCCTTGACATGTTACACAGGCCCCCTCCCCTTTGCTGGTCCCATCATGCATGGACTCCTCCATTGCTTCTGTATGTCTGGAATGGTGGTTATTTATTTACTCATGAAAATATTTGCATATTGGTCTATTATTTGAAAAGAAAAGAAAAGAAAAGAAAAAGGAACGCAGCAATAAAAAAACATAAAGAAATTGCGGGCTGCCACTTGGATGAGGTGGATGTTATGTGGACACTAATAATAATAATAATAATAATAATAATAATAATAATAATGGCACAAGCAGTTTCAAATCCACATTGATCTGCAGTGTGTGATGGACTGCTCATGCTTCCTCACGAAACATGGTGCTCTTAACATATTATGTACCTCCATGGTGACATAGCCTCCAACAATTCTCTGATGAAAATAGGGACATCCTATTCCATAATAATAATAATTTTATTATTTCTACCACATCCATCTGACAGGGTTGCTCCAGCCACTCTGAGTGAGTTCCAACATAAATAGAAATATAATGGAACATTAAACATTTTTTTAAAACTTCCCTTTACGGGGCTGCCTTTAGATGTCTTCTAAAGGTTGTATAGTAACTTATCACCATGACCTGGGGGGGGGGGGCACATAACTCCACACCCTTCAACATTTCTCCAATGAAAATAGGGATGTCCTAAGGAATAGCGGGGGGACACAGGTGGCGCTGTGGGTTAAACCACAGAGCCTAGGACTTGCCGATCAGAAGGTTGGCGGTTCGAATCCCCGCGACGGGATGAGCTCCCATTGCTCGGTCCCTGCTCCTGCCAACCTAGCAGTTCGAAAGCACGTCAAATTGCAAGTAGATAAATAGGTACCACTCTGGCAGGAAGGTAAATGGCGTTTCCATGCGCTGCTCTGGTTCGCCAGAAGCGGCTTAGTCATGCTGGCCACATGACCCGGAAGCTGTACGCTGGCTCCCTCGGCCAGTAAAACGAGATGAGTGCCACAACCCCAGAGTCGGCCACGACTGGACCTAATGGTCAGGGGTCCCTTTACCTTTACTTTAAGGAATAGCAGGACATTCTGGGATCAAATCAGAAACTGGGGCGGCTTCTGTAAATCCAGGACTGTCCCTGGAAAATAGGGACACTTGGAGGGTCTGTGGTGAGTCAAATCAAGGTGAATATCTGTAAGCAGCATGGTTTAGGAGATGATAATACCATTTGGCAGAGTGAAAAGGGTGCTTCAGGCAGCTGATTTGAGGTATCATGAAGGAGAAGCAAAGTGCTAGTCATTTAGTTGATTATTACTGCATTGTGACTCCCTGGAAGAGATGCATGTGGGTATTTCTGCCTTAGGCGCCAAAATAACTTGACCATCCTTGAGTAATATGTAACTTGGCTTTGATAACTGAGGTGGGAGCGGGGTGCTTTGCTGTTTTGCTTCAGGAAGCAAAATGCTTTGGGCCAGCCCTGACTGTGGGCGGGCTTGATGAAGAAGATCAGAATATTAAAAAGAGGAGAGACTGTGGGCGGGCTTGATGAAGAAGATCAGAATATTAAAAAGAGGAGAAAGGCACCCATGAATATTTGCTTGTGCAGAGCAGAAAGCATTTTGTTTTCAGTGCTACGAAAACAATTGAGCTCAGACAAGAGAGAAGAATCGTTTTTTCTCGTTCACCAGAGCATTAGCTGCAACTGTTCCTTGTGCAAAGCTCCTGAAGCAGCCCTGTCATTTGACAAAGCCTTTCAGATTGATTTTGCTTGTTCGCAGCGAGCTTTGGGGAGGCTTTATAATCTGGCAGAAGTATGGGGGAGCATTTAAATGCCAGGACAAATGGGCGTCCGAGGCAGCTTTTTAGCAGGATCTGTAATATGTCAAAGGTGTTCAAATAAATTAGACTTGGCCCCAGCATAGCTAAATGAGGGCACCTGAGGACGACCAGCAAGAATCGATGTAGACGAGGAAGGTGTGAAGAAGAAAGATTGCTTGGTTGGATTCAATGGGAGCAGAAGGCTAGAGTTTGGCCTTCTTCCCAAATTCTTCTCTTTTTTACACTGAAGCTCTGGCTTGAACCTGACATCATGTTTTGAGTTTTGAGCTAATGGACACCTCTGAGAATGGAAGCATAGGTGCCAGCTCCCTGGGTGCCCAAGCAGCCACAAAATTCCCCATGAAGGGGCCGCGCAGGCACCCACAAATTTTGGCTCCAGTGACCCACGGCTGCAGGGCCAAGCTGGCACTCCTGACTGGAAGTGTGTGTTTGTGTATGGGGCAGCTTGTGTATGGGGCGGGGGAGAGGCAATTTTGCAGATTGCTCCTTCCCTCTGGAGCTTCTGGGACTTCTTAAAAACAACAAGACTGCTCTTGGACACAGAAGGAGAGCTGGGAAGCAAGAACCCTCTCCAACAGCCCTGTTGTGACAGACCAGCTCCATCAACCAGGCCTTCTCTCCTCTCACCTGTCATCTAGGGTCGGCTGTTTCATCAGGCTGCCTCAGTGGGAGAGATAGGAAGCAGAACTTATTACGCCCGCTTTTCCAGAGTCCCAGCTCTACCTCCTGCCTCTGAACTATGCCAGGTCTGGAAATTGGAAGGGATGTGGGTGGCACTGTGGTCTAAATCACTGAGCCTCTTGGGCTTGCCAATCGGATGGTTTGGCGGTTCGAATCCCTGCAGTGGGGTGAGCTCCCGTTGCTCTGTCCCAGCTCCTGCCAACCTAGCAGTTCAAAAGCACACCAGTTCAAGTAAATAAATAGGTACCACTGTGGTAGAAAGGTAAACAGCGTTTCCATGTGTTCTGGTTTCCGTCACGGTGTCCCATTTATAGCTGTCAACGTTTCCCCTTTTCAAAGGGAAATTCCCTTAGTCTGAATAGGATTCCTTGCAAGAAAAGGGAAAAGTTGACAGCTATGGTCCCATTGTGCCAGAAGCGGATTAGTCATGCTTGTAACATGACTCAGAAAGCTGCCTGTGGACAAACGCTGGCTCCCTCGGCCTGAAAAGCGAGATGAGCGCCACCACCCCATAGTCGCCTTTGACTGGACTTAACCATCCAGGGGTCCTTTACCTTTTCCTTTTACCTAGAAATTGGTTCCTGAGTTATGATTTTAGTTTTCCTCTTCCCTCCTGCTCCCTTTTTCCTTGTTTGTTTGTTTGTGTGTTTATTTGAATGTAGACCTTGGTTAGGAAGTGTCTTGTTTTGATTTCATGTAAGCCCCTCTGGGATTTATTTTTGGCTGAAGTACAAATTCTCTAAATAAACAAATATTATTGCATTTGTTCCATGTGCCCTGCTTTCCTTAGAAGTAGAAATTCAGAGTCATTCTCCTTACCAGAGCACTGGGAACTTATGAGTCCCCCCTCCCCCTGTACCTGTTGACTTTAAAATATATATAAGGTGAGGAGGGAGGAGCAGGCGGAAGAACCCGGCTATTTCTTGCCAACCAGCTTCAAAACTAAGACGTCTGTCTTTTTTCCCTGGCTCACTTTCAACTGATAAATCATTTATTTTATTATTTATTACCTAGCACGAGCCTACAAAAAAGGAAGAAAGAAAAAGGAGCCTCCTTATTTAGCACAGCCATAACATGCTGATTTATTTATTGACGGTTTGGCTGGGATACAGAGACAATGATGTTGATTGTTGAGATGCAGATGGCTTCCTCCTCTTATAATGAGCTCAAGAAGTGAGCATTGATGGGATTGGAGCCAGGATGGGGGCCACACAGCAGACATGCAGGGGAAGGGATGGGCAAGGTTTTCAGAAGTACTTTTTTTTTTTTACACAACTAAACGAAAAAGAAACCCAAGGGTTGAAAAACACTCTCCCATGACTGAGTATACTCACTGGCTAAATAATGCTGAGTGACAGTTGTGGGGGGGGGGGGGAGGAGGGAGGGATGAAAACTGGAACGAGGGGGAATGGAGTATGCTGGAATTAGGTATGGCTAGCTGGAGCCCTGAACAGGAGCACTTCTGTAAGGAGGTGATGTAATAATAATGTATTACTTATGCCCCACCAATCTGGCTGGGTTTCCCCAGCCACTCTGGGCGGCTCCCCAGAATATTAAAAAACACGATAAAACATCACACATTAAAAACTTCCCTAAACAGGGATGCCTTCAGGTGAGGTAGGGAACTTTTTTTTGTAGTTTCTATTTGTAATCCCCTATCATTGGCTGGATCTACATTGATCTTACAGAACATTGTTTTTAATACTGCTTGGAAGGCTTAATGGCAGTTTTCCATTGCTCTGCAGCACCCTCTGGTGTCCCATTTCAAGAATCCATTTTAACGTTATAAATGACGACTATAGATCCAGCCACTGTGTATTTATTTCATGGGTGGGGAATCTCTGGCCTGGGAACCAAGTGCAACCTCTGTGGACACTTTTGCCCAGTACTAAGGACCTTTTCCAGGGCATATTTCTTCTTGGTCATGACTTCCACCCTCCTGAGGTGCTTTTGCCAGGTTGGAAACTGTCCTTGAACTACGGCCTTGAAGGAGGATGCATTTGCAGAAACCTCAGTATTTTGCATTGCTGGAACCTAGCCTACCATGCAAAGGTTAGAGTCACAGAATCATAGAATTGTTGGAAGGGACCCCAAGGGTAATCTAGTCCAACCCCCTGTAATATAGGAGTCACAGCTGTTTCTCCATTCATTTTTTACCACAGCCATACATCTCTTGAAATTGAAATTAATAAGATTTTGGAACACAGAAATAAAGAAAATAATCAAACCATCAATTCTAGGCCACCTAAATTATATAATTCAGTATTTGAATGATTGATATTAGTAATTGTCTTATAATTTGGTATTGTTATAATGAGGCTATTATGGGATGGTAATTGAAAATTAATAAAAATTATATATAGAGAGAGAGAGAGAGAGAGAGAGAGAGAGAGAGAGAGAGAGATTTACATGTCACTGAGTTTCACAGCGTGGTTCTCCAACCACATATGTACAAATGTTTATATTGCTGGAAAGTGAGCCTAAAAATGCACATATTAGTGAAGATTTGAAATGCAACAAATACATATAACAGGGAAAATTACGTTAAAAATGTGCATAGTCTGATAAATTTGCACAAAAATGCCAACAATTTTTAAAAATATTTTTTTTAAAAAAATCTCAAATTATTATTGAACCAGAGAGACAAGTAAGCAAGAACAGTAACAAAAATTCAATGATATATTCCGACTAAAGGCAGGGCATGCAAAGCCTAAACAGATGAAATAATAACACCCAGTCCAAAATGATGACAACCGTACAGTGGTACCTCGGGTTACATACGCTTCAGGTTACAGACTCCGCTAACCCAGAAATAGTGCTTCAGGTTAAGAACTTTGCTTCAGGATAAGAACAGAATCATGCTCTGGCGGCGCGGCAGCAGCAGGAGGCCCCATTAGCTAAAGTGGTGCTTCAAGTTAAGAACAGTTTCAGGTTAAGAACAGACCTCCGGAACGAATTAAATACTTAACCCGATGTACCACTGTATTTCGCTATACAGTGAGGGGTGAGATACCTGTAAATCTGAAACTCAGCCATATGAAATAAAATCCCACCGTACTAGCTAGAAATTATTAGGATCTTCTTGTCTCTTAGAGACCCATATGTTATTTTTTCTGCAATTATTACACTCCAGAGATTTTTATACCATTCTGACTGTTGTTGTTTTTAATTGGAGATGTGTGAAGAATTTAACTTAAGAATGGAAAAATGAAAAACCGAGAGAAACCAATACCGACCGATTCATGCTACCTACAGCTTTTTTTCCATGCAAAAGGAAAACAGAGCTGTGTCTAGAGAATTCCTTACATTTGTGGAAACTCCTTCACACTGCTAGTTTTTTTTTTTTTTTTTACACCTGACAACAGGGTCCGAATCTCTGCATGGGGATTGCACAAACGTTAGGTTTTGTTTCACCCATGGCCTTCTGGATTGCCCAGAGGTAATAGGGCATGGTATTCTGCCAGTGATTAATGCCGCACCACAATGCCCACCACGATATTTATGTGCATCCCGCTTCTCCACAAATGTAATGAAGATGATGCACGATGCAGCTTGCCCGAGAGGATTAAGCAATTTTCTGAGCTGGCACCCGGTTGTTCATGGGTTCATTGCTCTCTGTCTCAGTTCCACCATTTGAAACGAGGGTAATAAACTGTCTCGGCAGACGGGTTGTCAATGAAAAGCCGGGTGTCAGATGATGGAGTGGGAAGAAGACAGGGGTGGCTCCTGGAGAACCGAATTTAAGTGGCGGCAAAGCAGGAACATGGCCCTACAGCCTGTGTTGTTCGTGCTTTGGAGCAACCCTAGACATGAGTAAAAATCATAAAGATGGCCTCCCTCCTGCCCAGTGTGCAAAACTCCCATTGTTCTAGAACAAGCTTCCTCTTTTCTTTTCTTTTTAATAACTTTTTTATTCAAAATTAAAACAAAACATATTCTCCAGAAACATATCATCCTTATTCCCCCCCATTTTTCCTCCCTCCCCCCACAGAACCCACCCATCCCCACCCCCCGACTTCTCTCAGTTCCAGTCTTTGATTTCTCTAAAAATGCTGTTTTCTGCATGTTACACAGTTGTATAGATCCTCAAACTATTTAGTTGATTATTATCAATAAAAAGTTTGTGATTGTTTATTCAAAGCCAGCCAAGGAGTCCAGTTCGCTTTGTTGCGTCTTCAAATACTTTGTAAAGGGTTCCCATTCATCTTTAAAGTCACAGTTATCCTTGTCCCGTAGCTTGTATGTCAGTTTTGCCAGTTCTGCATAGTCCATCAATTTTTCTTGCCATGATTCTTTAGTTGGAACAGGCTTCCTCAACCCTGGCCCTCCAGATGTTTTTGGCCTACAACTCCCATGATCCCTTTTCTGGGAAGAATGTCAAGAGCTGAACAAAGTTCTGGGAGCCCGCATGCTTGCTCGTTCACACTAAACCATGGTTTGGCTTACAGTTCCCAAGGACAATGATATGCAGCAGGTTTGCTAAATAAAAATGTCTTCGCCTGACCCTCGAGAGCTTTTTGCTGCAACAGTGGTGGAGTGGTGACAGCAAAGTACCACCCATAGAGACTCTGAGAAATCCCCTTGCTGAAGTTGTTGTTAAACATTCAGCAAGCACAAAAGCACTGCACATTTAGCAAAATTTATGACAGTCCCCTGCCTGCAGGCTCGCAGTCTAACAGAGAAGATATAAAAGGAAAATGCAATGGTGAGGGCAGAGGAAAGCAAACATGGAAGCAGCTGTACATTTGCTGTCCAATGCATAGGGCCAGATTGGTTTCCCCATTACCATTATGTTCTTTCTCTCAGGACCCCTAGGTGACCTTGCTGGTGACTGAGGGCACAGTGAGCTTCATTTTAACTCCAAAGTCTCAGGTAAATTGTAGTTGGAGCAAAGTGTCCTTTTAAGGCTAGAGGTGGGATGTATAGATGGTATATGATACCAGTGGAGTTAGGGAAGATGTACAAAACTAGCTCAAACACATGTTGGAAGTGTAAAGAAAAGGAGGGGACATTTTATCATATGTGGTGGGTTTGTAATGAAATTAAATTTTGGGGGGAAATGATATACAATGAATTGAAGAAAATGTTCCATCTAACATTTGTTAAGAAACCTCAAGCATTTCTGTTAGGGATTGTAGGAAAAGACCTGCCAAGGAAGTTGAAAAACATCTTCATGTATGCGACAACGGCGGCGAGAGTCTTAATAGCACAAGGATGGAAGAACGAAGAAACCCCGACTAAAGAATTATGGCAAGAGAAACTGATGGACTATGCAGAATTGGCAAAATTGACATATAAACTACAGGACAAGGATAACTGTGACATTAAAGATGAATGGGAACCTTTTACAAAGTATTTAAAGAGGCAACAAAGTGAACTGGACTCCTTGGCAGGTTTTGAATAAACACTCACAAACTTTTTATTGATAATAATCAGTTAGATAAATTAAGGATTTATACAATTTTGTAACATGCAGAGAATAGCGTCTACAGAGAAACCAGAGATGGGAACTGAGGGAAGTCGGGGGGGGGAGGGGGGAGTTGTTTTATGTGGGGGTGGAATGGGAGGGAAATTATGGATGATATGTTGTAAGATAATATGCTTTGTTTAAATTCTATATATATATATATATATGGATGGAGGTGGGAAGCAAGGTCCATCTCTGGGGTAGGGTTGGCCTCCCTTTTGCCATGATGTTCTTACTGCGATGCAAGAGGTGGAGGCTGCAATTGTCCCCAAGGATAGCGAAGGCCAGAGTGCCTTTTTTATGACCCAAGGCGCTGTAGGATGCTTTTCTGCAGAATGAAATGCTGGATGCATAACAGAGAGAAGTCACATCATGTTGACTTTTCTGCATCAGACATGAACACGTGACTTGGTTTTGAGATAGTCCCGCCTTTGAGACAAGAAGGAAGCTGCAACGCAAGCAAACATGAAGTTTGGGTGTGCATCGTATGTCTGGCTGAAGAGCACTGCAGACTTAACTGCACCGCGCATGGAAAGTTTGACTGGATGTTCATGTAGAATCTGAAACCAAGCTCGTGAAAGGAAGGATTTCTAAATATTCATTATGGTTCACTGGATTGCAGTGGTGCCATCAAGGTTATGTAATATTAAATATTCATAAAATGAAGTCCTGGGGAAAAAAGAAATCCAATTGCAAATAATAGCAATAGAGTTGGATTGCATTATTTATGATTCCATTTGTTAAAATAAGACAATGAGACTTGATGAAAGGCATTAAGTGGACTAAAATTAAAGTAATTTGAGCATAAAGCAATGTTTTTTTTTTTTTAAGGGGGTCCTTTTTCTTAACAATTGGAGCCTTTTAGGTTAATTGAAGGGCATCAAAAGGCAGAAGAGGCCTGCTATTTAGCTAGTGTTGAATCTGCCTTAGTTGTCCATTAGTCCATATATCAACAAGGCTTTCAGGGGGGGAAATATCGTCTGTAGCACGTCACGTGATGTGATGTTCAAAAGCAGATGGTGGAAACGTAAGAGGGAACACGGACTACGCTTTCACAGATCATTGAACTAATCCAGTAATTTGGCAGGGCTAGGGTCAGCAGCATTTGAAGACAGCTTCATAATATCAGCCAAGGGTAGAATCAGACAGCCAGGAGCCATGCCGTCGTGGCTTAAAAGTTATCTCTGTAACCGTGCAGAGAGGAGACCAGTGCCTGCAACTTTTGAGGCCCGCACTGCTCAAGGGCATGTAGAGAGGTAGCAGCACTGTATTTCACCGCAAATCTAGAGCTGTTTGGTTTTAAGCTTACAGAGGCTGGTCAGAGGCTAATTTTCTTTGTAAGGTAACTGATAATTTAGCTGGCCCCCCTTTTTTAAAAAAAAAAAGTTGAGAAGAGCTATCGCTTTTCTGCTACCAAACACAGTTCACAAGCCGATGGCTTGTCGAAGCAGAGTCTCTCAGCCTAACGTACCTTACGGGGTTGAGTTCGCCTCGATGCTTGCTTAACTGTCCACAGTATCTTTGCAAGAGAAGATGGGGATCAAAGAAGTATACAGTCATACCTCGTGTTACGTCTGCTTCATGTTATGTTTTTTCAGGTTGCGTCCCGTGGCAATCCGGAAGTACCGGAACAGGTTACTTCCGGGTTTCGCCGCTTGCGCATGCGCAGTAGCGCTAAATCGTGCTTTGCACATGCGCAGATATGGCACTTCAGGTTGCGGGCTTTTCACGTTGCAAACGGGACTCCGGAACAGATTCCGTTCGCAACCAGAGGTACCACTGTACATTGGTCCCACCTACGATGACCCTTTTAGCAGATGCTGGGATCTTTCTTTTTTGGATAATATTTTTTATTAAGGTTCCAATTTTACATTTCCAAATAAACATTTTACAAACTTTAAAATATCCACTGACTTCCCTTCCTTTCCTTCCATGGCTCATTTTACATATCACACATCCCTGCATATTTTACTACAACCGTTCAAATCAGTTTTCCACTTTTACATCCATCAAAAATTATTTACACTGTTGAATTTTTCTTAGCGCTGCCAGCATTTTCAGCTGTATACAGTTATTTTCCATATACTCAATAAATGTTCTCCACTCTTCTTTAAACGTGTGTTCTTCTTGCTCTCTTATTTTATGCGTTAAACCTGCAAGCTCTGCATATTCTATCAACCTCTTGCCAGTCCTCTTTAGTTTTGGGACCTCGCTCACTTTCCATTTGGGGGCTAATGGGTGGGGCAAGGATTGGAGCCACCTGCAACTCTAGAGCATTTTCCAGCGTATTCCCAGCTTCCAACAAGCTGTTCCTCTAGCTTAACTTCAAAATATATTGAATGCAGAATAGAGAAAAGTTCTGTTGGTATTATTGCTTGCCTGTCTGCCTGCTTGCTTGCTTGCTTATCAGTGAATTTCTAAAACAAAAACTTTGGGCTCTGTAACTGTCTGGCTATCGCACCACATCCTTCCCCAAACCTATAATGGACATTGTATCCATTATTGCTTTCCATACAACGTTAAGAAGATCTCTGAATTTCTAATTTGTGCATGTGTTGCTAAAGAAAGTGAGTTTATCTGGGCTTCATGCCTGCCCTGATCATGACCACCCCAAGTAACTAAGAATACTTCAGGACTCAATCGTGCCATCTAATGGCCCCCTAACAGCATGGCACGCAAAGGAAATTCCTCGCTGGTTGTTCAATTCTATATTCATGCCATGGTAGGGTTGTCATATTTCAAAAAGTAAAAACCAGGGCATTCTGAAAGTTGTTGAGTTCTTTTAAGAAAAAACCCATCATTGTTGGGCTTTTTTGGGGGGGGGGGAACCACTGAATTTTGGTAAAATCTCCAAGTTTTTTTGAGCTTTTTAAAAGGCATTTTCAGCATGATTTAACCCTGTTGCCGGTTTTCAGGGAGATTTGTCCAATTTTCAAAAAATAGTCCAGGATGTCATTTTCTGAGGCGAACTCCAGGAAAATGTATGGCAGCTCTATGTCATGGTGGGAAAAGAACCATGCTTGGCAGATTGATAAGTAATGCATGCTTTGAACATACTGATAGTTAGATATAAATTCAGATAGAGAATCGAAAGCTCCCTTTCTTCTTCTCTTTTCTCTTTTCTTCAATTCATTATATATATATCATTTCCCTTTTTTAAAAAAAATTCTCTACATTCCCACCCACCGCATATGATAAAAGGTCCCTTCCTTTTCTTTACATTTTCAACATATGTTCGGCCCGGTTTTGTACATTTTTGCTCTCTGTACTGGTGTTATATACCATCTGTACATCATTTTCATATAGTTTTCTTTCAAAAGAGAAGTCTGTAAATTTTAAATCTGTTTTCCACAGTTTTTCCCAATCTTCAAATTGTATGTTATGTCCGCGAAGTGTGATCTTTCAGCCTCTGTAAACAAAATGACAATAACATTCCTATCCGGTTTAAGTTGCCAATGTTAATAAAACCAGCAAATTGTGGGGGAGAGATGGTATTTGCGTTGGAGGCATAAAAAAAAGCCCTGAGCTCATCCGCTAGGTTTTTGAATTTCAAGGACCATTAACTTGGAACCAGATGCACGGTGGCACCTCTCTTGACATCTGTCTTCTCATATCCTTCTCTAATGGCCAAAGAAATCGAACTTCAGATCTGCAGGAACTTGCGACCTCCCTCTTAAATGAATAAACCCCCAATGTATCCATTGCAAGGTTCTCAGGGGCAGGGAAGGAGAGAAAACTCTCAGTTCTTTTTCTCTTCCTCACCGTCGTCTTCTCCCACCAGAGGATTATTTATTTATTTCAGAAGCTGACTCTGCAGAAGAGCTGGTCATTTTTATGACTGCGAAATGAATATTTGCATGGAAGAAGCCAAATAGTTTTAAGCGTTTGGGTAAATGCATGCCAAGACTGGGAAGCATAGCAGAGATGCCAGGGTCTTCTGATGTTAACAACTCCTTGTGATCGGAATCTATGATCAGCAATAATTTTCACAACATTGATTTGATTTGCTCTGCAAAGTTAATAACCCAGGTAAGGCAGTAAAAAGAAACTCCTTAAGCAAAGTCAAGTTAAATGTACTGCTGCAGCCAACTCATAATGGCTCTTTCAGGAATCCAGTGGAAAAAAATGAGTGATGGATGTTACCTTGGAGGTACCAACAGCAGTTGACCTCAGAGTATGAACAGTAAAGAATCAACTGTTCAGATTGTCAATGTATTCTGTGTCAAGAGGCCTTTGTAAATTGACATACATCTTCAGTATAAAACTAGATTGATGGGTATGGATCCAGCACTGCTTGGATCAGAAATGGCTTGATGAAGATGATGGTGAAGATGAAGATGATGATTTATTTGTACCCCACCCATCTGACTGGATTGCCACAGCCACTCTGGGTGGCTTCCAGCATATATAAAACCCTAAGGTAAAGGTAAAGGGACCCCTGACCATTAGGTCCAGTCGTGGCTGACTCTGGGGTTGCGGCTCTCATCTCGCTTTATTGGCCGAGGGAGCCAGCGTACAGCTTCCGGGTCATGTGGCCAGCATGACTAAGCCGCTTCTGGCGAACCAGAGCAGCGCACGGAAACACTGTTTACCTTCCCGCCGGAGCAGTACCCATTTATCTACTTGACTTTGATATGCTTTCGAACTGCTAGGTTGGCAGGAGCAGGGACCGAGCAACGGGAGCTCCCCCTGCCGCCGCAGGGATTCGAACCGCAACCTTCTGATTGGCAAGTCCTAGGCTCTGTGGTTTAACCCACAGCGCCACCTGCGTCCCTAATAAAACATTAAACCTTAAAAAACTTCCCTATACAGGGCTGCCTTCGGATGTCTTCTAAAGGTTACATAGTTAACCATCTCCTTGACATCTGATGGGAGGGTTTTCCACAGGGTGGGTGCCACTACCGTGAAGGCCCTCTGCCTGGTTTCCTGTGGCTTCACTTCTCACTGTGTGGGAACCTCAGTGTCCAGGCTGAATGATGGGAGTGGAGATGCTCCTTCAGGTATACATCGCCGAGGCCGTTTAGGGCTTTCAAGGTCAGCACCAACACTTTGAATTGTGCTCAGAAACGTACTGGAAGCCAATGTAGCTCTTTCAGGACTGGTGTTATGTGGTCTCGGCGGCCGCTCCCAGTCACCAGTCTAGCTGCCGCATTCTGGATTAGTTGTAGTTTCCGTAGTTAAACCGTAGTTGTCCCTGGTGCACTTTGCCATTGCAGAAAACCTACAGCCCCACTGTAGGTTTTTCAAAATATTGCATTTACAAAATAAAATACAATATGGGGGAGGATATTTACAGTCCCTCCAGGCTGATGTGGCACCATTGCACTTGCAACCTTAATCCAACAAATGGGATCATTGACTTGCATGAACGGCACAAACAGCTCAGTTAGTTAGAATGTAGTGCTGATAACAACCATGGTTGCAGGTTTGATTCCCGTATAAGACAGCTGCATATTCCTGCATTGCAGGGGGTTGGACTAGATGACCCTCGGTATCCCTTCCAGCTCTGCAAGGTTATGATTCTATGATAACAGCCAAGCTAAGATAAGCTAAGATACCGGGCTGTGCAGTGGAAGTATTGCAATATTCTCCAACAGACAAATGCATGGACCAATGAATGCAGAGTACCTGGATATGAACCCTTTGCAGCAAAATGTTGGCTTTAAAAGTCTGTGAGTCATCTGTGGGAATGTTCAGGGAGGCAGGAGAGGATATATTGTTTAATAATATCCTTCCTAACTTGTGTTAGCAAGTCCCTTTACTTAGCAGAGTGCACTCCCCTTTTAAACAAACAGCGGGTAGCTGGTTGCAAGCTTTTTAAAGCTTTTCAGTATAGATTCCTGGTAAGATCCCTTATTTCCGTCTTAAAAGAATGAACACACACCAATCTTATTTGAAGATATAAAAGTAGTTTACTCACAGCATCATCAGTTCACAGATGGATCCCTGAAGGCAGACTTAGTTACAGATACATACATATATATATACATACATACATACAGTGGTACCTCAGATTAGGAGCTTAATTTGTTCTGGAGGTCCGTTCTTAACCTGAAACTGTTCTTAACCTAAGGTACCACTTAGGTTAATGGGGCCTCCCACTGCTGCCACACGATTTCTGTTCTCATCCTGAAGCAAAGTTCTTAACCTGAGGTACTATTTCTGGGTTAGCAGAGACTGTAACCTGAAGCATCTGTAACCTGAAGCGTCTGTAACCCGAGGTACCACTGTATATATACACACACGCGTGAGTCTATCCCATATGGAGATAGTCTCTTTATCCTCTGTTGGCTGAAAGCTGCTGGCTAGCTGCTGGTCCAACAAAGAGGTCCAAAAAGAGAAATATGGCTGTGTGCCTGGTCCCTTTGTTACCTGCACAGGTAAGATCACGCCCACCTCTACATGCAAGAGGAAGGATGCTCCAGCCCAGGAGGAAACAGGAAGTTTTCCGACTGGCTGGAACAAACATCCCCTTTTCATGTCCACTCTAGGAATATTGTACTTGACTACTATCTATGTGTCACATCCCACATAATCATGAGAAAGAGTTGTCAGAACATGAGCACAGTGGCTATTTCTGCTGCTTTCACCCGGTGAATAGTATTTAGAGGCATGTTGTCTCTGAGCCTGTAGGTGGTATACAGTGATCTTTATTATTATTATTATTATTGAATAGGAAGATAAAGGAATCGGAAGCTTCGTGGAATTACATTCTCAAAGGAGAGTGCTAAGCAGCTATCGGTGAAATTATATGGAAACTGGTACATTGGCTCCCCAGGTCACCTTCAGAGGATTTCTCGGTCTCTGCCACCCTCCCTTCCCTGCCTGCCTGTGTGTGTGTAAGTCAGGACTAATATAATATATCTAGGTCTATTTCAAAATGGAGGTGTCAGTGTACGGCACTGGCTCATTAGGTTTCCCCATTAAATAAATACAACTCTCCGTTCTTCTTTCCGGGAGACGGATTAGAATGTTCAGTCAGCCTTGAGTGCAAATACCTGAGTGATCTCATGTGCTTTAGGAAACTTTTCGTGTACAGTGGTACCTCGGGTTAAGAACTTAATTCATTCTGGAGGTCCGTTCTTAACCTGAAACTGTTCTTAACCTAAGGTACCACTTAGGTTAATGGGGCCTCCCACTGCTGCCACACGATTTCTGTTCTCATCCCGAAGCAAACTTCTTAACCCGAGGTACTATTTCTGGGTTAGCGGAGTCTGTAACCTGAAGCGTATGTAACCTGAAGCATCTGTAACCCGAGGTACCACTGTATGCCTGATTTTGGACCGTTTAAATATCTTGGCCACTGTAATAAATTGTCCCTGCAAAATTCTGCCACTCATAAAAAGTCTGGGGATGATGATGATGATGATTGCTGTGGAAATAGTATTCTGCATGATCCTTCCTTCACACCAGTGAGAGGAAGGATGATTAAAAGTGGGATCTGCAACACAATAACAGAAGTTCTCAATTTCAGGGATCCAGGCATTATCCATTATTTCCTCTGGAATACTCTGATCTTAGGGGCTCGAAAGATTTGTTGTGTATTCTTTCCCAACCGATGCTTGGCGTTCTGTGGCTCTTGGAGGCCACTGAGAACATGCAGTTGCCATCAATGAGTTGTTGGGGTCTTTCCTTTTTTTGCTCCCTTTGTGGTTTCTTTGCATATTTCAGAGTTCAGTTGAGCATGCTGATAGTGTCCCTTCTCCTTCTTCATGGTCAGATATTGGATCCAGTTCTGTTGCCATGCCATGCCTGGGGCAGGACAACCAGTCCTTGCGTATGCTAGCCTGCCCACTGATGTCTATTCATTGGTAACCTCAAGACTGATCACACACAGTGCACTCCCCCCCCCATAATTTTTATTAATTTTTCTGTTTTACATTTTAGAGTATTCATTCAAACAACCTTAAAATATTAATGACTTCCCTTCTTCTCTATCCATGATTCATTTTGCAAAACATAAATCCCTGCATATTTTATATAAACTTAACCATTCAGTATTCCATTATTACATCCATCAAAACTGATTTACACTGTTGAATTTATCTTAATGCTGCCCACATTTTCAAATAAAAACAATTTCCCTCCATATATACTCAATAAACATTTTCCAATCTTCTTTAAACGTATGTTCTACTTGTTCTCTTATTCTAAACCAGGCTTCCTAAACCTCGGCCCTACAGATGTTTTTGGCCTACAACTCCCATGATCCCTAGCTAGCAGGACCAGTGGTCAGGGATGATGGGAATTGTAGTAGTAGTAGTAGTAGTAATAATAATAATAATAATAATAATAATAATAATAATTTATTATTTATACCCCGCCCATCTGGCTGGGTTTTCCCAGCCACTCTGGGCGGCTTCCAACAAAGTATTAAAATACAGTAGTCTGTTAAACATTAAAAGCTTCCCTAAACACGGCTGCCTTCAGATGTCTTCTAAAAGTCTGGTAGTTGTTGTTCTCTTTGACATCTGGTGGGAGGGCATTCCACAGGGCGGGTGCCACTACCGAGAAGGCCCTCTGCCTGGTTCCCTGTAACTTGGCTTCTTGCAGTGAGGGAACCGCCAGAAGGCCCTCGGTGTTGGACCTCAGTGTCCGGGCAGAATGATGGGGGTGGAGACGCTCCTTCAGATACACTGGACCGAGGCCATTTAGGGCTTTAAAGGTCAGCACCAACACTTTGAATTGTGCTTGGAAATGTACTGGGAGCCAAAATATCTGGAGGGCCGAGGTTGAGGAAGCCTGTTCTATATGTTAAGTCCGCAAGCTGCACATATTCCATTAGTTTAAGTTGACATTCTTCTTTAGTTCTATTTCCATTTCTGAGCTAACAAAACACGGGCCTCAGTGGTAGCATACATAAATAACCTTTTTTGACACCTGGGAATTTCTGTCTGAAATATCCCCAACAAAAAGGACTCTGGTTTTTTGAGGGTGGGAGAGCACTTTAAAACATTTTTTCCAATTCATTATGGATTATTTCCCAGTACTCTTTTACCCTTTTACAGGTACACCACATATGATAGAACGTACCCTCAAATCTCATTGCCCCACAGTGCACTTTATATGAGGTTACAGGTTTCCCATTCCTAGGTTAATGTCAAGGAAATGCACATGGCAGACAGTGAACTCTTTATTGTCAAATCTGGCACTTATAGTTGTGTCTCCGGCTCCAAATACCTACAAACACCTTCCGATGTCTGCATTGTATGGATCAGTTGCAGCAACTGGGGACCACTCTCCCTCCACTAGTTTATGTGCAGGCTGCGTACATGTAGCCAGAGACTATGTCTGCATGAAAGCTTCCTCTGCTCATCCTTCTGCTATCCTCTCCTGGTTCTGGGAGTCAGTGATGCCGGAGAGGTGTCAGGAGTGTAGATAATTAAAAAGGAGGATTTATTGCAAAAACAAACAGATAGCTCCGGATGGCTCTAACAAAGCCTCTGGCATCATTACTCAAGATGACCCTTCTGAAGACTCCTTCCAGTGTCAACAGAAGATATTGAACTTATAACCTTTACATCTCTTGTTTTGCTTCCTATCTAGCAGCTCTCCCATTCACTGACTCTTTATTGATTTAAATTAAAAAGATAAATACATAACAACGTTTAGTACAAGAACAGAAAAAAGAAAAAGAAGAAGGAAGAAGAAGAAGAAGAAGAAGAAGAAGAAGAAGAAGAAGAAGAAGAGGAGTTTGGATTTGATATCCCACCTTTCACTCCCTTTAAGGAGTCTCAAAGCGGCTAACATTCTCCTTTCCCTTCCTCCCCCACAACAAACACTCTGTGAGGTGAGTGGGGCTGAGAGACTTCAAAGAAGTGTGACTGGCCCAAGGTCACCCAGCAGCTGCATGTGGAGGAGCGGAGACTCAAACCCGGTTCACCAGATTACTAGTCTACCGCTCTTAACCACTACACCACACTGGCTATATAAGGCATTATACATTTCTTCTATGTAAATACAATAACATATTAACACTTAAATTCATACAAACTCACAAAAAGAACAGAAAAGGTTTCTAGAAATAAACTAAAAAAGACTTCCAAATATTCTCATTTACTATATCTATTCTATATCTACATCTCTTCTGTGACAAGGGATTCTGCTTCAAAATTATAATTGTTCTTCCTCTCTGTGGGCAGTGTGTGACACAGACCTCCCCAGCTCCTTCACTCAATGACATTCATTGGTGGCATATGTACATACAGCAAGGTACTCAACATACTAGGCCAGGGGTCAGCAAACTTTTTCAGCAGGGGGCCAGTTCACTGTCCCTCAGACCTTGTAGGGGGCCGGACTATTTTTTTTTTTGGGGGGGAATGAACAAATTCCTATGCCCCACAAATAACCCAGAGATGCATTTTAAATAAAAGGACACATTCTACTCATGTTAAAACACGCTGATTCCAGGACCGCCTGTGGGCTGGATATAGAAGGCAATTGGGCCGGATCCAGGCCCCGGGCCTTAGTTTGCCTACCCATGTACTAGGCTGACTTACTGCTTCTGCGATTACCGTACTTTTCTCTCTATAACACGCAGATTTTTTCTCCTAAAAAGTAAGGGGAAATGTCTGTGTGTGTTATTGAGTGAATGTGTGGTCCCTGGAGCCGACTGGCCCGAGTGCAGGGGCAAAAATCAGGCAGAAATCCGATCGGGGGAGAGAGGAAGCTGTTGCTTTCCTGCATTCTGCCTCAGGGTCTTACTGCCCACCCTCTTCTGTTTCGGTTGCTGTTTGCTCAAACGGAACAAAGAGCAGGGAAATCCCCTCCCCTCCAGGCAAGCAGAGGGGAAAGGAAAGGATCACGTCCTTCCTTCTAATTCCTTTCCGTGCTCCGGTGCTGCTGCGTCCAGGGAAGCATTTTAGGGACTCGCAGGCAGCCGGAAAACATGCAGGTGGGAGAGAGAGAGAGAGGGGGGGGGCTGTCTTGGGTGGGTGGGGGAAAACTTTTGCCTTCCTTTCTTCCCTCCCGTTAAATCCCTCTCCGGCATTCTTAGCCAGCTGCTTCTTTGCACACCCCTCTCGTGCTCCTTGTCCCTTCTGTGTTTTTCCTTCCCTCCCCACTTAAAACGTGGTTACAAAGCACGGATCCACATGGATCCTCAGGATCTTTGCATTGGGTCACCCCAAATTCACCATCAGATCACATAGCATGTCCATGGCTACAGCCTGCACCAAAAAAATCACGCACCCACTGTTGCCTGGGGCCGCAATGGTGCAAAAACGTGGTTATAAAGCACAGATCCACAGGGATTCTCAGGATTTTTGCATTGGGTCACCCCAAATTCACCATCAGATCACATGTCTGTGGCCACAGCATGAGGCACAAAAATGATACATCCACTGTTTCATTCAGAATCCCCCCCCCCCCCCGTTTTCCTCCTCTAAAAACGATGTGCGTGTTATGGTCAGGTGCGTGTTATAGAGCGAAAAATACGGTAGATGTTTCTCACCCATTTTCACTTTCCAGCTTCACACAAAAGCCTCATCAAGAAGCAGCATCATTTATAGAGCAGATGGCCGAAACACTCCAATCTGCAAATTAGCTTTCAGAGAAGGAAAGGGAAAAAACACTAACAAACAAAGGGCCCTTTTTTCCTTCTAGGGCTGCCGGGTTTTCTGCTGCCGCTTGGACAGATCAATTGCAGCTTTGCTTCCCGCATGCATGATGCTTGTGGAATAAATCTGCTCTTTCTAGTAGAAAGCTATCACTCTGGAATGGAGAAAGCAGTGCTCAGAATGTAACCCTGCTCTTAAAAAGACCTGACTCAAAAAACATAGGCTATCTGCTCCATCCCCCTCAAATTATATACAGTTTTGGTTCATTTTCCTCAGCAAAGTGTCGCCAGGATTTCTCTCTCTCTCTCTCTCTCTCTCTCTCTGGACTCTGTGTTATTTAATGACTTTACTAATAATCCCAGGCATATTTACTTGGGAGTAACTGTCACTGGAGTCAAAATGATTTGCTCCTGAAAGTCTAGGATCAAGTGGTAGGAGTCTTCCTATAGTTGTGTTTTCCAAAGGTTGTAAGTTCGATACTACAGTGGTACCTCGGGTTACAGACGCTTCAGGTTATGCTTTTCGGGTTGCGCATGGCGCCGAACCCGGAAGTACTGGAATAGGTTACTTCCGGGTTTCGGCGCTCGCGCATGCACAGAAGCACCAAATCGCACTTTGGGCATGTGCAGTAGACCAAATTGTGCTTTGTGCATGCGCAGTAGCGCCAAATCGCGACCCGCGCATGCGCAGACGTGGCGCTGTGGGTTGTGAACGTGCCTCCCGCATGGATCACGTTCCTAACCCAAGCGTCCCCTGTATTAGCTGAGGGCAGTCAGCCCCAAATGAGGTAAGTAATAGTCCAGGCATGATAAATAATCAGAAGACATTCCCAAAAGACATTCAAATACAGAGAAGTGAGATTTTTTTGGAAGAAAACAAGGAATGCAGTTAAGCAATGAAGCAAACCATTTAGCGATGCCGTCTTACCGAGCCCACAACCTCCTCATATTGAGGCTTTATTACAGGAAACGGCCCCCAAAGACTTGGTGACAATGTTGATTTGACAACAAGTTGCATTGATTTCTCGCCTCTGCTTGGACCTGTAGGAATCTATTATTATTATTATTATTATTTGAGAAGCAAAGCAGCTAGTAAGCCTGATCTTTATTGAACTGTTGCAACAGGGTCCTCACTCACTACACACAGGAGGGAGGAGGAACACAGAACAATGGTGCGCAAGGCCTTATATAGACTTTTGAAATTGCCACCCTGTAGATCAAGACTACCCCCAGATACATCACACCTACATCACAGAAAAGGTGGTCTAAAACAGAAATTTGAATGTTGTTTTTCTCCTGTCGTTGTTTATCTCCTGTCTGGCAGGTTACTTTAAAAAAAAAAAAAAAATTATTAAGGATTTTCTTGTTTTACAGAAGTGTAGTGCCTCGTATTTTTTTCCCCATGTAACATTTTTACAAATCCGTTTCATTTGTTCAGGCATTAGGGGGAAGAAGAAAAGAAAAAAGAAAGGGGGGGTGGAGAGAGGGAAGATGGATGGGGGTGGGGTCGGGTGGCGGTGTTTCTATTATGTTTAATGTATGTAGAGTTTGGTGTCAGCGTTGCTTGTGTTGTTCACTTGTGTTCCTTTGGTGGTGAGAGAGGTTGGGGTTGGCCTAGGGTGTGATTGTTTGCTTGTGATTGGCTGTGGTGATCAATATGGTGAACCGGATCCAAAACACCCACCCACCTCACTCACACACGAAAACAAAGATCACCTGTAGGAATCTATTGACTATAAAATTTCATTTCAAGTGACTGAGGCATCTGTCAATGAAAAGCAAGCATGCTTTGGTGAAATCGTATGAGAGACTGAGGCTGAAAGTTTGGCGTGACACATACAATTTAAAACAAGCAGTTTGCTTCCAGGAGGAAAATAAAGACCTGGCTTTTAATTTTTGGCTGGGGTGGGGAGATGGAGTCTGTCCTGTATTAGATCACCGCAGCTTGAGGCAAATATATTAGACTTCTGAACAGCACCACAAATTAAGAAATGTTTGTTTTCAGCCACATTAGCCACAGATCCGCAGATCATTTCATGCTGATTTACTTGGGTTTAGCCGCATTCCTAAACCTCCTTTCCTGGGAGTAAGCCCCCTCTCCAGAGGAGTACAAGTGCTCATTGTTTTTGCTGCAGCAGATTTAAGAGTCTTGCCATACCTTGTATGGTTAAACTATGGAACTCATTGTCACAGGAGGCAGCAACAGCCCCCAACTAAAAGAGGGATAGACAAATCCACGGAGGACACAGTTCTCAATGGCTCCTCGCCATAATGGTTAGGCTGTGGCTCCACGTTCGGAGGCAGTAAGGTTTCAGAATACCAGCTCCTGGAAACCAACTGGAGGGGAGAGTGATCTTGTGTTCGAATCCTGCTTGCAAGTTTTCCACAGCCATCTGGTTGGCCATTGTGAGAACAGGATGCTGGACTAGGTAGGCCATTGGCCTGATCCACTAGGTTTTTCTTAAGCTCTTACATTAACAAATTTATCAAAGTGCAACCTTTCATGAACTACAAAAATTGATGCGGTAATAAATGTGTTTTTAAGGTGCCACATAAGACGCTGTTGTTTTAATGAAAACAGGAAGGCTGTTTTACTGAAAACAGTGAGTTGCCCTGTCCTACCCCCTCAGCCCTCTGTTTTGGAGGGACATATGCCATACCCTCCAACATTTCTCTGATGAAAATAGGGATGTCCTGTTCAACAGCAACAAAAACAACAACAACAATTTTATTATTCATACCCTGTCCATCTGACTGGGTTGCTCCAGATACTCTGGATGGCTTGCAACATATGTAAAACATAATAAAACATTAAACAAAAATTGATAAGTATGTTGCATATAAATCTCTTCCTCTCTTTCTGCCCAAGTTCATCTCTCCCTCTGTCGTAGACCACAAATACACAAGCCACACATTCAAATATACCCAGCTCTTTCTCTCACAAACACAGACCTGCTTCTATCTCTCTCACATACCACACACACACACACACACACACAGAGAGAGAGAGAGAGAGAGAGAGAGAGAGAGAGAGATCACAGAGACAGATCTCCTTCTCTGCTCCATCTCTCCCTCGTTCTCACAAATGGGTTCCCCTAGGAATTTTTTTACCGAGCAGAGGGCAAAGTAAACTACTGAAAGTGCTAACTGGGAAGAATTGTGACTGTACATTTTGCCTCATGGCTCACGTTCAAAAAATGCCGGGAATGTGCTTTCCGCCCTAATAAAAGATGGGAATCTGGAGGTTATGGTTCCGCCCAGGGCACCAAGAAAGGCTTCTGTTGACACCAGGTAGGTGACCCCTAGCCAGGGCTGGATTTCGGTTTGATGAGGCCCTAAGCTACTGAAGGTAACGGGGCCCTTTATATGTCCAGTTGTCCTTTGTCAACAGCAAATTGTCACTGGTTTTGGTGTTGAATATATGCTATATGGTAATTTATGGACGTAATAGGTATCTAAAGCCATTTGCCCGTGCAGAATGTAGGCACCCTATATATAGAAATTAGCAAACCAGTGATATTTTAGGGAGCAGGCTAGCTGGCCTTTACTTACATCATACACACAACACAAAACACTGTTGCTGTATGTAGGTTTTATTTTATTTGTTTTTTATCTTATATTTTGGAAATGTATATCCAGGTTTTTTTCCTTAATATTTTTGCCCCCCGCCCAAGTGTGGGGCCCTAAGCTATAGCTTGTTTAGTTTATATGTAAATCCAGCACTGCCCCTGCCTCAGAGATGGTAGAATATTGAGCAGTTTGGAAATGCTTTAAATAATAATAATAATAAAGGCCAAACTACGTGATTAACCTCAGGGGCTGGGGCAACACAGTCAGATGGGTGGGGTACAAATTAATAATAATAATAATATTAATATTAATATTCTCACACTAAGGGAGGGATTTTTGGGGGCGGGGAGGCAGGAAGTGAGAACTTTTCCAAATGTATGTTAGTGTCTTCTAGGGTAAAGGGACCCCTGACCATTAGGTCCAGTCGTGGCCGACTCTGGGGTTGCGGCGCTCATCTTGCTTTATTGGCCGAGGGAGCCGGCGTACAGCTTCCAGGTCATGTGGCCAGCATGACTAAGCAGAGCAGCACACGGAAACGCCATTTACCTTCCCACTGGAGCGGTACCTATTTATCTACTTGCGCTTTGACGTGCTTTCGAACTGCTAGGTTGGCAGGAGCAGGGACAGAGCAACGGGAGCTCACCCTGTTTCAGGGATTCGAACCACCGACCTTCAGATCGGCAAGCCCTAGGCTCTGTGGTTTAACCCACAGCGCCACTCATGTCTTCTAGGGTAGCCAGTTGCAAAAGCTGAGCGGGTGCTGCTGCACCTTTGTTAGTTGTGTAGAACAAGACATTTCATCAGATGTAGCAGATAATTCCCTCCGTCACACTACTATTAAAGGTGCAGGAGCCCCCCCTTCCTTTGCATCTGGTCACCCCAGAAAGTACTTTTTAGAAAAACAACAGCGGCCCACCACAACATTCTATGCAAATGTTTCTGAGCCAGGCACATAATATGCCACCAGAATAGAAAGGCACTCCATTATTCATTTGTGTTTCTTTGCCCTGCTTCTCCCAGAGCCCCAAGATGACTTGCAGGTTATGTAACAGTCTTTCCTTCTGTGTCATGCAAAAACATCGAGGTCGAGGGAACTTGGAAAGGACAGGTGGCAACAGAGCCCGTGGAGTCTCTCGTTCAGTGAACGGTATTTTGTAATATATTTATTTATGAAAAACTTTTTATACGGCCTTTTCCAGCCCCAACGAGGACCTGCGAAACAATTTGCGCAACAGAACGAAACCAAAGAACGTCCCGTTAAGTAAAAAAAAATTGAAACAAGAACCTTAAAATCAAAGGAGAAATCAATAAAAGGAAAAAAGATGAGGCAAAATTTCAACAATAGATGGGGAAACCACTAAGGTCACAGCCGTACCATACATTTAAAACACTCTTACACTGTAAGAGATCTTGTGACGAAGGGCTGTACAGTGGTACCTCGGGTTACATACACTTCAGGTTACATACACTTCAGGTTACACACTCCGCTAACCCAGGAATAGTGCTTCAGGTTAAGAACTTTGATTCAGGATAAGAACAGAAATTGGGCTCCGGCGGTGCGGTGGCAGCAGGAGGCCCCATTAGCTAAAGTGGTGCTTCAGGTTAAGAACAGTTTCAGGTTAAGAACGGACCTCCGGAACGAACTAAGTACTTAACCCGAGGTACCTGTATACAAATCTTAATCACAACAAAAACAAATTAAAACTTTTCTCTAAAGAATCTTGGAAAGTGTAGTCATTTAAGGGTACAGAGAGTTGTTTTGAGACCCCCTTACAGAGCTGCAGTTCCCAGCACCATTAACAAACTATATTTTTATTTATTTATTTACGGCTATTAGCCCATAAAGTATGTACAAACATAAAAGCACAGAGGCATAAAGACCGATATATTCGGCACCAGAGGGTGAACACCATGATACAGGGGTGGGTCATTGAGCAGAGCCAGATAACAGCTTGGGGCCCGGAGAGCTCCAAGGGACGGATCCCAGAAAAAGGAAAACTGAAGACGAGATCCGACATGCACTCTCTTCAAAACTGTCCGATTAGTTTTTGATGTTGTTCTTTTTGGTGGTTTTTGTGTGTGAGATAACCGCATTCAGGAATCTCGCCACCTGCAGAGTTACAGAAGGATCTGTATCCTGCAAAAGTAGTGCGGCATGTGACTCAGCAGGCCTGCCAACCAAGCGCAGTAAAGCAGGACCCAGGAATTTAGTCCTGGCTATGCTATGTAGGGGACAGTTGAACATTATATGTGGGAGAGAATCAACAGTTTTCCCGTCACACACGCATAGCGGAGACACCAAACCCTTGGAAAATCTGTGGCTCAGCAGGTTCGATGGAAGGACATTGAACCTTGCACGAATAAATGCAAGTCGGTGTGGTACAGATGAAAGAGATGACATGTATGATGGAAGGCCAAGTGGTGGGGTTATTCCGTGATACCTGGGGGAGCAGACACCCCCACCCCCGGCGAGGTTGTGTTGATTTTCAATGTCTGCTAATCTTTGCTCAATAAGTCTTTTGGCTGAGCGTAAGTTCATCTTTAAGGAGTCCGCTGGGGAAATTCCGATGCTCAGAAGTTTGGCATGGATTTTTCCTACCCACGGATTGACAAAGTCGATTAACAAACTATAGTTCCTGGGATTCTTTGGGGAAAGCTGTAACTGTTAAAAGTAGCGTAAGGGTGCTTTGAACATATAGCTTAAATGTGACCTGAGGCTGCAATCCTATGGTCCCTGGGGAAGAGACCCAGGTGTCAAAGGATTACAGTGGCACCTCGGGTTACAGACGCTTCAGGTTACAGACTCCGCTAACCCAGAAATAGTACCTCAGGTTAAGAACTTTGCTTCAGAATGAGAACAGAAATCATGCTCTGGTGGCGCAGCGGCGGCAGGAGGCCCCATTAGCTAAAGTGGTGCTTCAGGTTAAGAACAGTTTCAGGTTAAGAACGTACCTCCGGAACGAATTAAGTTCTTAACCCAAAGTACCACTGTATTCAGATCTCTCTTTCTGAGACTAGAGAGACAGATGTTCACCCTTTGAAAAGGAGACCTGACATTCAATGGCTTCCCCGTGGTCCTTCCAGTCAGTGGCGGAGCTAGGGGCTTTGGCACCCGGAGTGGGGGGGGCTGGCATGTCACCTGTGTGGAACGTCCCAGTGGGGGTGCCACCCGTGGTGTCAACCCCCCCAGCGATAGAACACGGGGCTATCCCCCCTTCGTACACCACTGCTTCCAGTGTCAGAGCTCTGAAAATGTAGGTGGCAAACAGGAGGCATTCTGGAAGGCTGTCAAGACCTGCACCCAAATCTATGAGGACAAACAACTGGAGTGGAATCTAAAAGGTAAAGGAACCCCTGACCGTTAAGTCCAGTCGCGGACGACTCTTGGATTGCAGCGTTCACCTCGCTTTATTGGCCGAGGGAGCCAGCGTACAGCTTCCGGGTCATGTGGCCAGCATGACTAAGCTGATTCTGGCGAACCAGAGCAGCGCACAGAAACGCCGTTTACCTTCCCGCCGGAGTGGTACCTATTTATCTACTTGCACTTGACATGCTTTTGAACAGCTAGGTTGGCAGGCGTAGGGACCAAGCAACAGGAACTCACCCCGTCACGGGGATTTGAACCACCGACCTTCTGATCGGCAAGCCCTAGGCTCAGTGGTTTAGACCACGGCGCCACCCGCGTCCACACATATTAAAAATGTTCTGAAAATGCTTTTAAAAAATAGTGTTTTAAAACATGCATTGAATTTCCCATAAGGCTCACCATCGCCATCTAGTGTCATGTTGTATATTGCATTTAAACACTTTTGACACACTTAAAAACATTTGATTTGCAGCTGTATAGTGGAGTCCTATTTTTTTTTTAGTTCTTTACTGGTGAAAAACTGGGTTATGTCAGCTGCTCATGTGCAAGTGATCCACGACCACGGGGGCCAACTCAAAAGGGTCTTCGCCCCCCCCAATAAAATATTTGAGGGAGCCGGGCCACCCAAAGTTGATGGGCATTGCCATTCAAATTATGTGTGTGCACCTTGTCATGTGATCGATTATGCAGGGTGGGGCTTACCTGGGCTCCCCCCAATATTTTATTCAAGTTGGCACCCCTGTCTACAACAAAGCTCCTTTATAAGTAGCTGTCTAATCAAACTGGCACAGAAGATCTGTGCCAGTATCAGAGGATTGGAGCAACAGAGCATTACCGCCAACCGTTGCCCTTTGCCATGGTTGCAAAAGAGGGTCCTGTCTTCCATTGCCACCGACTCAATCTGTCAGGCTTCAGGGAATTGGCTTCCCCCCCACTTTGGCAGTAGATAAGCAGAACAAAGGAAAAGGAGCCTTCTTACCAGTTGGAAACATTAATAATCACAGCAAGAGAACAAAGAACTCATCTGCTAGAAATGGCGGTGCTCCCAGTTAAGGATCACACCCCGTTATGTCCTTATTAATCTACATCACTTCTACGTCTTGTAATCTGAGTTTGTACCATCTGTGCTTTCTGTTCTGCCACTTTCTGAGCTCTCCATGACTTTGGAGAAGGGGGGTGGGTGCTATCCAGAGACTGTGACTCTGTTAACCCTCTCTCTCCCAGTGTTTCTAGCTGTTCCCCATCCAGTATTTCCCAGCTCCTGCCTTCTGAATTATGCCCCTCTGCAAACCACTGTTCCAAATCTATACTGTCCTCCTGCTCCTGGGAAGATTCAGGATCCGGAGCAGGGGAGGGGGAGGCTCCCACCATTCCTCCTCAGGACGTTCTCTTACACAACCTCTGTGATGGCGGAGCATTTGACAGGGCTTGACAAAAGTGGGGTCAATTTGGGAGTTCTTCCCAAATCAGAACTTCCTGACAGAGCAAAGTGATTGCTTGCCCCATGCTGATGCCTTTTCAACATCTCCGTGAACGTAGACAATGTGTTATTGAAGTGTGGCGTGCGAGAAGCTGAGGGCAGCATAATTTTCGCTCGGCTTCATTTCTCACCTGTTCCTGTGAGGAATTCCTTCCCTTCAAATTATCTGAGGGAGGAGGGGTGGGGTGCCGGGGAAGGAGGAATCAATGCTTTACAAGTAATGGGAGCCATTGATTCAGTTACATAATTTATATACTGAATCAGCAACAGCTAAACAAAACTCTGCGGCCGCAAAAAAAGCTCGGTTGGAATTATAACTCAGAGCGAGAGGGGTTGCACAACTGCATGGAACAACAGATTGCCTGGAGACCTCTAGGAATTCACACATCAATTAAAACATCATGTTCTTCATATAGTCCATTCTTTGGGCAGCAGCTTGAGGTAGATCCCAGACAGTGCCTTCCCCCCGCAACCCCAGGCAACATGCCCTCCAGGTTCTGATATTGCCCTCCAGTGAAGCTGAGAGACAGACACTGGGCAGAACTAGCGTGGGAGTTTTATTGAAATAAGAAGACCTACCAATGTGGCAAGATAGGGAACAGCCTAAACATCTCCCTTCCAAGCTGCCATGATTTCCCACACGATTTTCTTTCAGGTTTCATTTTCAACGTCATCAATAATTTTAAAAATCATTACACACCCACACCCACACCCACACCCACACCCACACCCACACCCACATATGGAGAGACAGAGAGAGTGACTGTGACATAAACAGGAAGAATTCTATTATCTTCAGTATGAATGGTCTGCTAATATAGTTGGTTGGCACCTGTCTGTCTTGGGAGATGATGGAGGAGTATGCCTTTGGGGGTGAGGTCAAGCTGTTGGAACAGGGGTCAGCAAACTTTTTCAGATGGGGGCCGGTCCACTCTCCCTCAGACCTTGTGGGGGGCTGGACTATATTTTTTGGGGGGAGGGGTAACAAACGAATTCCTATGCCCCACAAATAACCCAGAAATGCATTTTAAATAGAAGCACACATTCTACTCATGTAAAAACACCAGGCAGGCCCCACAAATAACCCAGAGATGCATTTTAAATAAAAGCACACATTCTACTCATACAAAAACACGCTGATTCCCGGACCATCTGTGGGCCGGATTGAGAAGGCGATTGGGCCGCATCCGGCCCCCAGGCCTTAGTTTGCCTACCCATGTGTTGGAAGCTTGCAGCGCCTGTTGTGACTGTAGAAACCGATGTGGGAGAGACAAGTTTTGTTGCAGCTCGGGCAGATGAAGGTTTGTGGCTGTACACCTGCAGATGCACCATGGCATTTCTTCTTTGGTCACTGCTATGGATACTCTTGAGAGTCCCATGGACTGCAAGAAGATCAAACCTCTCCATTCTTAAGGAAATCAGCCCCGAGTGCTCACTGGAAGGACAGATCCTGAAGCTGAGGCTCCAATACTTTGGCCACCTCATGAGAAGAGAAGACTCCCTGGAAAAGACCCTGATGTTGGGAAACATGGAGGGCACAAGGAGAAGGGGAAGACAGAGGACGAGATGGCTGGACAGTGTTTCCGAAGCTACCAACATGAGTTTGACCAAACTGCGGGAGGCAGTGGAAGACAGGAGTGCCTGGCGTCCTCTGGTCCATGGGGTCACAAAGAGTCGGACACAAGTAAACGACTAAACAACAACAACATGGATACACGGCTTGACGGCCTGTTTCCAGGCAGCGGTGGAGCAAGCTGATTGGGCGCCTGGGGCGGCGCATGTGCCCTGCGCCCAGGGGTGGGGCCAGCGGCCTGCGGGGTGGGGCGAGCTGAGGCAGGACGCTCCATGGGGCCTCTAAGGAGTCTCCCTGGCTCCTCCCACTCAGCCACCCTCCAGCTGAGGGGGAGGCAGTGGGCGAACCATTTGGGGCAGTGCGAAGCCTGTGGGTGCCCAAGCCACTGCGTCACTCCCAGGCCCCACGGTGAGTGCCGCCTGGCATTTTGTCACCCCCCCTCAGTGGTAACACCCGGGGTGGCCTGCCCTCACTGCCCCCTACCTCCGCCTCTGTTTCCAGGCACTGCGGTCATCTGCAAAAACAGTTCTCTTCAACCAGGCCTTTGGCTGGTTAACATTCTGTGACCTTTTAAATGTATTTGTGGGAAGGGGTTATTGATTTGTTTTTATTCTTGCTTTAGTTTCATTATGTGTTCTTGTGTTCTCATTTTGTATTTTTATGTAGTGAGTCACCTTATTATCTTCGGCTGAAGGATGGTATACAATTGTTAATAATAATAATAATAATAATAATAATAATAATAATATAATAATTTAAAATAGGATGCTTCTACACATCCTCAATAAATTGTAACCAGATTTAACTCACATTTGTTTCTGGTGCAGGGAAACAATTTGTAGAGTTACACTAGAAGAAGCAGACACTGTATAAGCCACATTTCACTGCTCAAAATATTAAAAACACATTGTAGGTTTAATGCTGTATCAAAAGCTACAGTCTCTCGGACGTATGAGGAGGTTCCTTTCACTCTAGGTACACTGCTGATTTTTGCAAGCATTTCTCTCTGTTAGAGGATTATAACTCAACAGAGAGAGAAAATCAAAGTTTACAAATTGGCCAAGTTATTCACTATAAAACTCCAATAATAATTTGGAAAGTGTGCATTGATCAGCTTTCACCAGACCATAAAAAGGAGACCATTTTTCAGTACTGGAGTAATACCCCATAAAAACAAAACCAAGTGCATGCATTCCATGCACCCTTTAGAGATATTCCTACAAAAGGATTGTTTCAGTAAAAGGAACATTGCAGGCGCATGCATTTGAGCAATGAAAAAGCTCAATATGATGATCTCAGAGATTATATTGTAGCCAAACTGTAATGGAAATGGGTCACATCCACACCGCAAACTAAAATGATTTCTATACATGTGATTAAACTGATCACGACAAAGAACAGTCATTTTCTGTAAGACAAGCTGATGAAAATTAAGCAAAGAACTAGAAAATCATGTTGGCGTTTGCTGTGATGGGTTCTGCAAGCAAAGATGAAATCATCGACCACAAATGTTGGTCATGGGGGACAACCACAAATTTGTACACTAAGCCCCTGTCCTCCCTTCTGCCCAAGTGATGGGGTCTTCTCCCCACGGCTAGCTCAACCATTAGGCAAAGTGAGGTAACAGTTACTAAGGGGGCAAGAAACAGTGGTGAGGTGTTGAAGACCCTTGGATTTCTCATGATGGCATGAGGGTTGTGGAATACTTGTCATGGCAAGCTTGTGAAAAGTGTAAAATGATGATTATAACTACTTTTGAGAATGAACGTGTGCGGAGATGTGTGATTCGTGTTTGTGATCAGCACTGCGGTTATTTGATTGTTTACCAGAATGCTCTTAGTAGATTGGGATTGTTCTGCCCATCGATCGCATTAATTAACGGACAGAATTTTAATCCGGTAAACTTCTGTACAATCGCTTCATAAGAGGAAAGAGAACCAGGGAAAGGACTGGCTATTCCAGAAGGAAGATTTATTGGAGATTTTGAAAAGAGAGAAGAGAATCTGAAGGACACTTCGTATAAATATATATTCTCCCTCTCTGCCTTGTTGTAATTCTACTTTCTCTAAAGACACCAGTAAAACCCTCAGTGCTTACTGGAAGTATATATCAAAGTTATGTACTTGGGAAAGGACTGCTGAACGCCTTAAAAAAAAAAAAAGCAGTAAAACTACTGAAAGCATCGACTTGATCCAGAGCTACATATATGAGCACCCTGCGCGCACACAACTCTAAATGCAAATAGGCTGCTTTCTCTATTTCAATGGAGGGGGCAGCTTGCTTAAAACTGCCATAAGAGCTGCATGGGTGATCTGAGTGAGAGCTGGGAAGAGTAGCTTCTGGTAGCCTCCCTCCTCCATCTATGGGCCCTGGAGGGCTTACTTGGAAGCGAGGAACATCAGGGTTCAGCTGCCCTTTAAATGATCCATAATGCCTGAGAAATTAAAATGGTGGTCATCTCCTAGAGGCCAAGGTCCCTTTGGCCACCAATAAAATATTTAAGGGGGTTGGGCCCCCCCAAAGTTGATGGGCATTGCCATTCAAATAGTGTGCATGTGATCAATTTCGTGGGGCGGGGCCTACAAGGGCCGCCCCAATATTTTATGCAACTTGGCACCCCTGAGGGTGACTCGATCCAGTCTCTTGTCATCGCTCAGAGTGCCAGACCAGAAAAAAGCAGGCGGGGGAGCTAGGAGAGGAGGCTGTGGTGGGCTCTGCTGGGGCCATCGCAACAGTTCCCCGAGGATGCTGGGTGGCGATAGCAGTCCTGATTGCTACCACAATTAAAACCAAGAGGGAAAGAGCTGCAGGTGAAGGAGCCCCACATACTCGTTGGGTTCTCTGAACTGCAATAGATATCAGCTTGACTTGCGCAGCAATTTTATGCAGGTTCAGGCAGAGGTGAGCTGTCAGGATTCAGGGAATCGACTTCCTCCCCCATGGCAGTTGATAAGCAGAACAAAGGAAAAGGAGCCTTCTTACCAGTTAGAAACTTTAATAATCACAGCGATTATTAAAGAACATCTCTCTTGGAAATGGTGGTGCTCCCAATTAAGGATTACACCCCCTTCCGTCCCTATTAATCTACGTCACTCCTACATCTTGAAACCCTCTGTGCTTTCTGTTCTGACACTTTCTGAGCCTTTCTTGACCTTGGGGAGAGCAGAGGAATGCTGTCCAGTACAGTGAATCTGTTAACCATCTTTGTTCCAGTGTTTCTTCTTCTAGCTGTTCCCCATCCAGTATTTCCCAACTTCTGCCTTCTGAACTGTGCCCCTCTGCAAACCACTGTTTCAAATCTATACTGTCCTCCTCAAGACAGTATAGGAGGAGGGGGAGGCTCCTACCATTCTTCTTCAGTGTAGCCTTCCTCAGCACGGTCCCTGACATAAGCCCACCAAGCTAGCAGGACTTGCTCCCAGGCAAGGGTATGTAAAGAACTGTGGCCCTAGCTTTCTGAACAGAGTGATACTGGGGTTCAAGTCAGTTTGGAAGCCCATCCATACTACAAAATTCTAAATGATTGTTGTTGGTTGATAGTGAATTGGTTGGCCATTGTAAGGATGCTGGACCAGAGAGGCCTTGGCTCTGATCCAGCAGGACTCTTCTCACAGAGTTGTAGAGTTGGATGGGGGGTGCGCCAAGGATCATCTAGTCCAACCCCCTGCAATGCAGGAATCACAGCTGACAGGTGGCCACCCAAGCTCTGCTTAAAAACCTCCAATTTAAATATTTCGTTGGGAGAACAAGATTCTTACACGCAAATGGGCTTCCTCGCGTTCTCAAGGGAACGTACCTGGCGCATGTTCAAATGGACTATGAATCATTGTGGTGTCAGGTGCTGAAGATCCACATTCTGTCACTGGAAACATATTATCCTTGTTTTGGTCTGGCTTGAATTGAGCTCTGCTAATGCTCCAGTTACTTGCTCACAGGAGAGATTCACATTTTATAGCGAATATTCAGCTGCCGGCCGTTTCCCTTCTATCCCAGCTGCACTGATATGTTTAGAAGGCACTGGCTTTCTTGACACAAATAGATCCTGACTTGTTATATTGGATTGAGCCCTCACGGATTCTAAGAATACCAATTTCTTGCTAATCTTTTTAAACGCCTCCCGGCCAGGAATGATCATGAAGCTGTCATTTATTTATTTTTCCGTTTGGAAATACTTCTCTTAACTGCTTTCTCAACCATCATTTCCAATGAAGATGAGTTATGCAATCAAATATACATTACTTGCAGACACCCAGTTACATTGCAGTTGCTACAGCAGGTTGAATCTGCGGGTTAAGTGGTTCAGCAACAGCATTTTGCAGCCAATGATGAATGACTGTAGCACTGTTCATTCTTTTAACAGGATTTCTTTCGCTGAAGCATTAGGGATTGATGTGTGTTATGGTGCTTGCAGTCTTTGCCTGCAATGCAGTGCCAGTTATCTGTTTTCACACACACACACACACACACACACACACACTTTTATGGAGGCAATTTACTCTTTATGCTGTTTTCCTTATTCAATAATTGATTTCCATAGAGGTTATAATCTGCAATTACTTCTGTTCCTGAGGAAATGGATTCTGACTGAGGTCCAATTTAAACTTGCCCAATTTCGTTCATTTATACATTTATATATAAATGAATGTATAAAAAATATTATTATTATTATTACTGTGAGAAGCGAGGTTACAGAGAACCAGGCAGAGGGCCGTCTTGGTAGTGGTGCCCTCCCTGTGGAACCCCCACTTTAGATGTCAAGAAAATAAACAACTATCCAGCTTATAGAAAACATCTGAAGGCAGCCCTGTATTGGGAAGTTTTCAATGTTTGATGTTTTAGTATGTTCTGATAAATGCTGTGAGCTGCCCAGAGTGGCAGGGGAAACCCAACCAGATGGGCAGGGTATAAATACTAAAATAATAATAATAATAATAATAATAATAATAATAATAATAATAATAATTTGGAGCTTGGTTACCATTTGGCAAGACCTCTGAAACTTTGGCAGCCAAATTACATGTAAATGTGTACTGTGCCTAGTACCTTGTTTCCACAAACATCTTGTGCAACTATATGACCCAGTCTTTCCAAAAGCCTAAGTTGTTTTTCAAAGGTCAAGCAGGAATCGAGCCACCCGTTTTCCCCAGTTGTTTATTTCCTTAACATCTGACGGGAGAGCATTCCACAGGGCAGGCACCACTACCAAGAAGGCCCTCTGCCTCTTTCCCTGCAACCTCACTTCTCGCAGTGAGGGAACCGCCAGAAGGCCCTCGGCGCTGGACCATAGCTGTCAACTTTTCCCTTTTCTTGTGAGGAATCCTATTCGGAATAAGGGAATTTCCCTTAAAAAAAGGGAAACGTTGACAGCTATGCGCTGGACCCCAGTGTCCAGGCTGAATGATGGGAGTGGAGATGCTCCTTCAGGTACTCTGGGCCGAGGCCGCTTTATTATTATTATTATTATTATTATTATTATTATTATTATTTATTTATACCCCACCCATCTGGCTGGGTTTCCCCAGCCACTCTGGGCGGCTTCCAACAGAACATTAAAATACAATAACCTATTAAACATTAAAAGCTTCCCTAAACAGGGCTGCCTTAGGGCTTTCAAGTTCAGCACCAACACTTTGAATTGTGTTCAGAAACATACAGGGAGTCAACTTAGGTCTTTCAGGACTGGTGTTATATGGTTCCAACTGCCGCTCCCAGTCACCAATCTGGTAGCCGCATTTTGGATTAGTTGTAGTTTCCGAGTCACCTTCAAAGGCAGCCCCACATAGAAAGCATTGCAGTAGTCCAAGCGGGAGATAACCAGGGCATGCACAGGCTAACAGAATCCTGGAGATGGGAGTGCAGAAGAAACCTAATGAAAAGGGCGTTCAGGGAGTGCGCACAAAAAGGTTTCAGCTCTGCTGCATTGACAGTTGTCTAGCGTACAGTATTCATTCAGCCGGTGATACTGCAGAGGTGATATGAGGAGTCTCTGCAGAGACGTGAGCCGAATTCATGTAGACACCTATGAAAGTTTTTTTTAAAAATAAAATAAAAGGAGCAGTCAAAAGGTGACGGTATGAAAGTTGGAACATGAGGAGGTGTCCTTGTGGCAAGGTGAAGAAGCAAGGTGAGGGAAAGTTTAAAGCATAGGCTTCAGCCTGGGCATCCGTTGGGAATTTTAATCTTGGTTTACTTCAGAAATATGCACAAAACTGGAAGACTTCGGGATGAAGACAAGATGAAAAACCAATGGAGCAAAATTGCAAATACAGTGGTACCTCGGGTTACATATGCTTCAGGTTACATACGCTTCAGGTTACACACTCGGCTAACCCAGAAATAGTGCTTCAAGTTAAGGACTTTGCTTCAGGATAAGAACAGAAATCGGGCTCTGGCGGCATAGCAGCAGCAGCAGCAGGAGACCCCATTAGCTAAAGTGGTGCTTCAGGTTAAGAACAGTTTCAGGTTAAGAAAGGACCTCCAGAACAAATTAAGTACTTAACCTGAGGTACCACTGTAGTTGTCTGCCAAGACACCATTAGAAACGGATTATTTAATACATGACGACTCTCCTGATTAAACAATAAGACGGGTTCTAAGATATGACTGTTCATTAATAGTAAGAATATTAAATCACTGGGGAAGAAAGGGATTGAAATTAGGATATTTATACCCACAAAGGCTGCGTAACGAAGCATCCATTTAAAGCACTCCCCAACCACAGAATCCTGGAAACTATGTAGTTTATTCTCCACAGAGCTAGAATTCCCAGCACCCCTGACAAGCTACTGGATTCTTTTTTGGGTGGTGGTGGTGCTTCAAACATGTTTTAAATATGTGGTGTGTATGCAGGCAAAGCCTGTAGCAGACTTTATAATTCAGTTATGAGTCCTTCCAACATTTTTAGTCACTGGCTGGGGGTTGCGGGAAAGGCTAAAGGTGACCCTCTCATAAGGCAGGATGAGGTAGCTGACTTGGCAGCAGATTTTGAATGTCATTGCAGGCAGCAAATGGTCCGTTGGATGCGATTTATGGTTTTATATATATCTCCACGGTGGGGCTGCTCTTCAGATATTCTTCCTAATGCCCAGACATTTATTGGGCCATCCCTAGGCAGGGATGGTTCCTCTTTCTCAAAAATGTTTGCCTTAAATTTAGCTGTGTTACCACAAAATATTGTTTATCTCTCAATTTACAGTTCAGCTAACTAAAACAAAATGGATCAAACATGTGCATACGCATTAATGGTCACAATGTTCAATCTCTTATTGAAATTGGTGCTTGGAGAGTAGTTCATGAATAAGTCATTAAGAATCATAAAAATGAAACTTAGGTAATAAGGAATCTTAAGACTGCAAACCTGTACCACTTGCCTGGAAATAAGTGACTCTGAGTTTAACGAGCTATACTTCTAAATAGGCACTACCTCCTTCCCTGGAGGTGAAAAGCTAAAAATAAATAAAATCTGGAATGTGGAAGAAATTCCCATTCCAGCATTTTCTTTTTTTTCTGCCTCTGAGGTAGCTCCCACACCATCAGCTTCCCCCTGAAATTATTCATCTAATCTCCACTCCACTAAGAGAGCAACTTTAATCTGTACTGATACCAGGTGGGATACACCATAAAACTGTTGTAGGGTGGCAAGGACCATAATAGGGCCTGCAAGCACCCAACATCATATATGCAAAGTGCCCTGTGTGGCTCTTTGCAAACTCTGATTGCTGATTTGTGGTGCAGAAGAGCCGCTTGTGGCGCTTTGAAGCCCCAATAGCCAAGCTGATTGTCAGGCCTTCAAAGCACCGTGCACAGTCTAATTTTAAACTTTGGGTGAAAATGGGTCTCCTGAACTCAAAAGTGATGACTGGCGAGTATCCCTCCAAATCTTTCAAACTTGGCCCACAGAAGTGGGGGAAGGTAAGGATTTAATTTGCTGGCAGGACCCAACCCCCTGCCCTATTTCAGATGCATGCCCATAGGTAAAGGTAAATGGACCCCTGACCATTAGGTCCAGTCGTGGCCGACTCTGGGGTTGCGGCGCTCATCTCGCTTTATTGGACGAGGGAGCCGGCGAAGCTTCTAGGTCATGTGGCCAGCATGACTAAGCGAACCAGAGCAGTGCACAGAAATGCTGTTTACCTTCCCGCCGGAGTGGTACCTATTTATCTACTTGCACTTCGACGTGCTTTCGAACTGCTAGGTTGGCAGGAGCTGGGACCGAGCAACGGGAGCTCACCCCATCTCGGTGAGCTATTTCTGTTGCATGCCCATAGCCTTGTTTAATTGGACATACTTGGTATATAGAGCCAAGATTCAGTGTTGATTGCCATTGTGTTTCTTTAATAAGCCTCCTGGAATAGGTGTATCACTGTGAGCTGAAAGTCAGCACGACTAACGATAGGGTTTTGTGATTTAGTGGCTCTGAGCCTGTTTTATTTTGGTGGAGACCGTCAAGTTTAACAAGTAGAAAATCTATTCACTCTTCCTGAGGCCAGGAAGGAAGAGTAATGACTCCTTTACTATCTCAGAATTTAATTGGCGCTTTTAAACTAAAGCTTAATTCAACTCTTTCTATTAAAGGATGAATAACCTACGCAATTAATGGCTGCCCGTTCAACAAGCTGACGGTTATATTTTGGCTCCTTATTTATTGTGGGTGAGTGTTTAGCTACTGACAGACGGCCTCTGACAGCTTAATTTCAGGACGCGGGCCAATTTGAAGATAGCAGATGAGAAGAGTTTTGCCATAAATTACGGAAAGCAAAAAATATTTCCCCTCTTTCATGGAGTAGGGGGGAAAGGAATTGCGGCTTAGGTAGCCTGTATATCACATTTCCTGCTGATGCAGCTTTTTAATGGCTTAAGTTATTGACCTCTGGGAGGTGGGGGTGTGTAATGGAAATGCTGACAGATTGTAAACCAAATGCGTACGGCTTTGGTGGTGGGGACTGTAATTAGGGATACATAAATATGCTTCAGCTATTACTTGGCAAGAGCAAGAGCAAACAAACTGCCATGACTGTGTGGCCAGGGAATTGTCTATCGAGGAAGAGTGACCGACCCTTGAATTCTGCACGATGCCCCTCCTTTAGTCCTTGAATATTCTCCAAAAACATTTTAAAAGTCAAGAAATTCACCACTATTACAGAAGTACAACATGTTACCAAAGAGGATGATGATGATAGCGAGACAGCAAACAGAGGTAGAGCAATACAAATCCCTGATCCGCGACTATGGGGTTGTGGCGCTCATCTCACTTTCAGGCCGAGGGAGCTGGCTTTTGTCCAGCTTTCCGGGTCATGTGGCCAGCATGACTAAACCGATTCTGGTGCAATGGGACACCGTGACGGAAACCAGAGCACACCAGAGCCATCTACCTTCCCGCCACAGTGGTACCTATTTATCTACTTGAACTGGTGTGCTTTTGAACTGCTAGGTTGGCAGGAGCTGGGACAGAGCAACGGGAACTCACCCCATTGCGGGGATTTGAATCGCTGACCTTCTGATCAGCAAGCCTAAGAGGCTCAGTGGTTTAGACCACAGCGCCACCCTTTGCTCAGCCCTGCCTGACTCGGACAGTGGGGAAGATTTGCTGTTGGCAGAGAAATCACGTCGGCAACGAGTGTCCCAATACACTCAAATGTTGGGTGGGCAGAAGCTACTCGCAGGGGCACCCCGACTAGCAAAATGGCTACTGCTGGTGGCATGCATGGGGGGGGGGGGATAAGAAAATGGCACGAAAAAGACATGCACAGGATAAAACAGCCATCGATCCCAGCAGCTATTGAGAGTGTTTGGGAGCAGAAGAGATGGAGGAGCTTGGAAGGTGGAGGAGGAGGCCAGAGAGACTTGCAGAGGAGTTTGGAGAGACAACCTTTGGCTGAAGCTATGGTTTTCCCAGGAGTGATGTATGGAAGTAAGAGTTGGACCATCAAGAAGGCTGATCACCGAAGAATTGATGCTTTTGAATTATGGTGCTGGAGGAGACTCTTGAGAGTCCCATGGACTGCAAGAAGATCAAACCTCTCCATTCTGAAGGAAATCAGCCCTGAGTGCTCACTGGAAGGACAGATCGTGAAGCTGAGGCTCCAATACTTTGGCCACCTCATGAGAAGACTCCCTGGAAAAGACCCTGATGTTGGGGAAGATTGAGGGCACAAGGAGAAGGGGAAGACGGAGGACGAGATGATTGGACAGTGTTCTCGAAGCTACTAACATGAATTTGACCAAACTGCGGGAGGCAGTGGAACACAGGAGTGCCTGGCGTGCTCTGGTCCAGGGGGTCACGAAGAGTCGGACACGACTAAATGACTAAACAACAACAACAAAACTTGACCACATGTTGGCAAAAAAGGCAACATTCTGCAGGAATATTAAAGAAATATAAAAATTTATTTCCTTAAGAAACAAATAACCATATTGGCGTTATCTATAAGCATTTTAGTCCACAAAGAAAGTGGTTCGTTAAATGTTGTTACAAAATAATACACGTTTTTCCATACAAAAAACATACGGAAGCAGAACGCCAAAACTAACTGCTACACCGGCATATAGATATGTACAGGTAAATATGTTTTTTTATTGAACTCTAAAGTGATAAAGTCGGTCGACGCACGTGGTTTTTTCTCGCTACATTTTTTGCCACTTCTGTATTGTCCATAGCTCTTTGCAACTGCCGCCACTGGTGCTGCAGAAGGAACTGGTGCAGGAAGAATTGAGATTGCATTCCTATACTTGCTGGAGAACCGCAGGATTCATTGTAAGCAGCGCTGAAACGTGAGGTGCAATTTCATGTACATGCGGGTTGGGTGCAGTGGTGGATGGGGCCGTCAGTTTATAGGGAAGGAACAGACAATGAGGTCTGCTGAATGATAACCTATCAGGCGAAAGGGGTGGGATGGTCACTACAGGCTGGCAGGGAGAAGGGTCTATGTAGCATTCTCTGATTGGCTCTCGCAAGCCTGCCTGGGTACGTGAGAGATCACACGCTGTTTGCAACGGCAAAGGGTTGCACGCACAACCTGAGCTTTTCCACAGAAATAAGGTCCTCTCTCCAGCAATTGTGGTCCTGGCATATCTGACTGAGTTTTAAGGTGCTGAGAGAGCATATGATTTGACTAAGCTGCGCCAAGGCTGCAGTAGCATATGTTGTCTCTTGGCGCAGACTGGATCACTGAATAGTTTTTTTAGATGGACTCAGCCTACCAATTGTTTTTTAACTGTTTAGATCCGTCATAGGCAAACGCCGGCCCTCCAGATGTTTGGGACTACAGTTCCCATCATCCCTAGCTAACAGGACCAGTGGTCAGGGATGATGGGAATTGTAGTCCCAAATATCTGGAGGGCCGGAGTTTAGATAACAAACTTTCGTAAGTTCATGGTGTAGGTCACAGCAATAATTGATCCATGTATGCTCCTTTGGATAAACATGATACCCATGTTTAAATCTCAGTAATCATTTCAGTATTGTGCTTAGAAAGGGACATCTGTGCAATTATTTTATGTGAAATGTAATTGGACTAGGACATTTTTACCAAAGTGCGAAAGTCATGCCAGATTTTAGTTGTTATTGACCTTGTCATAAAATCAATGCAATTTTTCCATTGGTTCCCATCACAAAATCCTTTCCTTTAAGACTTCACCTCCACTGACCCCCTACAAATCTTTTGGGAAACTATTCAGCTACACTAAAATAATAATTTAAAAATCCACTGTTTTCCCAGGCTGAGGCTGTTTTAAAGAAAGGATTTGGAATAGGTCAACTCTGAAGAGGATGGGCGAAATGTTAGATAGCTTTTGTTTCTCTGTTTATTCCCCCCGTAACAATCTCAACAGGGTTTCTAAGCATTTCACACCACATACATTTGCACTTGTTGTGTATACCGATAACAGCGCAGACATTTTCCTATGATTAATAGGCCACTGAGCTGTGACAGAGAGGGCAGAAGTTGTAATTGCTGATTTCTTGGGCTTGTACACAGTGCTTGCAAATATTGCACATCCAAAATTGATATTCTGTGATGGCCCTTCCTGTAGCAACACAGGTTGGGAGCTTCCCTTCTCCCCTGTTAAAAGAAACACAAAATGGAATTAAAAAAAAATATTTTTTTTTGGAAAGAAGACCATCTACAGCATCCCTCATACTGAACAGTGTTATTGCTAGTGAAAATATGATCAGTGCTATTCAAAGCTATGTTTGTTCACAGCACCAGTGTACAGCTATTTATTTTTTAATTTAGAAAAATTACAGTATAAAACGTACTTGATTTGTAAATATCTTAAGCAAGCAATGATGAAGAATGAAAGAAGATGAAAAAAGAAGAAAACAGAAGGGAAATAGATAAAGAAAAAATGTAAGGGAATGAAAGAAAAAGATAAAGTTTGTATCTACATGTAAAAAAAATGTGCATATTCTCCTGGTGCATAGCTGGTAAATCATAAGACAGATATATGGTAACTATTAGCAGCTTTAGTCATAATATGTCAGAAAAATCTTATTAGTGAGAACAACACAAAGGGCTGAGTATTGTCTTGAAATTTCCAGTGGTTTATGAATCAACTCCAATGCTCAGCGGTCAAATTTGAACATCTTTGAAGCTCATGCCTTGTTACTTTTATAGTAAGCAAACTAAGCTAAAAAGAGAGATTCCCAAACCAGTTGTACTATTGCATTTTGTCAGGTGGTTTAGCACATTTCTGATTAATAGCAACCACATGTCCGGGTGCTACTAATGAAAAGGTAGTGAGTTCGAGTTTTAACCTCTATCAAAACTTTAACATGAATTGCAACATACAGGGTAGCTACTTTAAGCAACATTTGGCTCATAGAGACAACATATATTCTATTTTAGCCATAATGAGAATAAAAGCAGCAAGCTTACTCTTCAAGAAGACCCTCCAACTCTGACTTCTTGTTATCTTTAGGAAAGTGTTTTGTGAATATCTGCAGGGCAAGCTCTTCATACTGGTGCTTCTGGTCTGGGAGAGAGTTTTCCAAAGATTCCAGTTTAACAAAAGCTTTTGAGCAGATAGAAAAGGCTCTGTTGGCACACGCGCAAAGAGCCAACAGGGAATAGATCTCTACTGCAGGAATGATGTCTTCGTAATCCCTCAGGTGAAGGGCTGCAAACAAGAGAACGAGATCTCAGCATACTTGCTTGCTACACTAAAATAGGCAGTAGTAGTAGTACATGAATCCTATTATTGTCATTCATTCACCCTGGTCCACACTCTTTGTACAGAAAGTTCCCTTTGCGCTAATGGGAATGGTTTGGTGCAAACAAAATGGAACTGCATGCATGGATCGGCTCCTCCAGTTAAACAGGAAAATCCTTTAGTAGGAGGGAGCTTCTGTGAACATTAGAGCTCTCATAGGTAAAGGTAAAGGAACCCCTGACCATTAGGTCCAGTCATGGCCGACTCTGGGGTTGTGGCACTTATCTCACTTTATTGGCCAAGGGAGCCGGCGTACAGCTTCCGGGTCATGTGGCCAGCATGACTAAGCCGCTTCTGGCGAACCAGAGCAGTGCACGGAAACGCCGTTTACCTTCCCGCTGGAACGGTACCTATTTATCTACTTGCACTTTGACATGCTTTCGAACTGCTAGGTTGGCAGGAGCAGGGACCGAGCAGCAGGAGCTCACCCCGTCGCGGGGATTCGAACCGCCGACCTTCTGATTGGCAAGTCCTAGGCTCTGTGGTTTAACCCACAGCGCCACCTGCATCCCTAGAGCTCTCATACTGGCATTGAATTGCAAGACCAGAGCAAGTGCCTTAACTGTAAAAGTGACAAGGTTTCATCAGATCTGCTCAGATATTCAAGCCAAAGAACTACATGGGAGGCATGTAGGGGCTTCAATGGGCTTCCCACTGTGCAAGAGAATTATCTCCTGATTTACAGACGATAAAAGGGCTATTGAGAATGGTTGGGAAAACTCTGCGAGTACCTGGAGTTAGCCAAATTGACGGATTTAATAAGGAGAAAACCTAAAATTATGGTCAAGAAACAGTGGGATTGTCTAAATGAATATTTACAAAACCAGGGCTCAGTTACCAAAATTTGGTTGCGTTTAGACTAATCTTGTGAAAAATACAAAGAATGTAAAGTGAAAAATTAAGGAAAACCTAGAGGAAGGATATGAAGAACAGAGATTATGGCGACTGAAGTATAAAAGACGTGTGGATTAAACGGTGGAAGTCTTTTTAAAACATTTTAATTAAGGTTGATATCTTGCAAGACGGAAATATATAGCCATATGCAAGCATCGATCTAGAACTGTTGTTTATAGCGAACACTTTTCTATTTTCTAAATTTCTATTTTAAATCTTTCTTTCTTCTTTCTTCTTTTACTCCTTTTTTCCCTTCGTTTATTCTTTTTCCCCTCCCCCTTTCTTTCTGAATATTGCTTTATAGATGTATAAATAATTATGTTTATGTGTATATGTATGAAGTTTGTTCTGTATTTCTTTTCTTATTTTTTTGTATTCAATAAAATAATAATAATAATAATAATAATAATAATAATAATAAAAGGCAATTGAATACATTTGGTTAAGGAACGCATGTCTAATCCATTCAAAAGCTGCAACCTGAGCTTTCGGAATCCCACAAAAGACCCAGAGGTTCATAACAACAAGGAATCCTACCCGTCTTCATTGCTGTATCTACATAACCCTCATAAAGCTGCCTTTGGGCAAGTATAAAAAAATGGTAGGCCTCAGCTCCTCGCCAAGCGTTATCGATCAGGCGACTGTCTGAAGAGAGAACATCTTCCTCAAGCAGACCAGCCAATGCTGAAGTAGCCTGGAAGCAAAGAGAGAAGAAAGCATGAAGGGAAAATAGTTGTCTGTGCTATTAATCTATAATGCCCATTTTCAGTTTTCACGAGTGAAGACGGCTGCTTCAAAGTGAATTTCAAAAACTGTACGCAATACCATTGTCAATGTCTTTTGAATATAGCAGCAATGCACACAGTGCTCTTGAATAACAACTAAGTTACCTCCTCCAAACTCACGCTCACAGAATGAGGTATGCGTATCCTAAAACTAGACACATTTGTTTGGATGTGGCGCTCTGATGCAGAGATTGGCTTTCCCATATTCCACAGGTGAGAAACTGGATCTGGCCAGTGGATGGATCCTTTAATCCCCTCTCACCCCCAGTGGGTCAACTCCGATAGGTGAGAGGGGCCTGTTCAACAGGAGGAGGAGGCGTTGTGCACAATGAAATGACAGCAAAGGGGTCAAGAAGCTGTTTTTACCCACAAGGTTGCCCTTTCTCCAGTTTGCTAAGTGAGATGTGTCACTGGGATTATTTTTGGTGAGATCTTCTACACAGGAGTTGTTAGCAGAGGAAATGACGGCATAAAGCTTCTGCGGCAGTCCTGCCTGTAACCCTTAAAACCCTTTTCTGGATCTTTAACCTTTGTGAAACTATTCTCTACATACTGTTCTTAACAGAAATTTAAAAAATAAATAAATGTGAAAAAGATTGATTTGTTGCCATCTGTTCTAGAGACATTTTTCAAAATGCTTGCTTTCATGTTTGGTGGGCGATCAGGCACTTAGGCACCATACCTCTGAAATTTTCCCCTTGACTTTTCCCCTCTGCGCGTTTTTCATTTGTTCGTGATATTGTTCTACCAGTAAAGCTGACATCACGTAGAGCTTTTTTACACGCAAAGGCTTGGTCCTCTTTTTAGCCTCTTCGTCTGCAATCTTTTTAAAGAGAAATTTCAAAAGAAATGCACCATAAAAACATAAACAAAAAAGATGAAGTTTATTTTTGTTTTCTGTCTACAGCTTATGAGTGAAAGCCTAAGGCAGGGGTCAGCAAAGTTTTTCAGCAGGGGGCTGGTCCACTGTCCCTCAGACCTTGTGGGGGGCCAGACTATATTTAGGGGGGGGGAATGAACAAATTCCTATTTCCCACAAATAACCCAGAGATGCATTTTAAATAAAAGCACACATTCTACTCATGTAACAACACCAGGCAGGCCCCACAAATAACCCAGAGATGCATTTTAAATAAAAGGACACATTCTACTCATGTAAAAATACGCCGATTCCTGGACCGTCCGCGGACCGGATTGAGAAGGTGATTGGGCCGGATCCGGCCCCCAGGCCTTAGTTTGCCTACCCATGGCCTAAGGCTCATGAAATAGAAAGCATGAAACAATATGCAACTTTATACCTTATTTATAAACCCCAGCCAATCTTGCTACTAATCATCTTCCCCTTTACTCTGCAAGAGCAGCTGCATCACCGCTCATGGAAGCAACCGATATGGTGGAACAGTAATGCTCTGTTGCCCATCCAACAATGGTGTCGCTGCTGCTTCCTGGGGCGATGCAACTTCCTGGGGGTGAAGTTGGGTGTGTGCAAGCGCACTGACAGAACCAATCTATTGCTCCTGCTGGTGCTCCCTGGCAGCCCAACCTCACCACTGCCCTGGTAAGTGGCAGCAGTGCCGCTGTCGGAAGCGATGCTGCTCCACCACGCCTGAGCACTGCGCTGTACTTCCCATGGCAGCTGGCTACCCCTCAAGAGGAGAGGAAACAGGACAGGATCTGTCAGGGGACTGCCATTGGAACGTGGGAGGGAGGCAGGAGGATACAGAGAGCCTCCGGCGCTTCTGAGAAGCAGCTCCTCGTCCGGAAGTGGAGAAAGCCACACCTCCAGTGGAGCAGAGGGGGAAGGGGTAGCCGGATGAAGGGAAGGCTCGAAGATGCTACGGAGAGCCCAAACGCCTCACCTAGCCCAGCCGGCCAGGAGGCACACACGCCGCTTCCGTTGCCCTGCTTGCGCAGAGGGGTGAAATGTAAGGAGGGGAGGCGGAGCTTGGGGGTGTCTAAGTTCTTATGCTGGGGGAGAAACCAGTAGGGGGCACTCCCAGAATCTGCAGTTGACTATGACGGACATGAACTTTGGGGTTCTGCACTGTAAATAAAGGTAAAGCTAAAGGGACCCCTGACCATTAGGTCCAGTCGTGGCCGACTCTGGGGTTGTGGTGCTCATCTCGCTTTATTGGGAGAGGGAGCCGGCGTACAGCTTCTGGGTCATGTGGCCAGCATGACAAAGCCGCTTCTGGCGAACCAGAGCAGCGCACGGAAACGCCGTTTACCTTCTCACAGGAGCGGTACCTATTTATCTACTTGCACTTTAACATGCTTTCGAACTGCTAGGTTGGCAGGAGCAGGGACCAAGCAATGGGAGCTCATTGTGGGGATTTGAACTGCCGACCTTCTGATCGGCTAGTTTTAGGCTCTGTGGTTTAACCCACAGCGCCACCCACGTCCCCTGCACTGTAAATAGTTTGCACCAAATAAAAACCTTGAAAAGACGGATTGGAGTCCTGCCTCGTTACTCGTGAGCAACCACTTCCAAACCTGATAGGATCAAAGTTTCTTCTGTCACTTTTGGTTGAGGAGGCTCTCGAGTCCAAGAGGCACCTTTGACATTTAGCCAAAGAACTGATGGAGCCCACAAAGCCCTTTTATAAAGCTGACTGACGCTTTTCTGGACTCTTCAGAGATGTTCCCTCCTACTGGTCAATAGTGTCAAGGTAAGCTTCAACTGGTTTAAAGATGTCAACTGGTACAGTGGTACCTCGGGTTACACACGCTTCAGGTTACATACGCTTCAGGTTACAGACTCCGCTAACCCAGAAATAGTACCTCGGGTTAAGAACTTTGCTTCAGGATGAGAACAGAAATCGTGTGGCGGCAGCAGGAGGCCCCATTAGCTAAAGTGGTGCTTCAGGTTAAGAACAGTTTCAGGTTAAGAACGGACCTCCGGAACAAATTAAGTTCTTAACCCAAGGTACCACTGTATATCTTTTGCCATTTTCAAAGTGATAAGCTTTGGTCCAGGTTTAATTCTGGAAGGTGCCTTGCCACTAATTTTGAGCAATCCAGCAGCCCTGAATGCCCCACCCCACTCTCTTGTTGTGGGTCTGCTGGCATTCAATAGGAAGGAATAGGGTAGAGAACATGAGTCTGACCAAACTGCGGGAGGCAGTGGAAGACAGTAGTGCCTGGCGTGCTCTGGTCCATGGGGTCACGAAGAGTCGGACACGACTAAACGACTAAACGACTAAACAACAACAACAAGGGTAGAGAACTATCTAACCCTGACACTCACACTTGGTTGGATGCAATCCATGTTTTCACCCCAAATGCAAAATACCACCCCCTCTTAAATATGAACAGGAAATGAACTCCATTTTTTTCAACAGCAGCAACAACAACTTGAAACAAAAACGTAACAAACATTTAGATACAAGCTGACAGTTCTGCGCAGCCTTCCTTCGGTAAGAGGCCAAAGTATTAATCTTCACTTGAATACTGCAGCCTTAGTATACTGATTATGTGTTTGTAAGTTCTCATCCAGAGAAGTGTGTGGCTAAAGTCACACACACAGTGAGGAGCTGCTGTTCAGAAAATACATGCCATGCACACCTGTGTGCTTGAAAGCCTAGGTAAAAGGCTTCACTGGATAAAAACTACAGCATATGATTAGAAATGCATACATTTGTTCCCAGAAACAGAAGCAGCATCGTTGTGCAAAGTTAAACCAAAAGCTCCAATACAAAAAGTAAATTGTCTTAATTAATAAGCATTGCATATTATCAAAAAATGCACACATATATTGGACAGTTCATCCACAATAACCGTACCTTGAACATGAGCTTAGCAGCGTCAAAGAAATAGTTGGCTTTACGATACAACTCAACAGCATCAAGGGGCTTGTTCTTTTCTAATAATTGAGATGCGTATCTAGCTAGTAGAGAACCAATCTCTTTCATATTGTGTTGTTTAGCCAGTTCAACAGCTTTACTCCACTAGAAGCAAAGGTAACAAACATTAAGTCAATTAAATACAATTATCTATCTATCTATCTATCTATCTATCTATCTATCTATCTCAAAGGTCCATTCTTTCAAGCAGAAGAGCTCTGCTGCTGGAGAAAATTGGTTCAGGCCTTAAGGCTTTGAAGCTACTGGTAAATCCTATTGTGGTGGAATATTGGGACACAACTCAGGGACAGAATCAATGTAGCTTCTGCTGGTACTCTCAATGGCAAAACAGTACTGGTGTTGCACTGCCAACGTTTTTGAAAGACTCTATGCTTCAGGGTGAGGAACCACTTTTGGGCAGAGAGCCACATCTAACGCTGGGCGATATCTGGTTTTTAACATTGTGGTATATCACCAGCTAAACATCAGGATATACCAATATATCACGATGTCTGAAATCAAGATGGAGCTACATAGAGGCATTGGCTGGTCTAATCCTTTCGCCTGTGTTAATTCCCAAAATACCAGCCTAGATTCCAAGGCAGATAATAGCATCTTGGGGAGTCTGTGCATAAGGGAATTGGAACTGGCACAAGGCAAAGTAGAAACACCTTCCATCGCAACATCTACACTGTTGTAAGTCCTGATCTGAGTTGTGTTTCTCCACTCTGCCAGCTGCTTTTAGGAAAATTAAAAGGCTGCTGGGAGTTCTGATTTCAGGTCTCTTATGCAATTTGTGGCTTGGCCCTCGGACACAGAGCATAGGAGGATGTAAGCAGCTGGTCAGTATGAATCAGTTGATTATTGGAGGTTATTATGTAAAAGCAATCCTGGCTATTGAGGGGGAAATGATATTAGAATGAACCACTATTAGGTATTAGAATGAAATTAATGTGCAAACAACCTTCCAGTTCAGCAACTCCTGTACTGGGCTTATATTGTTACCTGGTTGAGATTTACACAGATATCTACTGCATCCTTGGGTCTGTTACACTTGAGAAAGGCTGCTACAGCTTGTTCGCACATACCCACAGTAACGAACTTGTGGGCTATGTCCTGCAGGAGACACCAAAAGCATAATTAAACTGCAGAAGGAGAGCATTATTAGGGTGAATGCCAATTCAGTTGTACTCAAGAGTATAGCCTGACTTTATTGGATCTGCTCTGAGTAGGACTAAATTGGCTATCACCCTATGTCTGTATTGTCTAAACTACAGATACCAACTGCAGATACTTCGATACTAATAAATTCACCATGACATATGCTAACAAGCAGACTACTTTGTCAGATGCATCTGTTCATTTGATGGATGCAGAAGCACAAAATCGTTACCATATGTAGCAACTAGCAGAAATTCTAACGTCCTTACCATCTTCTCCATATTTTAGGCACATCAATAATATTTAATGCAGCAATCAGCTGGGATATACTCCCCCCCCGCTTTATGATAAGCAATGTGCCACTTTTCTTCCCGTGTCCCCTTTAAAAAATTTTTTTCCAGCTGACATTCTTTCTACCGGGGTTTGGTATTAGAAAATTTAGAGCTCTGAAGAGTGTTGAGAAAGAACACGCCCAAGGATATTTTTGTGTTAAATATCTCATACACACACACACACACACACACACACACACAAAAGGACACTCTATCGAATATGTCTGTGTTGTTACCATCTTCCAAAACTCAAAATGTGGTTTAGGATGAATAACATAAAGGATCAGATTTGTGTAAACCAGTGGTTAGTTGCTGGATGAAGTCAGGTTGTTCTGACAAGCAGAACCACAGACCCAGATTGAACTAACCTGGCATGCTAGCAGGAACCAGCAGAAACATTCCTGCTGGTGCAACACGGCTTTCTGCCCCTCTCTCTTCCCCGCAAATCCACCTTGGAGGGTTGGGGAGAACCCCCAGAACAGTATGAAGGGGGGGGGGAGGAGAGATGGGGTTGTTCCATCTGGCTAGCAAAAATGCTTGTGCTGCTGGAACAAGCAGAGAAGCGCGACGCTGCAGCCCTCCCACAAAATGTCATCTTTTGCATATTTACTCAGATGGCTACGCTTTGCTTCCACAGCTGGAGGAAGCAGTGCTTCTGAACACCAGTTGCTGGAAGTCACAGGAGGGGAGAGGGCTCTTGTGTTCAAATTCTGCTTGTGGGTTTCCGACAGGTGTCTGGCTGTCAACTGCGAGAACAGGATACTGGACTAGATGGGCCACTGGCCTGATCCAGCAGGCTCTTCGTTGTCGGAATCTCCATTAGACCGAGCTGATAAAGCTCATCTTCCGGAATCGCCCTCCGACGTGATTAATGACCTGAGCCTTTGATGAGGCTCCAGGCACATTCCCATTCAGCAGAGAATCAAAGCAGCACGCGGAAGTGATGAGATTTATGGCTACATCGCTATGCTTTCTTTTCTAGGCTACGCAGACAGAAAAGAAATATACATCCTCTCTCTGTGAGAGCAGAGAGCAACCGAAAACAAACAAAGGAACAGGAAACCAGTAACGTCACATCCGTCTCCCGTGAGACTTTCAACAGCCTGGAATGTCTCTGAAATGTAAACAGAGTCTTGTGACTCTAAAGCACTGCACAGTGGCAAACAGAAACTAACATTTGTATGTTCTTAAGTCCAAGGTAGTCATGTACAGGATTACAGCCTGAGGGTGAGAATTCGCAATAAGTAGCTTTCCATACTTACAGGAAGCAATTTGTTGTTTTCTGGAAGCGAGTTAGCCAAATCTTCTAGCGCTTGATAGTCTTCCAGCATATAGTAACATTCAGCCAAACGTTCATGGTTTCTGCCTTGTACATAATATGGCACGGCATTTGTCCTATAAGAAGTTGGGCATGGGTGGGAGAGAAACCAGATCTCTGATGATCTGCTTGCTATTGTCAAATTGTCAATGTGTTTAATTTCCTAGGGTCAGTGCTACAAAAGGATTAATAATTGCACCAGCAACAAAGTAGGGAAACAGAATATATCTTATGCTTAAGTTTTCAAAATGGAACACTTTATGTGTCTCTTTCAAATACATTCACTATATATATATATATATATATATATATTCTAATTTAAATTTCAAAACCTTAAATCAATGACTTTCCTTCTCTTTTCGTGGTTCATTTTGCATACCACACATCCCTGCATATTTTACATGAACTAAACCATTCAGTAATCCATTGTTACATCCATCAAAACTTATTTACATTGTTGAATTTATCTTAATGCTACCAGCGTTTTTAAATAAACACAATTTTCACCCATATATTCAGTAAACATTTTCCAGTCTTCTTTAAACATACATTCAAAACCATTTTTCCTGTCTGTTTTAAACATTTCATATAACTGATGATATTGTACAATATCATCCAATAAATTCATTAATTAATGTAACTAATTCATCAATCAGAGAGTTACATGGAGGTTAAATGTTGTTCTATTTCCATTCCCTGCATAAGGCAATTAAAAAATCAACAATTAGTTAAGTCTCCAGTTGGACAGGAGGCAGCAATAGTCACTTATTGTGTCAAGTTATGAACATACCATTTCTGTCTATCGGCAAAGTAGTCCCCAATTTCGTTGTGTGCCATTTCAAGGAGACTGTCATCTCCGTGTCCCGAGCCGGTTTGCAAAAGCTGCACTACTCGAAATCCGTTCCCTAGTTTCATTCGCAAATCAACGGCAAGGTCTCTGCAAATATAAAAACCATAAAATGCAGCTTCACGAAATACAAAGAGAGCCAATTCTAAAATGCTTTATTCATTTAAAAGTACGTTTAGATCACCTTTAAAAGGCAGAAGGTGGCTTATGAAACAAAAATATTCAACAGAACACAAGCCTATGGTCCCTGAGAGGACGTTCTGTGGGCCGAAAGGTATCAAAGAACTCCTTCTCCACAGGGGACAGCACTTTCTGCCACCGTGGCGGGATGGTGACGAAGATTTCCACTGCCATGGTTGTCCTGTGGGTGGTCCTCCTTTGGCGGCAGGGCCAAAGATGAGGTGAGTTAGGTGTGTGTCAAGGATGGCCAAGGATCTGCACCCTCTCAAACAGAGCCAGCCTGAGAGTTGGCATAGTTAATTCCATCCCACTGCCTCCAAAAAGAAAAAAGAACTCACTCCCCTCACTCCATGTTCACTCCATTATACTCACTCCCCTCACATTCTTTCTCCCCACAGCCCTGCAAAGTACAGAACTGTAGACCAAAATGTTCAAATCGTATCTCAACCATGAAGTGACCGGGTGGCTTTTGGCAAGTTATTCTTGCTAAACCTCGTCCGTACCTGGAACAATAACTGGCCTGCCTCATATCGGGTTGCTATAAGGATGATGAAGAGCATGTTTGGAAATGCTCTGGACATTGTAAAGCTTTACATAAATGCACAGTATCATCACCAAGGCAGCTTAAAAAGGTAAAGGGACCCCTGACCACTAGGTCCAGTCGTGACCGACTCTGGGGTTGCAGTGCTCATCTTGCTTTATTGGCCGAGGGAGTCGGCGTACAGCTTCTGGATCATGTGGCCAGCATGACTAAGCCGTTCTGGCAAACCAGAGCAGCGCACGGAAATGCTGTTTACCTTCCCGCTGGAGTGGTACCTATTTATCTACTTGCACTTTGGCATGCTTTCGAATGGCTAGGTTGGCAGGAGCTGGACTGAGCAACGGGAACTCACCCCGTCGTGGGGGTTCAAACTGCCGACCTTCTGATCGGCAAGTCCTAGGCTCTGTGGTTTAACCTACAGAGCCACCTGCGTCCCTGAACATTGTATAGCTTTACATAAATGCACAGTAACATCACCAAGGCAGCTTACTAGGCCTCAAACAGATGTTTTAATCTATTTTCAGTTGGTTTGCCTGATCTTTCCCAGTTCTGTCCCTATGCCTGGTATTTTTTCTTTTTCATTGGTCTTCCCCCATTTGAGTTATGCGGGCTTGAAATTTAGAAAGGCAAGTATGGTTTGTGAGGCGCTCACAATTCCTAAATTCACTCACTCAAGATAAACAGCTCTCCCACGATCAATTGTGCTGTTGTGCACTCAGGGGATTCTCTTGTCAATTCAAATTTATCCTAGAAAATTACCTTCTGTCCATGTCCAAATACATCCTTTCAGCTTCTTCAAATTTGCCGAAATAAACTGCCACTTCGGCTTGCCTCAGTAATTCACTCTGGAGGTTGAGAAGACGCTTGACAAACTTGATACCTTGGTAGTTTTTGTAGCGCACAAATGCTTGCTCAGCAGTGTCAAGATCCAATCTCTGGAGAGCCGTTTCAGCCAACAGTCGCCTGTATAAAGAACACAGATGTCTTACCTGGAAAAAACAGCTTCATAAGGAACAGACTTAACAAATATTCTTGGCCGAATTGCAGGAGGAGCCAAAGCAGCACATGGAAGAGAAGCGGAGAAGGCCAAAAGATCTCATGGTTTGGGGGGTGGGAAAAGCTTTGGGTGTGCAGATAATAATAATAATAATAATAATAAATTTTATTTATAACCCACCCTCCCTGGCCAGAGCCGGGCTCAGGGCGGCTAACACCAGTAAAATTACAACAAAAACATAATGGGGGGGGGGGCAATTTAAAATACAGGTTAAAATGCAATTTAAAATGCAGCCTCATTTTAAAAGTAGCCCATAGATCAAAATCATAAGGGGAGGGAAACATAAGGGTCAGACTGAGTCCAAACCAAAGGCCAGATGAAGGGTCTCCACAACACTCAGAAACCTCCAAAGGTTTTGCATCATCCCTGATGGAAAAATCTAAGCTTATTTGAGAAGGACATTCAGGAAAAGGTTGCCTCAGGTATCGCCTAGATGCGTTATTCCTTTCTGAAGGTTCCCCATCTGACCTCTGCACTGCTCTCTGGTTCTTTTCTCTCTTTCCCTTAAAATAGGTTACCTGGGCTTGCTGAAACAGCTTACCTACCCACGATGCAGGCCAAAAGCTGCCTGAGGATTGAGAAGGAAAATGTATCACATGGTCCTCAGTGTCCTTTTGCATGCACCAATTCTTACATGACCTATTTACATTTTTGACATATCATGAGCAGCAAAGGTTCAAATTTGACCTTCACAGGGGGTCAAATTGAGCTGGCGGCTCTTATTACTACTGGATGTTATCACATCAAACTGAGATTATTTTCCTATATAACAGATACCAGTCCAAAACCTGTTTTATTAACCTAGATTTAACCCTGAAAAGCCACAAGAATATAATCCCTCTAAATAGGAAAGAAAACCTAGGAAAAAAATGGAATTTTACCAAAGCCTTGGATGTGAATTTTCTTCAATGAACTGGGCAGACTCTGCAATGCCGGCATTATTTACAATCGCTTGTGCATCTCGTAGTGATCTAATCTCAAAATTAAGTATGTAATCCTTATTAGGGTGTTCAGGATTCTGTAAAATACACAAAAAAATAAGTTTAGTGGCTGCTCATTTCCACTGAAAACCACTGTTTTGTAAATTGTATAAATGGAATGTTTTTAGAAGGGGGGCGGGGAGAAATCTAAAATTTACCTTTAATATTTCATCCAGTAAAACAGATTTAATTTCTAAATCTTCAAAGTTGCAAATGTATCCGGACGTTTGAAGGGGTTCCTTAAAATACAAGTTACCATATAATCAGCAAATCAAAATTATCCTGCAGCATTTCAGACAACAATTTAAATGCCATTTAGGATGCAATCGTATGTACACTTTCCTAGGAAACAAATCCCACTGAAATCAGAGAGACTTAATTGTGCCGTTACTCACATTTAAGTGTGCACGGGTTTGCAGGCTTTGGCAATATTATCACCAGTTTTTCTGCCTACTCAATTTACTTATGCAACCTCATATCTGTGCTCCCTCTGTATTTGTGAAATGCAGAGGGAAGCCTGTGGAGCTCCTTGCAGCTTTCAGAAAGCATCAACCTATTATTGCTGTCATTTTTGCATTTGCAGTTAAAATCCTCAAGGGGCTGGAGCAGCATTCCGAGAGAGAGCAGCTACATCAATTTAAGCTTTTAGTCTGCAGGGACTACAGAGAGGCTTATAGCATTCTCTAAACCAGCCTTTCTCAACCCGTGGGTCCCCAGATGTTGAACTACAACTCCCATCACCCCTAGCTAGCAAGGCCAGAGCTCAGGGATGATGGGAGTTGTAGTCCAACAACATCTGGGGACCCACAGGTTGAGAACCACTGGTAAACTCTAATTAACCAAGATGTGGTGACATCTTTTAAGGTTAAGCAACTATCAGACAAATTCATGGAAGATTTCTCAATTTTCAGAGAACTGCAAGTACAAAGGCAGTTCATCTGGTGGCAGCTAGACTGGTGACCATATAACACCGGTCCTAAAGGATCTACATTGGCTCACAGTACGTTTCCAAGCACAATTCAAAGTGCCGGTGCTGACCTTTAAAGCTCTAAATGGCATCGGCCTTGTAAACCTGAAGGAGCGTCTCTACCTCAGTTGTCTAGCCTGGACACTGAGGTCAGGCGCCGAGGGCCTTCCGGCAGTTCCCTCCCTGCGAGAAGTGAAGCTACAGGGAACCAGGCAGAGGGTCTTCTCAGTAGTGGCACCCGCCCTGTGGAACACCCTCCCACCAGATGACAAGGAGATAAACAACTATACAACTTTCAGAAGACATCTGAAGGCAGCCATGTATAGGGAATTTCTTAATTTTTAATGTTTGATGTTTTATTGTGTTCTTATATCTGCTGGAAGCTGGGGAAAATCAGTCAGATGAGTAGGGTTCAAATAAAATAATAATAACAACCACCTTGAAATATTAGGTGCTTGGGATCAGCAATAGGGATGCCTATCACCTTCATTATGAGTGGTTTCCCCAGGGACCAGAAGCATAACATGGGTCAATGAGAAGTCATGCCTTCAGTGTTTTGGGCCCAACTCTGCCGAACTCCCTCCTACTAGTAAGAAGCCAGATATTCACAGTCTGTGATGAGTTTCAGATGCCTGGCTAAAAACCATTTTATTTAAGGAAGTCTTCATATCATGAATGCTTCTTTGTGGTTTTAAAATTTTCTGATTTTCTTTCGTTTCCATTTCTGAGGTTTAATTTATGTTTCAAATTTTGTATGTTGCATTTCTTTTTTTATCCTTTTAAGCTGATTTGAGACCAGGATGGTGAGAAGTGGGATAATTTTGTATAAATGATGATGATAATTAAATAATAAATAAATATATAATACTCTGCTTGAAAGCTTCCAGAGGATCCTGTCTAGCCACTCCTAGAGACAGATTGTTGGACTAGATGAAACTTTGGTGTGACCCAGTATTTTTACTATTACTTATGTAGTTGTTCCACCGTAATGATCCAATAGCTCCACAAGGAGCAAGGTGGTGTGGAGGGAAGAGGGAGAGGCATCCCACCCCAAAATCACTTTGTTCCCTTAATCTCTGTTGAATTTCCACCTATTTTCACTTTGCTTCCAGCTTGACAAAAACTCCTAGTCAATCAACCAAGGAATATATGAGACAAACAATGTGCTAGAAGAACATATGATCTCCAGGTGGATCTGCAGAGAACCTCGCCAACTGCCTTCCTCCTATTCCAGCCCCAAAAGATGCAATGGGAGATCGTGGACTCCCAATTAAAATATTTGTATTAAATTATTGCTTATTGCTGTACCTCAGGATCCAAGTTTCTGAACACATACATTCTTGTTTTCTCCATCATGGCAAATAACTCTGGATTATCTCTGGCCCATTTCATATCCCAAACATCTTTGCGTTCCAGTTTGAGTTGTTCACCTACTGCTTGGCTTCCTGAACTGTCTGTTATTCGGGTGTCCAAGTCAAAGAAAATCAGCATTCCTAACATGTCTATGATAGCAAGACGGCTGAAAATGAAGGGAGAATGAATGAAAACAAAATAGTCCTTTATCAACGTTCTGTCTCAGATTTGAAATGGTTTACCATGAAGGTACAGTAGACCCTCGGGTTATGTTACTTTCAAGTAATGTAAACTTTGGGTTGCAAAAGCGGCAAATCCAGAAGTATTTTTCTGGGTTTCACTGCTCGCGCATGTGCAGAAGCGCTTTATCAAGCCGCGCCCATGTGCAGAAGCGGCGCGTCTGGATATAGATTTTTTGAGGGGTGCACTGACCCCTGAATTAATTACATATCCAGAGGGTCCACTGTATTTCTTAAACCAGAATTTCAACCACAAATAGCATAAGTAGAACTACATATTAACAGGTAAACATTGAATTCCCAAATTGGTGTTTCTTTCAACATCATAGTAATAATGATAATTTAAATTTATAATACACCCTTCTCCAGCAGGTCCCAGGACAGGTCAGAGCAATTTAAAATTCTGAATTACAAACCAGTTATCAGCTATTATATTTACAAAAAGAGGATTAGCCCTGAAGACACATATCTCAGGTGTCAAAGGCCAGGGTAAAGAGGCAAATCTTCACCATTCTCTGGCGAACCAGAGCAGCGCACAGAAACACCGTTTACCTTCCTGCCAGAGCGGCACCTATTTATCTACTTGCACTTTGACATGCTTTTGAACTGCTAGGTTGGCAGGAGCAGGGACCGAGCAACGGGAGCTCACCCCATCACGGGGATTCGAACTGCCAACCTTCTGATTGGCAAGTCCTAGGCTCTGTGGTTTAACCCACAGCGCCACCCGCGTCCCATTGTCTCCAATATAATATGTAAAATTCAGCCTCCTAGAATAATGTTTAATATTTCAACTAACAGAATGTATCCGAATTGGTCAAGATTGCGTCTCAAAGTTGAGAATATATTTTACAGCCAAACTTCTGTCTTACCTGGAGGTACAATTCAGAGACATTTGATAAGGCCGGCAGTTGAGGAGATACTTCCGAATCAAACCAACGTTGGGGAGCCTGTAACTCTGAATGGTGCCAGATTCTCGTCCCTAGAGAAAAACAACTTTTGAGAAGCGAGGAAATATGAGCATAATACACCTTTCTTTATGTGCTGGACTAAGCCACAGGTAAGCAACCTGTATGTAGTCTTATCAAATGAATGGGCCAAAGGCTTGGGAGAATAATAAAACTGGAGAGTTGGAAGGGACCATGAGGATTCTCTGGTCCAACCCCAATTGCTGCTACTTCTTCTTCCCCTCAGTCCATTTGAAATTGCTGCGGCTGAGCAGGAATCACAGTGGAGAGAAAGGGGACTTGGGAACACCCCTTTTTCCTCGCTGCTCAGCTGTTCCTATAGATTGGGGTGCATGAGAGAAGCTGGTGGAGGAGGAATAGAGCGATCTGCCTCCCTCTCACAGGTTATTGTTGAGGTTTGCCCTTTCAAAAAACAGCAAAAGAAATTCTTTGCGGGTACTCACTTCCCCAGCGTTGCATGAGGTTTTGTGTCTACATGTCAACAACCAAACCTTCACTTTCATGCTTGAAGCCCTTGGCTTCATTTAAAAAAAAAAGTTTTTATTTATACTTTTCAAATTTATACATTTCATTAATTTTACAATCACTTTAACAGTTCAAAATTTGACTTCCTTCCTCCTTTCTGCAGTTCCTTAAATTTATTTTTTAATATCTTCTGCATATCCAAATTCATTTAATTTGCTCATTTAATTATCTACTTTAAATATATACTCTTATGAAACTCCAGGTTATTACAATAATCCTGCCAATGTTTTTATGTTTGCAATTTATCTGCAAATATTCAATAAAACATTTCCATTCTTTTATAAAAAGTTTGTTATCTTGATTGCTTATTCTTCCGGTAAGTTTTGCCATTTCTGCATATTCCATAAGTTTTTGTATCCATTCTTCCTTTGTTGGGACTTCTGCTTCTTTCCATTTTTGGGTGAGGAGCATTCTTGTTGCTGTAGTCACATACATACATAACTTTCTATACAATTTAGGTGGTTTTGTCCCTATAATTCCCCAAAGAAAAGCTTCTGGATATCTTTTTTTACAAAGGTATTTTAAACATCCTTTTCAATTCATTATATATCATTTCCCAGTAAGCTTTAACCTTACTACAAGACCACGAATTGCTGCGGCTGCTGTTTGTATATAATCTTATGTGCCTGAGACTCGAATCAGCTTATCTCCTGTTTGGCACCTTCTCCTGTATGCCCTGAAGCATAGTCAGTAGTGGACAGCGTAGTGAGGCAGCGACACTCACCTGACCTCCAGTATCACTGCTGTTTACCAGCAGGTAGCAGAGTGGGATGCATACAGTGGTACCTTGGTTTTTGAACAGAATGCATTCCGGGAGCCCGTTCGACTCCCGGAACCATTCGAAATCCAAAGCTCAGCTTCCGATTGGCTGCAGAAGCTGCGCTGGACGTTCTGAAAATTGTTTGAAAACCGGAACACACACTTACAGGTTTTGATCGTTCGGGAGCCGATTTGTTTGGGAGCCAAGGCGTTTGGCTTCCAAGGTACGACTGTATTGGAAACACATTGGTGCGAGCACCAGATTGGCTCTGCTAGCGCACTTGTACCACAATGACCTCCCTGCTCCCTCTCTACCTCCCAGTGAACAGCAGCAGCAAGACTGGCCAGAGGTGTACTAGTGGGTATAGCCATTTAGATTCAGCAGGGCAAGGGCAATATGGCCCAGCTATAAATCTAAGTTTATTCTTGTGTAGTGTTAAGAGAACCATATGTGCTTGGAAAAGAATATGGAAATATTGTTAAATAAATAAATGAATTAAAATAAACAGCACATTCGGTACTTACAATAATAAGTGTCTTATCAGATGCTGTTATTGCACAAATCGGATCCCTCGTTCCCTGAAACCATATCAGATGTCAAGTTTAATCACCAAAAGTAGTTTTATTATTTGGAACAGAGATGCAGAGCGAAATCGCTAGCAAGAATATGGTAACATTTGGAAGGGAAAGTTGTTTTTTTGGTGTTGTATGATTGAGAAATTAAAAAAAAAAATCAGAAGAAAGCTAATGCACTTTCAGATTATAAAAAACAACTCAAAACGGCTTTCCTCACAGATTGGCAAAACAAGATTCTGGTAAGAACTTACTTGTAAAGCTTTCGCATAATCAAGTACTCCATCACCTGCTCCAGAAGGGGTATCATCTACATGATAAATCCTGAAAGGAAAAATGGAAAAAGGAAATTGGTACCCTCTGAAGTACAGGGATATTTCTTAGGGCTTGCACTTTACATACTGCACATGATGTTTTGTTTCCCGAATTTGTGTGTGTTTTCCTGTGGTTGTTCTTAATGCAGGAGGGTTTTAAAAGTGTGGTTATAGGGTTGAGGAAGGCAAAAGGTTCTGGAGAACCTGTCTGTAAGAATAAAACCCAGAGTAGGGAGTCATTCTGTCTAGAGCACGTCCTCCAGTGCAATCTTGCAAGCAGGAAAATACTACACAGAAGGAGGATTGGATTTTGGAGGTAGCGGGGTGCCGGACTGAAATGAAATATAGCAATTTGATTGGGAGAAATTCTAAAAGCAAAATAAACCAAACGTCCCATTATTATTCCAGGTATGACACAAAAATTTAGGCTTGGGTCCTAAGACAACTAGATGGGAAACGTTCCTTCTATGAACTTCATTAAGCTAACTTATCTTAGGATCCAATCCACAGCATTGTAGAAACAAATAAAAAAGGTGGGCCATGAAAGATCTGAATGACATTAAAGAAGAGAATCCATTGGTGTAAATAAGGGTCCCAGACGCAGTTACAGTGAATTAGCTTTGAAGAATATTTGGCATGCTGAATAAGAGATGTTACTCCCTTCCTGCCTGGAATATAGGCAGATATTATTTACAAATTAATTATTCACAAAGCAACTATTTTATGAATCTGCTTGCAAATCAAATGTCACAGAGATCATGCTAGGAGTTAAACAGGAAAAGAAGCTGCAAAATCAAAGAACAAACCTCTCTTTGCCCTCTTTTCTAGTTCGTGCCACCTGATTAATTTCCATTGCAGTGAGCTTCTTGTCCACGCGATACTGCCAGATATAAAACGCTTCTTTTGAAGCTGCTATCACCTGGGTTTTGGTCATGATAACGTACAGTGGTGCTATTATAAAATCCAAACAAGAAGCACAAATTGAATAGGTCCGTTGAATGGTGCAATCTTACTTAGACCAAGATAAGAAGCAGGTTGTATACATGAGTAGCCAACATGCAGGTAGTCAACCTGAAGGTGTTGCTGTAGTAAAACTCCCATCAGCCTCAGCGAGTATTGCCAATGGTCAGGGATGATGGGAGCTGTAGTCCGGAAACAATTGAAACTGGCTACCCTTGGGTGTCATTGCCAGGTATAAGAAAAACAACACAAATCTCATGGCCTGGTTCAAAGATCTGTATGCGCTGAACACAAAATGTGCAGGGAATTTCCAGAGAATAGGTGCTGGCACACTCAAGTATACATTTCTTATTTATTTCATAATACATGTGCTTCCTATAGTTAATTGTCTTTAAAAAACTTTGATTTTAGAGTTATCATTAGATCCATTTCCATTCCCCTACTTGATTTGTATTCATTATGCTGTTAATTTTACAAAACAATGCATTACAAAACAATGGAAAGTTTTCTGCAGAAAATGGTAGCAGTGGAAGTCTCCACCCCACTTCATTGGATTTGGGGCACGAATGAAGAGTCTATGGCCTTCCTAGATGTTGCTGGACTACAACTCTCAGAATCCCTGATCCCTGGCCATGCTAGCTGGGACTGATGGGAGTCGTAGTCAAATGGCATCTGGAGGGCCACATAAAGTGGTACCTCTGGTTGCGAACAGGATCCGTTACGGAGGCCTGTTCGCAACATGAAAAGCCCGCAACATGAAGTGCCATATCTGCGCAGGTGCGCGGCATGATTTGGTGCTTATGTGCATGCGCGAAGTGTGATTTAGCACTTCTGCGCATGCGCGAGCGGTGAAACCCGGAAGTAACCCTTTCCGGTACTTCTGGGTCGCCGCGGGGCACAACCTGAAAAAATGTATCATGAAGCAAACGTAACATGAGATATGACTGTATCCCCCATTCCATTACAGTGTGTATGCTCTTTTGGGCTGTTTTGGGAGGAACAGTGGGCTATAAATTATCTAATAATAATAAATAACAGCAACAAAAACAAATGAAAGGTAAGAGCAATAATACTACAGTAAGTAACAAGGTACTTTGAAATGTGATTCTTTCTATTGTACTGCTCTAACATCTACCACCAACTATAAACAGTGCAATCAACAATCTCTATTGAGCTTTATCTATCAGTCGTTTTGATAGTTTAATATGTATGGCAGAAATAACCAATGAGCAATAGAACACTGAAATTGAGAAACGTTAAGTGGGAACTATGCTTCTACTCTGCCTACCAAGCTCTGTTGTTAGAAGCAGCTAGCATGGTAAATACATTTTAAAAGCCTCCCATTGAAAACTGTCAAATATTAGCCTTTGATGAACCTGCATACAAATGCATAATTAAAAATAATTGGAACTTGATAAGGAAAGGCAGTTGCAAATTGGGCTCAAGTACATGACTGGAACCTGGAAATTAAACAGTTTTTGAAGATTGGAATTGCATGAATAAAGTGTGCCTGCTTTAGTGACATTTGCAAAAGCCAGAACGATTCACAATATGCCTAATAAAACAGCAGATGTGTGGGTCCTTTGAAAAATGACCGTGATCGGCACTTTTGAAAAGAGCAAATATGTTTACATCACATGCACAGATGTTCCGATGTGGTGTGGGAATGGGGAACCTGTGGCCTTCCAGATGTTGTTGGACTCCAACTCACATCAGCCTCAGACAGCATGACTATGAAGTTTCATGCATATCAGTTAATATCTTGATCCTGCTCCACTGAATTGAAATTTCAGCATTCACGACATAGGAAAACGGCCAAGTAAACAGCTATTTTCGTGGAGGTGGGTCAAGATATTAACTGATATGCATGAAAATTCAGATACAGCTATATAATCCCTAGTGTAGTGGGGTAAGACCTTTGGAGCAGGCATTTAAAAAAAAGGTTTTTTATGAACCGCCCTACTGAACACCCAATGCTTTTCAGTGGAGCAGGGTCAAGATATTAACTCAGGAGTCAGCAAACTTTTTCAGCAGGGGGCCGGTCCACTGTCCCTCAGACCTTGTGGGGGGCCGGACTATATTTTTTTGGGGAAATGAACGAATTCCTATGTCCCACAAATAACCCAATGATGAATTTTAAATAAAATTTTACTCATGTAGAAACACGCTGATTCCCGGACCGTCTGTGGGCCAGATTTAGAAGGCAATTGGGCCAGATCCGGCCCCCAGGGCCTTAGTTTGCCTACCCATGTATTAACTGATATACATGAAATTTCAGATATAGCTGTATAATCCCTAGTGTAGTAAGATAAGACCTTTGGAGCAGGCATTTTTTTTTAAAAAAAAGGTTTTTTATGAACCGCCCTATTGGGCAACCTTTTGGAACAGCATGGAAGCTGGTGCTGGTGGGGGTGGGAATCACAAAATCACCACTCTCCACGTTCTGGTAACAGAAGCCCTTCTGGATCAAATTGCCTTTGTCTGCACTGGACATCACTGGCTACAAAACACTATGCTTTGTCCATAAAATAATATCAGCTTAAAATTCCATTCCTACCTGATGCAGCTGGCATTCTGAACAGAAATATCCATTAACAAGCAACTGGATCTAGACTAAACACGAGCACAGTTCCACTTATAGGATGCTCCCATGGGCAGAAGGTGGGATCCCCCCCCTGAAAACCCCCCTAAAAGGCTGAAGGATGTCCTATAACAGTGCGGGAGGTAGTGGAGGGGGGGGGCTTCCTGGAGAATTTTTGTGTGTGAAAATCACCTCCCCCCCTTCCTCCAGTGGATGTTTCCGCTGCATCAGAATCCCTTCTGCAATCAAAGGGAGAGACAGATGCCTGTATCCAGCCCACAGTCACTTTTGCAATTAGTTTCAAAAGAAGTAGACCTAGTAGGCCATACTAAAATGGCAGTAGTTGGTAGACCTACTTCTGTTACAGTTTGCTAACGTTTCAAGACACTAAACAGCAAAGAGTTAGCCAGCTCTGTCACATAACTAGTAGTTAGCCATTTTGGATTGCCACTGCAATCCGAAATGATTTGGGGCAAAGGCTCAAGAAGCATAATGAATACAATAAAACTCTGAACATCTGCTTACCCATGTCAATATATTTTGGATCCAGAGGAGTACCAATGGAATTGCAGAGAACAAGTACATACTATGGAAAAATATAAACACATAACTGTCAAAGCAAAACACATAATCCACTATGTTCGGCAACTCCATTTATATTGAACTCAGCTTATATATTATTATTTAAATCTGTATCCTCCCAAAGGAGCCCATATAGATTAGGTAAGGAAATGCATCCAAGATTTATGATGGCATAACAAGTTAATATAGTATTTTTTAATCATTTTTAAGGGGAGAAGAAAGGAACAAGAACTCATGTTTCATTAGTATCAAGCTAAATTCCTTTCCACTAAAACCACCACCACAACAAGGAAACCACCCCTTTGCAACAAAATGTCATTGCGTATGAAAGGGCAAAGCACAAAATATAATGTTAGAAAGCACTACTGAATCCCTTTGACTAATCCATGAGTCGGGTCTAGATTACTTGAACTTGGATCCCGTTGAATCAATATGAAAAGTTAGTCACAACTTGTTAAAATTCATGCCACCTGTTCAGTGAGGTTTCTGAACCCAATATAGTATTTTTGGGGTTTACACGTCATTCAAAGAAGGTCAAATATACTATCACTCTCTGTAAAACAGCACAGATCTAAAGGGGGATGTCATGGAACTGCCATTGGCTCAGAGGCGAGAGGGGGAAGGGCAGATGGATTACAGAGAGCCTCCAAAAATCGTGGGAAGCAGCACTTCCTCAGCAGAGGAAGGAAGTCACGCCTCTAGTGGGGAAGAGCTGCAGGGCTCGGAGGATGCAAGGCCGTGCCAGGACACCTTGCCTGAGCAAAGCGGGGAGGAAGGAGGTCCCCCTTTACCCAAGCCTTCCTTGCGCAGTGGGCTTTCGTGCAGAGAGGGGAGGCTCAGACTGGGGGTCAAGAAACTACTCTGCCGGGGAAAGTTTAAGGACCGCCCACTCTCAGATTCTGCTAGTGATTGAGCAAGACATGGAATAGAGGCGTTCTGCATTGTAAATGTTTTTGCACCAATAATAAAGCCTTTGAAAAGACCAGTGATGGATCTTGCCTGATCGCTCTCGAGCAACCACACCGATAGGCATAACAGGGCAGTTCCAGAAATTATAATTCAATGAAATGGGTGCTGATTACATATACCTAAATGGTAAATCATATCATACCCATATAAGCCACCCATTAAAGCAGCATATAAAAGAATTGTTTTACCATTGCACCAAGAGAGTCAGTTTCATGCTCCTCCTTTGTAAGCATTGTACAAGAGATATGGGAAATAATTAATTCCTTTGGCAGATAAAAGAATACCAATTAAATTAAGTATATTGTATGTAACAGCAAAAAGAAAAAACAAGGCTGTTGGATTTCTTCCATACAGATGGGCTTCCAAATTATAAACAGTGATGTAGAAAAATTTACTTGCACCTTAGCATTTTGCTCTATGTCCTTCCCAGTGCTTTTTTTCTGGAGGGACGCAGGGGTACGCATACCCCTAAACATTTTGTGAATCTTTGTACTTTTGTCCATTTACTGTATTTATTTTCCCCGATTTGAACTAAAAAATGGTGATTTTCTTGAGTCAAAATGAGAGCACCCGTAAACATTTTTAGAAAAAAGCACTGGTCCTTCCTAACTGCATCTCATTTCAAAATACAAAGCCATGTTCTCAACATCAAAGGAGGACTGTTCCTTGGGTTTAGTAATGTTAGAGAGAGTAGGTTTACATACTCAAGCAGACCCAATGGAAAGCTAAAAAGCAGGTGCCCCAGAAGCACAGTATTCAGCACAACATTAAGGCTGAATAATAATAATAATAATAATAATAATAATAATAATAATAATTTATTATTTGTACCCTGCCCATCTGGCTGGGTTTCCCCAGCCACTCTGGGTGGCTTCCACAAAGACCAAAAATACACTAAGATGTCACACATTAAAAACTTCCCTGAACAGGGCTGCCTGAATGTCAGGTAGTTATTTATCTCTTTGACATCTGATGGGAGGGTGTTCCACAGGGCAGGTGCCACTACCGAGAAGGCCCTCTGCCTGGTTCCCTGTAGCTTTGCTTCTCGCAATGCGGGAACCGCCAGAAGGCCCTCGGTGCTGGACCTCAGCGTCCGGGCAGAACGATGGGGGTGGAGACGCTCCTTCAGGTATACTGGGCCGAGGTACATACCCAAACTCCTGATTGTTCCTTTGCTGGAGCAAGGCACACTCCCAACTGCCCATCAGCAGAGAGTTGCAGGATCATGGCTTGCTCAAGGAGTGGGGAGGCAATTTTCATATAATGGAAATTGCTTCTGCCCCCCAGCACAGCTTTGGAACCACCTAGGAGAAAGGAAGGCTTGCAAAGCCCTTTCCTGTGCTCTCTGTTCCAACCTCTGATGCTGCAGGTTGAAAGCACAAGAAAGAGATCTGTAAGCTTCCCTGCACCAACATCAGAAGTTGAAAGGATCAGCGCAGGAAAGCTTGCAAAGCATAGGGCTGGCAACACGCCTTGTGTTGTGGTTCTCGCTCTTGAGAACTCTGTACAAGGGATTGTGACTGGTTGGGTTGGACAACGAATTGGGAGCCAAAAACATTCCCCACCTGTTTTGAATATAAGCCTGCTGGCAGGGTTTTACTGTTGTTTATTTTATGTTCTAGGCAGAATTTCCTGATGTTGTTAATACTTTAGAAATAACAACAACAATTAATCAGTGCTTTGAAGATTTACAACTTGCAGCAGAGCTTTCAACTACAGCTTCTAACTAGTTCTTGCCACAAGGATGATGTTAAGCTCCTTTGTCTTTGAAGGGAACTGAAATGGTAAGGGGTGGACCTTCTATCAGGGCTCTGCAAACAAATTAACTGTTCCATTTTCTAATTCAAAGTGATTCAGCAAGAGTTATACGGTAACTAGGGATACCTGAAGTTGATTTTCATCGGCTTTGGTTGCCAAAATGCAGAAGTCTCCACAGGTTGTAATGGAAATGAGACTCTTGACATACTTCAAATATTTTTCATTGTTTTTTATGTCCCAGAAGACCACACAGTACTCTGGACGATCAGGTCGAGTATATGCATAAACCACTGTATTAGTGCAATAACCCCACTGTCAACAAAGAAAACTTTATTCGTTATTCATAGCAGAGAGTAACATATAGCAACATCATTCATAGTGTAGAGCAGGGTTTCCCAAACTTGGGTTCCCAGACTTTTTTGAGGACTACAGTTCCCATCATCCCTGACCACTGGTCCTGCTAGCTAGGGATGACGGGAGTTGTAGTCCAGAAACAGCTGGAGACCCAAGTTTGGGAAACCCTGGTATAGAGTAACATATAGAAAATATAACGTACAGACCTACCACTCATCATTACTATTCTCCTCAAGAGAATATAACTAACTCTAATGGACATGGCGAAAAGCTGCTATTAAAATTGTAAATATAATTCTTTTTCTATACAGTGGTACCTCGGGTTAAGTACTTAATTCGTTCCGGAGGTCCGTTCTTAACCTGAAACTGTTCTTAATCTGAAGCACCAATTTAGCTAATGGGGCCTCCTGCTGCCGCCGCAGCCCAATTTCTGTTCTCATCCTGAAGCAAAGTTCTTAACCTGAAGCACCATTTCTGGGTTAGCACAGTGTGTAAGCTGAAGCGTATGTAACCTGAAGCGTATGTAACCCAAGGTACCACTGTACCAATTTCTATACTGCCGTTCATTCAAAGTTCACTTGGCGGTTTACAGTACAAAACCACAAAAATACATTCCACAATAACAAAAAACAACCAATTACACCCCACCCACCTCAGTTTAAAAGGCCATAGGTTGCTTAATTAGCCAAAGGCCTGAGAGAAGAGGAATGTTCTTGCCTGGCACCTAAAGATATGTAACGAGGGTGGCAGGCGAGCCTTTCTGGGGAGATCATTTCACAATTGTGGAGCCACTTCAGAAAAGGCCTATCCTCATGTTGCCACTCTCTGGACATCCCACGGAAGAGGCACATGAAGAAGGGCCTCAGACAGGGAGAGGCGGTCTCTGAGGTGTTGTGATATCCCAAAGAGATTACTCATTTTAATATCATAATCTCAGGCATCTCTTTCTTTAGTGCTTGCAGATGGCGCTATAAGCCGTCCAGTGAAAGTGGCATTCTGCAGCTACTTACCTTATAGTCCGGCCGGATATTTGCAAAATAAATACATTGGTCAACGGCTAGTGATATTTTTAAGCCTCCTCCTTCCCAAGACAGAGCTGAAACTTGTTTGCCTGGAACCTTCAGGGTACGCAAATGCTGAAACAACACCATCCATTCACTGGTTACATGGTATCTGCAGGACTTCCAATTGGGGCATAACTGAATATACTGCACAATATATTTTTGCAGGTATGACTGGAAGAAAGGTGTACATGAACTCAAGAAGGCCTGGGCCTTCTTGCCAATGTAATAGAATGACTTGAGAGAGGTAATTTGTGTGGAATATGGGTATAACTGTGATAAAGAGCTTGGCATTTCCCCCCCCCCTTTCCTTTTTCTTTTCTCTCTTTTCCTCTTCTTTTTTGGCTTCTATCTCTCTCTCTTGGCTTAGTTTGGCTTTTACTGTATATTATGTTGAAAACTTTCAATAAAAAAGTGATTGCGTAAAGAGAGAGGTAATTTCTGATACTGTATCTCCTGAAATTAAATTCTTAAAAAACAGGAACAAGCAACATTTACGGAGAGGGCTAATATTTAATTTTAGCCAACCAGAGTACACCAGATCAAATAGGAAAATGAAATAAATGCTTTTACCTCACCAAATGGAGAGTAGAACTGTACCACGTTTATATCTTTATCTTGTCCAGCTATTTTCTGGAAGCCTGCAATAGCCAGAACATTTCCACAGTGGTTCCACTGGAGAGTCACGACATTCAGAGCAGCATCGATTAAGACAGGATCTGGTGGTTATATGTTTGGAAAAGAAATGTTACAGACATGAGCTCTTACAAATAGCTTATCTGAAAAAGGATCTGAGTTACATCGCCCTCCAGCAAGACCTCCAAGCCTTAAATTCACAGTGCTTCTTTCAATGAGTAATAGGAAGTTGTGCTTACTTTGATCATTCTCATGTCTCATTATTTGGCATCGTCCATTGTCAAAACAAATAGCAAGGCAAGGGCAATCTGGCTCAATGTAGCCCTCCGTTCCAGGGTACCAGTGGATTCCAGCAATACTGAATGCTCCAGTTACATTCACCAAGCAGTTCATTTTCATTTTCATCTAAAGTGACCATTTAACATATGTAAGTAAGAATGAACTTGACAAAAGTATCACCAGTGGCTTAAACAGATGTGCAGGTTGATGCTGTGCAAGTTTATTTGAAAGAAAGACCCACTGCATTGAATTAGTTTTACTCCCAAGTAAGTTTGCTGAATGGGAGAACCAATCTTAGCTTAAATGTAAACCAATGCAAACCAAGATATTTTTTTTCAAAAGTGAAGTACATAAACAAATGAAAGAACAAATAGGCAGCTAACTCTGGCTGCAATCCACATATCAATTAAGTCAAAGTGTTGGCATTCCGTCCAAGTTAATGGCACTGGCTTCAGTTAAATCACCTTCATTGGTTGCTGTCAGGGAACTGCCATCAGTGCCGGAGGGAGAGAGCAAAAGCCAGAGGGATTCCAGAGAGCGTCCAGGGATTGGGAGAAGCAGCCCATCTTCTGGGGAAGAGAATCAGCGTAGCACCAGTGGAGAAGGGGGGCAGATGGGGGAAGCGGCGAGGCGGTCCCATGACTCCTTGCCTGGGACCAGCGGGGAGAGTAGGGGTCCTCCGTTGCCCACGCCCTCCTTGCGCAGAATGCTTTCGCGCAGAGAGAGTAGGAGGAGACTAGGCGTCAAAGAGCTTCTTTGCTGGAAGAAGTTTAAGAAACGCCCACTGACGGATTCTGCCAGCGATTGAGTCAGCCACGGGTGAGTGGCTGTCCGGACAGAAAAGGTTCACTTAGGAAACCCAGCCAGGTGTTTGCACCCAGCCGGGGAGATAAGCACCGGTTTATGCACGAGCAACCCCTAGAACCATTGCAGTTGCTGTAACCAGCTGCCTCTGTATTTGTGCTCTATTAAACACCATTACATGCTCCTGTTTTCAATTCCTGCGGTGATTGCAGAACAGTTTTTAAGCACGTCATTACAGAAGGATAAGCACTAGTGACTTTATGCAGCACCAGTGTAGATCAGGCAGAAAAAATCTTCCCAATTGCAAGATCATCCGGACAGTGAAGGCACCCAATAGATTATACTTCTTACACTTTTGAACTTACCATAAAAGTCCCATTCTTGTCATAAATGTGTATTTCACCATTTGCCATTCCAAAGAGTAGAGTCCTGCCATCTGGAGACCATGCAACATGATGGAGTTGTACTTTCAAATCCTTTCCCCAAATGCGATTCCCTTTTAAGAGAAAATACGTTCAACAGAGCCTACAACTAAAAATAAAATTTATGCCACTTAAAATACTAAAGGATTGCTACTGCAAAAGTTCAAATGATGAATGTTAATTCATGCACACATACACAGCAAAAAAAAGAGAAATGTACTCTGCTCTCTTTTCTATTGTTATATAAACAATCCATGAACACAGTTCTGTTCCATTCATGGAATCAAAATGAGAATCTAAACCATTGTAAACATGACAGTATGGCTTTACTATGCTTTTGATAGAACATGTGTTCAACCATTAGCAGGCTATATACACAAGTCTAATTGCATATCATCATACATTCCAATAAATCTACTTGGCATATTAAAAATATTATTCATGTATTAAAATTACTGGGTAAGCTGACATAGAGGCATATCCTAATTTCAATTGCTGCTTATATAGTATTCCCCAAACAAAGAATATGCTTTTATCTCAGGGAATTTAAGTCAATTTTTATTAGCTTTCATTTTCATATGTAAAAATGCAGAAATACAAAGCACAAAAACCTCATGGGTGAGTTCTAAAGTAGCACAAACAGGAATCCACTCTTGCAGTGGGGCTTCTCCTCCCTTTCCTTCCCCCTGTGTCTGTTGAAAATCTGCTTCAAAATCCAGATTTGGGGGGCACATGGGGGAAGGAAGGAGGAGAGAGACCTAAAGTACCAATGTACAAGGGGGCAGACATCTTTGGCTGTTACCCCCATATCTCTGTGGTCAGATATCATCAACACAGCAGTTGCAAATTGAAAAGGAGGACAATAAGATTTTGGCAAACAAAAATATTATTTTTAGGAGTCACAATTCTATTAAAGCAAATTTAGACAAACGCAAATTCATCCGCAATGTCTGTGAATCATATTCACTGCAAACAATGCTGTAAGAGTCTTTTATTTAGTACAGGAGATACTTTACCATCCACAGAACCAACAATTACAGCACCGTCTTCATATATAATGCAAATTTTTTGTCCATCAGCATTCCATCTCATACTTCGAACAACAGATTTGTTTCTGTTGTTGATCATTTCCTCATACCAAGAACCTAAAGCCAAAGAATAAATGTTTAGCCACACCTTCAGCACTGCTGTACTTCATCTGAACTAGTTCTATGAGAAGTAAACCAGTTGGAATTATCTGCCAAAAACATTGTACATTATCTGGGTAGCATGTTAAATCATATTAAGAAATATTTCAAAATAATTTACTAATGAATAAAAAATAATGACTTAAATCTGTGGTCATCTCTTGATTGACAGCTTTGGCCCTGTATACCTGAAAGAGCATCTCCCCCACCATCATTCAGCCTGGACACTGAGGTCCAGCTCCGAGGGCCTTCTGGCGATTCCCTTGCTGTGAGAAGTGAGGTTACAGGGAACCAGGCAGAGGGCCTGCTCGGTAGTGGCGCCCACCCTATGGTACGCCCTCCCGCCAAATGTCAAGGAAATAAAAAAGTATTTGACTCTTAGAAGACATCTGAAGGCAACCCTGTATTGGGAAATTTTTAATGTTTGATGTTTTATCACGTTTCTATCAATGTTTTATTGTGTTTTTAATATTCTGCTGTGAGCCACCCAGAGTGGCTGGGGCAGATGGGTGGCATACAAATAATAAAATCACTATTATTATTATTATTATTATTATTATTATTATTATTATTATATTATTATTATTATTATTATTATTATTATTATATTATTATTATTATTATTATTATTATCATCATCATCATCATCACCCCCCACAGCCCCCCCCATATTTATAGGGAAGATAATAAATGATTGGTGGAAAAACTCTTATCTATTTTTAATTGGAGGGAAAAGAGCTAAGAATTTTCTATGGAAAATATGGTTTTAGCACTCTAAATTTCAAACTGACTTTATTAAAAGCTTCCAATGAATTTAAGAAAGCTTAATCCATGAAACAATAAAATCTAAGCAAATCAGCTGCTGTGATTATACATAATGCCAGCAAACAGCCCTACTACACATGGCAACCTGTCAGAACAAAATACATGTAGGCTAAAAGGCAGATATGCTGTTGGTGAGAAGAGGGGCAAAAAGGCAAGAAGTAAACCTAAGAATAAATCACGTAGCCCTGTGCTCTTTATTGGTGGCTAAGTGACTGGCTTTACAGCACTGGAAGGACTGGACAGCTCCCTCCAGTAGCTCATTGGCTGGAGGAACTTCCTTTCTTGCAGCCTACGGAAGAGCTACTTTCTCTGTGGAGGGGCAAAGAGCACAACTATTCTGAGATCTGGGACCCCTTTTTAGAGTTATGGGCTCCACACACAGAGTTTTCTCCATATGTGCCTGACTTTGCAAAATTGTATTGTGAATTGACCTGCTTTCCTTCTTTGAGCTGTTATGGAAAAACTTACAACTCAATATTTTTTTAAAAAAAGAATAAATTGATTAAGGTAAGCATTTAGAACAATTTTTAAAATCATTAAATAATGCTACTCGCGGCTTTGTAACCAGCAATTAAAAACCTGGAGAAGAATTGTACAAATCTCAAAGGCATCTATTATTTGAGATTTCACAAAGGTACAATAAAGACTTGAGATACCACAGTGATATTATTGCCAATCTCCAACAAATCCTCTACCTTTATACAGCATCCACACAATAATAAGTCCATGCTCATCACTGCTAGTTAATTTCTGATACTGTTCATTCCAAGTCACTACTTGCACAGCACCTAGAAAAGTATAGATGAGTATATTATTAGATCACAACAATATTGTTAATAACACACAATTAAAATGTTATTAATGCGAAAAAATCCATTATCCAGAAACATCAATCATAATAATATAACAGTATTTGTGAGCTCATAAATAACAAAGCAATATAGGGCATAATGAAAAAATAAAATATAGCTTAGATCCAATGGAGTTACAGTGGTGCCTCGCAAGACGAAATTAATCCGTTCTGCGAGTCTCTTCGTCTTGCGGTTTTTTCGTCTTGCGAAGCACGGCTATTAGCGGCTTAGCGGCTATTAACGGCTTAGCGGCTTTAAAAAAAAGGAAACAAACTCGCAAGAACTCGCAAGACGTTTCGTCTTGCGAAGCAAGCCCATAGGAAAATTCGTCTTGCGGAACGACTCAAAAAACGGAAAACTCTTTCGTCTAGCGAGTTTTTTGTCTTGCGAGGCATTCGTCTTGCGGGGCACCACTGTATTCCATTCACTGAATATGTTATTTTTTTAATGCAAGGGCCTTTGATACAATAGGGGTTCCTAGAAATGGAAGGGAGTAAATATTTACCAATTTTCCTTCCCACTAGAGCTCCAAACACCTCTGCCTATATTGGTCCATGGAGATATGTCATGTCTTTGAGCATATTTTTGGGGATGTATGGGAAATCTGGAATTCACCTTCTCCCTTGTCCACTCACAAGAGTCTTTGCTAGATTCAAGACCTTTACATGATGCTTTTCACTTATTTTTCTCTTTGCATAATTGTATTTTAACATGTTAATCTTCTATACCACTTTGGCATGCTGAAATGATAAGCAATTTATACATACACCTAATAAATGTGAAATTGCGGGTGGAAAGGGGTGTATTGGAGGGACAAAGACTACAAACCTAGTGATATATTTAATGTAATATTTTAATAAAAATAAATCAATGCAGGCAATTGCATCTTTTAAATATTGAATAAATGTGGCTGATATTTGCCTTTGCTTATCTAACAATGTACCCCATCTCAAACACCAATATGCTGTTAGATGGTTCAAGGAGAAAATAAACTGAAAACATGAAGTCGAAGATGTGCCGCACAAATATTTTTTACTTCATTTGCAATAATTGCACATGCAGTAGCAGATGCCAAACAATGAACTCTAATGTCTGTTTTCTTGCATAAATGAATTACCGGTAATAGAGAAAAAAATATCAATGGAAAGTGCATCAGTTTCTGAACACCTTATTCAGCAGGCAATTTTAAACTAGTCTATAATGAAGGAATATTAAATACAGGATCATAATGACTCTCACCAGTGTGACCTTCCAGTGTTTGATTCATTGAGAGATTGCTAGGTGCTGCAAGCCCCTTTGCTTTGGATTCATCTAAAAAAGAAGTTTAAATATCATTTTCAAACAAAGGTTGGAATCCTAAATTGTTCCCCCTGTAGCACAAAGCATCTGCAGTTCTTAACAACATATCCACATATACTCAGGGGTCCCCAACCATCAGAAACAGGGATGGAGAACTCTGCAAAATGTGGGGGAAAGCTGGACTAAAGTCTAATTCCTTAGAGCTCCTACATGGCCTGCCCGGGCTGCCCACCCGTCTCCCTCTCGTTTCCCTTCTCCCCACCCTCCACCCCATCAATACGTACAATTCCACTTCACCAAACCTATCCATAGTCCCCTTAGAGCATGGAGGCCGGATCTAGCCCAATCGCCTTCTAAATTTGGCTCGCAGATGGTCTGGGAATCAGCGTGTTTTTACATGAGTAGAATGTGTGCTTTTATTTAAAATGCATCCCTGGGTTATTTGTGGGGCATAGGAATTCGTTCATTTCCCCCCCAAAATATAGTCCGGCCCCCCACAAGGTCTGAGGGACAGTGGACTGGCCCCCTGCTGAAAAAGTTTGCTGACCCCTGCCTTAGAGCCTCACAAAACTTTCCCCCTGGACCCACTTTCTGCATGTTTGTATAGGATTCCCTGGTGTTCGCATCACAGGACCAGAAAAATGGTTGACTGCACTCATCCGTATGCCTTTCACGCAATGAAAATGTCAGATCAGATTGAATGCGTTGCACTGCGGCAGCAAAACATCAAGGGCATTGCACTGCTACAATAACTCAGGATAGTGTGACTACATTGGCACCAGTCATGTAGAGGGAGCAAGTTGACAGACCAGCTACAGAGCAAATGAGAGACCATCATATGCCACCACAGAATGGGAACCAGATTGTACTGATGCAATGCTAGTTGTTGTTGTTTAGTCGTTTAGTCGTGTCCAACTCTTCGTGACCCCATGGAACAGAGCACGCCAGGCACTCCTGTCTTCCACTGCCTCCCGCAGTTTGGTCAAACTCATGCTGGTAGCTTCGAGAACACTATCCAACCATCTCGTCCTCTGTCGTCCCCTTCTCCTTGTGCCCTCAATCTCTCCCAACATCAGGGTCTTTTCCAGGGAGTCATCTATTCTCATGAGGTGGCCAAAGTATTGGAGCCTCAGCTTCAGGATCTGTCCTTCCAGTGAGCACTCAGGGCTGATTTCCTAGGTTTGATCTTCTTACAGTCCATGGGACTCTCAAGAGTTTCCTCCAGCACCATAATTCAAAAGCATCAATTCTTTGGCGATCAGCCTTCTTTATGGTCCAGCTCTCACTTCCATACAGGCAATGCTAGTAACTGTTTTCAAATATCTGATAGGCACAACAGAAGTGTCACTTACCTGTTTTTGTCTCCAATTTTAAAACTTTCAGCAGACCATCTTCTCCCCCACATGCTATATAGCCCTGGTCCTTGCTCCAAGAAATAGATCTTAGCCGAACATTGCCAGGAATTGTGATCTGAAAGAAGGATGGTCTTGTAATGGAAATGGAAATAAAGTTCAAAATTGCTGACCTCAAAATATGGACCGGTTGCGCATAATAAATTCAAAGCGCATACACCCCACCCCTGGAAAGAATCCTGGGACAGTAGTTACCTTTTTGCAGTGCCACAATTTCCAGGAACCTTAACGAAAAACAATTCCCATTCTTGGAGGATGGAGTGCTTTAAATGTATGGTGTGATGCACGTCACTTCTCTAGTGTACAAGGTAATACAGTTGTACCTTGGATCTCAAATGTCTTGGCTCCGGAACAAATCAGCTCCCAAAAGATCAAAACCTGGAAGTGAGTGTTCCAGTTTTCGAATGATTTTCGGAAGCCGAATGTCCAACGCGGCTTCCGAACGTTTTGGAAGTCAGACAGACTTCCGGAACGGATTCTGTTCGATTTCCAAGGTACAGCTGTATAAGCAAAAGACAGGCTCCAGGCTCTTGCCTCAAAGAGCTTTATAAACTGTAAGAAGTTCTTTTCAGGCTATAAGATTGAAATGAAAAGGTTTCTGGGGCAACATGGGGGTCAAACAGAGGAGAAAAGAACACCAAAAGCAGTAAAAAAATAACTACTGAAAGCTTCAAAAGTTGCTCCAGTATCAGAAAGCTTTGCTGTATTAGTTAATGGACCAGAGGGAATAGCTGATACAGTCTGGAGGAATTAAATGAGGTGGGGATTTATTGTTGTTGTTTTTTGACACAGCAGACCCTCCAAGTGTCCCTATTTTCCAGGGACAGCCCTGAATTTACAGAAGCTGTCCCAGTTCCTGACTCGATCCTGGAATGTCCCACTTTTTCCTAAGTGGTCCCTATTTTCACCGGAGAAATATTGGAGGGTATGGAGTTATGCATGCTTTCATCCGTCCCCTGAAGCCAAAGAGATAAGTACTGTAACTCTATTTTAGAAGACATCTGAAGGCTTTTTATTTTTATTTTTATATGGGAACCACCTGGAGTGGCTGGGGCAAGCCACTCAGATGGGTGGGGTATAAATATTATTATTATTATTGAATAGGATGTCTTTATTTTCATCAGAGAAATGTTGGAGGTTATGACAGCGAGGTAACAATATTCACCATATAGATCAATGGCACTGAGCACCTTTCATAAAAACAACAACAAACAACTTAACTGTGTAAAAAAAATAAGCGATCTTATTGTGGTTGTGTCCCGCTTTCCTCCTGGCCTGTTGTTCCCAGTGTGGGGCACATGCCCCACAGAGGGGCAATTTGATTTTTTGCGGGGGGGGGGGAGGCAATTTGAGAATGAGTTATTAACAGTTAATGTAGGAATTCACTGTTTGAATAATAAAAATTATATGTCACTGAGTGGAGGCATCAGGATTTTAAAGATGCTTAGGTGGGGCATGGCCCAAAAAAGGTTAGGCATCGATGCTCCTGGCGTGCACATTCAGACGTGCCCAACCAGGGTTTCCCAAACCTGGGTTCTCCAGCTGTTTTCGGGCTACAACTCCCATCATGCCTAGGATGGGGACTGCAGTCCGAAAACAAGTTCGGGGAGCGCCGCTCCCGACCTACACGCAACTCGCGTTTAAACCCTCGGGCGACGAAAACGCGCGGCGGATGTCACGTGTGAAGCGCTTCGACACGTGTCCTCCACCACCAACAAACGAGCATCTCTTCTGGCTGCAATCCGAAAACAACAACACGCGCAGGCGAGGGAAAGCAGTGATGGTGGCAAGGGGGAGGGTCGCTCCCGGGGGGGGGGGAAAGCACTTTTTAGGAGGAAAGTGAACTTTTGGAGCATGCGCCATGCGCCCCCCCGAAGATCGGGGGGGTGTTTGTGTGATTTCAAGGCAGCCCCGCTTTAACCCCCCCCCCCCAGATTTCGCCCCTCCCCCCCAAAAAAACACACGAAGGCCTTTACCTTCTTGCTCAGGTAGACAAACATCCTGCCGAGAGTCTTCCCCCTATCGATTCACACGCGCGCCGCCGCCGTCTCCATGGCAACAGAGGCCTAGCGCCTCCTGGCTCGCCTTAGCAACCCGCCGCCGTCGTTGTCGCCGCCGCCTCGGAAGAAAAGCTTCCGGGTCAGAAGAGAAATGAAAGGAAATAAAGTTTAAGAACGACCGCAACGAAAAGGAAAGGAAAGCCAAGTCTCCCGCGGCATTTCAAGCCTCGCCCACGCTTCGTCTTCGCCTGTTCAGCGGTTTCGTACGCGCTGCTGCAAAACAACAACAAACCCCAAAAATGGTTATTGCTCCTCCATAACGCGCGACTGTTTTGTTCCCTGGATTCCCTAATAACAATAACAATAACAATGATGCATTGTTTATATGCCGCCCATCTGACTGAGTTAACTCTTCTTTTTTAAATATATATATATATATATATATAGGCCATATGGTTAAAGCTGTGGTGTGTGGGTGTGTGTGTGTGTGTGTGTGTGTGTGTGTGTGTATGTGTGTGTGTGTGTGTGTGTGTGTGTGTGTGTGTGTGTGTGTGTGTAATAATTTTGGGAGGTTAGATAGTTACAATGGAATGGTCCCGGTGGTGGGGTGCACATTTTTATTCTTACTTATTCTTACTTAAGAATAAAAATGTGCACCCCACCACCGGGACCATTCCATTGTAACTATCTAACCTCCCAAAATTTCAACACTTGCGATGGTTTGACCCCTTTTCCATTTGAGTACATGCCATAGAAAGGTATAGTTAATTTGCTTTCTTAGCCTATTTATATTAAATTATTCAGTCGCTGATTGCTTGCTACAATCAAATATGAAATGCAGAAATTGGAGTCTATTAATAGCTCTACCAAAGCAACTTCAGTATTGGTTCCAGTTATAACATAGAGATATGTTTGCTTTTATGAAAGCAGCGAACAAGCTGTCTTACTAATTTTTTTCTGGGCTTCTATTTGTTCACAAAAGAAGAGCCTGTGCTGAATAACTGCAGCATGCCTCAACAGGCATAGCCAGTCCTTTTCATATTTAAGGTACATTGAATTTCTTCCAACATGCAGGTTAATACTAACCATAGTTTACCTATTCATAGCAAGAGAATTTTTACTTCTTAGTTTGGCATTACCACTGGTCCTGGTTGGATATTTAGAAGGGACTAGCTATGTAAATAAATGAGTCCACTCCTGCTACACTTCCATTGTAGAAAAGATGGACGTTGTTAGCCAGAATTTATCTCTGTTCTAATTAAAGGAAAAACAGCTTGCTGACTTTATAGAAAGCATTACCTCTAAATTGCAGTTCTTAATATCTCCACCTAACCTTTTGGAAAATTACTGGCTAACGTTTCCATTAAACCAAATTATAATTAACAGATAATGCCCTGTAATATCTTCAGATAGCTTCATTTAAATAGATTAATGGACAAGCCTGTCTATTACATATTTCTATCATGTAGGCTTGAGAGGAATTAGATAACTGACTGCAGCTTCAAGAAATCTAATCATGCTACTTTTTTGGTCATAGCAGTAGATGAAATATCCTGTTAACATTGTATTCTCTTTTGTTATCCTATTAAATTTGTATCCTTTTAACTTTGGAGATTTTTCTAATTGTCCAAACTTACTTTCAGAGTCTCTAAGTCCCATTTTATTTATACAGCATCTAATAAATTGTATTGCTTCTGTTTCTCGCGTTTATCAATTCCTCATCTGTAATGTCCAAAACCACTAGCCTTGCATGCAGATTTCAAGAGAGATTCAATAAATCAATGTGACTCTGTCTTTTATTATGTTCCTTGTTTCTGTCTTACCTGTATATTACTTTATAGAACAGATCACTAGATACCAACATTTGTTTTGTAGCTACTCTTTATGGTATTATTTAGATTTTACAAAACTCAATAAAAACTTCTTTTAAAAGAAAAGAATAATCAATCTGTTTCCTCTGGTGATCTTGGTCCCAAAAGATATGAGTCCATAGGTAAATCCAATATTAATTAGAAACATTTGAAAATAAGTTGTGCCATCTAGTTTTTATAGTGCTATCTAGTGATTTTAGATTGTGTTTAAACACAAGTTCATGGCAAACCAAGTTTATAAAATGATGCAAAGGCCTACACCCCAGCAGGGTACTTACTACCCACTTAAAACTAGTTTCTGAATCTGGCTTGTTTGGAAGCCACTGACCAGGGGCGGGGAATGGGATTGAATTTCAGGGACTGGCTGGATGCTGATTACTGTGTACCGAAGAAAGTGGGCCTGGAGTCAGTCTCGGGAAAGGGAAGCAGTGATTTGTGGGGAACTGTACCAGCCAGGAGACAAGAATCAGGAGCAGGGGAAGAAGGTTCAGAGCTGGAGGTCAGGCAACTGAAGGGCCAGGTGCTTCCCCACCCTCTCCTGCACTATTGTCTCCCAGAACCAGGAGGGGACTGAAGAGGGATGAGCAGAGGAAGTTGCCATGCAGGCGCAGTCTCTGGCTGCATGCATACAGCCTGTCGGGTGAAGGTACAAAAAAACTGGTGGTGGAGGAGTGGACCCCTGTTGCTGCAACTACTCCATGAAGCACAAACCTGGGAATAGCTGCCTAGATGTTAGATTGGTGTGTGTCGGTGTCCAGATTTGTAGAAGCTACTGTGTTGTCTTTGACAATGAAGAGTTAACTATCTTCCATGTGTGTAGGAAGTGCCCTTGATATTGAACCAGTGGACCAGATTCTGGGTTCTCTCAGCCTCAGTGGCATCGGGTAACGTCAGTTACCCAATGCCACTATAATGGCAGGTGTGCCGTTTTCCCTCTGTAGAGCACAAACTGTGCTACAAAGGAAAATCTAAGCCCAGTCAAGTGGGGCTTGAAGTTATTGCTGATTGGAGGAGGAGGAATTTGGATTTGATAGCTTTATCACTACCCAAAAGAGTCTCAAAGTGGCTAACATTCTCCTTTCCCTTCCTCCCCCACAACAAACACTCTGTGAGGTGAGTGAGGCTGAGAGACTTCAAAGAAGTGGGACTAGCACAAGGTCACCCAGCAGCTGCATGTGGAGGAGTGGAGATGCAAACCCGGTTCATCAGATTACAAGTCTACCGCTCTTAACCACTACACCACACTGGCTCTCTCTGTTACTTCAAGTTTCATTTTTGGTGGGGGGGGGGCAGTGCTGAGTTTTTGATGCAGTGCTGGGTTCTCAGTAGCACAGCTGATCCCAGTGCTCTTGAAGATAGAACCTATCAGTTGATAGGCAGTAACTTCAAGCTCCACTTTCTGTTGAGATCGCCTGCATCATGGAGTTTCCCATAGAGTGTTCTGCAGTGCGGCCCATCCTCTTTGCCAGTCAGCTGATTGCCAGTGCACAATTAGCAGCTCCCTTTAATGCTCCCAGTTGTGTATTGGCAGTTTTATCTCCATCTGCCTCTCTCTTGACATGGCATGTGACACCTGGTGTCGGGCAGGTGGGCGTGATTTGGGGGTAAATGGACTCGCAGTCCAAACTGGGACCTTTGCTGGGCCTTGCTGGGCTGGATCTTCCTTGTGCCTACCACGAAACCAAAGCTCCTAGTTTGGGCATAATGGCAAGTTATGGTTAACTGTGTTTTCTTGGTTTGTTTTGCAAAGTGAGGAACAAAACCGTAGCAAAGGGTCTGCATGTGTGCACACAGAGCTTGTGCATATCCTGGCATAGGAGGCCGGGATCTGTTTTCTGGGACATAGCCAGTGTTTCCCAGTAATGAAGACTGAAGAAAAAATATTTTTAAGTAGGAAATCAATTTATTCCATTTGACTATGATGGAAAGTTGGTGTGTACAAGGTAATGCACCAGTAAAAGTACGCAGCTGCTGACTGCTGAGCTCAATGCTCCAAAGCCCTCAGAGATTTGTTATACATATTGAGTTGTGAGCTGGAAATGAAATGTAGCAGATTCCTCAACCTTCCATCTGTGTGTGAAATGACTGAGAGAAAGAGCACAGAACTGTGTAATTAAGTCTGTGTACAATGATCTCATGGCATGGTGGTTTGCAGCTCCTACTTAGGTATTTAATTTATGAGAAATTCATACTTGATGTGCCTTTTGCTAGCTATTAACTATGCAATGCATAACATCATGTATTATAATTAAAATTATACTTATTTTGACTGGTGTCAAATGCCATTAAAACAACAACTAGGTTATTCACACCTGATTAGACGTGGTATCTTTTAATTTATTTCTTTCCCTGGGGAAAACATTGAATTATTTAGTCCTTTATCTGTTAATTTTCAATTTACTGACAATAGACATTATTGAGCTTTGGTTGCTACAGGAACATCCTTGACAGCTTGGTATTCCTTTTCCCTTGCAGAAGTGTGCTGTAAAAGTCCTGAGAGGTGGCAGATAATTTACAGATATAACCACCTCTTTCAAGTGAACAAAATGTATTGGCTCTTTTTTAGCCAAGGATGCCCCAGATCAATGTGACGGGAGTAGTATATGGTGTCACAATATTGATCATGTGTTTTTTTGCACTTTATGCATTCGGAAGCTTTTTCTTTTTTTCTTTTAGAAGGGAGGACAATATATTTTACTCGAAAGCAATGTCCATTACTCCAGGATCAACCCCCTCCCACCCCAAGGTATACCATTAAATAACATTTCCAAGTGTGGCATTAATAAAGATCAAAAGCTTTTATAAAATCCACCACTCAAACCATTGACACCTTGGGATTTCCCATTCTTTAAGTGTTTCATCTCAGATTCTATTTTGTCTGCTGTTATAGTCCAATTTAGATGGTCATTATGCCCCGGGCTGAATGGGGGAATCTCTGTCTTATCTAAATACACCTTGATGACATCCAGATTGGGATGATCTGCAGAAAAATAATCAGCAAGTGCTTGACAGATATCATTTCTTTTGTGGGAAAAGTTAGTCTCTTGACATTTTTGAGTTGTGCAACCTGATGCCATAACTGTAAGGCTCTTGTTGCCTCGTGATACATCCAGTTTAAATACACCATACATCAGGGGTCAGCAAACTTTTTCAGCAGGGGGCTGGTCCACTGTCCCTCAGACCTTGTGGGGGGCTGGACTATATATTTTTTTTTGGGGGGGGAGAATGAATTCTAATGCCCCACAAATAATCCAGAGATGCATTTTAAATAAAAGCACTCATTCTACTCATGTAAAAACACCAGGCAGGCCCCACAAATAGCCCAAAGATGCATTTTAAATAAAAGGACACATTCTACTCACGTAAAAACACGCTGATTCTCGGACTGTCTGCGGGCCGGATAGAGAAGGCGATTGAGCTGGATATGTCCTCTGGGCCTTAGTTTGCCTACCCATGCCATAGCTCTTTAGATCCTATCGCAGGAGTTGGCAATATATTTTGTCATTGCTGATTTGTTTGTTTGTGGGGAGCTATATATTGTGAATGTTCAGCACAGACAGCCTCCTTCACCTTTTCAACCTAAATGCCTCTTTAATGCTGGGGAGGCCTGGCCAGATGGGCATGGAATAAGTAGTATATGATGATGATGATGATGATGATGATGATGATGATGCATGGTCCTCAAATTACAGCCTTCACTGAATCCCAGAGCAAGTGAGACAAGATCTCTGAGAATTCGTTAACCTTGAAATATGCACCTAGTTGTTCCTGCACTGGTTGATTGAGAAGAAGCGAGGGTCTAAGGCTAAGGCACCAAGTCCTTGGAGTCATACAAGGGTCAGCAAGAGAAAATGTCATAGAATCATAAAATTGTTTACGCAACAGTAGCCGCAAGGCTATTGATTGCAAAAAAATTGGAAAAGTGGTATTATACTGACAGAAACAGAGTGGCTTGCCAAATAATTGGAGTATTACAATATATCCAAAACAATGGGAGAAATTGGAAGGATCTCAAAAGAGAAGATAGACAGGGACTGGAAGGTGTTTAAAGGATACTTGCAAAACCATATTTAAAAAATCAGAACTCCTATTAGAATAAACAAGTTCCGTTTTAAATACTGAATAAGATGGATAACAATGTGTAATGGAAAAAGAAGCAGAAAATTGGGTTAAAGGTGTGTGAAAGAAAGTAATAGAAGTGGAAAGAAATTGCAATTGAGTAGATTGGAAGTCTAACACAAAGGTGGGGTGAGGGGTGAGGGATGGTGATGGGAAAAGGAAATATCTGTGGGACTGAGTGTAGGTATGTTTGAACATTTTTAAGGATTGTATGAAATGTATGTTTGTATGCTTGTATATTTGTAATATGTGTGTATTAATGCTGAATTATTTTAATAATAAAAACTTTTCAAAATAAATAAATAAATAAATAAAAAGAATCATAGAATTGTATAGCAGGAAGGGCCCCTGCAATGCAGAAATAGGCAGCTACCCCATATGGGGATCAAACTTGCAACCTTGGCATTATCTGCCCCATGCTCTAACCAACTGAGCTATCCAGTTTGGCTCTTTGTATGACTTTGCACCAGTCACTGTCTCTCAGCCTAATCAACTTCACAGGCTTCTTGTGAGGAAGGGCAGAATAAATGTTGCTGTAAACAATAATAATAAATAGCTCGTCCTGTGGTGAAACTGATTCTAGATGGTATTGGGTCCTAGATGTGGGGTTGCATGTTTGACTGCTCCCCATGAGAAAAGATTCCTATGCAGAAAAGTATCCTGTGGGCATGAAGCTAGCACTTTTCTGTCTGGCATCTAGCATCCGGCACCATTTATGCACAAAAATATGCAACTATTATCCATCCTCCAACGGTCCCACATGCTTCCCCCATTTGATCAGTGAAGCGTTCCTTTATTGTTGCTGCTGCAGCAGACTATTAAAGTGGCAATTCTGAAAAATTCAGGAATGGTGTCCAAAAGCTATTTGAGGAGACCAGTGGTGAGGAGCATGTGACCTTTGAGATGTTGCCAGACTACAAATCCCATCATCCCTAACCATTGGTGACTGGGGCTGATGGGAATGGGAGGTTTGTAAGGTCGCAGGTTCCTTAATCCCGGAATAGACCAAGACCAATTGAATTTCATTCAGGTTGATTCCAAAACGTGTTCTGCATCATGCTCAATAGACAATTCAATTTCAAAAATGACTGAGGATTTACTGAGGACCATTACATACAGATATATTATGCTGGTGCTACGGGAGCTACAGCTATGATTTTAATCAAATGCCCTTTTACGTTACTTTTCCATGTCGTCTTGCTTAACAGCTTGAAGAGAGCCGATTTGAGAAAATGGCTCCTTAATAGCTTAGTGGATGTCAGAAGGCTTGAATTGGCACTGTTTTACACTCTGAGAATGATTAGATCAAACTGTTGGAGTTAGAAATATTCAGCGGATGAATATACGTCTTATTTCATGTGATGAGGGAACAAAGTGAGAAATAATGAAGATGTAGGAGTGAGAAGGAATATATCCATCATTTGCTCAAGTACAAGTCAAGATTTCATTTCACCTTGTTTAATGGAATTGGGAATTGAAAGGCAATAAGCACTGGTGGCTATTAAGGCGAAAAGGAAAAGGAATAATATGAGAGCAAAGGGACAGGTTTGATTGCATGAATATGACAGAGCAAAGGGATACAAAATAAAAAAAATCCTTCCAGTAGCACCTTTAAGACCAACTAAGTTAGTTCTTGGTATGAGCTTTCGTGTGCAAGCACACTTCTTCAGATACAAAGGGATACAGGAATAGATCCATAGAATTTTAGAGTTGAAAGGGACCACAAGAGTCGTCCAGTCCAATGACCTGACATGTAGGAATCTATTGCCCAACATGGGGCTCAAACGGTCCTGGGATTAAGAGTCTCATAGTCACAGGTAGTGTGTGTGTTTCAAAAACCTGGTCCAACTTTGGATTTGGTGGTTTTTCTGCCAGCAGTAGAAAGCCTTTATGAAAGCAAGTCTCTCCAGATAGTAAAAGTCCAGGAGGAAATAAAGGCCTTTGCTTGGTGTTGGAAAGACATTAAAGGGAGGCCAAAGTAAACTTCCCTGTGAAGAGAGTTCCCCAAACAGTGAAACTGCAACTAAGATTGAGGAAGCGAGCCAGAAGGAAGTTCTCTGGCTTGCACCACAGTTTAAATGGGTTCCGGCCACGCCCCCCAGCCAGCGGATTGGCTGGTTGGGTCTATGACGTGGTCGGGACCTCCAGGTGACCAGGGACTCCTCACCCCATCCTGGAGTGGATTTGGTGGCCATGTGGTCCACTGCAAGTCCTCCCCACTGGGAAGTGGAGCGGATATCCCCAAACACTGAAATCGCAACTAAGAAGGCTGAACAGAACTGAATTGTAGGGGTTTAATATTTATATATGGGATGCGGGTGGTGCTGTGTTGTAAACCACTGAGCCTAGGGCTTGCAGATCAGAAGGTTGGTGGTTCGAATCCCCACGACGGGGTGAGCTCCTGTTGCTCGGTCCCTGCTCCTGCCAACCTACATGACCTGGAAAAACTGTCTGTGGCCAAACGTTGGCTCCCTCGGCCAGTAAAGCGAGATGAGCGCCGCAACCCCAGAGTCGTTCGTGACTGGACTTAACTGTCAAGGGTCCCTTTACCTTTTAAATATTTATATATATTAAAGTTTAAAAATAAATGATTGAAAGAAAGTAACAAACAAACAATTAGTGTTAAGTTTTAGAAACTTTTAAAACTTTTAAATTTAATGTAGCTGGAACAACGCATAAAATGGAAATAGCCCTGCTCTCTCAGAAAAGAATGGCTTTCTCCATCACTTGTAAAAAAAAAAAACCTCGAGAAAAGGCCAAAGAAGCCATTGCTGCCTCATGACAGGCACTTAATCTACTTTGGCCCCAAGCTACATTAAACTCAATTATATTCACCTTCTTCTTGACTCTTGTAAGCTGCAGTACATTTATTTAACTCAAGTGTAATGGCTTCTTTTACTTGGGAAAAAAAATCATATATCCCCATCAACTGCTTAGCTTTTGTCTCTGTGGCAAAAGTCCTGAGAAGGTAACAAGGAAATACATTCCCTTTTTTAAAAAAGAAGAAGTTTGCATCGTATCTTTTTAAGGAGGTCCACAGCAAACCCCATGCTTTCTTAATCCTGGCTACCATATACAGTGGTACCTCGGGTTACATACGCTTCAGGTTACAGACTCCGCTAACCCAGAAATAGTACCTCGGGTTAAGAACTTTGCTTCAGGATGAGAACAGAAATCGTGCTCTGGTGGTGCGGCACCAGGAGGCCCCATTAGCTAAAGTGGTGCTTCAGGTTAAGAACAGTTTCAGGTTATAAACGGACCTCCGGAATGAATTACCATATTTTTCGCTCTATAAAATGCACCAGACCACAAGACACACCTAGTTTTGGGAGGAGGAAAACAAGAAAAAAATAATTCTGAATCTCAGAAGCCAGAACAGCAAGAGGGATCGCTGCACAGTGAAAGCAGCAATCCCTCTTGCTGTTCTGGCTTCTGGGATAGCTGCGCAGTCTGCATTCACTCCATAAGACACACACACATTTCCCCTTACTTTTTAGGAGGGAAAAAGTGAGTCTTATAGAGCAAAAAATATGGTAAGTACTTAACCCGAGGTACTTTATAAAAAGAACTGATTGTAACATGTGAACCAAAGAGCCCTCAAAGAGTGTCCTGACTGTTCTGGTATGCATTTCCCTTGCGTTCCCCTCACTTATTGTTCAAAGAGGACTTAGTAAACATAATCATGAAGATAATGTATTAATAATCAGTTCATCAAAACTGGATTTATTGTGTGAATCCTGTGTTTCGACTACTGAAATCCCTACATGGACTTTATGACACATGCCCAAAGTGGTGAGAGATCAGTGTCCCAGTGAACTGTGAAACTTGCCGATATCCAGGATGCTCTGCAACATTTTGTTGCAGTCTTGTACTTTGTCATCTTTTAGTAAAGGCAGCTTTATTAAAATGTTCAGAGGAGCTTGACGTCTTATAACTCCTTGCCGGGTTGGAGTATATAAAACTAAGTTCATCGAGTAAAATGGCTTAGATTTTATGACATCAGTAAGTTGCCGCCGAACAAGTTAGAGCAAAAAACGAATGATCTTTTGTCCTTCATGACCATAAAGAAACAAGAACATCAATCTGATTTGTCGAAAGGAGAGCATTAAGATGTCCCTTTGAACACGGATCTCACAAAGTCATGGAGAAGAATGGGCAAATCTGTAAGTTCTGGCTTTTCTCAGTTTTCCATTCTTAAGTTCCATTCTCCACATTTACACAGCAGCTTACAATTTATTTATTTTTAAAAAAACCTAATGAAAATTCATCAACAGTTTAGTGTGAATTTCACCTAATATGCGCATTTTTGCCAAGCACATTCCCCCTAACTTTAGGTAACCCCTAATTAAAGGTAAAGGGACCCCTGACCATTAGGTCCAGTCGTGGCCGACTCTGGGGTTGCAGCACTCATCTCACTTTACTGGCTGAGGGAGCCGGCGTACAGCTTCCAGGTCATGTGGCCAGCATGACTAAGCTGCTTCTGGCTAACCAGAGCAGCACACGGAAACGCTGTTTAGCTTCCCGCTGGAGCGGTACCTATTTATCTACTTGCAATTTTGACGTGCTTTCGAACTGCTAGGTTGGCAGGAGCAGGGACTGAGCAACGGGAGCTCACCCTGTTGTGGGCATTCAAACCGCTGACCTTCTGATCGGCAAGTCCTAGGCTCTGTGGTTTAGACCACAGCACCACCCGCGTCCCTAATTAGGGAACCCTAATTTTGAATAAAGTTCATAATGCTTCTTCTGTTCAATTCAGTTACTATGCATGAAATGGGAAGCGGAACAGCTTAGAAAGCTTGGAGAATAGTTCATTGGGGGTGGGATACAGCAGAAGAGCGTCTTGTGACATGAAAGACTGGCCAGAACCAGCAAGCCAGGCTTCTGTTACTAGAATGTGATTGGGTCTTAAATATTCAAGTTGAGCACCAAGGGCCTCCATTAGTTCCAGGATGGATTTAAGCTACAATTCACAAAACGCACAGATGACAATCATCCATCAAGTGTTATTTTGCTGTAAATTCTCCAGCACCCTTCTCAAAACCCATTATTGCATAAAGCCCCATTAAAATGGATGGAAGCTATGCAGTAATAGTTCAGATTTAGACCTCTTTCCCCTGCAGAGCACCACCAGGTTTGCTAACATGCAGGGGTTACTAAAGTGCTTATGACCTTAAAATGCTACCTATGTGTGTGTGCATGTAATAGTAGGGGGATTCCAGAACGTAGGAGGGAACACTAGGGTTGTGCCTATTGACCATGACCCTTTCTAAATTGATGTGTTCCAGACCGTGCTCTCATCAATCACACATTCAACAGCAGTGTGAAGGAGTCAATGACATTGTATTAAAAATGGATTTAAGTCCACTCCAAAGAAGAGCAGAGCTGAATATGATGATAGATCAAATAATGTGATAAACACCCGTTTCTTAGCATGAGAAAGTATTGGCACCAGACATTTCTCTGATTTCTCTTAATGGATTAAAAAATTAACCCAAGGGGTAGGTTAGGAATGGAGAATCAGAGACCTGCTTTCATATGACTCTTTCCCCCTATTTTCCAGGGACTTACAGAAGCCGTCCCAGTTTCTAATTTGATCCCACAATATCCTGCTCTTCCTTAAGATGTCCCCATTTTCATCAGAGAAATGTTGGAGGGTATGGAACTGGGCTCCAATCTGTATATACGAAAAATTAGTAAATCGATTACAAGACGCAAACAACCAGTAAATGATTACAATATAGATCTTCCCTCCCAGTTTATTCAACTAATATCCTATTTGAGCAAGGTGGAACAACTGTCTAAAATCCTAGAGGATCACTGATAGCCATTTAAGATGAGGGGTGCAGAACCTCCAAACTGGGAGCCCACCGAATTTGGCCAGCTATGGACACCTGCCCTACATCTAATATATATGACATCAGGTATTGGGCAGGTAAAGAAATGGAAGGAACAAAGGGGTGCTGAAAGCACAGCTAAGATCAATAGGCACCTGCAAACTCCAGTGCTCAGCTTACCCTTCAACATTTCTCTGATGAAAATAGGGACATCCTAAGGGAAAGTGGCATCAAATCAGAAACTGGGATGGCTTCTGTAACTCCTGGACCGTCCCTGGAAAACAGGGACACTTGGAAGGTCTGTGACCCAACGGTTAGTTGATTGTCAGGTCTTCTATAGCTCTGTATGCAAAGTGTCCAAGGCTCAATGATCAGCTGATGGCCAGGGCTTGCATAGTGCTATGCATGGAGTTATGCAAGCCCCAATGATCAGCTGATTTTCATGTTTAGATAGCTCTCAGTGGTGCTTTGCAAGTCCTGAACATAAGCTGAAACGGGTCACTTGACATCACTGTGATGCCAATTGATTGACACACGTCCCACGTGCCTGCTTGTGAAACTTGGCCCATGGCATTGGGGAAGATAAGGATCCGGCCCTCCAGATGGATCCAGTTCCCAAGCCCTGGTGCATACAATATTGAGCTAGATGAAGCGATGGTCTGACTCAGTATAAAGCAGTTCCCTATGTTCCTATAACATTTAGCCTGTGGACCTGTTACAGCACTAAAAAGGGTCAGAGGGAAAACCATTTGGTGGAGTTGGTGGAGGAGGAAATGTATGGTCTTGCCCTGACTCAGTAGTTCTCTTTTTAATTTTCTTGCCACTGTTAATAAATAATTTCAGAGGTCCACTGATTACACTTGTATAAAATATTATATTGGCTTGATCTTACGTAAAGGTAAAGGGACCCCTGACTGTTAGGTGCAGTCACAGACGACTCTAGGGTTGCGGTGCTCATCTCGCTTTATTGGCCAAGGGAGCCGGCGTACAGCTTCTGGGTTATGTGGCCAGCATGACTAAGCCACTTCTGGCAAACCAGAGCAGTGCATGGAAACGCCGTTTATCTTCCCGTTTACCTATTTATCTACCTGCACTTTGACGTGCTTTCGAACTGCTAGGTTGGCAGGAGCAGGGACTGAGCAATGGGAGCTCACCCTGTAGCGGAGATTTGAACCGCCAACCTTCTGATCGGCAAGCCCTAGGCTCTGTGGTTTAGAGCACAGTGCCACCTGCATCCCTCCTGGCTTGATTTTAGGACCACACTATTTATATTTATATTTTCATATCTAGGCATGGACATGAAATGTACCTGTTGAAGGTGATTTATCTACCAAAATTACAAGAAAATGTAGCAATAGTAGAGGCCACCTGACTGGGCACAAGGTGTACTTTGCTATTAAAATGAAGTCTGCATAATTGCTGTTATAAAATGTAAATATCTCCGAGAAACCCTATATTCATTTTCCTGTAGGCATCGTAAGTTTTAAGGCTCTGTCAAACATGCACTCCTGTTTGCCTGAGCCTGTAGCAACCCAGCTATAAAGTCAATTAGCTCTGGTGGAAACTAGAAATGTATCTCACAGAGCTCTAAATAATGCAAAGAACCAAATGATCTGATGCAGTTTCCTCTGTGACAAGGCTTGAAATGAAGAAATTTTCTTTTATGGATTTTCTTGCAAACAGCCTATCAACACTTCTAAATGCAAATCCTGGCTCACCATCCGAAACAACGTGAGCTTAGCTTAATCTGCCCCTCCTTTGCATAAGAATTTAGGAAGATCCTGCTTGCTGGATCATATGTGATCCAGTATCCAGTTTCACACAGAGCCCCAAAAGACAAATAAGAGAACGAATTCCCTGACCGATACCAACAAATATGAAAACAAAGGCTGGTGTTGAAAAGGCAAAACATTAATATCTGAAACAGTTTGCAATGAAACTTTATAAAGATGAAGTCTTACAGCCAAATGAACAGTAAAATTCCAGTACATGAAATACTAAACCAGTGAAGGTAAAGGACCCCTGGACAGTTAAGTCCAGTCAAAGGCCACTATGGGATTGCAGCACTCATCTCGCTTTCAGGCCGAGGGAGCTGGCGTTTGTCCACAGACAGCTTTCCAGGTCATGTGGCCAGCGTGACTAAACTGCTTCTGATGCAACGGGACACTGTGACAGAAACCAGAGTGCACAGAAACACTGTTTACCTTCCTGCTACAGCAGTACCTATTTATCTACTTGCACTGGCATGCTTTTGAACTGCTAGGTTGGCAGGAGCTGGGGACAGAGCAATGGGAGCTCACTTCGTCATGCGGATTCGAACCGCCGACCTTCCGATCGGCAAGCCCTGGATCCTTTCTGGGAGCAGATAGCTGTGCATTTTCTTGTGCTTGCTTCTCTGTGAGATTTAACTTCAAAGTAAACATGCATCATCCATCCCCAGCTGTTTAGTTCAGCCCAACATCCTTGTGCTGAAAAGCAATTCTTACTTATTTCTTGAAAAATACTCTGTGTGCATGTATGTAACAAATCTGTATGCTCATCCAGAAAGTTGCTTGAAAACCATTCCCCACCCATGTTTTCTTCCACCCATGTCTACGTATATGAAGTTCTTCAGAATTTGCAAGGTTTTGATTTTTTTGCCCTCATAATTTGGATCATTTATTTTGCTTGTCAAAATTGTAAATGTTCATCTTTCTATTGAGCAGGTGGAAGATGGCTGAACTGGGTCTCAGAATGTCTATATAACATAGCCCATATGCTTGCTTTTCTGTCTGGACAGATGTTAAGAGAATTTCACAATGTACAAGTGATTTGCTGGCCTCCAGTCCCTGAGTTGTACTGCATAGAACACATTTTATGCATTCATTCTGGTTATAAAAAAAATTAAAAAACCAGTGTAAGCAAATTGCTGGCTACTGATGATTGATGTATAAAAAATTGCTCATACACATTCAAGCAGCTAAAATGAATGGCTTTGTAAGCTGTCACTAATTAAAATTAGTCTCCTTTCACAATTTGTTTTGAGTCTGTCATTATAGAGATTTGAAAAGTCTGCAAATTAAAACTGATTATGATATTGTGAAGGTTGCCAGAAGCCCCGAGGCCATGAAGTAAAACTTAAGTGGGTATTACTGGTTTTCCATAGCTTTTGGTAGAAATCGAAGGCGAGCAGCTATATCTTCCTATATACATAAAAACGTAATGTGTCATCACGCTCTGCAGTTTGTGACAGCCACACCAACTACTGTGTGAGGGCCGCCCAGCCCAGATGAGTTGCTTAATGAAGAGAAAAGTTACTGTGAAGCATCCTCCTTCTGTTAATTGTGCCTGCAGCAAAGTTTGATGTGTAGGGGAGGCCTTTGACCCAGCGCTTTAGCAAGTTTCCAAATGAAGTGCCTTCCCCTCCATTAAAGGGATGGTGTTTGGAGTAGGAGGGGCTTGGGGCTTGCAATGTGGGAGGGGTGAGGTACAAACAGGACGGGTTGGTCAGATGTGAGCAGAAGGGATCCATTTGGATCCCTTCCAATCAGGATTCAGGCCTCACCATGGGACTGAAACTGCCTTGGTCGCGCAGGTTGATGATCTCCGGCGAGCTAGGGACAAAGGTGCGAGTTGTTTCCTGGTTCTGCTGGATCTCTCAGCGGCCTTTGATACAATTGACCATAACATCCTTCTGGACCGTCTAGAGGGGCTGGGAGCTGGGGGCACTGTTATACAGTGGTTTCGCTCCTTCCTTCTGGGCCGTGTTCAGAAAGTGGTGGGGGGGGATGAGTGTTCAGACCCCTGGGCCCTCACTTGTGGGGTGCCTCAGGGTTCCGTCCTCTCCCCCATGCTTTTTAACATCTATATGAAGCCGCTGGGAGAGATCATCAGGGGATTTGGACTGGGTGTCCATCAATATGCAGATGATACCCAGCTCTACCTCTCTTTCAAATCAGAACCAGTGAAGGCGGTGAAGGTCCTGTGTGAGTGCCTGGAGGCGGTTGGAGGATGGATGGTGGCTAATGGATTGAAGTTGAATCCTGACAAGACAGAAGTACTGTTTTTGGGGGACAGGGGGCGGGCTGGTGTGGAGGACTCCCTGGTCCTGAATAGGGTAACTGTGCCCCTGAAGGACCAGGTGCGCAGCCTGGGAGTCATTTTGGACTCACAGCTGTCCATGGAGGCGCAGGTCAATTCTGTATCCAGGGCAGCTGTCTACCAACTCCACCTGGTACGCAGGCTGAGACCCTACCTGCCTGCGGACTGTCTCGCCAGAGTGGTGCATGCTCTAGTTATCTCTCACTTGGACTACTGCAATGCGCTCTACGTGGGGCTACCTTTGAAGGTGACTCGGAAACTACAACTAATCCAGAATGCGGCAGCTAGACTGGTGACTGGGGGCGGCCACCGAGACCACATAACACCAGTCTTGAAAGACCTACATTGGCTCCCAGTACATTTCCGAGCACAATTCAAAGTGCTGGTGTTGATCTCTAAAGCCCTAAACGGCCTCTGCCCAGTATACCTGAAGGAGTGTCTCCACCCCCATCGTTCTGCCCGGACGCTGAGGTCCAGTGCCGAGGGCCTTCTGGCGGTTCCCTCATTGCGAGAAGTGAGGTTACAGGGAACCAGGCAGAGGGCCTTCTCGGTAGTGGCGCCCGCCCTGTGGAACGCCCTCCCATCAGATGTCAAAGCGATAAATAACTACCTGACATTCAGAAGACATCTTAAGGCAGCCCTGTTCAGGGAAGTTTTTAATCTGTGATATTTTACTGTATTTTTGGTTTCTATGGAAGCCGCCCAGAGTGGCTGGGGAAACCCAGCCAGATGGGCGGGGTACAAATAAATTATTATTATTATTATTATTATTATTATTATTATTATTATATTAATGAGCAGGGGTGGCGGCCTCTAGTACTTTATAATTTGAGGCATGCTTGCAACGCCTCATACTGGGAATGTAGCCATAATGACGGCTGTCCATATGTTGAGTCAAACGTCGGTTGTTGAACATAATCTGTTCTGGAAGACCGATTGACTTCCGAAACGTTCGGCAACGGAAAAATGAAAGCAGAAGCCGCAATACAATAGAAGGCACATAGCACATTCAGCTTCCGAAAATTGTTCGAAAACCGGAGCAGTTACAGTACTTCTAGCATTTGGGAGCCGAAAAGTTAGAATACAGAGCCATTCGAGAACCGAGGATTGACTGTACCCAACGAAATTCTATAGATTTTATTCTATACTTCAAATGTATGTTTATTGTGTTAGTATTTCTATGTGTAGTTCCATGAAAAACAGTATACTAATATCCAAAGTAAATAAACAAACTGTCAACCTCTGCTTTCCATCATTTCTACTCTTGCTCCTCCATGCTTTGAGATTTTTAAAAAAGAAACAGAGCCCCTCCAAATGTCCCCATATATAGAGAGAGACAGAGAGAGAGAGCATTTGTCGTGATTTGTGCTTGTGATGTTATCAGATCAGATTTTCTGGTGGTTATGATTTTTCTTGTTTGCAACAAGTGCATTTCCTGTAGTCTCCTGATAACATCCTGTAACTTTTCCAACAACAACAATTTTATTATTTATACCCCGCCCATCTGGCTGGATTTGCCCAGCTGCTCTGGGTGACTCCCAGCAAAATATCAAAGCATAATAAAATGTCAAACATTAAAAACTTCATACATTAAAAACAGAAGTGTTCTGCCCCCCACTTTTCTTACACTATAGTGCAAGAGTTCACCTCCAGAGGGTAACGAAATAGAGTTTAGTGATGTGTGGATGGCCCCATACAAACCCACCACTATTGCACTATTATTGAACCAATTACATGTTGCGAAATCCACTCACACAAAATAACCCCAGTCTGGGGAGGCTCATTGCTGTTCAAATCTGAACAGGAATCAACTTCAAAACCAAGTGGAAATGTTTTGCTTTTCTGAAAGGACGAAAGCAGGCAGAGTAGGTCATCATAATGATTAATGATACCTACTCCAGCTTTTCAACTGTTAGTGTCAAGTTGACAGGCGTTTCCCATCATTTCTCCTAAAAACTCAAAAGCAAGACCTTGTCTAGAAAAGGCCGGAGAAACATATCTCTATTGTAAGCATACCTTGGGGAACTGAGTTATAGGACATTCAATCATAATACTATTATTAAGGCTAAGCACACATTCTTGAAACTATGTTTCAGTGAAATCTAAGCAGCAGGTAAGGTGATGGCGCATTCTGCGGAGTAAGGAGGTGGAGGGTTTCTTTTGGGGGGGGTTAGTGGCAATGCTGAAAGACACGAGTTGCTGGTGGTGATCTATTGTTCTGCTTTTGAATCTCTCTTCTACATGGCAGGTGTTCAGATAACTACTATCACGTCTCACCTTTACCTCCTCTTCCTCAGGCTAAACTTACCCAAATATTCATTATCGGCTTTCCAGACCCCCTCCAGCCTCCTGGCTGTGTCCGTCCATTTTGCCAACATCCTTCTAGAAACCTGGCACCCAGAAGTGGAGACGGTACAGTGGTACCTCGGGTTACATATGCTTCAGGTTACAGACGCTTCAGGTTACACACTCCACTAACCCAGAAATAGTGCCTCATGTTAAGAACTTTGCTTCAGGATAAGAACAGAAATCGGGCTCCGGCGGCGCTGGCAGCAGGAGGCCCCATTATCTAAAGTGGTGCTTCAGGTTAAGAACAGTTTCAGGTTAAGAACAGACCTCAGAAATGAATTAAGTACTTAACCCGAGGTACCACTGTACCTAGGTGTTGCAAAGGGGTGTGGCTGCAGCCTCACACTGTACTTTGGTGCATATAAAGGTCTAGGCATCAAAGTTGACCTGGCAATCATAGTTTAAAGACACACCCTCAGGCGAGTCACTTGACCTATGTTTTGCTCTCGCTTTGAAAAAGTGCTTGGGGGAGGGTCCAATCTTGAACAGTACCAAAATAAAGTGTATATTGGCCACCCCCCCAAAGCACTTTTTGGGGGGCAATAATAATAATACCACTCTTGGCGGCTCCCAGCAAAAAACAGTAAAAGCACAATATAACACCACACACTAAAAACTTCCCTGAAAGGGCTGCCTTCTGATGCCTTTTAGCAAGAGCACAGTACGAGAGGCGAGAGATTGAGGCACCCAAAATGGCTGCGAAAAAACAGGATGTCCCATTTTTACAGGGCACTTGGCAGGTATACCACCATAACAAAACAGCTGTCGTCCTCTCCAATTAAAATCGGCCCACATGAATATGTCAGTGGAAGCTTCTAAAGCCCATCAGCGTGTATTTTTATTCAGAAGTATTTCCTCTATGCTCAGTGGGCTTTACAGTGGTACCTTGGGTTACATACGCTTCAGGTTACATACGCTTCAGGTTACAGACTCCGCTAACCCAGAAATAGTACCTCGGGTTAAGAACTTTGCTTCAGGATGAGGACAGAAATCGTGCTCCGGTGGCGTAGCAGCAGTGGGAGGCCCCATTAGCTAAGTGGTGCTCCAGGTTAAGAACAGTTTCAGGTTAAGTACGGACCTCCGGAACGAATTAAGTACTTAACCTGAGGTACCAGGGTATTGGCCTAAAGTGTTAATTATCTGTCTCTTATCTTGGTGTAAAGATACTTTGGTGCAAGTAAAGATTGCAGGACCAAAGCACGGGTATCAAGAGAACCAAAGATGAGCTCTGCCAGTTCAGATGAAAGGCCTTTCTAATTCAGCGCCCAGTTTTTGCAACGACCAACCACATGCCTATGGGAAGTTCACAAGCAGAACCTCAGAGTTCATTTTGAATGTTACCAAGACACCAGGTCCAAAGACAGCTTTTTGGTATAGCAGAAAATGATGGCAAAACACTAAAATAGGATTTATATATGGTCTCCAAAGCATTTCATGGGGAAAAAATAATATCTATATAAAAAGTTAGAAAACTCAACAGTAATTTCTTGACGGATGGCTTTGATCCACACAAATCTAAGCATGTATAACTTTCGTTGACGTCAATAGCTGAGAATGAATAGGAGTTAACTTTCAGCCAGAATGCCCCTAGAATAAAGAATTGCCTATAAATGCTAGGAATCTTGGAAACTCCTCAGTGAGATGCATATCAAGAAAGTTGTCGTATCAGTTTGGTTTTTGCCATCCAAGGCTGTGTTAGGAACTAATAGACGTATATTACATAGAACTGTCTCTAAATGCCCCACAGCAACCATCCGATTATTATATAAAATAATTCTGACTGGTTTACGGCTGCCATATATCAAAACTGCCATGACGACTTGGCCTGTAACTCAGCCACAAGAATGGCAAAAATTTAAATACGTCGCATAAACAGAACACAGCTACAACCTCACCTGCCTAGATAAACTGCAAGCTTTTAAAAGTAAAAATAAAATAAAAAATTATTAGTATCCCAATGCAAAGAATGTAAAAATCTGAAGAATCCCAGGTAAAATATATTGCTAGGTTTTTTATCATTGTCTCCCTTACTTCACAGAAGAGACAAAATGACTACTGGGCAACAAACCAACTATGGTTGGCGTTTTTAATGTGACATGTATTTTCCCTCCTGGCTGATATGCAGTCTTGTTAACTCTTTTCAGCATGATGGGAATACATTGATGGTGGATGGTTTTGTATGAGCCGGCCCACCAAAGAGGTAGCAGGCAGTGAAAGTGCAAGAGGCGGCCCCTACCCCACCAGAATGCTTCCTTGGGCGGCGAGGACAAACATTATGGCCTTGTGGGACACCCTATCTCTCGCTGCCTTCAACCAGAGGGGAGGCTTTCTGGGGCACAGCAGAAGTGGGGTTGGGGCAGGGCGTGCTGGCTGGGGAGTCAAGGGCACCGCGTTCCCATTTTGACTCAGGTGGCGAAATGTGCTGAGCTGCCCCTGCCGCTACTTTTGAAAGCATAGAGGCTGACTTCATTTTAGCTTTATATGCTGCGGCGGCAGCAGTGAGCAAACTTGTTTGTACAGGAGCAGAGGTGAAAGATAAAACCCTGTGAAAGTTAAACCCATTTCAACGTGAATTGGATATTTTATTGTGCCAAGTAACCCAGTTTCTCTGTTTATTTCAATGGGACTTAGGTGCCTCTGATACACATGCACACATTGTTCTAGCCTCTAGGCAGATGTTCATGGGTCTGGGCCCTATGGAGCAGTTGCAGCAACAAGGAGACCCTGCCCCTCTGTCGGCTTACATATAGTGGTACCTCGGGTTAAGAACTTAATTCGTTCTGGGGGTCCGTTCTTAACGTCAAACTGTTCTTAAACTGAGGTACCACTTTAGCTAATGGGGCCTCCCACCACCACCATGCCGCTGCTGCATGATTTCTGTTCTCATCTGAAGCAAAGTTCTTAACCCGAGGTACTATTTCTGGGTTAGCGGAGTCTGTAACCTGAAGCGACTGTAACCTGAAGCGTCTGTAACCTGAGGTACCACTGTACTCTGCTCTGACAGGTTATGTGCCTGCAATCTGAGACTTCTCCTGTGAGGAGCATGCTGTTGTTCTTCTCACTTCATGCCCCTCCTGGTTCTAGAAAACAGCAGGGTGGGGAAAGGTGGGGAATAGAATCTTCTTCTGCCACATCTGGCACACCTTTTTCTATCTCAGTCTGCCCTGACTCTTCCTCCTCCCTGGCTCCTGTCTTGATGGCAGTGTCACACCCCATAAATCACTGGCCCCCTCTCCTGGGTCACTCACCGGTCACCTGCCTCTGCCACACACTCTTTGGACTCCTGCCAGTCCCTGACATTATTGTTGTTTAATGGTTTTCTAGTTCTCTTGACATGAGCTCAAGGGTCTCGGCCAGGGTTCTTGCCAAGTGATATTATTGATAACCCATCACCATAGCTGTCAACGTTTCCCTTTTTGAAAGGGAAATTCCCTTATTCCGAATAGGATTCCTCGCAAGAAAAGGGAAAAGTTGACAGCTATGCCCATCAGTAATGGGGCAAATCAAGACAGAGGATTTTTATCAAAGCTTGATTGCATAAAAGACAAAGCACAATGGAAAGTTGGGTAACTTGAGGAAAATGTTTGTATCCTAATTCACAATGTTGTTGTTGTTGTTTCTGGCTAGTACATAGTTCCTGGAATCAGTGGTGATTATGTGAATGTCAAACGTCAATAATTACTTTCCAATTTATGGAGGGCATTTTTCTTTTCTTTAAACCATTGCATGTACATTTAAGTACATGTAGAGAGAGATGCACATATTCACACACATCTGCTCAGGCAGAATAAAGAGGGCAATAAGACTCCCACTTCTTTAATTGAACAATATGTCAGATTGCATTTCCTCCCCTATCATATTGCTCATTCTCACTCAGTTGACAGGGTATTTGGAATTTTGATACATGACTCACAATTTCCTCTTAAATTATCATAATTTACCATTTATGGCACAGAAATGCCACTTGGTATGAATGTTTGGTATAATAAGTGCACCAGGAATTTTTTCAAAATTACTATAAAATAACTGGACACACTTATTATACTAAAAGTTCACATTTATGTGACATATATAGCAAATTATGATATAGGAGGAAATTTTAGTCATATTTCAAAATCAGAAAGAACTTGTGTGCATTTACTGCTCTCATTTATTTTCATGTAAATTTTACTGCATGTTAACACATAAGTGGTCTTTAAAACAAATTTAGCATGTGGAACTGTAGTGGATTTTTTAAAAAAGAATCCTGGTGCAACCTCTCTGCTTTTTAAAACTGGAGGGGTGGGGACAACTTTAACTCCCCCCCCCCCCCCAATCCTGAGTTTACAAAATAGTGTGTAGTTTTGGCAATTGCTGAGAGGGAAACAGTGTTTTGTGGCCTATGTGTTTAAGAAAGGAATTAATATTTTGGTTCTGTAGAACTCTACTTAGAAGAAATTGCTTTTGAGTACAGAGGGGCCTATTCCCAGAAAAGTGTGAATAAAATGGAAGTCTATTTAACACTGCATGTGATTGAACTTGGAAGACACTACTTTAAGAGCACAAGTATACATAAATTGCTTATTTTCACAGCGTGGTTCTTGTTAGAGAAACAAAACTAGGTTTCCATGATAAATGAGCCCTGAGGAGACCCATTCAGTCAGCTAATGGCTCCCAAGGGATGGGATTTTCTGAAAATCTTGGTGTGAAACTTATCCACTTGGGTTTTCTTTTACCTTACTAATTTCCATATTGGTCCTTGATCTCAATGAGAGGCAAGTTATATTTTTACTGCTTCTGTTAGAAGTACAAACAACTTTCGTGTATTATATGCATAACTAGACATATGATGGGACATGGGTGGCACTGTGGTCTAAACCACAGAGCATAGGGTTTGCCGATCAGAAGGTCGGCGGTTCGAATCCCCACGATGGGGTGAGCGCCCGTTGCTCAGTCCCTGCTTCTGCCAACCTAGCAGTTCGAAAGCACGTCAAAGTGCAAGTAGATAAATAGGTACACAGTCTAGTTACATAGCAGAAAAGTCACATCTCTAAATATCTGGAGACTTCCTCCAGGTTAGATATATGCGTGTGTGTGAGAGAGAGAGCTTGCTTACATGTGATTTTTCTATATAACTTGTAAATTTAACTTACTGTAGCATGACTGCAGTTATTGTCTTGGTGACATTTATAGCGATATGCCGGGGATTTTAATACACAGAACCTGATTCTTCTTATTAACATTATCAGAGAACATTGGCACTAAACTGGCAAATGGCATCAAGGAATTGTCAAACTGGATTATTCGGGCAACAGGCAACTTTCTCCTGTTTTTGGAACAAAGACTGAAAGCAACGTCATTTATACCTCGCCTAGAGCAAGTGCAATGCAGGAGCTAAGTGTCTGTGCTGTAAAAAGGTCAAAGGCTCACTTTGGCCACAACCACAAGGTACCTCAAAATAGCTAAGAAATACCTTGAAAAGTTTTTGAATGGCATTTCCCATTTCCCAGTGAAGGCTGGTCCTTTAGAAAACATGGGGCACTGCCCCATCAACCTCAGTCTGTCCTCAGTCAGTCCTAACCTGCCAACTGCCTTAGGGCTCATCCACACTTTTTTGCCCTGTGCCAATCCGAGCATTTTCTTTTTCTTTCCCAGTGCTTCCCCTTCGAAAACCTGCTCTTTAATGCCAAATCAGAACAAACAGCAATTCAAGTTTTCTGTGGATTGCTGTTTCTTCCAATTCAGCAGTAAAGAGGGAATTTTCGCAAGGAAAGCGCTGGAACAAAAACAAAAAAAGTGCTCAGACACTGCACTTTAAAGTGTGGACCTGTGCCTAGAAATGCGACACAAAATGAAGTCAGGATAAGCCCTTCCTCTTACAACTGGTCAGAGGTCGTTCTGCCTACTAATTGGCTGTGGTTTCACCTGCCTTCTATTCCACATCCCAATGAATGCCAGCTGGCAATGGTGACGAAGTCTCTCATTAGAAAGAAAGAAAAAATTGCAGGGGAAAGGAAGCAGGAAGAAGCAAATTTGTACATTTATTTTTTTATAAAAAAGTATAACTCTCAAAGCAATCTTATCAGATAAAAAGACTGAGTGTTTTTAAAATGCAGTTCTTTACATCTAATCAGCAGTTCTCAGACATACTCTGTGAGATTGAAAGAATATAAATAAGAACAATTTGGCTCTAAAACGATTCCTTGCGTGGGCCAGCATGAGTTCCAGAGACTTTGCACAAATCTAATCCGCCCATCAATCAGTTTCTAAGTTGCTTTCCACAACCTCAAGTTAAACAAAATTTTCAACTCCACAGAAGCTTGTTTGTATCTGATTTCACAAGGGTTTTGCAAACAATGTTGGATTTAAAGATGTCGGATCTGAGATTATTTTGGTAAAATAAAATCTGAAAGCTTGATATGAAGTAATTCCCCTTGATAAGAAATAATTCATTCAGTTAGCTTGCTCATGACTTTGCATCTTTCTAATACGAAATCCGGTACAAAACTTGTTACAAAAATTAAATCCTCTGATCCAAGCTTATGTAAAAAGTGGGTATACTGTAATTTTTTTATCCCCCTCACTCACCTGGAATCCATGAAAATTCCAGTGTTGCTTTCCAGTTCCATATGCTTTTGAACAGTCCTCTCCCAATTAACTTATAGCATATTGTATCACTATCCTTAATGCAAAAGGTCTGACATTCTTTTTTTGGATGGTGATGGTAAGCTCATTTGTTGCACAAAAACTCCAAATCAATTTCAACTGCACAACCTGAATTTGCACATGTGTGACTGAATTTCATCCCCAAATAGTGGCATTCTGGAAGGACACTTAGCCAATCACTTATAACAGGCTATTCTTCCAATCTTAACAGACCCACACCCCAACACCTTAAAGTTCCCTATGATTGGGGGATGCTATGCATCACTTGGGAAGAAAGGCGAACTAATATCAGTGTATTGGAAGAAGCAAAGATCACTAGTGCTGAAGCAATGATTTTTCTACATCAACTTCGTTGGACTGGTCATGTTGTGCGGATGCCTGATGATCGTCTTCCAAAACAACTACTCTATTCCAAACTTAAAAATGGAAAGCATAATGCTGGTGGTGAACAAAAGAGGTTTAAAAACTCTCTCAAGGCAAATCTAAAAAAATGTAGTATAAACACTGACAACTGGGATACACTGGCCTGCGAGTTGGAGAACAGCCTTTACCAAAGGTGTCATGGGCTTTGAAGATACTCGAACTCAGGACGCAAGGGAGAAACGTACTAGGAGGAAGGCACACTTGGCAAATCCACACCGTAATCAATTCCCACCTGGAAACCAATGTCCCCACTGTGGAAGGACGTGTGGATCCAGAATTGGCCTCCACAGTCACTTACAGGATCATTGTTAAAACCGTGTTTATGGAAGACAATCTTACTCGGCTATGAAGAAGATGTATCTGCCTGCCTGCTTAAAAATCTCACATCATGCAGTGGCGGACCTTGGGGTCTCAAATTTCCGCAGTGCCTTATGTGACACCAGAATTCAGTGCCCCTTCTCATCTCGCAGGCATTCTACCTCATAGTTGTGGCACTCCAAGGCTCCACCCCAAGCGTGACCACTCCCCAAATCTGCCTCTGCATAACACATCCTGCCCCATTGTCATTGCCAGTGTCGGATTTATGTATAAGCTAAACAAGCTATAGCTTAGGGCCCCACACTCTTGGGGCCCCCGGAAAAGTTTAAAGGGGGGGAAAACTGGATGTACATTTACAAAATACAAGATAAAAAACAAATAAAAGAAAACCTACTTACAACAACAGTGTTTTGTGTCGTGTAGGCTCCTATGATGTAAGTAATGGGCCCCGCCTGCTAGCCTGCTCCCTAAAATATCACTGGTTTGCTCATTTCTATATATAGGGTGGACGCAGGTGGCGCTGTGGTCTAAACCACTGAGCCTCTTGGGCTTGCCGATCAGTAGGTTGGCGGTTCGAATCCCCACTACGGGGTAAGCTCCCATTGCTCGGTCCCAGCTCCTGACAATCTAGCAGTTTGAAGGCACGCCAGTGCAAGTAGATAAATATGTACGGCTCCAGCAGGAAGGTAAACAGCGTTTCTGTGCACTGCTCTGGTTTCGGTGTTCCGTTGCACCAGAAGCAGCTTTGTCATGCTGCCACATGACCCAGAAAAACTGTCCGCGGACAAACGCCGGCTCCCTCAGCCTGTAAAGCGAGATGAGTGCCGCAACTCCAGAGTCGTCTGTGACTGGACTTAACTGTCAGGGGTCCTTTATCTTTTTTTATATATAGGGTGCCTACATTTTGTATGGACTGGTTGCATGGCAACATGTGCAAATGGCTTTCGATAACTATTAGGCCCATAAATGACCATATAGCATATATTCAACACAAAAAGCGACAATTTGTTGTTGACAAAGGACAGCTGGACATATAAAGGGTCCCATTACCTTCAGAAGCTTAGGGCCTCATCAAACCTAAATCCAGCCCTGGTCACTGCATCTTAATGTTCCTGTATTATAAGTCTGGCACTACCAGACAGCACAACATAAATAATAAAAACGAAGCGTATATAGCAGAAGAATCGGAATCACTATTACCGTCTCCTTTTGCCTCCCCGAACATTTTGTCTAGAGTACATTAAAACAGCATGTCTAGTCTGAAACCATGATAATTTTGCTCAATTGTACTGAATAATTGAACGTTTGGAGAAATCAATGCTCTCCAAAGCATTTTTCGGGCACAAACAACTTCCATCGTGTTGTGTACTTCTGCATCTTATACACGGTGAATAATTCATTCCCTGCTTTATAGCTTGCTCTGTCCCATAGCTTTAGTTCACTTTTTCTTTTATTTTTAGGATATCTGAACAAAACTTAAAGGTTAACATGCCAAGTCCATTGATCTCTTCAAATCATGCTAGTACCTGTTGATGGAGTGCAAAACTTCTAGCAACTTTCGTTTGAAATTTCCCCAGGAATTGATCTCAGCAGAGCTGATTTCCTAAGAAAAGCATTCTCAAGCTCTGCAGCAGAAACCGAAGCATCCTGTTCACAAACCAATTTTGAGCTTTAACTCGGGGAATATAAACAGCCATCTGTACCTTAATTATTCCACACAACGCCTCTCCCCAGATTATAGGCAGCTATGAAAACAACGTTGTTGTGAGGCTAGAAAAACAAAATGCTTTTCTTGGGCCATAGACGTTCTGATAGAAGGTCACATTAACATTTAAAAAATCCCCCCTCTATATATTTAGTGCAAAAGGCCCTGCCCCCATTAACTACAAAGATGTGTTTCTCTCAGGTGGCAGATCAGGAGGGGCAGCAGATTGGGATCCTGTCTTCCCTGGTTTGACTATTGCCAGCCTGCCACGGTTCTGCTTTCTTGCCTCTGCGTGGCACTTTTGCACTCAGCTCTCTGCAACTGCCACCCTTTGCTGCCACCTTGCCTTCTGGGAAAGAAAGCTTAGGGGCACTTTCTCAACACAAAGAAATTGTTATGTACTGAAGTTCTCACCCTGGGCCAGCAGGGGGATACTGTAGATAGTTTTCACTCAGGTCCACATATGCAAATAAGGAATTGAAAATGACGTTCAGTGACTGGATAGTTACAGAAAGTTGTTACTGTTGCTTTGTAGTTGAGCTCTATATAAGCAGGTTGGCTGAACCCTTCAGCCCAGTTCTGTTCTGGGCCTGTGAATAAACAAGAGCTGTTTGAAGAATCGCTGTGTTGTCTGATATGTTCACCCACAACTTAAGAGAAATATCTTCTTTAGTACCTTAAGCCAGTGGCGGTGATATCATCATGTAGCTTCACTGAAACCATGAAAGTTAGAGCTGTGATTTAGTTCTGCCAAAGTATTTTTCACCAAAATGTGCAGGTGAATGTGCCTCTATCTAATAATTAGAATCATATAACTGTAGAGTTGGCAAGTACCACGAGAGTTAATACTACTACTACTACTACTAATAATAATTTTAAAAAATTATTATTATTTATACCCCACCCATCTGACTGAGTTTCCCCAGCCACTCTGGGTGGCTCTCAACAGAATATTAAAAACACAATAGAACAACAGACATTAAAAACTTCCCTAAACAGGGCTGCCTTCAGATGTCTTCTAAAAGTCAGATAGTTGTTTATTTCCTTGACATCTGATGGGAGGGCATTCCACAAGGTGGGCGCCACTACTGAGAAGGCCCTCTGCTTGGTTCCCTGTAACCTCACTTCCCGCAGTGAGGGAACCACCAGAAGGCCCTCGGAGCATATTAATAATAATACAGTGGTACCTCGGGTTAAGTACTTAATTTGTTCCGGAGGTCCATTCTTAACCTGAAACTGTTCTTAACCTGAAGCACCACTTTAGCTTATGGGGCCTCCTGCTGCTGCCGTGCCGCCGGAGCACGATTTCTGTTCTCATCCTGAAGCAAAGTTCTTAACCCAAGGTATTATTTCTGGGTTAGCGGAGTCTGTAACCTGAAGCATATGTTACCTCAAGCGTATGTAACCCGAGGTACCACTGTAATAATAATTTATTTGTACTCCACTCTGGGCAGCTTCTAACATATATAAAGCATATATAAAAACATAACAAAACATTATTCAACCCCTGCAAATGCAGGGATTTTTTTGCCCAGTGTGGGGCTTAAGCCCACAAATCCTGCAATTAAGAGTCTAACATACCGACTGAGCCCCCTACGTTGCTTTACCTCACGAGAAAGTGTTTCCATTCATACGAGCTGGGGTACCTGAAATTTAGCAACATCTGTCCCACCACCTATTGTCCCACTTCCTCGCTATCATAATTCCTGCAGCTGTCAATAAATTTGTGAGCAAGTCCTTCATAGCCTGTGAACCTTCCACCCCACTGTAAATTGATAATAATGCTACCTCTGGACTGGTCAGCTTTATTATATATAAATTTTTATTAGTTTTACAAAATTTTTAAGACAATACAAACATATAAAAAGACATACAAACACGTATAGTTTCATGACCTTTTTTTCATAAACCTTCTTTATTTTTTTTATTATATATAAATTTTTATTAGTTTTACAAAATTTTTAAGACAATACAAACATATAAAAAGACATTGGACTGGTCAGCTTTAACCCACTGATTTCTGTTATCTCCTTAAACACCCTTTGACAAAAAAAATTGTACCTATTTACACCCCCACCACATGTGAACATAATTCCCTGTTTCCTGACATCCCCTCTAACATGACGCCCAATATTTCTTGTTTATTTGATTTAATCTGACTGGTGTTAAATACCATCTCCAAATTATTATTATTATTTATTCTTATAGTCCCTGATGCTTTTTAATGATGTTTTAAAACTGGATTGTAAATTATTTTATGCTGCCTCCATGCAAAAAAGTTTTTTGGGTTTTTTTTTGCATTCATTTATATATTTATTACATTTATATCTCACTTTTCCTCCAAGGAGTTCAAGTGGACATACAAAGTTCTCTCCCTCCCCATTTTATCCTCACAACAACACTCTGAGGTACCGTATTTTTCGCCCTATAGGACGCACTTTTCCCCCTCCAAAAATGAAGGGGAAATGTGTGCGTCCTATGGGGTGAATGCAGGCTTTCGCTGAATGCAGGCTTTCAGGCTTCAGGGAGCTCTGCGCAACCCTCGGGAGACCGGCGCGAAGTCGCAGCGCAGAGCTGCTGGCATTCCGAAGCCTGGGGCGCGCTGAAGAGCATGCCCGGGCTTCGCGCAGCTCTCCGCAAGCCTGGGGAGACCGGCGCGACTTCCCGCCGGGCACCCTAGGCTTGCGGATAGCAGGCTGTTCTCGGGGCTGGGGTCGGGGGAAGCTCGGGATTCCCCCGCGCCAGCCCCACGCCAGCCCTGCGCCTGGGGGGGAAATAATTTTTTTTCTTTATTTCCCCCCTCCCTAAAAAAAACCTAGGTGCGTCCTATGGGGCGGTGCGCCCTATGGGGCGAAAAATACGGTAAATGAGGCTGAGAGGCAGTGACTGGCCCAAAGTTGTCCAGTGAGCTTCATGGTGCATTAAAAAAAAAAAAAGAATTTTGTGTTTTTAATATTTTGTTTTAAGTTACCCAGAGAATGTTTAATGATGGGTGCTTATATAAATCAAAACTGTACCATCATCAATAACAATTTTTACAACATAAATAAAAATAAACATTATAAAAAAGCAGCTGAGAGGGACAGCTTAAATCTGTAGGGGAAATCAGATGCACAAACTGAGGCAAAGTTATCCAGCATTGTTTTTTTTCTGGGGGGACGCAGGGGTACACATACCCCTAAACATTTTGTGAATCTAAGTTTGACCTCATTGAGGGGCAGTATTTCAATACGAGTAGGAAAATGAGAGTACCCCTAAACAATTTTTTAAAAGAAAAAAACACTGAAGTTATCATTGGAAACAGTCCATGGAATGGATTTTTCTAGTTTGTGAGTGTATTGCTAAGTGGAGAAACAAAGTGCCACTTCTTGAAAAGAATAAACACCATTTATACAATGTCGATTTTACCCGAAAGGATGAGTACAAAGCATTTTACTTGGAGAAAGTAAATATATATATATATACTCGCAGAAGGGCAAAATACAAAAATCAAGGTCTCCTCAGGTCTGAATGCACAAAAAATCAGTTTTCTATAAACCGACATTAGATTTCAGGCTATAAATACGATGTCATTCAATCCTATTCAGAAAATACCCTCAGAAGTTGAACTCAGCAAATCTCCCCAAAGCCTGCATTAAGTTTTCCATTGAACTGCTCTATCCAGCAGCTTCTTAGTGAAGATTTGTATGGTTTTCAGCTTGAAAATACCGTGAGGTGAGCAGTAATTTAGTGTGGAATAAATTGTTTTTCTTTCTTTAAAGGTAGTCAGTTTTCAAGCGCGTTTGAAGTTCAAAGACTCCAACAGTTATCTCCATGGTTCTAAGAAGTGCAGCTTTGAACAGTTAAGAGTGATGTCTTATCTGTCTCAGAGTTATCTTTCAATGGGAAATTCCCCTTTCCTTGTTTTGAAAGAGGCCATTTTGCCAATCCGATTCATACATAATACTTTGGATGTACTCTGAAGCTTCCATGCTCCAGTGAGGGATAATCTTGCATGGTTGCTGTCATAACAAACTGGTTTTGGATCTCTTTCTTGTTGAAATATACTGGGAGTCGAGAGTGGATTTCATGCTCTTTATTCAGCTCATAGTGGTGAGGAGGAATGGAAGTTCCCCCAGAATGTCTGCTTTATATACATTATTTACACAATGGGCCCCACATGGTTGGCTAATTCTGGGAGTCACCTGTAGGCCAATCAGGTTGCAGATTCACTTCCACCTGGAGCTGGATTGGGTAGCTCCTGTGAACCAATCAGACTGCTGCATTCTGAATCCTATTGTTCTAGGACCAATCAGTGCTGCCTTTTGGATCTTATTCGACTCAGTACATAACACTTGTGATTGTTGAATTTTATGTGACATAGCTTATTCGAACACTTAATGAGGATGTATTATCCAAGATTTTTGAGGAAAGTAGCTCACAGCAACGTAGACTTAGGTCATCTGCAGAAGGCAAAAATGTGCTACTGCTGTTCTGCGAACACTTTCAAAAGAGGTAGTGGAAGATCACAATGTATTAGGGGCTGTGTTACAGTAATAAACCATGACTAAGGATAATGCAACCTGCAGATTATAAAATTGAGTGGGCTATACAAAGATCCTGAGAACGAGCTTGTGGAAAATCTTGCATGAGAGTTTGCAAAATAGCAGAAGCCCTCTGGATTTGGAGTAACTTTTCCCTTCCAAATAGATTCCATTTGGATCCAACCCAAATTTCTCTCTGGAAGACAGAATCTTTTCAACAGAGAACTTGAATCGAAAGGTTGAATTTGAAAGAAAAACCACTTAGTAATGGAAAAAGCTAGTTCTTTGCTGGCTCTTGGACCCTGGCGAACAACTACTTTTCTTGCAGGAACATTTTGAGACTAGCGTGAGGCATGGCAGGCCAAAGCTCCAACCTCAACTAGACTCACTCCTGGGTAACTCCACAGATTCTGCCTCTCACCCTTCTGGGGACCACATTGTAACAAATTGGGATATCCTTCAGAAGGCTGGTTTTGGTTTCGGGGCTCCCCACTGTGGACTGTTATTGTAGGACATCTTTGTAGTTCATTAAAAAAAATATTGAAAGTTTTCAACATAAGATACAATAAAAACCAAACTAATCTAAAAAAGAAAAGATAAAGAGGAGTGAAAATAAGAAAGAGAAATAGATATAAAAATCCTGTATCAAAAGTGCATCACATCCTTTATCCATATACAAAAAAAGTAGACCTTTCCAGCTCTCACCTGGGAACTTCTGTTTCTTCCCCCAGTTTCCCACTCTGGGAGATCCTTTCTACCCTGTCTCCTAGTTATTTTCTCTCTCTCTCATGCACATGCACCAGTTTCTGAGTGGTGAGAGGTTACTGGGGCCCCAGAATTGGCTGGAATGAAGACTGATGGCCGTAGAGAATATGGAAAGTCCACAAGATTAAAACTCTAGCAGATTATGTGGCCTAGTAGATATTTCAGATCCAGTTTCAAGACCACCAATCTTTCTGTTCTTTTTTTTTTACATGCAGACACTTTGATGAAATTGCCTCCAGTCAGGCGAGGGCAGAGATACCCTTCCAGAAGGATCTCCAGCTGCTTCATTTCTGTGGCAATGCACCCCCTGCACTTGGCCATCTCTTTAGTTAGGCAAGGATCTATACATTCAACAAAAGCAAATCTGCCCAACTAAGCTTCTCCACCCAGTTTGACCTCTTTGGCAGTCTCCTTTTTACAACCAGAACCATGGTACTCTAAATTCATCACAATATCTCCATGTTTTTAAAATGAAGTTTGATACATTTTTGAGCCAAGAATTATATTGCAAAATTCAGAGAAGTGCAGAATTCGAAAGATAATTGCACTCTGATCCTCACATTAGTTCACAAGCTGCAGGTCAGGTCAGTTCTCACTGAAGTTCACAGACGTATAAATACTCAAGTATTGGAGCTCCCTAGCAAAAAGCTGAACTTTTAGTGGTTAGACTGCCAAGCTGCTGCTTGAAGCCTGATGTCCTCCTTCCTTGGCAAGCAATGGCTTTTTTGTCCCTCAGTTGTGGAACCGGATGAATGCGCTTAAGAGAGTATGAGGAGATCACCAGAGCTCTTAGTATATGCTTCCCTCTATTGCTTCTGACTGTTCTGAATGCTTGAGCAGTTTCACCTTCAGACAGTGAAATTGCCTCAGGTTGGCCAAGCAGAATAGCAACAATTAGGGAAGGGCAAAAGTGTGTAGATTATTTTCAAATGAAGCAGAAATTTTCTCATCTTGCAGCGTGTTTGTCTGAACGCAGAGATGATGTGTCTGTGCAGGGGTGCACAAGCAAGCTTTGCTCCCAATGCGTCAGTGTGTGTCCCCTTCCATGTTTTGTCCCTCAGTTTTCCCTGTGCTGAGTAGAGATGGACTGTAGGCAGTGCCAGATTTATGTATAGGCTAAGTAGGCTGAGGGACATGGGTGGCGCTGTGGGTTAAACCACAGAGCCTATGACTTGCTGATCAGAAGGTCGGCAGTTCAAATCCCTGCGACGGGGTGAGCTCCCGTTGCTTGGTCCCTGCTCCTGCCAACCTAGCAGTTCGAAAGCACGTCAAAGTGCAAGTAGATAAATAGGTACCGCTCTGGTGGGAAGGTAAACAGCGTTTCTGTGCGCTGCTCTGGTTCGCCAGAAGCAGCTTAGTCATGCTGGCCACATGACCCAGAAGCTGTACGCTGGCTCCCTCGGCCAATAATTTGAGCTGAGCGCCGCAACCCCAGAGTCGGTCACGACTGGACCTAATGGTCAGGGGTCCCTTTACCTTTACCTTTAAGTAGGCTGAAGCCTAGGGCCTCTAAATCTAGGGGGCGTCGCCAGCCCTCCCGCTCCCCAGTGGGCAGTCTCCCCTCTCCCAAAATTGCAAACCCAATACTTCATGTGAGGGCAGGAGAACTTGGGCCTCTAAATCTAGGGGGTCTCGCCAGCCTGCCCGCTCCCCAGTGCCGCAGTCTTCCCTCTCCCAAAATTGTAAACCCAAGACTTTTTTTTTTCTTTTGGATTATGTATTGTGTATTTTTGAATTGTGTATTTCTTTTTTATGTTTTATGTTTAATCTTTTATTGAAACTTTAATAAATATCATTTAAAAAAAAAAAAAACTCAGGCCCAGCAGCTATTAGACTCAGGGCTAGCCAGTGGGGCCCAATTTGAAGCAGTGGGGCGCAACTTGAGGGTGTTCTGCACCCCTGCCTTTATTTTCAAAAATATAGTTTTGTGCATTGCTAGGCCTTACCACTGTCATGATAAGTAGAGCTTTGTGGGGTGTAATGTCCTTGGCCATGCCATGTTTGGGTTTTCAGTGCACACAGGCAAATACAGCAGCCTGGGTGAAGAAAGTTTGTGTAAGTACAAGCTTTCGGATCAATGCCTCTGATTTTTTATTCTGTTTTAATAGGTATTCTTCCATTATATTTGGCTATATTTTAATGATGACTCCAGTGCCTCTAATCACAGCAAATGCTCTGCTTTTCTGGTACAGTGCATCACAGTAATAGCCTGGTAATTAGCATAACTCTAAAGCCATGGGGGTATTTCTCGTTTCATAAAGCATCCTTGGTACTGTTGACAGGACTTCTGAGAACATTGCAAATGGCCCTAGTGACACAGCAGTAACCAAAGGCCTGTCTCGTCCAGGCTTCATAGCAGCTAACTGGATTCCTATGGGTAACAACGGCATGTCAAAACAACACATCACTGAAACAGTGAAACAATAGCACATCCAGGTGAACAAATGCTTTTTCAAAGCCTTTTTGAATACTGTAGCTGACATGGTCACTGTTGAGAAGCCCCCTGTTCCTTCCAAATAACCACCGGTCAAAACTGTCATTGTTAAAAGTTCCGAACTTAATAATGGTTGCTCTTATTTAACGGCCTCATTTTCACTTAGGTAAAGGTAAAGGGACCCCTGACCATTAGGTCCAGTCGTGGCCGACTCTGGGGTTGTGGCGCTCATCTCACTTTATTGGCCGAGGGAGCTGGCGTACAGCTTCCGGGTCATGTGGCCAGCATGACTAAGCCGCTTCTGGTGAACCAGAGCAACGCACGGAAACGCCGTTTACCTTCCCGCCACAGCAGTACCTATTGCACTTTGATGTGCTTTCGAACTGCCAGATTGGCAGGAGCAGAGACCGAGCAACGGGAGCTCACCCCGCCGTGGGGATTCAAACCACAGTCCTAGGCTCTGTGGTTTAACCCACAGCGCCACCCACATCCCATCCTCATTTTCACATAGCTCTAAGCAAAACCGTGGCTTTGTGCCAATGAACCAACACGTCAGAAGAACTTTCTGGCAGTAGGAGCTGTTCGGCAGTGGAACAGACTTCCTTGGGAGTCTACCATGGATCTGCCATGGATGCTTGCATTGAGATTCCTGCATTGCAGGGGATTGGACTAGATGACCCTGGGGTATGATTCTGTGTGGGCTCCTGGAGAGGAGACCTCAGCTGTTTAGCTCCTCTCTGATCATTTTGCTGCTGTGTCCCACTGAGCTGGTGTGGTGCCCGCCCCCTCTTCCTGCACCTTCCCAAGTAGAGGACAGTATAGATTTAGAGCAGTGGTTTGCAGAGGGTCATAGTTCAGAGGCTGCAGAGGGGAGAAGCTGGGAAATATTGAGAGCAGCAGCGGGAAGAAGAAGCACCGGGGAGAGACAGCTGAAAGACTCAGTGTCTCTAGAAAGCATTCCTGACCCACCCACCCTCTTCCAGGACCCGGCATGCATTGGGAGTAGTAGAATAGAAATCTCAGAAGCAGAAAGCACAGATCAGCCGGCGCAGGGGTGATGTAAAATAGGAGGGACTGAGGGGGTGGGACTTTACCTGGAGCAATGCCATTATCTAAGGGAGACCGCATTCCTTCGTCTCTCTCTGTGACTATTGAATAAACTACTTGGTAAGAACTCTTCTTGTTTATCTGCTTCTTGGCATCCCATTGTGGGAGGGATAGGATTCCCTGAAGCCTGACAGCTGGCCTGTTGTCTGAGGTTTGTGTTTTAGCTCTCCCAAACAAGCCAAAAGCACAGGACAGACCCTGGGTACAGCTCATGGTTTGTCTGGAGAGAGCTAAGCCACGTCACGTTAAGAGAGCTAAGAGAGCTAAGCCATGTCACGTTAAGCCCATGGTTTAGCTCAGCATAGCAGCCATGAAGCCATGAAGTCCTCTCAGCCGTGAAGCTGACTATGGGCCAGTCACAGTCTATCAGTCTGAATCACCTCACTGTGTTGCTGGGAGCATAAAAAGAGGAGGGAGCGCCTTGAAAGGGGTCAGTGTTCATGACAGTAACAATTCACCCAAAAACCCAAAACGAACTCCAGACTCTTGCGAGGAAAATACTGTCATCATCCCCATTTGTTTCTTTGAAGCCCTAGCTGGAAATGCATCAGCCCCATCTAGTGAGATAGATTTGCAGCTTTTCAGCATTCAAAAGAGGTTCCAGGATTTTCCTGGAAGCAGTTCCCTTGGTCACATTCATCAAATAACTTTGCTTGTGATAAATGGAATGTGTCACTCATAAAACGTATCTACACTTCTGAAAGAAATCCATGATTATGAGCAGTGAGATGTGGATGATTCATCTCTTTATGTGGTGGCATTATCCTTGTGCTCTTTGGAAAAAAGGGTTCAGTCTGTCTCGTTCACATCCTTGGCGGTTTTGTGCGACTACAGAGCCTTTTGTGAAAGCTCATAGCCGTGGATATTTCTCGCTGCTTGGATCCAATTTTTTAAATTTTAAAAATAGGATTACTAGTGTATTTGGGGTGAAAAACACTGTTCCCCCCTCCCTTTCAAGAAAGCATTTTGTGTGTGCGGTTTGGAGGCATCCTGAATAAACAAAAATAGCAATATGGCAAGAGTCAAGTCTTGACCTTCAGCAGCTTAGCTTTTGCATAACGGTTTGGAATGAGTTGCACAGGAGCCAAGTTGCGCCCCAAATTGTGGGAGCTACATGGGCATGTGAAGACTGCTTCGTTGGGAAAGGCCGACTGGGCCTCTTCCCGATGTGACATTCATGCACCAGGTTGTGCTGATTGGCCCAGGGTGACATCCTGCCATGCTGTGCAGTGCCCAGAGATATCAACATCCCACCAGGCTGTGATGCACTGGGGTGACATCCTGTCAAGCCTCTTCTGTCCCCTTGAGATTGGGGGTGACCGAGCCCCGTCCCTCAGGCCCATAGAGTTGGTGCACCTGATGAGTTGTCCTACTCATGTGTAAGTAACCTGGGATGGGTGCGCTAAGTTCTGTCCCCATTTGCTGTTGAGTTACGTAGGGTTCAAAATCATGTGGGAAGCCCCCGTCAACAGAGGAGAACCCCCAACTTCAAACCTCTGATCTCCCCAAGTTTGAGGGCACTGGGGACATGGGTGTATCCATGGGCAGGGCGGGTAACTGCCCCCCTCAATCAAGTAAGTAAATAAAAATACTTAACTAAAAGTAGATTTTGACAGATTTTTCTGAGCACTTGGGGTCAAACAAAAGTAATGGAGGGCTGTAGAGACGTTTTGTTCTGAATCTGCTAGGCAGAGCCAGACAGAGGATGATAACAGGTGGGGGTCCTGCCCCCCCAACCTAAATCTCGGCTACCTGCCCCCCATAACATACATCCTGGCTATGCCTATGAATGGGGGTGGCCTTGAAGGAGGGGTTGGACAGAGCTTAGAGCAGGCTTCCTCAAACTCGGCCCTCCAGATGTTTTGAGACTACACTTCCCATCATCCCTGACCACTGGTCCTGCTAGATAGGGATCATGGGAGTTGTAGGCCAAAAACATCTGGAGGGCCGAGTTTGAGGAAGCCTGGCTTAGAAGGTGTTGTTGTTGTTGTTTAGTCGTTTAGTTGTGTCCGACTTTTCGTGACCCCATGGACCAGAGCACGCCAGGCACTCCTGTCTTCCACTGCCTCCCGCAGTTTGGTCAAACTCATGCTGGTAGCTTCGAGAACACTGTCCAACCATCTCGTCCTCTGTCGTCCCCTTCTCCTTGTGCCCTCCATCTTTCCCAACATCAGGGTCTTTTCCAGGGAGTCTTCTCTTCTCATGAGGTGGCCAAAGTACTGGAGCCTCAACTTCAGGATCTGTCCTTCCAGTGAGCACTCAGGGCTGATTTCCTTCAGAATGGAGAGGTTTGATCTTCTTGCAGTCCATGGAACTCTCAAGAGTCTCCTCCAGCACCATAATTCAAAAGCATCAATTCTTTGGCGATCAGCCTTCTTTATGGTTCAGCTCTTTCTTTCATACATCACCACTGGGGAAACCATAGCTTTAACTATACGGACCTTTGTTGGTAAGGTGATGTCTCTGCTTTTTAAGATGCTGTCTAGGTTTGTCATTGCTTTTCTCCCTAGAAGCAGGTGTCTTTTAATTTCGTGACTGCTGTCACCATCTGCAGTGATCATGGAGCCCAAGAAAGTAAAATCTCTCACTGCTTCCATTTCTTCCCCTTCTATTTGCCAGGAGGTGATGGGCCCAGTGGCCATGATCTTAGTTTTTTTGATGTTGAGCTTCAGACCGTATTTTGCACTCTCCTCTTTCACCCTCATTAAAAGGTTCTTTAATTCCTCCTCACTTTCTGCCATTAAGGTTGTGTCAACTGCATATCTGAGGTTGTTGATATTTCTTCCGGCAATCTTATTTCCAGCTTGGGATTCATCCAGCCCAGCCTTTTGCACGATGAATTCTGCATATAAGTTAAATAAGCAGGGAGACAATATACAGCCTTGTCGTACTCCTTTCCCAATTTTGAACCAATCAGTTGTTCCATATCCAGTTCTAACTGTAGCTTCTTGTCCTACATAGAGATTTCTCAGGAGACAGATGAGGTGACTAGGGTGTACCTCAACCCTATTCTTTCTTGCTCATGAGTAGCAGGATGCCCAAATAGGGCTAACTCCTATTTGGCAATTTCAGTTTATGTCTGTTGATAATAAATATTAAAATTCCCTGCTACGGCTGTCTGGTAATTATTAATTTCAGAAACCGGAGGATTATGTGGCTGAAAACTGAAGTCCAATAATCCTTTAATTTGAATCTGTAAATTTTTTCGTGGAATGCAAAGAGAAATTAAAGTATCATCAGTCATTTGCTGATTATCCTGCAGCAATCTGTCCTCACTTTCCCCTTCAACTTCCTTAATTTGAACAGGCAGTTGTGCTAAAACTGAAGCAAGCAAGCAAACAAACAAACCCCCACACGTTTTACGTGGCTAATATTTTACAACTTCCAAACTAGAGAACATTGTAATAAAAATCTCGTCGCAAACCTATTAGCATAAAAAGTAATTAAAAGTTATTGGCTTCTACCCTTTTGTTGTTTTTTTGTCTGTGGGAGTTCTCTTTTCACCCTGTCTTGTTGTGTGCTGTGCTAACAAATCCCTTTGCTTCCTTTTCATGTTAAGAGAGCTTTCGAGGCTTTACAGCTCAGACTTGAGTGGAATCCTGATTATTCTTGTTAGGTCTCGTCTGCTTTTCCATTAGAGATACCTTCTGAGTTTCTCAGGTAATGCCTTTAGAGTGTCTATGATCCCACTGTAGCTGTTCAGGAACCCCCCTCAGACAATTGCCGTCTTGGGAAAAGGGGAGTGTACCTCTGACCGTACATCACTGTGCCTATTCCTTCAGCGCTCTGCCTTTTTTTTGTTTAGTTCTTTTTTATTTATTTATATTTTCGTTTATGTATATTACAAAAATTAGTTTTAACATTTCAAACTCCGACTCCCTTCACCCTCTTTCTGTGGTTCTTTACATTTCTTTTCATCTTCCTGCATACTCCAAATTATCTCAACATATTCTTTTATATATCTATTCCCATATATATATATATATATATATATCCAGATACATTTTGAAACTGCAGGTTTTTACATCAATCCTGCCAATGTCTTAATCTGTTTATAGTTTGTTCGCAAATACTCAATAAACCATTTCCATTCCTTTCTAAAAATAAAATAAAATAATGTTATCTTGATTTCTTATTCTCCTGCTAATTTTCACCATTTCTGTGCAGTCCATTAACTTCTGTATCCATTCTTCTTTCGTCGGGACCTCTCCTTCCTTCCATTTTTGGGCAAATAACATTCTTGCAGCTGTGGTTGCATATTAAATACATTTCTATACTGTTTAGGGGACGCGGGTGGCGCTGTGGGTAAAACCTCAGCGCCTAGGACTTGCCGATCGCATGGTCGGCGGTTCGAATCCCCGCGGCGGGGTGAGCTCCCGTCGTTCGGTCCCAGCTCCTGCCCACCTAGCAGTTCGAAAGCACCCTTAAGTGCAAGTAGATAAATAGGTACCGCTTTATAGCGGGAAGGTAAACAGCGTTTCCGTGTGCTGCTCTGGTGCCGGTTCGCCAGAGCAGCTTCGTCACGCTGGCCATGTGACCCGGAAGTGTCTGCGGACAGCGCTGGCTCCTGGCCTCTAGAGTGAGATGAGCGCACAACCCTAGAGTCTGTCAAGACTGGCCCGAAAGGGCAGGGGTACCTTTACCTTTTTATACTGTTTAGGTAGTTCTGATCCCATGATTCCCAAAAGAAAAGCTTCTGGTTGTTTTTTTTTAAAAAATGTTACCTTAAACATCTTTCTTTTTTAAAAAAAATATATTTTTATTAAAGATTTCTTGGTTTACAAAAGTATGTGCAATGTCTCTTTTTTCAAGTTGTGTTTTCTACAGATTGGTTTCATTTGTTGTGAGAAATTAGTGTTACATTAGGAAGAAAAGGATGAGAGTTTGTGGGGTGGTCAGGGCCAGATTTAGGTTTGATGAGGCCCTAAAAACTGAAGGTAATGTGGCCCTTTATAAGTCCAGCTGTCCTTTGTCAACAACAAATTGTTTTTTGTGTTGAATATATGCTATATGGTAATTTAGTAAACCAGTGATATTTTAGGGAGCAGGCTAGCAGGTGGGGCCCATCAACAGAGGAGCCTACACAACACAAAACACTGTTGCTGTATGTGGGTTTTATTTTATTTGTTTTTTATTTTATATTTTGGAAATGTACACCCAGTTTTTTTCCTTTAAATTTTTTTGGGGCCCCCAAGAGAGTGGGGCCTTAAGCTATAGCATGTTTAGCTTATACATCAATCCGGCCCTGGGGTTGGGGTTGGGTGGCAATGCTTCTATTCTACTTAGAGTGCTCTGCCATTTTGAACAAGCAGGTGCTGCAACAGTCACATCTTCTCTCAGAATACTCCATCCCATCACCACCCTTGTGCTGACACTCTGGCATTCATCATTCTGCAGCCACTAAAATGCTCCCTCCTTATTGGGCTGTTTATTTTAAATCCCCTTTTGCCCTTCTTTGGTCCCCCCCTCCCTCCAAAGCCTTATTGTACTCTTGAAATCCTTTGGGTTCCCTCAAGCCTGCTGGCACCTCCCCTCTTGTGTACGGATGGTGCCATTTTGGCTACATAAGGATCAAAACTTGGAGGTAAAATTCACTATCGGTATACCAAAAAGCAAGGGATGTGGGTGGCGCTTGTTGGGATACTGCCAGGGAGACAAAGTCCATCATGGCCCCCAAGCTGGCTGCCGGACGATCCATCGATCTCCCGTAGGCACGCAGTATCAGCAATTAGCGACATGAGCTCCAGAAATAGCCTGCCACATTCTAGAGCCGATGCACGCTCTCTATCAACAGATAATGCACAGCGAAAGTTGCACGCAGGAGAGCATTATTTACAAGTTTTATTCAGCGTTGATCAGAACAAAGAAAAACATGACTGCCTGCTTCAGTGTCTCCAGACACACAGAGAGAAAACAAAAGACACAACAGAAACATCTTGTGGAAACAGGAAATACGCAGACTCTGACTCACAAAGCCTGCTCCCTTTTAAGGTGGAATGGAAATATCCTAACAGTGCTGTGGGTTAAACCACAGAATCTAGGACTTGCCGATCAGAAGGTCGGGGGTTCGAATCCCCGCGACGGGCTGAGCTCCCATTTCTCGGTCCCTACTCCTGCCAACCTAGCAGTTTGAAAGCACATCAAAGTGCAAGTAGATAAATAGGTACCACTTCGCGGGAAGGTAAACAGCATTTCCGTGCGCTGCTCTGGTTCGCCAGAAGCGGCTTAGTCATGCTGGCCACATGACCCAGAAGCTGTACGCTGGCTCCCTCAGCCAATAAAGCGATATGAGCACCGCAACCCCAGAGTTGGTCACGACTGGACCTAATGGTCAGGGGTCCCTTTACCTTTACCTTTATACCCAAAAGCCCAGGAAGAATATAAACCCGTGCATATACAATGCAGATTTCTGAGTTTTGGATTATTCTAACATGATGTGTACTCTGCTGCCATCTCCTGTTGCTTTCGTTGAGCTACGTAAGTCCCGATTCAAACTCTTATCAAGGAATTGCATCTCCACAGAGGATTTATGGCGTTCGGAACCTCTTAAACTTTGTTTTGAAAAATAGTCCTCTGGCAAATAAACTAAGCCTTAATATTAAATTCATTGAAAACTACAAATGTATATGAATAAGCTGATTTTTTTAAAAATCAATTGCCAAAAACATTCATTGAGCAGACTGAGTGAATATTGGAGGACAGAGCTGTTTGTGTTGTAATCTGTGGCAGCAAAGCTAGCTTTCTTTCCTCAGGTGCGGACCGTGTGGTTGAGGTGACTGTCTCTTTGCCAGTGTGGAAGCAAGATTCAAGCTAGTCTGGTTGTCTTCTGCATGTGGTATCAGGGAGCGCCCTCTTCTCCTTTCCCTCCTCCAGTAGCTAACTGCATGAAAGCCTTCTTCTGTGCAGAATGTCCTCTGACTGACAAACATATGCAAACGTGGCATCCAAGTTTCATTTTGCAAGAGAACCCGGACGAGACACTTGTGCCGTCTGTCTCATTTCTTTCTACTTTCCATCATGCGCTCTTTTATATATTTTTGCAGTGCTTCTAAAGCATTTTATTTTCCTTACAAACAGTTCCTTGCATTAGTCCCCGGAGGAAGATAAGAGTTCTACCATTACGGATGAGTAAGCTCCAGACACTTGCACACAGAAGTGAACTTAATTCAAATTTGGGAGGAAATAAACATATTGGAGAAAGTGCTCACTCTACTCATTGTTGGTCCCAGCTGGAACCTAAAAAGACTGAATTAGTGTAGCTTTAAACAAGTATCTCTCCTGTGGGATACATATTTCAGCTGGTGGAAAGTCATAAATGATCTCCTCATCCTCCCTTTCTTTGGAAATTATGGCTTTAACATTTATGAGGTGGAGGTGGATTTTGTTTATTTGAGACGTGGCAGTGGATGTGTGCATGGGAAGTTGCCTTTAAGCCAGAAAACGAAGCACAAAACTGAGGTAGTTTCACTTGCCAGTGAAAAGTGTGTGGAGTGAGGGAGGCAGCACTAGATGCTACAAAATTGCATTCACAATAAATGTTGGGTGTTTTTTTTAACACCTGGAATTTCGTCTCTCCTCCTTTGTTGCCTTCTACTAAGTAAGACCATGGTGTATTTTGTGTGTGTATGTAGACTAATAATAGCACTAACAGTCGTAGTAGTCTACAAGTTTTTTCTTGCTGGCAATGGCAGCATTGGGCTGACATCCCACCAGGCCTCTTCTGTCCCCTCAAGACTGGGGTGTGTGGGCGGCTGAGCCCCATCGCAGTGTACATTGGTGGGACTGTAGGGGCCTCAGCCCCATAGAGTCGGTGCACCTGATGAGTTGTCCTGCTCATGTGTAAGTAACCTGGGATGGGTGTGCTAAGCTCTGTCCCCAGTTGCTGTTGAATTACATAGGGTTCAAAATCATGTGGGAATCCCCTGTCAACAGACAAGGTGTGTGCCTTGGGAAAGAATGCAGGTCCATCTGGGAGACATTCCCCCCCCCCCCCGTTTTCACCCTTTTGACTCAGTTTTAGTTAGTGGACTTTGTCTTAGTTTTGTGCATTTGTATTTGACGATAGGCATGCCTTCTTAAAACAGAGACATCACCTGGCAGCAAAGGTCCATATAGTTAAAGCTATGGTTTTCCCAATAGTGATGTATGGAAGTGAGAGCTGGACCATAAAGAAGGCTGATCGCCGAAGAATTGATGCTTTTGAATTATGGTGCTGGAGGAGACTCTTGAGAGTCCCATGGACTGCAAGAAGATCAAACCTATCCATTCTGAAGGAAATCAGCCCTGAGTGCTCACTGGAAGGACAGATCCCGAAGCTGAGACTCCAGTACTTTGGCCACCTCATGAGAAGAGAAGACTCCCTGGAAAAGACCCTGATGCTGGGAAAGATTGAGGGCACAAGGAGAAGGGGACGACAGAGGACGAGATGGTTGGACAGTGTTCTCGAAGCTACCAGCATGAGTTTGACCAAGCTGCGGGAGGCAGTAGAAGACAGGAGTGCCTGGCGTGCTCTGGTCCACGGGGTCACGAAGAGTCGGACACGACTAAACGACTAAACGACTAAACAACAACAACATGCCTTCTTAATTATATTTAGAGAGCTTAGCAAAGTACAACGACAGGTCCACCCTGAGAGAAGACATCCATGTCATAAGTCAAGTGCTCAAGCTTTTCTACCAGTGTGATTACGAGTGTTTGACTAGGATCTGGGAGATGGGAGTTCAAATCCCCATTCACTGGGTGACTTTGGGCCAGTCACTGCCTCTCATTCTAACCTACCCCACAGCTTTGTTGCGGGGATTAAATGAGGAGGGAGGAAACTGCATATGCTACTTTGAGCTCCTTGAAGGAAAGTAAGAAAATGATAAGTAAATACCTCCCCCAGATTATTTGCAGTGATGTGTTCAGAAAATACCACTAGGTGGAAGCATTTTCTTGCCATCTCTCCATTGGCTGAATTTAACTTAGGAGATATGAGACGTTTCCTGAAAAATGTGCTGATTACTGATGTTCTGGAGGCTGAGATGAGAGCTCAGAGTTTATGAAGCATTTGTCAAAAAGGGGGGAGGGGTAGAGGAAAGAAAAAGGAAGACTACAACGGTAACTGCAGGCAAATTTCTGTGCCATGAGGTGCTGTGGGTGAGAGATGGGGGAAAGAAAAAAACAAAGGCAGGTGGAATCTAATTTGTTGCATGAAGATAAAGTATGATTTATAAATTACATTCCAACCTGCCATGCAATTAAATATCTATCTATATGTTTAATTGCATGTTGTCATAGTGGAAAACCGTATTGAGGAAGTGCCGCTCTGTATCTCTGTATCTGCGGACAGCTCAGGAATATATTTTTTGTATATTACTAGACATTCCTCATTTGGTCTGTGATGAATGTCCTTTTCTGGTGTCCTTCGCTACCCTACCCATTCCTACTCAGAAGTAAGTTCCATTGACTTTACTGGGGCTTATTCCCAGGTAAATGTAAGATTTTGGCCTAAGAATGAGCTAACGTGATGTCAATGCAAGGAAGTCTGAGATCTCCCATAAAAAGTTAAATAATGCATTACTACTGAGGGATATGTTATTGGTCCCTAAAAAAAATAAATCCTGATCATATACTGTACAGTGGTACCTTGGTTCTCAAACTTAATCTGTTCCGGAAGTCTGTTCTAAACCCAAAGTGTTCTAAAACCAAGGCAATCTTTCCCATAGAAAGTAACGCAAAATGGATCAATCCATTCCAGACTTTTAAAAACAACCCCCAAAACAGCAATTTAACATGAATTTTGCTAACAAGACCATTGATCCATAAAATGAAAGCAATAATCAATGTAAAAGATATAGGTAAAGGACCCCTGATAGTTAAGTCCAGTCGCAGATGACTCTGGGGTTGCGGCGCTCATCTTGCTTTACAGGCCGAGGGAGCCGGCGTTTGTCTGCAGACAGTTTTCCAGGGTCATGTGGCCAGCATGACTAAGTCGTACTGTACTATAAAATAAATAAGACAGTATTGTAGATGATAAAAATTATTATCCACACAGTCACAAAAGCAAATTAACCGAAAAAGCCTCAAAAACAAAAACGCAAAATAAATAGCAAAAACAAAAGTGCCAAACTCAATCCATTCCAGAAGTCCGTTTGACTTCTGAAATGTTAGAAAATCAAGGCACAGCTTCTGATTGGTGCAGGTGCCCCAGAAACAATAGCATTGGAAGTTCAGCTTCCGAAAAACGTTTGAAAACCAGAACACTTTCTGTAATTTTCGCTCCATAAAACACACTTTTTTCCTTCTAAAAAGTAAGGGAAAATGTCTGTGCGTCTTATGGAGCGAATGTGTGGTCCCTGGAGCCGAATTGCCCAGGGGCAAAAAGCAGATCGTGCTTTTTTTTTAGAAAGAGGGAAGGGGGTTTTAAAACAAAGCCACTGTTACTAAGAATTTGTCAAGAATGTATAACTTGCTGCTGAAATGGAATACTCAAGATGAAACGGTAAAATCGGCTATGATTAAATGGGCACAGGACGTAGGACATAACATTATGTTTGCTGACTGGGAACAGTTATGGACCACAGGTATGAAATTTACGGCATGTAATGCCTTAAGAGAGAATATTATGAAAATGATATACAGGTGGTACATAACCCCAGTCAAGCTTGCGAAAATCTATCACTTGCCCGATAACAAATGTTGGAAATGTAAAGAAATTGAAGGTACATTTTTTCACCTTTGGTGGACGTGCCCAAAGATTAAGGCTTTCTGGGAAATGATATATAATGAATTAAAAAAGGTATTTAAGTATACCTTCCCTAAGAAACCAGAGGCCTTTCTCCTGGGCATAGTGGGCCAAATGGTGTTAAAAAGGGATAGAACTTTCTTTATGTATGCAACAACAGCAGCAAGAATACTCATCACAAAGTATTGGAAGACACAAGAACTTCCCACGCTGGAGGAATGGCAGATGAAATTTATGGACTATATGGAATTGGCGGAAATGACTGGCAGAATCCGTGACCAGGGAGAAGAGTCGATGGAGGAAGACTGGAAGAAATTCAAAGACTATCTTCAGAAACACTGCAAAATTAAGGAATGTTAGAGTGATGTTGGACTGAAAATAAGTGGTTTCCAGCTGCATAGGTTAAAGTTAAGGATAGATTAAGATTAAAGATTAAGATTAAAGAAGTTTAAAGAAATGGAAATTTGATTTTAAAAGGGAAAACTTTAAAGTTACAGGATATTAAGATCAAGGATTAGGTTTAAAAGAGTTGAAGTTATATATTTTAACATTTTATTAAATTAAAGATTGGGATTAAAAAAGTGGAAAAGAAACTGCTGGATAAATATATGTGGATTGGAATACAAAAGAGGGAGGTATGAGGAAGTCCAGAAAATAAGTAACTTAAAATTGGTAATGGAAAAGAGAGTTTGTTATTAATTGCTTTGTGTTTATATTGTTAAGTTTTGTATTGTTTTTTGTGTGTGTTGTTTTTCTTTTTTGTTTGTTTAAAACCTTAATAAAAAATTATTAAAAAAATAAAAAATAAAACAAAGCCACTGAGCAGCTGTTCGGCAAGCAATTGGGAGGGGAGATAAGGGACTCAAGAGATAAAGGAGGCTGCCTGGGAGGGGGGAGGTAAAAGAACATGGATCCTCAGGATTTTTGCATTGGGTCACCCCAAATTCACCATCAGATCACATAGCATGTCCATGGCTACAGCCTGCACCAAAAAAAAATGCATCCACTATTTTGTGGGGCCGCAATGGTGCAGAAACGTGGTTACAAAGCATGGATCCACATGGATCCTCAGGATTTTTGCACTGGGTCACCCCAAATTCACCATCAGATCATATAGCATGTCCATGGCTATAGCCTGCACCAAAAAAATCACACATCCATTCTTTCGTGGGGCCGCAAAGGCACAAAGAACGTGGTTACAAAGCACGGATCCACATGGATCCTCAGGATTTTTGCACTGGGCTACCCCAAACTGTCGTATGAGGAGACCAGTCTTGCCCTCCTTCTTGACATGGAATGCTCTCTACTGGAGTCTCCAGGTCCAATTTAAAGACCATAAGAAGGGAGAAGAGGGACCTTGAAGTTCCCAACAGCTGTTAATCAAGCAAGCAAGCAAGCAAGCAAGCACACAGGTCACCTTTGTCACAGGTGTGTCACGCCTATGTCCTGGCCAGGCCTGCACCCAATCTTGCTTCTGTACACTCTTGTTTGTTCTCAGTAACCAAAAACATATTATCAACATATATAAGGAGAAAAGTTGTTTTCCTTCATTTGCAAGGAATCATACAAAACAAAGTGGCACTAATAAAGAAAAGTTCCAGGGTGGCAACAGAAAGCGAACTAAAAATGCTTTGGGTCCCTTTTGGCTGTGAGATAGGCAACTTAGAACCCTGGGCATACATGAGCCAATAGCACCCGTTGGCTTCTGAGACTCCCAAAAAATTGAATTGGGATGAAGTTGAAAGGAGAAAGGAGAAAAATATAAATAAACAGAGCAACTTTTCTTAGTAAACTCATAAAATGAGTTCTGTTGAGTTCAGATAAGTGGGTATAGGATTGCAGCCTCATTTACCTTTTCTTACAGATAATCCATATATCTTATCCATTCAAACTTATTACTACTACCGGAAAATTCTGTAACAAGAGCAGAGCTGCAAAAACTCATAAATTTTTCCCCTCTGGGTTTATTTTAAATGTCAAACATGCTATTTAGTGATGAGAGTTTTGCTGACAACCTTAAAAAGGGGAAAGATCTGGAATTCAGTCATTCTTAATTTTACCTGAAGTCCGTTCCTCAAACTAGTTTAATTTAATTTGGGCTTCAGCCAGTTAACTGTTAATTTAAAAAATGTATTTAATATGTGTTCTATCCTTAAAAAAAAGTTGTTTGAGACTCAAGCTGAGCTGGAAAATACACAGTGGATATAAATCAGTGCCTATAAATAGAGTGTGTAAATCTCAGTTATATATCAAAAAACTTGGGGAGTTAGTACATATGAAACAGAAGCCTTGAAAGTAAACGTCAATAAATCAAATCTCAAAATCAAAGGGGAAAAAAGACAATGATTTTCCTTGTCTCCTAAACTAAGGGAAAAGTACTCCCTAATGCTCTTGTGAAGATAAAGTCTCTGCTTCTAATATATCCTGATGTATTTATGGGTGTCTAAACTGCAAACTAGAAGTTAGCAATGAAAGCATGAAACGCATCTACAACCTAGAAATGCTTGACATTAAATAGTTTAACAGTCGAGTAATTTGGAAGAATGTTTGGATAAACAGAGAGCGAAGAATAGCCCACACAGTAAATGATGCTCAGCTAAGGGTCTTGCATGTGCCATAAATTATGCTGATTTTTAATTAACAGTAAAGGCTTCTAGGCTTAAATGGTACCTGGTCCATTGCTTCTAGGGTTGAAACAAAACTTTCAACTGTTTGTTAAACTGTCCCTAATATATTGGAGCGGGGAAGGATCAAATGGAATTATTTCCCTCTGCCTGACAGAAACCAGTGGTTACTTGTTTTAGTTAGTTTTTATGTGAATGCAACATGTCACCCACCCAAAAAAAGTTTCAAATGGAGGATCTCTCTTATGACTGCTATAAACTTTTTGACCTCAGCTAAAGAGGAGAAATATGATTGCTTTGAAATATAATTTTCATAGGTTTGGAAAGGACGGTTTTTGTTTTACTTTATTTTACAATAACTGTGCTTACTCAGGATAAATGCACAGAGACAAGAGAGAGCCTGGGCTCTGAACTTTGTTGGAGCGCATAACACATTTCCCCCCACTTATTTTTGGTTAAAATACCCATATAGCTTAAATGTTATGAGAAATTGTTGGGTTTGTTTGTTTGTCTAAAAAAAAAAAAAAAGGCTGATTAAAAAATGTAGTGAGAAATTGCTGATTAAAAAACAAAAACTAATTTTTAAGCAAGTGCTTGCTATGTTTTAGAAATAGTTTTCCCAGCCAAAATTCCTCTCAGAGGTTCATGACAACTTTTGGGACTAAATGTTGGGAGGAAATTGCCAGATTCTTATCTGCTTTTTGCCCTGCCCAGAGAATCAAAATCCGTTGAAGACCGTATAAGTTTCAACTCCATCCCCTGTTGAGAACCACTTTCTTTTGAAGATAGAAACTTGGGTCACCTCTGAGGAAAAAGGAGTACATACAATTCAGCTGACATCCACTTATGTCATTCCATGGTTTATAAGCATTGGAACTGACTTCTGGAAATCCTAAATCCATTTGAAGTTTGCACATTTCAGAACAATGCTGTTGATATGGGCCTCTTGAGCCTTGTCTACACTACTAGTTTATTGCAACGAGTGCAGAGTCAAAGCTGATTTATTTCCTAGCAATCCTGAGGAATCTAGTCTGAAAACTTCAGGGAACTGATGTAGGCACTGCCAGAAGTTGATGTGGATCAAACTGTACTGGTTTGATGAGGGGCAGCTTTCGGTGCTAATGCTCTCAAAGAAAACAACAACAACAACAACAAAAAATAGTGTGGGAGAGAAGTACTTTAGTAACCATGTTCTCAGACACTATGGCTGCCAATTCCATGGCAAATTTTGTGTTGTCAGCTGCCTTAACTCTCGAAGAGGGGCACATAAGAAAGGACCTCAGATGATGGTTGCAGGCTCTGGGGCTGTTCATATGGGGAGACGCAGTCCCAGTGGCGTAGCGTGGGGGGTGCAGGGGGGGCCGGCTGCACCGGGCGCAACATCTGGGGCGCGCACGCTTGCACTCGCAGCTCTCTGCCCCTACCTGGCTCACTCACTCTCTCTCACTGCAGTGCTGGCTGTGCGAATCCGATCCAAGCTGCTGGGTCGCCGCCCACTGTGGAGAGAGAGCGAGGGACTATCTGGGGGAGGGACAGTGCAGCGGCCGCCCAGCGCAGCGCGGGAGAGAACCACATCAGACCAGACCAGGCAGCAGCAAGAAGAAGCTGGCAGCGGCGGCAGGTTAGGGGTTAGGGGGCGCAAATTACTTGCCTTGCCCCGGGTTAGGGGGCGCAAATTACTTGCCTTGCCCCGGGTGCTGACAACCCATGCTACGCCGCTGCGCAGTCCTTGAGGTATAGTGGTCCTGAGCTACATAGGTCAAAACCAGAACTTTGAACTGGGCTTGGAAACTAAGTGGTAGCCAGTGCAGTCGGGTCAGAATTGGTGTTACGTGCCCATCAGCAGTTAGCAGCACCTAAACAGAGCAGATTGGCTTGCAATGGGAGGTTGCATGTCAAGACCCCGTAGCCACCCCCTCATTGGGAAATATTACACACAAGGACACGTATACAGTGGTACCTCAGGTTAAGTACTTAATTCATTCCAGAGGTCTGTTCTTAACCTGAAACTGTTCTTAACCTGAAGCACCACTTTAGCTAATGGGGCCTGCTGCTGTTGCGCTGCCGCCGCACGATTTCTGTTCTCATCCTGAAGCAAAGTTCTTAACCCGAGGTACTATTTCTGGGTTAGCGGAGTCTGTAACCTGAAGTGTATGTAACCTGAAGCGTATGTAACCCGAGGTACCACTGTATTAGGTTTATGTTATTGGGCAAATTTGGCCACAACTTTATTGAATTACAGAATGTGAGCGGTATTGGCTTAGGCATTGATTGGACCTGACTATATCTGACTCCTGCCCGATGTGCAGGAAGTCCGGTAAGGGTAAACCACCGGATGGAGGAGCCCTGTCGATTCATACCAACTTGAGCTCCCCCTTGTGTTTCCATCGGGGTCGTGTCATAGCCCTAGCCCCTGACCCGGGCTTCGGACAAGATCAACACCCCCGGATGCCTTTAACGGAATACCCTTAAGCTTGGAGGGGCAGGTGATGGCCATACCTCCCGTCCCCCATCACAAGGTCAAACAATGCCTAACCGCAACCCTAACCAAGTAGCGTTCTTGCTGCTGCTGTAGTAGCATGCATAAATAAATTTCTATACAATTTAGATAGTTCTGTTCCTATAATTCCTAAAAGAAAAGCTTCCTCCCTTCAGGGAGGAGAGTCTTTGTTGTACTGCAGTACCTCGGTTTGGGACGCGGGTGGCACTGTGGGTTAAACCACAGAGCCTAGGACTTGCCGACCAGAAGGTCAACGGTTTGAATCCCCGCGACAGGGTGAGCTCCTGTTGCTTGTTCCCTGCTCCTGCCAACCTAGCAGTTTGAATGCACATCAAAGTGCAAGTAGATCAAGAGGTACCGCTCCGGCGGGAAGGTAAACGGCGTTTCCATGCGCTGCTCTGGTTCGCCAGAAGCGGCTTAGTCATGCTGGCCACATGACCCAGAAGCTGTACGCCGGCTCCCTCAGCCAATAAAGCGAGATGAGCAACCCCAAAGTCTGTCACGACTGGACCTAATGGTCAGGGGTCCCTTTACCTCGGTTTACAAACTTAATTCATTCCGGAAGTCCGTTCTTAAACCAAAACCATTCTTAAACCGAGGCACGCTTTACCTAATGAGCCCTTCCGCTGCTGGTGCTCTTCCACCGTTCGGCTTCCGTTCTTAGACCAAGGTAAAGTTTGCAAACTGGGACACTACCGGTTTTGCAGAGTTCGTAAACCGAATAGTTCTTAAACAAGACTGTTCTTAAACCAAGGTACCACTGTATGTCATTTCACAGTATGCTTTAACCTTCCTACAAGACCACCACAATGGTGTATTTATTCGTTTCCCACAACTCCTAAGTTGCCACCTCCTCACACGGCAGGGCCCCTCCTTCTTTTACTTCTTCCTGTATGTCTCCCAAAATCTGATCTGAGTGGCAGATTTTGGGGAGGGAGCGCTCAGTGGGATGCAGAATGTGAGAAAAGAAACTGGAAGTAGATTTCTGCTGTGCAAGTGGGTGAACGTAACTGGGTGTTGCCCATTGATTTCTGTTTTTATTTAAATATGCTTACTGATTCACCCTTTGCTTTTAAAAATATTTTTATTTTTTCCTTGACCTGCAGTCTTAATGTTGGGAAACCAGTCTGAGTGCCCTGTGGGCAGAAAATCAGGAATAAAGCCCCTTCCTTCCTTTATTTCTTTTGCTGGGGGAAGAGTTAGTAAATCTCCTCCCCCAGGCTTAAGAAAAATCATTTTCCTTTAGTACATTCATTGTTCCTCTGTGTAGTTGAGCACAGCTTACACATATGGGATTTATTTATTTATCAGTATATATCCTGCCTTTTGGTCCTAAAAAAGGGCCTACAAGACAGCTCACAACAATAAAAATTTTTTTGTTACAAAACCATCATAAAACAACAGAGCCATAGGATAGAAATACAGCAGAGGGTCTGAGATTCTAAGATGGCTCCCAAGTTGTTTGCCATGCAAGCAACGTACAGGGCAAAGATGACTGTTTAGCCTTAATATAAGAAATTTATACAATGTGCGTTTCTTCTTAGCTGCCCTGAGCCTGGTTTTCTGAACCAGGAAGGGCGGGGTATAAATAAAAAATTATTATTATTATTTCTCTGGGCAAAATGGACACCCACTACAGTTTTCTACTGCACACCATTTATAAAACTTCCACTCAACCTATAGTGCAATAGTCTTGAGGGCAAGAGCATAATCTGCAACTCTGCAAGGAGAGAGAGAGAGAGATAAATGTTGTTGTTTTTTTTCATTTGGGTTACAGCAAGCACTGATTTGGAAACCTTGCCTTAGGTTGAATTGCTTGGCAGCCCAGGACCACCATCCGTCTTACTAAAGCTTGTGTCGGAAGGAACGTGCCATCGCTATCCACCATCCAGGAATGAAAACATTATCATTCATAAATACATATAAAGCTGACATTTCTATGAGCAACACAGCTTAGTGAATCATGCGTGCAGAGACACCTGATCTATAAGAACTTGGTGTCTCTTTGGGGAGTGAGAAAAGCTGCCAAGAATCAGGACAGCAGAAGAAATGTGGGCTGCTAAAACGTCCCTGTTTGTTAGGAAAACCTGATAACAGCTGAGTGGAAAGGAGCCAGCGAAAAGCATAAAGCACAGCCGTGGTAGAGCCCAACCTGGTTTTGACCAATCTTCCTGTTGATTGAAGCAGAAATGGAGACAGTGGTGCCCTAAAGTCAGGACTTTGGAGCAGAACTTCAGGGCCCCACTCAGCAGAAGGAGCCGGAAAAGCCCCAAACACAGTTGTTGTTCTTGCCGTTGTTTAGTCATTTAGTCGTGTCCGACTCTTTGTGACCCCATGGACCAGAGCACGCCAGGCACTCCTGTCTTCCACTGCCTCCCGCAGCTTGGTCAAACGCATGCTGGTAGCTTCGAGAACTCTGTCCAACCATCTCGTCCTCTGTCGTCCCCTTCTCCTTGTGCCCTCCATCTTTCCCAACATCAGGGGCTTTTCCAGGGAGTCTTCTCTTCTCATGAGGTGGCCAAAGTATTAGAGTCTCAGCTTCAGGATTTGTCCTTCCAGTGAGCACTCAGGGCTGATTTCCTTAAGAATGGATAAGAATGGATAGGACTCTCAAGAGTCTCCTCCAGCACCATAATTCAAAAGCATCAATTCTTTGGCGATCAGCCTTCTTTATGGTCCAGCTCTCACTTCCATACATCACTACTGGGAAAACCATAGCTTTAACTATACGGACCTTTGTTGGCAAGGTGATGTCTCTGCTTTTTAAGATGCTGTCTAGGTTGGTCATTGCTTTTCTCCCAAGAAGCAGGCGTCTTTTAATTTCGTGGCTGCTGTCACCATCTGCACTGATCACGGAGCCCAAGAAAGTAAAATCTCTCACTGCCTCCATTTCTTCCCCTTCTATTTGCCAGGAGGTGATGGGCCCAGTGGCCATGATCTTCGTTTTTTTGATGTTGAGCTTCAAACCATATTTTGCGCTCTCCACTAGCTAACTGCATTTAGAAGTGAAGAAATGCACATTAGCATCTAAAGAGCAGGGCTGGATCTACATCAACGTGTTTAACGTTATTTCCTCCTATTAGAACGGTATTAGATATGTTGTTTAAAAATGTTGCAGGGCATACTTGTTAATTAAAACGTGTTTTACCTTGGTTTTTTCCGTCAAATGTCTTCTTCTTTGGCGATCACCCGTAGCCGAGTAAGATTGTCTTCCTGTTTTAACAGTGAGTCCATAAGTGGCTGTGGAGGCCAATTCTGGATCCACATGCCCTTCCACGGTGGGGACATAGGTTTCTGGGCAGGAGTTGATCATGGTGAGGGTTTGCCAAGCGTGCCTTCCTCTTAGCATGTTTCTCCCTTGCGTTCTGAGTTCGAGTGTCTTCAAAGCCCATGACACCTCTGGTAAAGGCTGTTCTCCAACTGGAGCTCTCGCAGGCCAGTTGTCAGTGTTTATACTGTATTTTTTAAGATTTGCCTTGAGAGAGTCTTTGAACCTCTTTTGTTGACCACCAGCATTACGCTTTCTATTTTAAAGTTCAGAATAGAGTAGTTGCTTTGGAAGACGATAATCAAGCATCCACACAACATGACCAGTCCAACAAAGTTGATGTTGAAGAATCGTCAAATGTAAGTAATATCTGGCCACACTATTTTCCAAAACGCTGTTTTTTCCCCTGACGCTGGTGGCTGGTCGCTCTGCTCTTCCCTCCAGTGCTACGTTTTAATTCTCCCTCCCTCCCTCCCTGTCCTTTGTTATCTACACATGTTATTTGAACAGCACCCCTCGAATACCACTGGTAAAATGCCACATAGGGACATATGAGCAGTGTTTCACTGATATAGCAGCATAAAATGATTAAAAATTAAGCAATTAAAAAGACAAGCTAATAACACATTATGAATGTAAGAAGTAGGATGTCATGTGTCTTAACCCTTCCTTAATGTTAAAAACCATGAGTGTATATCTGCCCCAGGACCCCTTAAGGCAGCTACACCCAGTCAAAAGTTAGATGTTTATACCACTGAACAGAGAGCCCAATATTCTGCCTTATACTTCATCCTTTGAGGACTGCCTTGATAAGGAAAATGTACCCACCCTGTGGAACGCCCTCCCATCAGATATCAAGGAAATAAACAACTACCTGAATTTTAGAAGACATTTGAAGGCAACCCTGTTAAGGGAAGTTTTTAATGTTTGATATTTTATCATGTTTTTAATATTCTGTTGGGAGCCGCCCAGAGTGGCTGGGGAGACCCAGCCAGATGGGCGGGGTATAAATAAATTGTTGTTGTTTTTGTTTTTGTTTTTGTTACCATGCATGGAGGTGCTAGAGAAGCATTATTACCTGTTTAAAGGTAAAGGGACCCCTGACTATTAGGTCCAGTCATGGCTGACTCTGGGGTTGCGGCACTCATCTCGCTTTATTGGCCGAGGGAGCCGGTGTACAGCTTCCGGGTCATGTGGCCAGCATGACTAAGCCACTTCTGGCGAACCAGAGCAGCGCACGGAAATGCCATTTACCTTCCCGCCGGAGCGGTACCTATTTATCTACTTGCACTTTGACGTGCTTTCGAACTGCTAAGTTGGCAGGAGCAGGGACCGAGCAACGGGAGCTCACCCTGTCTCGGGGATTCGAACTGCTGACCTTCTGATTGGCAAGTCCTAGGCTCTATGGTTTAACCCACAGCACCACCTGCGTCCCTTATTACCTGTTTACTTGGTGTTTATTTATAGAGTGTTGGTCACCTGCAGGATCTGTTTCACCTTGTGCAGGTGTGGTTCACCCGGTCTTGGGAGGAACTTGCATTCTGTAGGAGATATTATTTTGTGAAAGGGTCATTTGCTGTGGACAGCACACTTGCATACAACGTCACAGAGAATCATGAAGGATGGCTTTTCCAGAGCTTCAGTGCCAGCACCAACATCACTCCTTGCCCCAGTTCCCCAACCCAATTAGCCTGCCCAGATCTATTTCCCCGCTGTGCACTGTGTGTGCTGGGAAATCATGACCGATGAAGCAATTTGATCTCTGAGCCCAGTTAAGGAACACAAAGTCTACAATCAGAATGATAAATTGGACCCGCCACTTGATTAGGAGCCAGGTGCGTGATTCATGTGCTATGCGCTGATTAAGTGCATCTAATAGTGATGAGTGAATCTCCACATATTTGGATGGGGATGATAATCAGCTTGGGTGCATGTCCAAGGCATGGAGAGGGAGTGGGGTGCTTTAGCATCCCTGAGCTAGAAATCATACAGGACTGGAGCGCATTGTGATGTTTGTGGATCATGCTGAGCCCAGCTCATAAATACTTGTGGTATTTCAACTATTTTGGTTCCAGTACTGGCTACGTGGGCCCAGTCTGTGGAAGCATATAGAACTAGCTAACTAGCTAATGAAAAGTGAATATCTTTTGAATCATAGGATCATAGAGAGTCCACCACCTCTCATGGGAGTCTGTTCCACTGCCGAACACCTCTTACTGTCAGAAAGTTTTTCCGAATGTTTCATCGGAATCTCCTTCCTTGTCACTTGAAGCCATTGGTTCAATCCTAGCAAGAGCAGAGAAGGAGAAAACAAGCACGTTCCGTCTTCCATGTGACGGACCTTGAGATATTTGAAGATGTCTATCATATCTCCTCTCAGTCTCCTCTTTTCCAGGCTAAACATACCCAGCCCTTTCAAGCGCTCCTCGTAAGGCTTAGTTTTCATAATGTTTGTATAGAGATGCAAACTTAGAAATGATTTTGACCATTTAAGTAGAAAGGGCAGTGCACATCTAACCATTGTGGAGATGACTTTGCCCAGATGACCTGTGTGGGTTTGCTCTGCTGCTAAGAGTTGATGGGCACCTTCAAGGACCCCACTCTCCAATGTTATGGGTTTGTAAACATGGCTGGGACAGGGCAGCCCTTCAAATGGAGGACTATCCTTTGGAAAGTACGACACATGGCCACCTGGACTTATGCATGAATACCCTTTACGCCAGTGGCATAGCGTGGACTGCCAGTGCCCAGGGAGGGAAACAGAGTACACATGCACATTCAACTGCCTAATAGTGTCCACGTCACCTAGCAGATTCCAGACACATAGATAAGAAAAGAAGAGTTGTTCTGTTGTCTGGAGAGGTTACTTTCTGGTTCACATGGAGAAGCTGTTTGCAACAGAGTCCAGTGACAGAAGCATGCAGCTGTATTGAGGCAGCACTGGGTGTTGAAATTTTGTGCCCCCTAACAATTTTGCTTTTTCCAATTTTGCTTTCCCAGTACTGATGTATGGAAGTGAGAGCTGGACCATAAAGAAGGCTGATCGCCGAAGAACTGATGCTTTTGAATTATGGTGCTGGAGGAGACTCTTGAGAGTCCCATGGACTGCAAGAAGATCAAACCTATCCATTCTTAAGGAAATCAGCCCTGAGTGCTCACCGGAAGGACAGATCGTGAAGCTGAGGCTCCAGTACTTTGGCCACCTCATGAGAAGAGAAGGCTCTCTGGAAAAGACCCTGATGTTGGGAAAGATGGAGGGCACAAGGAGAAGGGGACAACAGAGGATGAGATGGTTGGACAGTGTTCTCGAAGCTACCAACGTGAGTTTGACCAAACTGTGGGAGGCAGTGGAAGACAGGAGTGCCTGGCGTGCTCTGGTTCATGGGGTCACGAAGAGTCGGACACGACTAAATGACTAAACAACAACAACAAACAATTTTGCACCCTGGGCAACTGCTCCTATGGCCTCTCCCAAGCTAGGCCACTCTGCTTTACCCTCTGTGTGCTATCAGTAGGTGCAGGACGTTTTCCAAAAACAGCAAAGGAAATAAAGTATGAAAGCAAGCATTTTTTAAAAAATACAACTAGTGCAACATATTGCTTTTACCTGCTCTGTACGTTTCAAAAGAAGCAATGGTGCAGATCGAAATGTTTCCCCTGCACTTTCATTCCTAGGTACTTTTCTTTAAAGAAGCATGGCTAACTGGAAGCATTTTTAGACTTACTGGACTTTGACTCCATGTAAATCAAACAGTTGGCGAATCAGTTGGCTTGCAGTGCGTGGTCAGGAGATGAATCGGCAATGGTGCAGTGCAGCTGGCTCATATTTAATGTACAGATACAGTGTGCTTGTAATTGCTAGCTAGACAGCCAATAATGTAGTTTTGGCAGAATTTTGAACCAGATGTTTTAAATAAAGAATAGACCGAATAAGCTGACTTTCATAAATTTTGTTGTCTACACCATTTTATGGGTCATTCTCAGCTGCTCCGTTTATCCAAGGAGGGCAGATAGATAATTTGGGATTTCTTCGGGTTTTCTCAGAAAGATTTGGTATTATTAGCAGATGTCTTAGAGCAAAAGTGTATGATGGACAGTGAGCTCGGGGACAGCTCCCCACACCACTGCCTGCCCAGTTGGTTGGAGCTAGTTTTCCGAACCAAGCACGCTGGGGATATTTATTTATGACAGTCCAGCTCTACTACATGGGGGTGGGGAAACAAAACATCCTTTATTGAACAGATTTTCCACAGGACCCAGAATGACACACATTTGTACAAGCTGGGAGTGCTTGTTCTGCGGGTTTTGCTAGAAATTATCATCAGGAGGCAGGAATGGGCAGAGATTGAGGCACAGCTGTGAAGCAAAGCAAATGGGGAGCTCAGTTGTGATTCATTGCTTCTTTGGAAGTGGGTTGAACCAGAATGTGCTGAGTTTCTATCTAGTTCATCATTCCCGTGGTCCACCATAAAAAGGCAACTCAGATCAACATAAGTCTCTCTTTCTCTCTCTCTCTCTCTCTCTCTCTCTCTCTCTCTCTCTCTCTCTCACACACACACACACACACACAGATGGTTGTGTGCATTGAGCCAATTGCCATTTCTTTTGCCATTGTGTCAGATTTTGACTTAAAATGACAAATGAGGGCAAGAGGACAGACATATTGCTTTAAGAGGAATAGTAGAGATTTGCTAGCATGGTGACTATCATGGCCTTCAAAACTCATTCTTCATTATGGCTGGGATATTGTTTAAATGCCATATTCAGTGAAGTATGATTGTAATTTGATATATTGGATTGCAGTGGTTATTTCATTCTGCAACTCTGTTTTACTTCCCCCACCTTCCCCCCCCCTTTGTTACTTTTCTGTTTTTCCATTATCTACATATTTTTAAGAATGTACACATTTTTGCAAGCAATTACCCCCAATATAATGCATTTTTCTATGCTATTTTTGCTAATACCTTCCTTTTTATGCACAGCTTCACCTAATATGTACATTTTGGTAAGCACTGTTTTGTTGGAGAGCAGCATCGCAAAATTCACATCATTGCAACATTTGAAGGGTGGCTCTGTCTCAGTTTACATGTTGTTGCAGAAGCTGTGAATTTGATTGGTTTGGCTTTAAATGCGTACTGAATTGAATTTATCCTCCACTTCCCATATTTATCCTTGAAATTTAGGACTTATATCTCCTTTCCCACCCCTTCTTTTGGTATGTTTGGTGTGCAAACAGCATGAAACACCTTGCATAATGCTAAATGCTAAGAGAGAACTATGGTGGGTTTTTTTTGTTTTTTTTTAAAAACTTTTTATTGAAAGATTTTCTTGGGTAACAAAAGTACCTACAGAGTCTCTGTTTTCAATACATAGATCTACAGTAAGGTTACCAGATTTTTTTTCAATGAATCCGGGGAGACTTTTCAACTTCAATGGATTTTGTATGGGGACTGATTTGTAAATCCGGGGATTGTCCCCGGGAAACGGGGGCGTATGGTAACCTTACTCTGATTGGCAGCATGAAGCCTCCCTTCACAGCTTAGTTGCTGGGGTCAGGGAAGGTGGAGGCAGCCCGGAAGCTGCGTCTTAGAGCCCTTGCACCACCATCATATGGGGACTTCCAAGCAGCTCCTGAAGCCAGCCAGAGCCAACTGCTCCAGGCTGCTGAGACTGCTGCTGTTGTGTTTCCTGGGGAGATTAGATGAAATCCGGAGACATTCCAGGGATGGAATTTGTCCGGGGACTTATTCGCAAATCCAGGGACTGTCTGGTAACCCTAATCTACAGATCAGTTACATTTGAGGTGAGACACTACTGTTTGAGGCAGTTGGGGGAGAAGACAGGTGGATAGAGAGAGCAGGGGAGATAGTAATTTTTCATTCTTCGACATAATGCATGTGTGTGGTAATATATACTTATTTATATACTGCCGACTCACAAACTATTAGGACACTGTACAGCAATATAAAAACATTTTGAAAACATTAACAGCAGTACAGAACCATCATTAAAATATTGGCTATTATAAGGGTATTGTTTCTATTCTGTCTTTCGTCATACCATATACTGCCTTTTAGGCCACAGTTTAGTTTACCTATGAATTTTCACTGGACCAGAGTCTGCATGGCTAGCTACCATGGTCCTAGCAGCACATTGACAGGGCTATGCCCAAGGCCAGTTCCTCACAAGTGGGCATGACCCTTCTGAGACCAAGGCAAGGATGTAGCAGCTAGAACTGTGCAAAGGCAGCCTCAGAGCTGGGACTCGGCAACATTAGAAAAAACAAAACACTGTGACACCGGATGACACTGTAAAAGCTGAAATCGGAACTCTATTAAACTTTCCACTGTGAGCTTTAAAACAGTTCCCCCGCAGAGTGTTTTCAGAGCGGTTTTTTAAAAAAATAGCTGTGTAGATGCAGCCCTGGTCTAGTCAGGATTGGACATAAGAGCTGGTGTCATGGGCAAATGGGAGTGGTAACCAGGCAGGCAGACAGGAGCTACCCAAGAGTGAGGCCTACGAGGAGCCGTTGCCTTAGCAAAGGTCATGCAGAGACTGAGATGTTTTATTCTAATATTGCCAGATTCACCTCTTCCTGATAATCAGCACCTGATGCCTCTGGAGTGGTCCCTTCCTCCTGCTCCTGCCAACCTAGCGGAAGGTCGGTGGTTCGAATCCGCAAGATGAAGTGAGCTCCTGTTTCTCTGTCCCAGCCCCTGCCAACCTAGCAGATCGAAAGCACACCAGTGCGTGTAGATAAATAGGTACTGCTGTGGCGGGAAGGTAAATGGCGTTTCTGTGCGCTCTGGTTTCTGTCACAGTGTCCCATTGCGCCAGAAGCGGTTTAGTCATGCTGGCCACATGACCCAGAAAGCTGTCTGTAGGCAAACGCCAGCTCCCTTGGCCTGAAAGTGAGATTAGCGCCGCACCCCATAGTCATCTTTGACTGGACTTAACCATCCAGGGGTCCTTTACCTTTACCTTACCTGCAAGGTCAAGGTCAGCTGGCGCACTGCTGACATCTGTTTTGGGTTCCTTTTAGCCAGACACCCCTGCCTAGTGCACCAAAAGGCACCTGTTGGATAGATCTAAGAGCCATTTTAATTGGGTATCGAGGCCCCATGACCACACTGTTCCCTAAGGTGCAAATAACTAGACAACACACAGCATATTGGTTTGGTTACAGATGTGAGGTTTGGCCATAGGCATTGTGATAAGCAATTGCATGTCATTCCCACCCGTCTGCTGGGAGAGTTTCTAAGGGTGAAGCCAGCAGAGAGGGGGATGCCCTATGACCTTATCAAATCAGGGTGTCCCCAAAGTGGTCCTCCTTGGAAGAATGGTATGGCCCTAGCCCCCACCTGGGCATTGCACAGGAGCTACTCCTCCCGGATCCTTTTAAGAGGCTACCCTTACCTGTGGAGGGGCAGGCGGAGGTCACAACCTTCCTTCCAACTAAGACTAGGCTTGTCCAATGTCTATCCACCTTACAAAGTTGTGACGATTGTTATGAGGTAGGCGAAAACCCAAATGGCGGTGCCATTTTGCCAGATGTGGAAAATTCTGGCCCGGCCCCAAAAATACGGTGACTGACATTGTCCACAGCAAGGTCGTACCATCTGCACAAAAAATCCTAAACTGAGGGAGGGTGGGTGGGAGAACCAGTGCGGCGAGAGAGAAGGCAAAAGGCCCTTGGTCCCATGCACCCAGGGAAACGCCCCCTAATTCCTGCCACCATTGGCCAATTTGACGGCAGGAGAATGATCTGGCCTGCATAGGCTGGTTAAGAGGGGAGGCCTGGGGCCCACCCACAAAGTCACCCACCTGAGAAGGGGTGCACGGACCTACTTGCCTTTGAGATAGCATCACTCTAGAGGTATTGTATGGAACGTGGGTGGCACTGTGGGTTAAACCACAGAGCCTGGGACTTGCCACTCAGAAGGTTGGAGGTTCGAATCCCTGCAACAGGGTGAGCTCCCGTTGCTCGGTCCCTGCTCCTGCCAACCTAGCAGTTCGAAAGCACGTCAAAGTGCAAGTAGATAAATAGGTACCACTCCGGCAGGAAGGTAAACGGCGTTTCCGTGCGCTGCTCTGGTTCGCCAGAAGCAGCTTAGTCATGCTGGCCACATGACCCGGAAGCTGTACGCCGGCTCCCTCGGCCAGTAAAGTGAGATGAGCGCTGCAGCCCCAGAGTCGGCCACGACTGGACCTAATGGTCAGGGGTCCCTTTACCTGTAGGGGTATTGTGAGAAATTAAAATGGCATCCCTCAGTTACCTGGCACAGTCGCCACTGCCTGCCTTCTTTGTTTAGGAAGCCCACCATGGGCCCTTTGGCCTCAAACTCAGAGTCTGCCCTGTGTTTTCTGGTTCGTGTAATTGTACACCACCCCTCTGACAACATGTGTGGCATGATACACACTTGCAGATGTCTCCGTTCCCCCCCGGAGAGGAACTCTGTGCGCTACCACAAACATCCAAAACAATTCCATCCTTTGCTCAAGTCATGGAAACAGCGGTCGACCTCTTTCATTACACGGTGCTATTTTTATTTTATCTTTTGCCGCGCACTGGAAGGCAGGTAGTCGGAGCCACCTCATTCCCACAGATTCGCTCAGACATATAAGGCTGCGCGTTTTCGGAATGCTGCTATTTGCTTTGGCAGGAGTGGCAGCTGCTTGGACGGCTTCCAAAGGCACCGTGTGATGGACATGCAATCAGCATGTAGACCACTGCGGCACATAACTGTGGCGATGTAAACATGACCCCCGGTCTTGTCGGTCTGTTTTGGATCATGCATCACTCCAGCATCCTGGAACTTTATGGAACTCTACCTAGCATTTCTTTCTCTCTCCCCCCCCCCCCATTAGTTAGCTTGGCCATGAATCTGAATTATTTCTTAATAGCTACATCAGTTGGCAGTTAAGATCATTCCCACCCCCCCTTTTCTTAAAAAAAGCACATTCTTGCTCCATGTCAGTGATATATTCACTGTAATAGTGCTCCTTTCATTTAGAACTGGCCACTGTTGCCAAAGTTCAAAGAAACCACAGCTATTTTAAATGGTTATGTATCAGATGCAGAGTCCATTTGGTCAAATTTGCTGGTTTGTTTTTTTGTAGAGGGAAATTCGTTGTGGTTTCTGGGCAGAAAAAAGACCATTTCCATCCCTTTATTGAGAAGGAATGCAAAAGAAAGACATTGATAACTCCATTGAAGGGGATTCATTTATCTGCCTAATTTTGTAATGGGGATTTTTTATTTATTTGCATGTTACAGGCATTGTTTTCAAAGACTATTAGGTGACGGGTGATGATCTGTTTGTAAAACAATGACTTTATGGATTGACTTGATGGTTAGGTATTATTTTAATTGCTTTTCTTTGTAGGTTTGGGAGTGATTGGCCCAGATGATGAAGTGGTAGTGATTGTCCTCACTTCTCCTAGAGCTCTTCGATGGAGAAAAACAATGGACACAATTTAATAAACATATCATATTACCTGCAGATTGTGCATAGTCAAGGCCAAACTACATGTTATGTTGTTCACACTTTTAAAAATGTATGCTTAAACCAGGCACTTATACTCCAAAGGAACACCAGCCGCAGGGCTGATCTTGAATGTGCTCCTCCAGATCCAAACCTGGAGTCTGCAGTAATTCCTGGGCTGCTATTCCCCCCTGCCAAAAAAACACCCCTAGTTGCAGTAATCAACCAATAGCCCCCAGGAATTAGAGCAATTCTCAGACAGGAACTGGCATGAGTTCCCAATCCAGATAAGTAGTATGTTCTGGGTCAGAGCCCTGCAGCTGTTTTATCCCCTTCAAAACAAAAGTGACCTGTTTAAGTACTTAAAACACACACACACACACACACACACACACACACACACACACCACACAGTGTAAATAACATAAGGTGTGTTTCTGAGCTTCAGAAAATGAGAGGCTGGGTGGTTCCTTTCATCCTCAAGAATAGGAGCACTTCTCAGACATTCTAGACATATAGACATGTAGGGTTTGCCCCACAGGGATCGAAAATAGCTTCAGAATGTGGCTTCTGGAAGGTATCCTTCACGTATCCTTCAGGGGAACTGTGTGCCCCTCATGTGAAAGATGGACCAGAAGAACTGAGCATCACTTTTCCCCAACCCACCATTTCTTCTCCTTTCTTCAAAGGGGTGTGCCATGCATTTGGGGTTTCCCAATTTCACCAATTTTGCTCTTTCACTTGTCAGACTGAACTGGAGTCAGTGAATGTCTTACACCATGGGTAGGCAAGCTAAGGCCCAAGGGCTGGATCCGGCTCAATTGCCTTCTCAATCTGGCTCATGAACGGTCCAGGAATCAGCATGTTTTTACATGAGTAGAATATGTCCTTTTATTCAAAATGCATTTCTGGGTTATTTGTGGGGCCTGCCTGGTGTTTTTACATGAGTAGAATGTGTGCTTTTATTTCAAATGCATCTCTGGGTTATTTGTGGGGCATAGGAATTTGTTCATTATTTTTTTCAAAATATAGTCTGGCCCCCCACAAGGTCTGAGGGACAGTGGACCGGCCCCCTGCCTTACACTATCAGTGTAGAGTCTCCTTCTCCAGCTGTGAGGGCTTGGAGGAGGGCAGTCACTGTTTCAAGACGATCCTGCAACCTGCCTGCTCTAAATCCAAGAGGCAGCAGGAGTAAGGGTAAGTCTCAGTACCTTATTTGTTCAGGAACAGCAGGCACATATAACAGAAGATCTAGCAAGTTGGTCTACACAAAAACACTACAGGGATCGCCTAGGCTTGAGCTCCTTGGGCACATATGGATCTTTGAGTTTGGAGGGTATCACTCCATCTTGTGACTTCTCTCTCCCTCCCTGGATCAGCTCCCCCCTGCCTGAGACAGAGAGAAAGCGTATACACATGCATACATCCCTCTTTCACCCAAAGGGTTCTGTACAAAAGCAGGCCCTCTATGTGTCCCTATTTCCCAGGGACAGTCCCAGATTTACAGAAGCTGTCCCAGTTTCTGATTTCATCCCAGAATGTCCTGCTTTTCCTTAGGACCTCCCTATTTTAAATGTTCCCTGTCAGGGAGCATTACCAGCACAGAATGCAGGTGCTGATGAGAAAGTCTACTTACATCTCCATCCACTTTCTCTCTCACTCGCTGAATGATCAAACCAAAGGAGATGGCTATGCCTCTAGAGCCCCAGTGACCAAGGACCCAGCAGAGGGAGGTGTCACAATGAAGGGCGTGTCACAAGGACCTCCGCAACTTAGCAACCACCAGCACTCAACTGACACTACTCTCAACTGGCACTAAGTTGGCTTTTAATCCATGTTCAGCTTTTTACAAGTATATAAAATGGAATTTATCCCTTTGCATTCAAGCTTCCGTTGTTCCTGCACCTACTGAGCATTAGCTATCTAATCTACCTCTCTGCCTCTTTTGTCCTATATTGATGAACAGCAGAAAACCAGAAATCACCCCTTGTGTAATTCATTTTATTACCCTTCTTCACTAGCAGGTCCCAGGGCAAGTTATAGCTATCTAAATTATAATTATTGTTGTTATTGTGTGACCAGGCGGCGACAGCCCCAGCCCCCAGAGATCATAAGGAAGGAATAAAGACTCTGGCAACATTATATGGAATTAAAATTAGGCCACAACTTTATTAAACTTCCAAATGTAGGAAGACCTTGGCTTAGGCCTTGGGCGTGTATTCCCTCCCAGCCCCCCAGCTGGGGGGGACTGGGGCTAATCAGGGTAAATGGGATATGGGGGTGCTCTGTGAGACGTAAGTGTAGCAGGCAGCCAAGCCCATATCCCCGCACACTGGGTAGTTCACTGATGACCTTTCAGTGTATAGCCAGTGACACCCAAAATATAACCTCTTTAAGAGGGGAACATTATTATTACTGTTGTTATTAATTAAATTTGTATACCCACAGCTTTCAGGGCAGTTCACAGGATAAGATCACAATATCAAAATACAAAGTACATAATAAAAACAAAAGCAGCCCAATAACCCCCCCCCCCAACACAAAAGGGCATTGGGTGTCAACAGGGCAAGTCTTGAAAATACAACTCTCTGGTATCAAAGGCCAGGTAACAGACCCACCAAGTGCCCCCATTTCCCAGGGACAGTCCCAGATCTACAGAAGCTGTCCCAGTTTCTGATTTGATCCTGGAATGTCCAGCTTTTCCTTAAGACATCCCTCTTTTCATCGGAGAAATGTTGGAGGGTATCGAGTTATGCAACCCCCGAGGAAAGGAGATAAGTAACTATACAACCTTTAGAAGACATCTGAAGCCAGCCCTGTATAGGGAAGTTTTTAAAAAACAAAATATTTAATGTTTTATTGTGTTTTTATATGTGTTGGGAGCTGCCCTGATTGGCTGAGGCAACCCAGTCGGGTGGGCAGGGTATAAATTTAACAACAAGAATAATACTAGAAGAAGAATAGGATGTCCCTATTTTCATTGGAGAACTGTTGGAGGGTAAAAGTCAGAGAATCACCCTTCCAACTTCCTCCTTCATCTCTATGTGCTTTTCAAAGGAGGCAAAGATGACCAACCTTGCCATCTCATGACTCAAAGGGCAGGGGCAGGTAGGGGGCTCAGAGAGTTCATGGGCACTAGGGGGAGACCATGGTGCCCACATTGGCTACCACTTCCTGACCAGAGCTAACTGGTCTATCCAAGGAGAAAACCACATCTACCCAAATGGGCTGCATCAATAGGAGTATAGCATCTAGATCAAGGGAAGTAATAGTGCCACTGTATTCTGCTCTGGTCAGACCTCACCTGGAGTACTGTGTCCAGTTCTGGGCACCACAGTTCAAGAAGGACACTGACAAACTGGAACGTGTCCAGAGGAGGGCAACCAAAATGGTCAAAGGCCTGGAAACGATGCCTTATGAGGAACGGCTAAGGGAGCTGGGCATGTTTAGCCTGGAGAAGAGGAGGTTAAGGGGTGATATGATAGCCATGTTCAAATATATAAAAGGATGTCACATAGAGGAGGGAGAAAGGTTGTTTTCTGCTGCTCCAGAGAAGCGGACACGGAGCAATGGATCCAAACTACAAGAAAGAAGATTCCACCTAAACATTAGGAAGAACTTCCTGACAGTAAGAGCTGTTCGACAGTGGAATTTGCTGCCAAGGAGTGTGGTGGAGTCTCCTTCTTTGGAGGTCTTTAAGCAGAGGCTTGACAACCATATGTCAGGAGTGCTCTGATGGTGTTTCCTGCTTGGCAGGGGGTTGGACTCGATGGCCCTTGTGGTCTCTTCCAACTCTATGATTCTATGATTCTATGATTCAAACAGGATTGAGATCTGCTGTTATAGTCAAGAGCTGTTCTTAAGAGGCATGTCTGAATATCACACCACCCTGCCTCTGTACATGGATGTGTGCACCATTGCCTGTCAGGGGCTGGACTGTAGAGGAATAGTGGGGACCGCCGCCGTCCCCCTTCCTGCACCTTCCCGAGAAGAGGAGGACAGTATAGATTTAGAACGGTGACTTGCAGAAGGTCATAGTTCAGAGGCTGCAGAGGGGAGAAGCTGGGGAATATTGGGAGAGCAGCAGGAAGAAAAAGCAGAAGGGGAGAGAGAGCTGACAGACTAGGTGTTTCTAGAAAGCATTCCTGACCCCCCCTCCCCGGACCAGGCGTGCCTTGAGAGTAGTAGAACAGAAAGCTCAGAGGCAGAAAGCACAGATTAGCTGGCGCAGGGGTGATGTATAATAGGAGGGACTGAGGAGGTGGGACTTGGAGCAATGCCATTATCTAAAGGAGACCGCATTCCTTCGTATGAATATTGTATGAATATGAATATTGTATTGTATGAATATTGAATAAACTACTTGGTAAGAAGGAACGCGGGTGGTGCTGTGGGTTAAACCACAGAGCCTAGAACTTGCCGATCAGAAGGTTGGCGGTTCGAATCCCCGCAACGGGGTGAGCTCCCGTTGCTCGGTCCCTGCTCCTACCAACCTAGCAGTTCGAAAGCAAGTCAAAGTGCTATTAGATAAATAGGTACCGCTCCGGCGGGAAGGTAAACAGTGTTTCCGTGTGCTGCTCTGGTTCACCAGAAACGCTTAGTCGTGCTGGCCACATGACCTGGAAGCTGTACGCCGGCTCCCTTGGCCAATAAAGCGAGATGAGCTCCGCAACCACAGAGTGGGTCACGACTGGACCTAATGGTCAGGGGCCCCTTTACCATTACCTTACTTGGTAAGAACTCTTCTTGTTTATCTGCTTCTTGGCATCCCATTGTGGGAGGGATAGGATTCCCTGAAGCCTGACATTGCCTTACTTTCAGCTCAGAGCAAATACCTGAGGTTTCAAGCCAGAGGTTCAAGCACATGCTTTTCCCTTGAGGGCAAGTCTTTGCCACTCTGAGTGCCACCCGGCTGCAGAACAGGCCATGAGCTTCTTCGTCAGGAAAAGCCTACATTGCTTTGAGCTATGTAGTATGGAGCAGCCATCAAATCATCAGCCAATTAATCGGTCACATACCTCTACTTAGGGATGGAGCTAGGCTGATGGATCTGTTTGCCTGCCTCTCACAAGGCAATGCTTTTCCTTGGACTTTTGTTGGCTAGGTCATGTCGATCTTGAACGATACACTGAAGCTGTGTTTGCCACAAATGAGAAATGACTGAATCCATGTCCCCTTTTGCCGGGTCTGCCAACACAGTCCAGAAGATATATCTTTTGTGTTTCCAAACTGACACACTCACACAAACACGCACAGTCACTGCCCTTTGTATTCAAATCCATTCAAAGCCTGTTCTGAACAAAATCCGCAGCGTTTTGTCCCTTGGGCAGCCAGGTGCAGTTGGAAATGTACAATAATAGCCGTGCATAAGTTGGAGCAAGCCAGTGTTAGCAGAAGTTAAGTAACTTATGGACAGTGAAAATGCAAACACTTTTTCAACAGGACATTAGCTTATGTAGATACTGGGGACTCAGACTAGCATTGAGTCCCCAAGGCCCATTATAAGTGGTTTGGCTCCACAAGTAGTTCTTTTAGCAAAGCAAAATCGATACTCCACGTTCCCTTAAAAAAAAAGAAAAATCACAAAATTTTGCAGGAGGAAAGAAAGGGAAATGATGGAAATTTCAGCAGAAGCTGAAACGGAACGAAAGAAATACATGGAGATGATGGACTTTGCCGAAATGGTGAAATTGACCGGGAGAATCAGAGACCAGGACGAGAAGAAGTTTAGGAAAGAATGGGAAGTCTATTGTAGTCTATTTAAGAGAACATTATAAACAGTTAAAAACTTTGGCAGGATTAGAGTAATACTTGTAAAAGACAAAATATAATGGAAAAGTTAATAATAGATATAACAAATTGGGGAAAAGGATAAGTTGAATAAGAAGGGATGGACAATGGAAACCAGAGAAGGGCAGGGGGAAGTCGAGGGATTCTGAGAATCCTAAATCTAAAGGTGATTGATATGTTTAAACTGAAACTTGTTGGAAATGTAAAGAAAGAGAGGGTACCTTCTCTCATATGTGGTGGATCTGCTCCAAGGTGAAAGACTTCTGGGAGAAGATTTATAATGAATTGAAAAAAATGTTGAAATATACATTTATTAAGAAACCAGAGGCCTTTCTTCTTTGAATAACAGGTTTGGAATTGCCCCCAAAAGATGTTAAATTATTTTTGTATGCCACAACTGCAGCAAGAATTTTGTTAACGAAGAATTGGAAAACACAAGAAATACCAACAGTGGAAGACTGGCAGATGAAGATGATGGACTTTTCAGAGCTAGCCGACCTGACTGGAAGAGTCCGCTACCAGGAGGAGGAGGATTACCAGGAGGAATGGACAAAATTTAAAGACTATTTAGTTAAATATGTTAAGTTAACTTAATTGGAAAAGCTTGCAAATATCAGATAGGCTTAGGATTTAAATATGTACTGTGATTAATTAAAATGTTTGATGCCAAATTTGAAAGAAAGAAAGATGTTAAGTGATTAAGTTAATTTTATAAGAACATTGGTTTTGGAAAACTTAAAATGATATACACTGAAATTCAACCAGGGGGATACGGGGAAGTCACTTAACAATGTTACTAAGATTGATGTAAATAAGGCCAGGATTTATGTTTGTTTGTGTATTTGTTTGTTTGTCTAAAAAAATTATTGGAAAATTAATAATTTCTTTTGAAAATAAATAAATAAACTGAAACTTGTTATGGAAAACTTAATAAAAATATATTTTTAAAAAAGAAATGCATGACTGTTATCTAGTGGCTGCACAATCTGAAGCTACACCATTACGCCTACCCTTCTTCTCTGCCTCCCCCTCAGTTGTTACGTCTCCTCTCCCCTTCTCTCCCCCCACGGTCTCCTCCTCTTGCCCCTTCCCTTCTCCCTACACCACCTCCCAAGGCAACCAGGGCCGTCCTGTTGCATTTTGGCTTCATCCATCACATACCCCTCCCTGAAAAAAGAGGCTTACTCCATTCGTTTGGGCAGCCGAAACCACCAAAGGTTACATTGCACGGGTCTATAAATAACATCATTTTTGGTATTTAAAGCTGAGAAGCATAAATCACGGGCATGGCTAGTGTCCGATTCAGTCCGATGAGTGTAAGGAGAGATAAAAGAGTTGCTAAATGCGTGCTTATTTACAAACTTAGGAAATGTATTTTAACCAAAGGACCCCTTGTGCTTTCCTCTTGTTGGACAGGGGTTATATCTGTAGTCCATACTTGGTGATGTGTTGCTATTATTCAACATAGTTGTGTAGTTTGTTTGGTGAGTTATCGTAGTAGGCTCCATCTAAATGAGACTTTTTGATTAATGACACTTCTATATTAAGAGCTTGGGAAATGTGCTGAGAACTGGATGGCAGAAGACCCCCTCAGGCATTTCAAGGAGTGTGTCCGGGCATAAAGGGGAAGAGGGATGCATGCAAGTTCCTCCCCAAAACTGCATGTGCATCTCAGCTCCTCCTAAACATGCAAAGGTCTCAAGGGAGATTCTGCCCATGTTCTGTTAAGTATAATTGTTTAACTCACGTAGAAATGAAAAATGTCTATGTATTGATATGGGTCTAAAATGGAAAATGGCTAAATGTGTCTTGCGAATGCTAAGGATTTTTCACAAGAGTTTTTCTAAAGGACTCTGAGCTCCTTGTTGAGTTAATGACCAACTAACTGATTATTGTTCTGTGGTAGCTAACCTGTGAGGGTTGTAGATGTAGAACATATGAGAGGTATTGGTTTGCAATCTCCATTTTGAAAGTTGTCTTTGAGTCTTGGCCTCCTAAAGCTATGGTTTTCCCAGTAGTGATGTATGGAAGTGAGAGCTGGACCATAAAGAAGGCTGATCGCCGAAGAATTGATGCTTTTGAATTATGGTGCTGGAAGAGACTCTTGAGAGTCCCATGGACTGCAAGAAGATCAAACCTCTCCATTCTTAAGGAAATCAGCCCTGAGTGCTCACTGGAAGGACAGATCCTGAAGGCTCCAATACTTTGGCCACCTCATGAGAAGAGAAGACTCCCTGCAAAAGACCTTGATGTTGCGAAAGATGGAGGGCATAAGGAGAAGGGGATGACAGAGGATGAGATGGTTGGACAGTGTTCTCGAAGCTACCAGCATGAGTTTGACCAAACTGTGGGAGGCAGTGGAAGACAGGAGTGCCTGGCATGCTCTGGTCCATGGGGTCACGAAGAGTCGGACACGACTAAACGACTAAACAACAACAACAACAACAACAACAACAATAAAGGGAGAACAAACAGCCTGGAGGCTGGAAAACAGGAGAGAGAGAGAGAGAGAGAGAGAGAGAGAGAGAGAGAGAGAGAGACTTTTGCTTACAGGTCTCTTTGGATTATTACATATTTTGTAAGATGCTGAGCCTGTGCTGGACACCACAAGATAGTGTATGGATATTTTTAATGTTTTACTTCTGTTTTGAAGAAAGTTCCACCAGTAAACATTTGAATATTATTTCCATGGGCTTGGACAATGTTTCATTTCCAAAGGAGTCACTTCTTATGCTTCCAGTCACTTCAAACTGTGCAATATTTAATATCTGCAACATGTTCAACTTGCTATGGGGCACAGTTTAGGGAGCGGACCAGATCTCACCCTTGTGGGGAAGACACCAGGTGACTTGTGCCTCTGCTCAGTTTGTTGGGCAGATGCTGTTCATGGTTGGTGGCAACTGCAATAAAAGATATATCCTGCCCCCTCTACACCAATACAGTGGTGCCCCGCAAGACGAATGCCTCGCAAAACGAAAAACGCGCAAGACGAAAGGGTTTTTCGGTTTTTGCGTCGCTTCGCAAGACGATTTTCCCTATGGGCTTGCTTCGCAAGACGAAACTTCTTGCGAGTTTTTTTTCCTTTTTCTCAAAGTGACCGCAAAGGCGAGCTCCGGTCGCGCGGCCGAGGGAAGCCCCGCTGTGGGTCGTCCAAAGTCAGCCCGAGCACGCCACTCACCTAAAAGGCATGGAGAGACGGAGGGAGCGCGCGAGGATCCCGGTGCAGTGGAGGCTCCTGCAGTAAAATAAAGGCAGTCGGCAGCCGGAGGGCTCCAGGACCCGGAGCTGCGGCGGGACCGTCGATGGCGTTGCCGGAGTCTCCTCCCTCTGGGCCTCGCTTTCTCCGCCTTCGCCGCCGCTTGCCCTGCCCGTGATCGGCTGGGCTCATCGCCCCACTCTGCAGAGCGCTGCGCAAAGGCGTGGCAGGACAGGTGTCCGGGGACGCTTTGGCTGAGCGCGCCCCGGGATCGGAGGTGCGGGGTGCTTGCTGCAGATCTTATCTTCCGGGGTTGCTGGGATGGCGGCGGTCGGGGCTTGTGTTATGTAAGCGCGTCAGGAGGGACTGCTTAAGAGGCCGGACGAGGCTTATGCAATGGCCAGATGCTCCCTAGGGGTCGAGGCTTGCGGTTGCGGGAACGAGTTTATACCTGTAGCCGCTAAGCCGCTAAGCCGCTAATAGCCGTGCTTCGCAAGACGAAAAAACTGCAAGACGAAGAGACTCGCGGAACGGATTAATTTCGTCTTTCGAGGCACCACTGTAAATGCAAACTTTTGCAACATATATTATGAAATATTATGCATTTATGCTTACATTTAATTTTTATTAGTTGCCCACTTTCTAATCCACTAAATTTGAATTTAAACTCTTAAAAAAAAAATTAAGCAATTTCAACCTAACAACTTAACAAACCATATAATCACATACATTATTTCCCCCCTTCCCTCCCCATCCCTCCCTCCCTGCCCCCATCAGGGACTTCCCTCAGCTCCTCTCTCTGATTTCTCTGCACATATTATTCTCTGCATGTTATAAAATTATCATTGTCTTATCTATCTATCTATCATGTTATCAACCAATAAATTTGTGTATGTTTATTCAATGAACTTATACTCTTTTTATTCCAACTCTTAAACTTCTTTATACCAGGGAAATTAACTGTCTGTGGGTGTGTGTTCTATACAGTTGACTTCATTGTTCTGCATTGTTGTAGTAAGGTCAAAGAGAAAAGAAACATAAAGCTTCAGAAACCAGTTGAAAGGATTTTCTTTAAATGCACAGAGCTCTTCAAGACCATGAGTACTTGCTGCTGAATAATATTTTTGCCTGGAACTAAAAGGGTATCTTACTTCAACTTTGGAGCAAAATACCAGATTTGCAAGATGTTTTGTGTTTTATCAAGCCTAAGCTCTCATTCTGCAAAGAAACATGACCCCGGCATGTTTTTTAATTGATCCTGAGGTGTCAGACATTATGCTTGTTACTGCAAGATGAATATGATTCCTCCCAAAGGTGGGGTTTTTTTGTTTTTTGTTTGCCTAAGTTTTGTAGACTGTATCTTCCAAAGATGAATTGTTCAGGTTTATAAGCCTGGCTTATATTATTTTTTCTTTCATGACAGACGAGACCAATGAGTTGGGTAGTATTTGCTCCTCAGTGAGCTAAAACACAGCACTGTGTTATCCTGGTATAAAGCCTTCCTTCCTCACTATCATGGCTCCTTGGGCAATTACTTCATTGGTAAGATTTAAATAAATACATTTCACTCTCTTTCATAAACAGAAGCTGGGCCAACAATATATTTTGTGGTCTGAGGTGAATGACAAAATGGCACCCGAGCTTTCCTCCACTCTGCATTCCATGTAGAAAAAGTGAGTAGACTTGCAGTTGAATATTACTTCAACTCAGGCTGTGGCCTAGCATTCCCTGAAGCACCTGAACAGAAGGCTAGCTTAGAGGGCTAACGGCAGCCGGCGTGGCACATGCAGCTGTGTCCACTCCCCATCCTTCAGGATCTGCCGCCTGAGGCAATTGGCTCACTCTGTCTAATGCAGTGTTTCCCAACCTTGGGTCTCCAGCTCTTTTCGGACTACAATTCCCATCATCCCTGAACACTGGTCTTGCTAGCTAGGGATGATGGGAGTTGTAGTCCAAAAACAGCTGAAGACCCAGTGTTGGGAAACACTGGTCTAATGATAAGGCCAGTCATGATTAGCTTACACAAACACTTGCCTCTATCAAACGGCACAGTTACATAATCTTTAAATCAGTATCATACTCTGCGATTGTACCTATTTCCCCTGTATTCATGGGTACCCTTGTCCCTTTTCAGTCCCTAATATTGATCCTTCTATACCGTGAGAAATATCGAAGCGGCACAAAATAATATCTATATAAACCCAAGCACAAAAATTGTGCGCTTTGTGTGAATATTCTAGTCCTCGTTGTACTGCAAGGGTAAGGATGGGACATATTGTAATGCTAAGGCTGTTAAATACACTGTTGTGGCTTGTACTGGTGGGTCTTTCTGTACACAACCAACCCAATAATTGAGGGAAACGTGGGACATACTTGAGACTAGGGGTCAGGAACTTGTGGCTTTTCAGACACTGCTAGACTACAAATCCCATTATCCCTGAGCATTAGCCACGCTAGCAGGGGAGTTGGAATCTGACAGCCTTGCTGCAGGCCACTGAAAGCAAATTCCATTAAGCTCTCCTAGAAGCACATTCTTGTATTTCTAGGGACAAAACTATTAACCCACCACCATTGAACTATGGTTTGAATGGGGTTTGATGGCAATAGTACGCCAATCTATCCAATAAACTGTTCATAAAAGATTGAGTTCTGATGGCTGACAAATCTTCTTTTACTTCTTGTTTTGTTTTGTTTCTTTACAGGTCCTTCCACTGCCCATCACCAGTTCCTACCGCCAACAGAGAAGTCAAGTTTAGGTGAAATATAAACTGGTAAAGGTACAACTAGGCAATAAATCCTTGTGATGGTGCAATGCTGGAAAGAGAAAGAAAGAAAGAAACTGGAACAGGAACAGGAAAGCAAAGGTTCATCTAATAACCATGTCATCAGTTGCAAATACGCTGTCCAGTCTGAGAGCATAACTGAATGATAGGCCAGTTCATCCCACCAAGGTTAACGAAGACAAATTGTCTCTGTATTAATGCTGTGCTCTGTCCCTCTCCTCCCACCCCAAGGGGATTCATCATCGTGGGCAAATGTCAGGCGTGGGTACCAAGAAAGGAAAGAGTAATCTAGTACAATAACTCTGTCTTGTGACACAAGCAAAGGGTTGTGGCTCAGGGGTAAATGCTGTGCAAACAAAATCCTCCCCAGTTTAATTCCTATCATCTCCTAGTGGAACTGAGAAGAGCTCCTCTCTGGATCTCTGGAAAATCACTGCCTGTCCATGGAAACAATAATGAGCTAAATGGACTGGTGTTCTGACTTGGTATGAGGAAGTTTTCTATGCGGCTGCTTGAGATTTGGCGAGTCGACTCTGTCACTACCTCAGACAGAAGTTTTATATACACAGCAGAACCACTGAGAGAACCAGCATGGTCCAAGTGGTTAGAATGCTGGAATTGGACTGGGGAGCTCCAGATTTCCACCTCCATGCACTCATGAAGCTCACTGGGTGACCTTGGACCAGTTGCGATATTGCCATCTATCCTACCTCACAAGGTTGTTGTGAGGTAACAGAAGGGCATCTGTGGTGCTGTCAGATCCTTGGAGGAAAGCTGTACAGTGGTACTTCAGGTTAAGTACTTAATTAGTTCCGGAGGTCCATTCTTAACCTGAAACTGTTCTTAACCTGAAGCACCACTTTAGCTAATGGGGCCTCCTGCTGCCGCCGCACCGCCGGAGCCCGATTTCTGTTCTCATCCTGAAGCAAAGTTCTTAACCTGAAGCACTATTTCTGGGTTAGCGGAGTCTGTAACCTGAAGCACTTGTAACCTGAAGCGTATGTAACCTGAAGCGTATGTAACTTGAGGTACCACTGTAATACAACGATCAATAAAAATGCAAGTTTGGAGAAGGAGACAAGTTCCCAGTTTTTCCTAATTCTGCTTTTGCCACAACAAGCAGAAATCATCCCCAAGCAGAACTGACGTTTATAGTGTAGAAATGGCGAGCAAATTGCCGAAAGAGAAATAATACATAGACACATTTAGCTACCCTGTAAATCTAGAGGAAAGTAAACGAGCGTTTCTTGGAAGGAGCATGTTTTGGTTTCTGGAAGAGGCACCACTAGGCATCATGTACGCAAAATCCTACGATGGTCATTGCTTTTCACAGGTCCAGGCCCGTCCTGTTGTTGAGCAGAGAGAGGTGACTGCCTCCAGCGGTCTGGCTGAGCCCCTCTGTTGGAGAACAGAGCTATATGTTCTCTGCATTCCCTAAGAAAACTTCCCTGAGGTGTAGTGGAGGAGGCTGTCCTATCACCAATGTTGAAGTAAGACTTAACTGTCCGGCAATCTGTACATGGACTGGGGTGGGTGCCATCTTGTCATCAGGTAGCTATACATCTTGGGCTGGCACCATCACAAGTCATGAAAGATCCATATGAAATTCTGGTAAAACCTAATGGGAGAGGGAGGGAGAAGGGATGGGTCCTCCTCATAGCTGTCAACTTACAGATTTGAAAATAAGGGACCAGCAGCCTTGAAAATAAGGAACCAGCAGCCAAAATAAGGGACCTGCAGCCTCACCTGTTCCAGGCACTCCAGTCTTCCTGTCCTCCTGCAGTCTGCTCAAACTCATGCTGGTAGCTTCGAGAACACTGTCCAACCAACTTTGTAACCAGAGGTTCAACTGAATAGAATCTGAATCACATGCACCACAAGGCCTATGCAGCCTCAGCTTAAGATGGCTCCCTGGCCTGGCTTTGCACTGCAAAGTTTGCAGCAGCACGTGCAAAAAATGGCGTCCAGCATTCAAAACCACCCTCAGCTTGCATTAACTAGCCACACACAAGGCATGCAAGCTCCACCCCCCAGTCGTTCTTAGACTTCTTACTGGGTGAGCAACACAGCCAAGCAACACAGTTGGAGCCTCCCTCCTCCCTGGCCAGCAGGGAGGGAGGGAGAGGAGCTGCTTCCTTTGAAATTTAAGGGACATCATTTAAGGGACATTTAAGGGACATCCATCAATAAGGGACAGCAGCGGGACATGGCGCTGGAATAAGGGACTGTCCCTTCAAATAAGGGACACTTGACAGCTATGGTCCTCCTCACTGGAAGCTTCATCCGTTGACCAAGTCACCTACAAGTTTATTTAGAAGAAAGTCAGTTGACTCCAAATGGGGCTTATTCCCAAGTATGTGTTTCACAGGATTGCAAAACCTTTTCCAAAACCTGGATCTAGTCCTACATCTTGAACTCGTTCTGATTTCTAAGAGCAGCCTTGCAGCTTTTCTAGGAGTGGGGTGGAGTTAAGCAGTCTTGCTTGCCTTTCTCCTGCCTTCCACCTTTTCCTGTAACAAGCAACACCTGTTCTGCTTGAATGTGTGGTAGCAGAAGCAAAAAGCTGAACTGAGAGTTCAGTCCATCTTTGGTATCTGTAAGGTCTTTGGAGCCAACATTTTTGCCCTGTTCGAGATGCAATTTGTTATCGGCGACTGGAAGTTGGAGGAAACATTCTTTCCCTTGGCTCAGGCAGATCGGTTCCCATTGTTTTAAATCAAGAAACCTATCTCAAATGCAAAGCATTTCTTCTTCTTCATATAAATCTGTAGAAGATCAGTTAAGATAGACAGCAAAGCATATGCTTGTAGTTGAAGTTCTGGCAGCAGATGTGATGTGCAACCGATGGTCGAGATGTTGTGGTTCAGAGTTGGAAAGCAAATAATTCCTGAGAGGAAGGATTCTACGGTCCTCGGCAGCTGATCCAGGAATAAAATAAATAAGCAATAAAAATCCACTTCCTGTTTTGAGAGTTTGCATTTCATACTGGCAAAATTCACCTACTAAATTCAATTTCATGCTTCCATAAATAAACCTGGCACCTTCTAAAATGCTTCCCCATCTGTTTTACAACTAGGAGCATTTTATTTAAAGCACCCCCAGGATTCACACCAATAAGAGGGTGTGTGTGTGTGTGTGTGTGTGTGTGTGTATTATTTGTGAAGAACACAACTTTTTAACTCAGAAAGAACACAGTAAAATAATCAAAAATTTCCTGAAATTCTCTCATAAATGAATTACCTCACAAGTATTCATGTTTTCCCCTCACTACTATTCATAGACTGTGTGGTTGGTCCTTATTTTTATAGTTTTATATACTTATGAGAGATATCTTTATTTTTATAGTGTGTAAATATTGCTCTTTTGTGCTATGTAAATTAGATTGCTTTTCGCAGATTGAGTCATCTATAAATTAGATACGAGCTTAAATAACTAAAACAGAGTACAAGAACAGAGTAAGTGAGGTATATTGACAGGCATTCACCAGTACCTTAAATTCCACAGGTTTTTCTTTCTTTAAGTTGGACATGAGGACTAAGAGACAGTCTCAAAGGCTTCATGGAAAATGAAGCAGGATTTTAACTTAAAGAGAGATGGAGACTTGTACGTGTTTGGAAGGAGTTTGAGGCGAGAGGCATCAGCAAGAACAAATGGATCTAGTCATTTGAGATCCTTCAAAGCTGGAAGTTTTTTCATATTGATTGATCGATTGATTGTATTTATAAATCATTTGTTATACAGAATTTCTAGGCAGTGTGTACATACATGTAGAAAGGAAATGCCCATAAAAACCTGTGATTAAATTTTTTTACTGCTGCTTTCCTCAGCGCTTCAGTATAGCTTTAGCATACTCAGGAATCAAAAGTTTGGTTTTGGAGGAAATGTACACTTTTTTGTGCATTCAGACATTTCCAAAACCTATACAATGGTTACAGACGCTCCAGGTTACAGACGCTTAGGTTACAGACCCCGCTAACACAGAAATAGTACCTCAGGTTAAGAACTTTGCTTCAGGATGAGAACACGGGGTGGCGCAGCGGCAGCAGGAGGCCCCATTAGCTAAAGTGGTACCTCAGGTTAAGAATAGTTTCAGGTTAAGAATGGACCTCCAGAATGAATTAAGTTCTTAATCCGAGGTACCACATTACAAAGAATAAGAACAATTAAAATTAATCCTCAAACCAGGAAGCCAGCTAGAAAGGTTTATTGAAGGAGGAAAGTCTTTGCCAAGCACTTGAAGTTCAGCAGGGAGGGGGCCTGTTTAATCTCAGTTCAACAGGATTGTGACCACAATACAGAGTGCATGACTTCTGGAAGTTATAAGCCATGCATCTTTGAACTGCTGGGGACCACTAACAGACACTCCCTCAAGATCTCAGTCATCAGACAGGTATATGAAGACCTATTATAACTATTCTTAGATCAGGACCACAAGGGTCAACTAGACAAAGCCCCTACAATTCAGCAATCTTTCACCCAGCATGGGGCTTGAACCCACAACCCTGAGATTAAGGGTCTCATGCTCTACTGACTGAACTGTCCCAGGGATTTTATACGTCACGTCTGACAAGAGCATCAGAGTTAATTCCAGAAATAAGTTGCAGCATTTTTAGCCATGCTGTGGGACATTGAGTTTTCTTTTCCAGGGATGCAGGTGGCACTGTGATCTAAACCACTGAGCCTCTTGGGCAGGCATAGGAAAACTCGGCCCTCCAGATGTTTTGGGACTACAACTCCCATCATCCCTGACCACTGGTCCTGTTAGCTAGGGATGGTGAGAATTGTAGTTCCAAAACATCTGGAGGGCTGAGTTTGCCTATGCCTGCTCTTGGGCTTGCAGATGAGAAGGTCAGTGTTTTGAATCCATGTGACAGGGTGAGCTCCTGTTGCTCTATCCCAGCTTCTGCCAATTTAGCAGTTCGAAAGCATGCCAGTGCAAGTAGATAAATAGGTACTGCTGCGGCGGGAAGGTAAATGGCGTTTCTGTGCACTCTGGTTTCTGTCACAGTGTTCTGTTGTGCCAGAAGTGGTTTAGTCATGCTGGCCACATGACACGGAAAAACTGTCTACGGACAAACACTGGCTCCCTCGGCCTGAAAGCAAGATGAGCACTGCAACCCCATAGTCGCCTTTGACTGGACTTAACCATCCAGGGGTCCTTTACCTTTACCTTTTACCTTTACAGTGGTACCTCGGGTTAAATACGATTCAGGTTGCATACACTTCAGGTTACAGATTCCACTAACCCAGAAATAGTACCTCGGGTTAAGAACTTTGCTTCAGGATGAGAACAGAAATCATGCGGTGGCAGCGGGAGGCCCCATTAGCTAAAGTGGTGCTTCAGGTTAGGAACAGTTTCAGGTTAAGAACGGACCTCTGGAACGAATTGAGTACTTAACCCGAGGTACCACTGTATTCTTTTCCAGTGGCTGAAATAATGTTTGCTTGTTTTTGTTTTATTAAAAAACTTACCTAGTTGAGCGATTAAATAATATATTTTGTCCAATTTACTCCTTCAGGATTCCATCAGGTTGGAAGTTTACAATATGAAAATGAAAGCACATAAGTCCAGGATACTGTTTTATGTCTCAAGTTCAAAAGCCAGATAAGAAAGAACAAGCAGAGCAGAGCTGACTGCTGAATATGGTATCAGCTTTGATGACTGAAATGCCCATAATAAAAGTGTGTACATTTCGGATACCATTCTGTATTTCGGTTTTGAACCCTGTACATTCTTTGATGGGTGCCAGGTAATGCAATAGCTGAAGCAAGGCCTCTCGAATACCGTACTCTAGTAGTTAATAATACAGCCTTTAAAAATATTGTTTCTCCTGGCTCCTTTTCCAACGTGTCTTGCCTTCTTTGACAACCACTCACATAGCTTTCTGCCTCTCAGCTCTCACAGCGAGTTTCTGTTATTTTGCAAACACTGAGCTAGCTTCCATCATTCATTATCAAATCCCCATCTTCACTTCCGATAGCCTTGATCTATCCATCACCCGCTTCCTTACAGTTCTCCAGCTGTTTGAACAATGCCACCTATAATGTTCCCTAATGCTGTTCACTGTCAACAATCCTTTCCCAACGCAGGTAAGAAATCTTATGTTTTTTATTTGTCTCAGGCTGGAGTGTTATTTAACTTGTCACTGAAACAAGAGTCAGACTTTTGTCTGCAAACACGGCTTGTCTTGACCTAATCTCAGCTGATGTTTCTCAATTACAGACTTTGTAACAATTACTGCGGCACTATCTGATTTTATGATTGACACAACATAGAGCTTTTTAAATTAAAAAGAGCTGTGCAAATAAATGTAGCCTTTTCACTTCCACCTCTGTGCTACAAATAACTCAGATGCCTTATTGTTTGATAGTTGTGCTATGCTCATTGCCACAAGGGTTTTCTCACTTTTATTATGCCAAAAGGCCATTTATTTTGACTCCAGGCACAGCTTTTAAACAACTGCATGCAAGAAGCCAGAGTTGCCAAATGGTAATAGCTGCAATAGCTGCAAAACAATTCTTTTTTAATGTATTACATAGGGAATCATCAATGTAATTTTGACTGTTTGTTTTTTTAAAAAACCCCAAAGTATGCTCTTTCAATTACATGGACATTAACTACTAACTAAAAAATAAATAAATGCAAATCTTCCATGTTAAATGTAAGTAGATAAATATATTAATGGTCCTGTACAATAATTCCTGCATACCCAACCCAAAATCGAATGTAACAGTATTCTTGCTTGCTGGTTGCAGGAAAGAAAACAGCTTTCTTTCTTAAGATTTGGGAACCCTTCCCCACACAAATATTCAGAAACAAGTTGGCCATAACCAGAGTGACATTTCAGTTGGAGGGAGGGAATACCCCCCCATGTTCCTCCAATGAAAATAGGGACGTCCCATTCCATAATGATCATTTTACTATTTATACCCCACACATCTTATTGGGTTGCCCTGGCACTCGGGGCAGCTTCCAACATATATAAAAACATAATAAAACATTAAACTTTTTTTTAAAAAAACCTTCCCTATACAGGATTGCCTTCAGACGGCTAGGGAGTTGGGTAACTCCATACCCTCCAACATTTCTCCAATGCAAATGGGGACATCCTAAGGAAAAGCAGGACATTCCGGGATCAAATCAGAAACCAGGACGGCTTCTCTAAATCAGGGACGTCCCTGGAAAATAGGGATACTTGGAGGGTTGGTGAGGGGAACTGGGGGCTGATAAAATATGAGTTATATTTAGGAGACACCCATGCACAGAGTTTGCTTAATCTACCTGATTGGCTGTGGAGCCAGAAAAAAAATGTACTACTGTGCACTTGAGTATGTGTAAAGGTAAAGGGACCGCTGACTTTTAGGTCCATTCGTGACCGACTCTGGGGTTGCGGCGCTCATCTCGCTTTATTGGCTGAGGGAGCTGGCATACAGCTTCCGGGTCATGTGGCCAGCATGACTAAGCCACTTCTGGCAAACCAGAGCAGCACATGGAAATACCGTTTACCTTCCCGCCAGAGCGGTACCTATTTATCTACTTGCACTTTGATGTGCTTTTGAACTGCTAGGTTGGCAGGAGCAGGGACCAAGCAATGGGAGCTCACCCTGTCGCGGGGATTCAAACCGTTGACCTTCTGATCGACAAGTCCTAGGCTCTGTGGTTTAACCCACAGCGCCACCCACGTCCCTTGAGTATGTGTAGCAAAATATAAAATACTATATGAGTAGTAACCTCATGTACAGAGGGACCTGGGTGACACATTTAGTAAGGTGCAAGATCAGGAAGTAAGGTTGCATTTCAAACAGTACACAAGAACGGGAACGAAACCCCCCCCCCCCCAACATTTTAAGGTTTGTTTCCTCCTTCTATCTTCCAGAATATGCATGGGTGGAAACATCCTTCCACTAGATGTCAGCAAAGCATTCTCTAAGCGCCAGCTGCAATTTGCTTCCAGCCTCCTGTTCCAGCTACATAACAAACTTAATAGACAAGTGTCTTCAGATAAAGCCCTTATAAGGGTAACCACTGAGGCAGACAAATGGTGAGGCTCTTTGATTTGCATTTACTGCCATTTGTGTGTGATTTATTTCCCATCAAAGTTATTTATTTTACCTTGCACTTTCCATGTTTCCTTGATAACTTCTCATTATTAAATTTTGAAAACTGATTACGCGAGCAATTCTGGTGGTTCACAATTAACTCCTGGGCCCGTTAAAATGAAGATATTGGTACAGTTTGGTATAGTGGACCGGGACTTGGGAGATCAGGATTCAAATATCTATCCAGCCATGAAGTTCACTGGTGACCTTGGGCCAGTCACTGCCTCCCAGCCTGACCTATCCCACAGGGTTGTTGCAGAAAATTTAATCAGGAGAGGGAGAGTTATGTACACTGTCTTGAGCTCATTGGAGAAAAATATGGGGTATAAATGTTGTTGTTGTTGTTGTTGTTGTCATTGTAGTAGTAGTAGTAGTAGTAGTAATATATTTATACCCTGCCCATCTGGCTGGGTTTCCCCAGCCACTCTGGGCAGCTTCCAACAGAATATTAAAAACACAATAAAACATCAAACATTAAAAACTTCCCTAAACAGGGCTGCCTTTAGATGTATTCTAGAAGTTGTATAGTTCTTTATCTCCTTGACATCCACAGGGCAGGTGCCACTACCAAGAAGGCCCTCTGCCTGGTTCCATGTAACCTCACTTCTCGCAGTGAGGGAACAGCCAGAAGGCCCTCAGAGCTGGACCAGAGTGTCTGGGCTGAACAATGGGGCTGGAGACGCTCCTTCAGGTATACTGGGCTGAGGCCATTTAATAAATAAATAGACAATTTAGGATTAGAACTGCTTGGGTGTTTTAGAAAAAGTAGCTGCACAAGTAATTGTACATAAGTCCCACTGAAATCATCTGGACTGGACATTCCATTTACTAAGCGAACCAGCTCCATCACAGGGACAAGTGAAAGAGGACACCTTCACCCGGTGTGGTTCCCCTTTATCAAATAGACAACAAAACAAGACAATGACCTACCCTCCCAATGGCATATGAAACATTATGGCTAACCTGGCCCCACAATCCTCCCCAATCACATACACAAACAAAGCACATTGCAACGAACTGAACACAACCAACTAGGCTCTGGAACCTTTACACCTCTCACAATGACAATAAACATTAAATAAAAATTCAAATAAAAGACCTACTTGTGTGATGCTGACACGATACCCTACACAAACGCTATGCAATAGAGTGAAAGAATGGTACCCTCCCATCATGGGATGTGGGTGGCGCTGTGGTCTAAACCACTGAGCTTCTTGCGCTTGCCGATCAGAAGGTCAGCAATTCGAATCGCTGTGATGGGGTGAGCTCCCGCTGCTCTGTCCCACCTCCTGCCAACCTAGCAGTTCAAAAGCACACCAGTGCAAGTAGACAAATAGGTACTGCTGTGGAGGGAAGGTAAATGGCGTTTTTGTATGCTCTGGTTTCTGTCACAGTGTCCCGTTGCACCAGAAGTGGTTTATTCATGCTGGCCACATGACCTGGAAAGCTGTCTGTGGACAAACACCAGCTCCCTCGGCCTGAAAGCGAGATGAGTTCCACAACCCCTTAGTCGCCTTTGACCAGACTGAACCGTCCAGGGGTCCTTTACCTTTACCTTCCCTTCCCATCTCTCTCTCCCCCCCACCACCACATGATATCTAGAATGACAATGTCTCATACAAAATGTAAATGAAATATGAAAAAGACTGTATAAATAAAAAATGGAGATGCTATATGTACTTTCCCCCGTTTATTTGTTTGTTTTGTAACACAAGAAAACCTCTAATAAAAGCTAATCGAAAAAATCAGAGACAGTTTGGCCATGGATTTTCATGGGAGCAGGAACATAGAAACAGATCAATTGTGTTGTGAATGTTTTGTAGGCAACAGACTACGTTATCAGATGTGACTCAGCCCTCTTAATATTTCTGATGAAAAATGCTGTTGCCTATAAAATGCAAAAAAGCTTGTAGTTACACTTTTATGTATTAACTATTTTATGTGCACACACACACACAGAGACACACACAGAAAGTGAGAGTCTTCACAGAATTAACACAGATCTTTGCAGAATTAACAATCCATCAAAAATCATATAGGAATTAAACTCTTCCGAAAACATCTGTGTTGATTTGAGATATGCTTTCCTGAAGAATTGTTGTTGATGTACAAAATAAGCACAAACCATCTATCGATAAATGAATCCAACTGTGTTTGGTGGACAGACACATGTATTTGTTCAGGCAATTGTCCATCGAGTCCAAATAACATAAAAAGTTGTCATATACCAAACCAGACCATTGGTCCATCTAGCTCACAACTGTCGACACCAGGGTGAGGAAACTTTTTTAGCCTGATGTCCATATTCCCTTCTGGTCAACCTTGCAAGGGCATCATGCCAAGTGTGGGCAGGCAAAACTGGCTAGAGCAATAGATGTGAATTTTGTCCTTCTGCAAGTGGCTAGATTCTTCATGCTCACATTTCTCCCTATCTTCCATCTAGACAAGCAAGAAGTACAGATGGCTTCTGTAAGTCCAGGACTGTCCCTGGAAAATAGGGACACTTGGAGAGTCTATCAGGGGTCAGCAGGGGACCGGTCCACTGTCCCTCAGACCTTGTGGAGGGGCCAGACTATTTTTTTTGGGGGGGGGGAACAAATTCCTATGTCCCACAAATAACCCAGAGATGCATTTTAAATAAAAGCACACATTCTACTCATGTAAAAACACCAGGCAGGCCCCACAAATAACCCAGAGATGCATTTTAAATAAAAGCACACATTCTACTCATGTAAAAACATGCTGATTCCTGGACCATCTGCAGGCCGGATTTAGAAGGCGATTGGGCTGGATCCGGCCCCCGGGCCTTAGTTTGCCTACCTATGGTCTAAGACATACACCAGATTCAGTCAAAGCTAAAACCAAATCAAGCTGATTTGGGAAGATCCAGGCTCTGACTGTGGTAGGTTGAGACAGTTCTGGATTAGGCCTCCTGGAGCAATCTGGGGGTGTCAGTAGGCAGGGCATTGGGTGGGAAGAAGGAGATGCAGGCAGCCTTTTCAAAGAGCAGGAGGAACAAGCTACAGAAGCAGACTCTAACGGAATTGAAAATGGGGTAACTCAAGACCTCAGAGGTCGCAAGAGGAGACCTAACATCAGACCAGGAAGGGGACAAGACGCAAAAAACAACAAGCCTCAGTTCCCACCCCCAGTACTACCAGTTCGTCACTCACAGTCATTGCCATGTGACGATAGTGACAGCTGATTCAGGAGTCAGTTTGAGGGGCAGCTGCAAATGAGGTATTTTCTGATTCCTTCAAATTATCAAGCAACACCAGGTATTTCAGCTGGTCCACAAATAAGTGAGTGTATGATAGTTCTCTGAATTGATATTCCTAACTTTGGTCAAGATTGTGTTACAGGTTTTTTAAATTTAAAAATGTGTCTGTCATACCCCAAATGATCCACCATTGTATGTGTACAGCTAAACTAGGGCTGAAAAGGATTAGATTCTGGACCCAGTTTCTTCAAAGCAAATCCCTTCTGATTTTGGTAAATCTTGCTTCTCAGGAACTTGAGGTTTAGTCGGGATAAGTGTGGAAAACAATCTTTGAGAAAAGGTGGAACTTACAAATTCAGCAAATCCAAATCCAAAATAGCCAATGAATCACGGCTGTGTGGTTTTTATTACAGCTTTTCTATATTACAGCAGGTTGGCTTAGCGTGAGCTTGTGCAAATATTTTCTTTGATTTCGGAGCAGATGGTTTGATACACCCAGGGTTTTACTTTGACTTTATAAGATGTAGAGATGCAGATGGGCCATTTTATAATCCATTTTATTACACCAGAGCCATGAAGAAAAAAAAGACATCCAGGAAGCACAAGCCATCCTTTTCTGTGTATGTGGGCTAGCCATGCACTTTGTGAGAGCTTCTTGTCAGGAGCAGGGACAACAGATACCTCCATGGGGAAACTGTGGCCCTCCAAATATTGTTGGATCTGTGTAAGAGCATCATGTTCATGGCAATAACAGGTTTGTTTGTTTGTGGAATTTAGATTCCTTCATTCCTCCCAAAGGAACCCCGGGCAGCAGGTTGGTGGGCCTACTAAAGGTGTCAGATGAACATCCCTGGGGAGAGCTTTCCACAAATGGGGCCACTGCAGAAAAGGCCCCGTCTTCATGTTGCCACCCTCCAGACCTCCTTGTGGAGAAGGCACATGAAGAAGGGCCTCAGAAGATGATCTCTGGGTCTGTATAGGTTCGTATGGAAAGAGGTGGTCCTTGAGGTATATAAACTTGTGGAAGCGCATGTCATTTTCTCCTTCCCCACCCCTCATTATAAATCTGGGCAGATAGCACACATACATGCAACCAAGCGCATAAATGCATACACATGAAAACGAAGCTCCATGCTCTGGATGCTATTTTACGAATCATTCTCGTATATTGCATTCATTAAGATCTCTTGAAGTAGAAAGTCCTCTTGGACTACAGAAAGGCATTGAATGCCAAAGCTGTTGGCACCCTGACATAAGGTGAGCTCACGCATAGATTTTTAATGGTGACTGACAGTGATGACTTGCCTGTGTGAAAGAGTTGTCCACAGATCAAAACCACATACAATGCTTCTCACACCCCATCACACATCATCTCAAATGCGCTTTTTAGTAAAGGCAGTTGGCACATTCAGCTGTGAACCATCTAGCGAAAAACCACCAAGCCATAAGATGGGCTTGTTCATGTGCTGTCAGAGTGGCATGAGAGTTGCCATTGCTGGATCCCATGCTGGACACTGGGCTGCTGTTTTTGGGATTTAAAGTTCCCAAATTAGCATGCAATGCAAAAAGTGAAATTCGTTGTGACAATATATTGCAATTTGAAAGCAACAGTTTTGGAATAAGAATTCTTCAAATTAATAGCAACTATAATTTGACGTTGAGGGTCACGGGTGGTGCTGTGGGTAAAACCTCAGCGCCTAGGACTTGCCGATCGCATGGTCGGCGGTTCGAATCCCCGCGGCAGGGTGCGCTCCCGTCATTCGGTCCCAGCGCCTGCCAACCTAGCAGTTCGAAAGCACCTCCGGGTGCAAGTAGATAAATAGGGACCGCTTACCAGCGGGAAGGTAAACGGCGTTCCGTGTGCTGCGCTGGCTCGCCAGATGCAGCTTGTCACGCTGGCCATGTGACCCGGAAGTGTCTGCGGACAGCGCTGGCTCCTGGCCTATAGAGTGAGATGAGCGCACAACCCTAGAGTCTGGCAAGACTGGCCCGAACGGGCAGGGGTACCTTTACCTTTACCTTATAATTTGACGTTGGCGGCTGTCTTGAGACTGAGATGTGAATTATAAGCTGCATGCAATTAAACATGCAAATTAGTTGCGGGTCCATCTTTCATGAAGAATCTGGAGTGCTCTGTGTTCCCCCAAAGTGGCAAAGTTTCTGTCATGGTATCTCTAGAACTATACAGAGGTACCTTGGGTTAAGTACTTAATGCATTCTGGAGGTCTGTTCTTAACCTGAAACTGTTCTTAACCTGAAGCACCACTTTAGCTAATGGGGCCTCCCACTGCCGCTGTGCCGCCGGAGCACGATTTCTGTTCTTATCCTGAAGCAAAGTTCTTAACCCAAGGTAATATTTCTGGCTTAGCGGAGTCTGTAACCTGAAGCGTATGTAACCCGAGGTACCACTGTACATGTGATACTAATTCTAAGGCTTTGATTGTCACTTTAAGGAAACTTAAGTGAAGTTCCTATGTCTGCAGTTGGGAAATACCTGTCTAATGTCATAATAATAGTAATAGTAATTATTATTATTATTATTATTATTATTACTATTATTAATACCCCGCCCATCTGGCTGGGTTTCCCCAGCCACTCTGGGCGGCTCCCAACAGAATATTAAAACAGAATAAAACATCAAACATTAAAAACTTCCCTGAACAGGGCTGCCTTCAGATGTCTTCTAAAAGTCAGATAGTTGTTTATTTCCTTGACATCTGATGGGAGGGCGTTCCACAGGGCGGGTGCCACCACCGAGAAGGCCCTCTGCCTGGTTCCCTGTAACCTCACCTGCAGTGAGGGAACCACCAGAAGGCCCTCAGAACTGGACCAACCCAAATGTCATAACATTGTTGCAAGCTTTTGAGTTTTCCAGAACTCTTCATCACATAATATGTAACGCAAAGCTGTGGTGGGGGTGGGGAAGGGAGAGAAGAGGATGAAGGGGGGGGGGACAAAACGGGGAAGTTTCTAATTCTGGTGTGAACTGACTGGCCGGGGGACCAGTGCCAGGTGGCTGTCATCTTATATCTCCCAAAATGCAGTGCCTGTTGTTGGCATAGAGCCTATACATTTAGAAGCCCTATGTGCAGGGGGCATTCCTCCATCCCATCTTATTAGGAGATCTGGAAAAGGCTCAGGCTGCAGTCGACGAGAAGCCGAGTCGTCGTCCAGACTTTTCTTAGATATCCCTTCCCTTCACCCAATCCCAGCGAAATAAAATACTTTCTTCTGGAAACAAATGTTCATGCCCGAAAAGCGCCTAGCGTGCGTGCCAGTAAATCATGCGTGAAGCCGATAGAAAGATACAGTTCTGTAACGCTGGACACATCTGTTAGGTGTTCATAAGCCCGCAGAAGGTTGCTGTATTGTTGCATCACTACAGGAAATATTATATCAAAAAGCTGGCTCTGCCGTTGCAGGTTGAGGAGAGATTCCAATATCTCTTCCAGATGTACAGTGTTTCGGCTCTGAAAACCTGATTGTTCCTCTGTTTCTGTGCTCCGTGGAGGCAACCCTTTACGCAGAAGGAGGGCTTTGAGGTGGGGGGGGACTCCGCTGATTCATTCTGCTACTTCTTCACCAGTTGGGAATATCCACATTTTGTTGCGGCCTGGAGAGGTATAAAAAAATATGGGCCTGCAGTTCTTTGTGAGGGCTACAGAGAGCAATGTATGTACATTACTCCCAGCATAGGTCTGGAGCTTCCGTATTCCAGCGACATAATGTTGCAAAATAGGATGAAAAAGGCATCCATCAGCAAGCCTGGAATTTTGAAAATGGATGCTTACTCTTACGACCAATGTCGAGAAATATTGGCTACGTTTAAAATCGGATGTGTTTCACTGCCACTGTTCCCACTATGACAACATGGCAAAAAAGAAGAAGTGTTGATGGAACATTGGATCTGGGCAGACAGAGGTTGCCAAGGTGATGGGGTGTGTATGTGAAGTGGCAGGAAAAGAGTGTCCTTAGCAAGGTGTGCTGGGGAAAAGAACAAAGACAGAGATCCATTTTTGGCAGGATGGCTGAAGGGAGACTGGGAGAGATGCCTTTGACTCCAGTGCTGCACTGCTGTGGGGGAACAAGCCCCTCTTGAGAAGACCATGCTGTAAGATCTGGACCCCCCTCTGTTAAGTTGTGGGTGAACATATCAGACGACACAGCGATTCTTCAAACAGCTCTTGTTTATTCACAGGCCAGAACAGAACTGAAGGGTTGAGCCAGCCTGCTTACATAGAGCTCCACTACAACGCAACTGTAACACTTTCTGTAACTATCCAATCACTGAACGTCACTTTCAATCCCTTATTTGCATATGTGGACCTGAGTGAAAACTATCTACAGTATCCCCCTGCTGGCCCAGGGTGAGAACTTTAGTACATAACACCCTCCATCCAAACACAGGTGTAAATATGTGAAGAAATCATATTGCTTAAAGCTATGACAGCCTCTGCTGCATCTTCAATTCACCAAAGAAGAACAGACCCTGGTTGAAGTCCAAGCCCCCTGAAATCCTGTGCATGGCTCAGCAAAGATTGGGGTGGCCTGTAACAGTATATTGGATGCAGGAGGTGGGTGGCGCTGTGGTCTAATCCATTGAGCCTCTTGGGCTTGCTGATCAGAAGGTTGGCAGTTCAGATCTCTGTGACGGAGTGAGCTCCTGTTGCTCTGTCCCAGCTCCTGCCAACCTAGCAGTTCGAAAGCACATCAGTGCAAGTTGATAAATAGGTACTGCTGTGGAGGGAAGGTAAACGGTATTTCCGTGCACTCTGGTTTCTGCCACAATGTTCTGTTGCACCAGAAGCGGTTTAGTCATGCTGGCCACATGACCCAGAAAGCTGTCTGTGGATAAATGCCAGCTCCCTCGGCCAGAAAGCAAGATGAGCGCCGCAACCCCATAGTCTCCTTGGACTGGACTTAACCATCCAGGGGTCCTTTATCTACCTTTTTTACCTATATTAGATGCCACTTTAGACGGAGGACCGCTGATGTGATGAAAGGCATTTGCATGTGCGGGTTTATATTTTAGCGTACCCACCATCTTGTGTTTTTTGCCCTTCTGGCACATTTGAGGTTTGTTTTCATTAGTATGGAAACCCACCAAATCTGAACAAGAGCAAACTATTTGGTGTCATAATCAGCTCATATGCATCAGATGTTTAAAAACGTCCTCGTAAAGATGGTTGTTGTTTTTTAAAAAAATGCAAGTCTACAGGTTGCTTTTGATCTTGTACCCAAAAACATTCACCCAAAAATCTGGAGGCTGTTTACTTTCCCAGCTAGCATCTGCAAATATTAATGACATTTCCCAGCAGAAAACTTTATGCATTTAAACGCCATTTTCTTTTTATTACTTTGGCCTTCTGTTTGTATTTTAATTCTCATATTTTCTCAGGCAAGTTGCAAGTTCACACAGCAAGGCAATGAGGCAAAAAGAAAGTCTGTGGCTCATGGGGTTGATTACCTGTTGGACCTTGAGTACGATCCATATTCATAACTTATAGGATCATACTTATCTCATTTGCGGCTGATTGTGAAAAATGATGGTATGGAAGAAAAACTGGTCAGCTGATCCAACTTAAGAAAATTTATGCTAGTATGTCCAGATTCTATTGGATCTGTTTATGCCTGCCTGGGGTCCATCAGAGATTCTACAAAATTCATTTCCAAATAAATTTGGCCGATAAATTTAGAGAAGATTTCTTCATATCTCCCACTTATGGCATGGGCTGCTTTGGGCTGAAAGATACATGCAGGTGTATAATAATGTGACTAAGAGACTGGAAGTCACTGGTTTGAATCTTACCTGTGCCATTTTTGCAGCCTCCCCCTCCCCATCATTGCCATTGGCAATATGGAATGGTGGGGAATAAGAAGATTTTAGCTTAAACTTTCATCCACATCTTCTTTGATCATTCATTTGGGGTGTGAGGACAAAATAATGTCTCTGCAAGCAAATATAGGGCAGGGAAGAAATATCCCTGATTTCTTCCCCCATGCTTATTTCCATGATCTTAGTGAAGTAGCTAAGGGCTGTTTTGGGGTTTTTGAAAAGTTGTGTTAACATTACAAAGAACCCCCTTTGTAGCTTCTTGCTGGCTGCACTTCCTCAAAAATGGCGCAGTGTTGTGTTGCATCACTGCTCCCAAGACATTCCAGAAAGTGCAGCAGATAATGGTGAGAAGCCATCTCTTTCTGCAGGCTTCCATGAGCTGAACCTATGGGTGTCACGGCCCGGGTTATGGGCAGTTGGAGTCCCGGCTTGGTACGCTGGGACCGGGGTAGAGGTCGGGAAGCAGGAATCAGGAGTCCAGGATCAGCAGTCCAGGGGTCAGGAAGCCAAGAGTCCACGAATCAGGAAACCAGGAGTCAGGAAGCCAAGCGTCCGCGGGTCAGGAAACCAGGAGTCAGGAAACCAAGGGTCCAAGAGTCAGGATACCAGGAGTCAGGAAGCCAAGGGTCCAAGAGTCAGGATACCAGGAGTCAGGAAGCTGAAGCACAGCTAGGTTGGTAGTGTGTTGCTGTGGCAAAGAGCCAGAAGGAAATGCTGGTCTTATATATCCTTCCCGGCCCTTGCCAAAAAGTGCTACAAGTCTTCTGTCAAGCCTCACCTGTGCAGCCACACCTTGCCCTTCCAGGCCAAACTCAGGAAGGCCCTAGTCCTGCGAGGCCCTACCAGTCACAGGGCCTGGCTCCTGCATGCACTCCTGACACTGGGAGTGCCTTGGGAATTATACCCTGCCACTCCCAAGGCATTTCAGGAAATGCAGCAGGAGGCAGGGCAAGCTCTCTGTAGTTGGCCACATTCCCTGGAGCACTTTGGGAGCGATGTGACATCACGTCGCATCATGTGCATTGTGTCTGAAGAAGCATGGCTGGCAGGAAGTAGGAGGAAGTGCCACACACCATGTGCAGTGTGGTGCTAGATACAAACAAAGGAACTTTAATGCATGGAGGGATCCCTAAACTGGCCCATATCATCTCATAAGGTTATGGAACGTCCTCCATCAAAAAAGGTAGTTCACATAATTCCTACCCCGGACGACAATGGTGCACAAAACCACACCCCTAAATGTTGGGGAAACTGGAGGGAGGATTGCAGCACCAGCAATAATAATAATAATAATAATAATAATAATAATAATAATAATACTGAATTTATAGCATAGTTTTAAGGATTATAATAACGACATTATGTGTGGGGTGTGCATTGAGCACCTGAAAGTGGTGTACAAATGAATGTCATGCGCCTCACTCTGCCTGGTTGGGAGCACCACACCAAAATAAATCAGCCACACATGGTATGTGTAGAATTACTCTAGGTCTGCAATCCTGCATCCATTTCCTTCCATGCACGTTTATTGGATTTCAGGGTGAGGTTTTGTGGTCAAAGACCCATACATTTTGCAACTGGTGACTGCGCTGCGTTGCAGCACACCCCAACAACCCATTAGCAGACTACAATACTAACAAGGGAAGGAGGGACTCACGTTTATTCACTTCCAGAAAAGAATCTGATTTAAAAAGGAGATGTGTGCTCTCCAACAAAGGTGACAAACCATAGAAGGATTTGAAAACAAAACAAACCACACGCATGTGGATAAACTCATCCTGCGTTTCAAGTTAGGCTCTTAGTTTTGCAAGCAGGGAATCTGACTGTTTGTGAGTGCATCCTTAAGTACATAATAGGTTATGAGGACGCTGTATAAACAGAGCGGCTGTATTTTAAAATTAAATATTAAATTAATCATTTCTATCAGCTCCAGACCGCAAGGAACAGTTGCTCTCTAATAGTTAAATGCCATTTAGATTTCAAGGGCTTTGATTTATTGGAAGAAACCTGCTGGGCAGAACATACTGTGGAGCTGATTAATGTCAGTTTCTGTCATCAGTTTCCACTTAGATTCTTGGCCAGCTCCGATATCTCCTCCCTTAAGGATCCAGAAAGAATTCAAGGCCTGATCCAAGAGCCTTTGCTGGCATGGGGTTTGCAGAATGTGGTGCTTGCAAAATCAAGAAGATGAATGGAAGTGGAATTTCATGTTCTCCACCGGACTTGTTTATGTAACTCATTTCTCTGGAGAAAGCTGTCCAACACTGGGACCACACCAGCAAGGGAAACAAATCAATAGCATGTTCACTGGGTTTGTTACAGATGTCTTGCATTTCCTTCACCGCTTTTATATGCTCCCTCGTAGGTTGTCAAAGTAGAAAATGTCTAGAGTAAGAACGCAGAGCTACTATTGCTGTCTAGATTTACATTCATCACTGGACTCGTACGTTTCCTCTTACAAATCAGTTGATTGTAAATGCTGATAAGATGAATAGACATCCGTTGCCTAAACTGAGTTAGTAAAAGAAAGAAGGGAGAGTTCTTTATGATTTGAAGTGTCGGGCTTCGTTAGATGTGTGCGCATGTTGTCTGAAAGTATTGGTTTTTCTTAAATATTATCTGTGCATACTTCTGCTCCTTATTCTTATTCGTTTACATGAAACTTAAGTTCTTAACTATATCAGGATGGCGTAATGTGGAAATAAGAGTCCCATCCTGCTATCAGTGAAATGTGAGCAGTAGTCTTATGGCATAGGACAAGTAAAGCTGATACGAAACAGAACATGCTAAACTCTGTCAATAGTTCACTCGACTGCCAAGAAACTGAATGAATCTGGGAAACGGGAGAGTGTTTGCCATGGGTGAAAAAGTTTGAAAAACTCTCTGGTAGTGATAACAATGTTGTTGCTTTTACCAAGTATATAGTGACTGGACAAAGTCCATGCTTGAAAGGAACTGTGCAACAATTGGCACACCCATTGACAATATTCATCTCTAAACAATCAAGCTGGTATTTGGTCACAGATGAGTATTTTTTGCCTGGAGGCTGTGTCGTAAAGTTGCAGACTTTGAAGCCCTGTACAAACACAACATTATTTGAGCAGCGGGACCTCTCAGGAACCACATCCATCACATTCTCTTAATACAATTTCCCAGGATCTGAAGGCAGTGCTGCGTTGATTAGCTGGTGCCTTTTACATTATGAGAAGGACCATCGCTTGGTGGTGGAGCACAGGAATTAAGTCCCAAGCTAGCATCACCTATTGTCTGAAACTCTAGACAGCCACCGCCTGTCAATCAATACCTAGACAATACTGAGTGAAATAGATAGATGCTATAAAAAGCAGACTCCATGAGCCCTCCTCCTGTTTTTACTTGTACATCCCCTCTTTTGATCTAAAACAGGGGTAGCCAAAGTGTCCCCCACCCAAGACGTTACCGGACTACAACTCCCACCATTCATGACTACTGGCCAATGTAGCAGATGGGAGTCAGAGTTCAGCAACATCCGCAGGGCATAAGATGGCTGCTACACCTAATTCATAAGGTCTCACAAGATGGTTTGTGGTTGTAAGCCATTTGAAACGCCAGAACACAAATTTAAACAATTACAAAAAACCACAGACAAATAAAACACCATGTTCAAACAGCTGAAGCAACAGCTGGCAAATAATAACTGATTAGTTAGACAGTGGAAAAGCTAGCAAGGAGAAAAGCAAGAATAGATTTCCTCAAATGTTCGCAAATAGCCTTTGGAAAAAGAGTGGCCTTCATCTGGTAATGAAACGCCAACAAGGAAGGGATGGGGTTCTATGGAGCCGCCATTTCAGAACAGGCCCTGTTTTAGATGACAGCTCTAGACCAGTCTTTCTCAACCGTGAGTCCCACCAAGGCGAGGGTCGGGCGTGGGTCTGCAATAACTCACAAGGTGTCAGTGAAGTTAACTCTTTATTCAAAGAAACCGAAACAGTGCAGGCCTAGGGATCACAGCAACCCTTCCCAATAGGTCTTGCCCCAATTAAGCAGTTGCAAGGACTGAAGGTCCTCACCTTCCCATTGCTCTCTAAGTTTCCTCCTCTAGTTCCTTCCCGAGCAATCTGAGACTCCATCAAAGCATCTGTCTTTGTTCTGCCCTCTTCATACCTCTTCTGGTTCTAGGAGACCAGCAGGGAGAGGAGCTGGTCACCACAGGAGAGGGAGACCACCTGGCTTCTTCAGCAGCCCGCCTCATCTCTGTCTCTTATCCCCCCTCCTCTCTAGCCTCCACTTCTGCCTCTGGTTCTGGACTACTCCCTGCCACAGCCTCTTCCTGCTCACTAAACCCTGTTCCCTCTTCAGCTTCTGAAGTCACAGTTATCCTTGTCCCATAGCTTATATGTCAGTTTTGTCAGTTCTGCATTTTGTCAGTTCTCTTTTTTCTCCCACAAGAATTTTTTTTTAATTAAGTTTCATACAAATAAAACATATACTGTAAAACAAAAGTAATATAAAAACAACAAAGATATATATAACAGCAAACACATAGACAACACAAATTAATTGATTAGTTAAAATTCCAATCTCATAAACGTATTATTTAACTTCCTCTAGTCCCTCCCATCTGAATTTCCTTGTATCTGAGTGTCACAGCTTTCCAATATCATTATTCGAAAACAATATTCCATTTAGAATCAGATTTCTTAACTTTCTTAAGATTATAGGTCTCATTTATTTAACTAACTTAATTTAATCCTAGGCCTGTTTAGTACTTTCAAGTAACTTCAAATTTTTAATATTACAATATTTATTCAAATAGTCTTTAAATTTCTTCCAATCTTCTTGATATTCCTCTTCTTTCTGGTTGCGGATCCTTCGGGTAAGGTCATCTAGCTTCATAAAGTCCATCATCTTCATCTGCCAATCTTCCACAGTTGGTAATTCTTGCATTTTCCACTTATTGGCTATTAAAATTCGAACAGCGGTTGTGGCATACAAAAATACCTTTACATCTTTCTTGGGCAATTCAGGACCTGTTATTCCAAGGGGAAAGGCCTCTGGTTTCTTTATAAATGTATATTTCATCATTTTTTAAAAATTCATTATAAATCTTTTCCCAGAAGTCTTTCACCTTGGGACAAGTCCACCACATGTGATAAAAAGTACCTTCCCTTTCTTTACATTTCCAACATAAATTATCACAATTATGATAAATCTTAGCTAATTTAACAGGGGTCAAATACCACCTATACATCATTTTCATTATATTTTGCCTTTTACATCGTACATGCAGTAAACTTAATTCCTTTCTTCCATAACCTCTCCCAATCTTCCATCATTATATTATGTCCCACATCTTGTGCCCAATCAATCATAACCGATTTAACTTGATCATCCTTTGTATGCCACTCCAACAACAAATTATACATTTTTGACATATTCTTGCCATTAGTGTCTAACAACTCCGTTTCCAATTTGGTTTTTTCTGTTGCAAAACCATTTCTCTTATCAATCTTAAATACCGTATTTTTCGCTCTATAACACGCACCCGACCATAACACGCACATGGTTTTTAGAGGAGGAAAACAAGAAAAAAAATATTCTAAATGAAACAGTGGATGTATGATTTTTGTGGTTCATGCTGTGGCCACAGACATGTGATCTGACGGTGAGTTTGGGGTAGCCCAATGCAAAAATCCTGAGGATCCATGTGGATCCATGCTTTGTAACCACGTTTTTGCACCACTGCGACCCCAGGCAACAGTGGGTGCGTGATTTTTTTGGTGCAAGCTGTAGCCATGGACATGCTATGTGATCTGATGGTGAATTTGGGGTGACCCAGTGCAAAAATCCTGGGGATCCATGTGGATCCATGCTTTGTAACCAGGCTCTCTGTCCATCTCTTCTCCCCACTCAGCGGCTCTTCTCCCGCTTTGCTGTTTCAAAGCAAGCAAAGCGAGCCACAGAGGAGGGAAGGAAGGGGAACCATGGATCCTCTGCTCACGACTGCAGCAGATCCCCCCGCCATCTGCAGGCATTCGCTCCATAACACGCACAGACATTTCCCCTTACTTTCTAGGAGGAAAAAAGTGAGTGTTATGGAGCAAAAAATACGGTAATTCATTCATTTGGTAGTACTGAAGCCAATTCACTGTACCGCCATATACCTGGAGGTCTCAGGGCTGTTCACAGAAAAGATCAACATAAAAACTACAAAATATATAATAAGAATATAAACAACAAGCCAATAAACCCCCTTTCCCGCCAAAAGAGCCACTGTCAGGGAGCATTATCAGCACAGAATGCTGATGCTGATGAGAAAGTCTACTTACATCTCCATCCACTTTCTCACTCCCTGAATGATCAAACCAAAGGAGATGGCTATGCCTCTAGAGCCCTAGTGACCAAGGAGCCAGCAGAGGGAGGTGTCACAATGAAGGGCGTGTCACAAGGACCTCCGCAACCTAGCAACCACCAGCACTCAACTGACACTACTCTCAGCTGACACTACCAAGTTTCCTTATATGGCTTTTAATCCAGGTTCAGTCCCAACACATTTTAAAAGGGCATTGGATGTAAATCAGTTTCCAGCATTCTTATTATCCAACTACTGTTCCCAGCATTCTTTGGGGGAACTGGTGTACTTTTAATGTGCGTTGGCTGTGCTTTAAATGTAGAATTTGGATCTGCCCTGAATCAACGCTCAGGGCATTCGGATGTAAGCCTGTTTTTGACTTGACAAATGCAGGAGGAGGCTGGGTGCACCCTAGGGGAGAGAAAACCGCTGCCACTCCTGTTTTAACATTACATTTATATATGCAGCCTATGGGAGCCATGAATAGTTTCAGCATAAAATGTAAATAGTTAGCATGCTGCTGAAAGGGGATTCAAATAACAGTAACCAACGCAGAAGACATTAATTATTCGGAAATGTCCCCAAATCATCATTAAAAACTCCCATGGTCAACAAAAAAATAATTATAATGCACTTATTCGCCTTAAGCCTATAATAGTAATGGTTATGCCAGTGCAGAACATGCCTTGGGAATTAATGGGGAGCTGGAGCTAATGGCTGATAGTTGCAGTGCTGGCCTCACCCATTCCCAGGCAGCCATTAATCCTCAGGAAATGCCCTGTGCCTCAGTCATTACCGATGAAATCTCTGCCTATTTTTCACTTGGTTTTATGTGCCTCGGCAGGATCCAGGAGTTCCTGTAGATTTAAAAGAAACAGAAACTAGTTGGGGAAAACAATCTATAGGCTCCTTCCCTCCTCGCTTTTGTGTTGTTCTGGACAGGCCCTTTAACTTTCGTTCTTGGGCTGTGGTAAGTAATTATTTGTGCCATGTTAATATGAGTTTTTCATTCCCACAGAGTCGGCGCCTGAGAATAATAGGGGCGAGAGACTCTGAGGTAAAACTTGTTTAGGGTGGTTATGTGAGCGCGCTTGGATACAAGCATGCGATTGAGGTTCCTTGTGTGGGCAAGTCCATGAAATGTACGTGTGCCAATGTATGGGAGAATGTGTAAGTATGAGGAAATAAGAAAATTAGGGCTAGTCGATATCTGGTTTTCATAGGGCTGCCATACGTCCAGAATTTCCCAGACATAGCCTGAATATGGCAGTTGGAAACAGTGTCCAGGCAGAAATCGCTGAAATGTCAGGGAAAATCTGGACGTATGGCATCCCATGGCAGAAATCTAGATTTTGGCGAATTTCCTTAAAAACAGCTCATTCCGTAGTTCCCTATTTCATTTTTTTGCAAGGAAAGCGCAACAATTTTAGGCAAAAGTTTAGTTTTGTGTCTGGATTTCCACTTTTTGAAATACAGCAACCCTAGTTTTCAACATCGTGATATATCACCAGCTAAACATCATGGTATACCGATATATCACAATATCTGAAATAAGGATGGAGCTATGTAGAGGCACTGGCTGGCTTCACAGTTTTTCCCAATTGTCATTTTTGCATAGCGCACGCACCCCACCCCCCATGATTCACAATATATTGCTAGGTCAAAAATTATGAAACTGATATCACGATACGGACTTCAAACCGGTTTTGAACGATATATTGATATATTGCCCAGTCCTAAAGAGAACAGGATGAACATGTGAGAATATCGTACATGGGTCATGGGCTTTTCTACAAGGGCGTCTTCCTCCTTTATCCACCATAAGTAATGTTTGTAGTTCCCCATTATTTTTTGCACGCCCACTGTAAGGTAAACTCTTTTATACTGCCATTTATGTATGCGCTCATACAGCATAAAGAACAGATCCAAGCGAGTCAGAAACAGCAGGAATCAACTGACCCTATTGCCTTTATATTCAGTAATTCAGTCTTTTTCTCTGTTGTGTGCTTTTCAAGGACATAAGTAATCGACTGTTATTTTCCCCCCATCCCCAGTGAGAATTGTGAACATTTAAAAGACTGTGATCTTTCTTTGTATGCTTTTTTTCATTCCGTCTTCGTTGAGTGCTGAGAATGCACACTACAGAGAATGCCATCCGCTCCGAATTCCCAGCGCAGCACGCTTCAATAAATGAACGACTAACAGCATAAACAATTATCAATTTCACATGTCCTCCTATGGTCCAAAATTGCACATATTGTTAAGCCTTGATGCTCAGATGCACCAACTTGGAATGACAGGCTCTCCCATTAAAACTGGGAAAGACCAATTTTAAGGGGATTACGCCGCTCAAAAACTGTAATCTGTAGTTTACAACAGCAGTATTGTTTTTTAAACCTAGAAGATGGAACAGCTGCATCATAAACTTATTAATTTCCTGGAGAGAATGCCGAGTGCTTAACAATCTGAAATAGGACAAGATGCAGTTACATAGTCACGTATGCCCATATTTAGTATATAAATGGGACAGGCAGCACCAATTTCTTTTAAGTGGTTGACTGTGTTGCCCTGCTCTTTGGAACTGTATGAAACTCTGCTGAGCTGTAACATATTTTATGGTCACATCACACAAGTTCATAGTAGGTCACTGCTCATAACAGTTCATTGGGGAGAGCAAATTTTCCATAGTGAACTCTTGTTGGAGAGGGTAGTAAACAAGAGTGTTGTTATGGGTGTAGTGTTCTTTTGTACAACTGTGACTTTATTCTTCACCTGTCCTCACCATGTATCTCAGGGATGGGCAATCTTTGGCCTTCCATATTTTTTGGGATGCCAACTCACTTCAGCATTAGCCAGCATGGCAAATGGCCAGGAATGATGGGAGTTTGCAATCCATCTTCTTCGGGGCCATGGGTTTGCGCCCCTGATCCCCCACCCACCTACTGTCCCAAATCCTAAGGTTTATTTATTTGTTTGTTTAATTTAATAAAAGTTATTTGTCAAAGAAAACCCCTCAAAGCAGTTTTCAGAAAAGAAGGTGGTAAAACGATGAAAAACAACAGGAAAAATAAACAAGGTTTACTGGTGGCATACATCAATGACCATGAAATGGAAGAATCTTGAACAACAGCTTTATTATTATTCAGTACCTATCCGAATATATACATTGTAACTACTATTGTAAGAGCTTTCCCTGTTTACCTCCTATCCGCACCCTGAGATCATCACCTGAGGCCCTTCTTCATGTGCTTCCTCCATGAGAGGTCTGGAGGGTGGCAACACAAGAAAGGGACTTTTCTGTGGTGGCTCCCTGTTTGTGGAATGCTCTCCCCAGGGAAGCTCGGCTGCCACCTTTAGGCGCCAGGTAAAAAATTCCTCTTGAAACAGGACTTCACATCCAATACCGTTTTAAATGTGTTGGGGGGGGGGTATTTGTTGCTCTTCATCGAATTTCCATTAAGTGTTTTGTGATTTTTATATTGTAATTTTATGTTTGAGCCGACCTGAAACCTACGGTTGAAGGACAGTATAAACATTAAATAAATAAGTGGAAGGAAATCAATTTTTATATATACAGTGGTACCTCGGGTTACAGACGCTTCAGGTTACAGATGCTTCAGGTAACAGATTCCACTAACCCAAAAACAGTACCTCGGGTTAAGAACTTTACCTCAGGATGAGAACAGAAATCACGCAGCAACGGTGTAGCGGGAGGCCCCATTAGCTAAAGTGGTGCCTCAGGTTAAGAACAGTTTCAGGTTAAGAACGGACCTCCAGAACAAATTAAGCTCTTAATCCGAGGTACCACTGTAAATCCAGACAGAGATTCATAAAAGTGAACATCAAACCTCTGTTTTTGAATTTCTCCTTACAAATCTTGAAAGTGACCCCCACCCCCAAACTGTATAGCACCATAAACATGTCATAACACCTCACCCATCGCTCTTGTTGCACAAATGCTGGAGTAAGTTCTAAATTGAGAATGGAATTTGTCATAGCTGTGGCAGAGAAACACCCCTACTAATCTTACTTATCAGCCCCATACCAGAGCATACGAACGCACTTGGATGAAGAGATATGAAATGTGCCAGTCTGTGGGTCAAGGCTGGAGGAGACATGAAAAGATGTTTGCCATTATAGCAGGATTACCGGATGAGAGTTACTGAGCAGAGGGTACTTGAAGCACGAGTCTGGTGTTGCTTGCTACATTTTCCCGCGCATGGTAGTAGCATTATTGACTTCAGGTCTCAGTAGCCTGGTGTTCACTCCCCATTGATGGGAACAGCTATGGCATGTTGTGCGTCAAGGTCCCCAAGACACCCCCAAATAAAAACACAATGACACTTAAATTTTGTTTAAGGGTTTTGGCATAATTTTGGCCACAACTTTCTTAAATTACAGCAACATGAGTGGTTGCTTAGGCATTGGTAGCACTAACTGACCCCGCACGGGGACAGTCTGACATTCGCACCCCTGCGAAGTCAGAAAGGGTAAGTCACCTGGGGAGAGAGACGGGATTGGGAACCATGCCTCACCTCTCCCCAGAATGCTCCCAGGGGCTTGCGTGGCCCTAGCCCCTTGCCAGGGGGTTCGGACAAAAGCATGGGGAGCCCCTGGGTTCCTTTAACGGAAAGCCCTTGCAGCAGCAGCAGCATTTTGGAGGGGCAGGCACAGCCAAATCCATACCCCTCCACCAACCAATTCCCAAACCAATGCCTAACCGCAACCTTACAAGTTGTGACGATTTACTACGCAGTAGGCAAAAATCAAATGGCACCAGCCAATCAGCCAAATGGACAAAATTCCTACCAGGCCCCTGCTCCAAAAGCAGACGACCCCATGACAGGCATAGCAAGGTCAAGCAAAGCAGCCTAACATTAGGGAGGGAGGGTGGGTGATTCGAAGCACGCAGCGAAAAGAAAAAGGTCGTTGCTGTGTGCAGTGTATTTAACAAATAGGGCTGTCAATCAATAAATGGCAACATAGAAATCTCCCCAGTAAGAGCCCACCCCTGCTTGAAGAAGGCCAAAACTCTTTTGCCCAGCAACAGTGAGGTGTCTTGTCAGCCCCCACCGCAACACGTGCTCTCCATGATGGAGAACATGCTTTCTTAAGCAAACCAAAACAGCCGCTGCCTTTGGAGCAAGTGCTGGGATCTCAAGGCCTCTGAGCAAGTCTGAGCACCTACCAAGAGACATCTTGCAGATTAAAACAGGCCTGCTAATGAGTTGCTTATTAGAACGATAAAAATGACATCGAGCGGCAACTCGGCCAGCCCTGATTTTGCACACGTCAGGGCTTCTGTAGCTCATGAGGCTTTTTGGCAGCGGCGGTCTTCCTTGTGGTCCAGAAGCTGAACAGAGCTGAGAGTTTGTGACGGATCTACTCCCTGACCTTAGCCAGTCTTCCAGAGAATCTACCCCAGGTTTTACAATCGGAAGAACTAGGGAATGGCTGGGCTGCGTGCTGTGATGTGAGCAAACAGAGAGATTAACTTTCTCGGCTATATAATTTTTTAAAAGTGTAACGGCTCTATCGTGCATAAAGGAGTATCTATACATTACACTGGTAAATAAATGCTTCTTATGAGTGTGTAGATGGAAGAAGAAGAAGAGTTTGGATTTGATATCCCGCTTTATCACTACCCGAAGGAGTCTCAAAGCAGCTAACATTTTCCTTTCCCTTCTTCACCCACAACAAACACTCTGTGAGGTGAGTGAGGCTGAGAGACTTCAGAGAAGTGTGACTAGCCCAAGGTCACCCAGCAGCTGCATGTGGAGGAGCGTGGAAGCGAACCCGGTTCACCAGATTACGAGTCTACCACTCTTAACCACTACACCACACTGACTCTTGTTTGCACAAGAGATTTGTTTGCACAAAACAGCAAGTGTGTGTGTGTGTGTGCTTGACTCTTCCCACATTCCCCAGCTACCCCTTCTCCAGCTTTTATTGGGATTATTTCTGGTGTTGTGGCCAATGGCCGTACGTGTGGGTGGAATGGCAGTGGGAAGCAATGTGGTGAAGAGATTGGCATGCCTGAAAACTGTTAGCTGCTTCCTCCTGCTTACAGATTCTCCCCTGCAAAGTGTGCCTCCCTTCCTTACAATAGCGTCAGGAGGCAAATGTGGTTAGGAGCTAAAAACACGAACCACACTAAAATGCAAACACCAAGGTGCACCTCATTTCTTGCAATGTGTCATTAATCCGTTGCTGCTGTGCAGATAAAAACTAATCATAGAATCGTAGGATTGTAGAGTTGGAAGCGACCATGAGGGTCATCGAGTTTGACCCCCTGAAATGCAGGAATGATTTTGCCCAACGTGGGGCTTGAACCCACAACCCCAAAATTAAGAATCTCATGCTCTACCACATGAACTATCCTACAAGAATGCCTCTTTTTGTTTTGCAGTCTGTTATGTACTGAGTTGAATAGGATCCAAAATGCAGCAGTCTGATTGATCCTAGAACAATAGGATTCAGAATGCAGCAGTCTGATTGGTCCACAGGAGCCACCCAGTGCAGCTCCAGGTGGAAGTGAATCCGCAACCTGATTGGCCTACAGGAGAATTCCGGAATTAGCCAATCACGTGGGGCCCATTGTGTAAATAATTGAAATATACTCAGAGTCAAGAGTGGATTTCATGCTCTTTATTCAGCTCATAGTGGTGAGGAGGAATGAAAGTTCCCCCAAAGTATCTGCTTTATATACATTATTTACACAATGGGCTGCACATGATTGGCTAATTCCGGGATTCTCCTGTAGGCCAATCAGGTTGTGGATTCACTTCCATCTGGAGCTGGATTGGGTGGCTCCTCCGGACCAATCATACTGCTGCATTGTTCTAGGACCAATCAGACTGCTGCATTCTGAATCCTATTGTTCTAGGACCAGACTGCTGCATTTTGAATCCTATTCAACTCAGTACATAACAATAATGTATATAAAGCAGACATTCTGGGGGAACTTCCATTCCTCCTCCCCACTATGAGCTGAATAAAGAGCATGAAATCCGCTATCGACTCCGAGTATATTTCACAGTCTAAACTGCCCATGTAGGGTTCTGAATACCTAAGACCCATGTGGCCTTGGTTCCAAATCCATAGATTCAGATGAATTTATTAGAGACCCTTGAAATCCTTAGATTGCATCCATGGCAATGGACATCTCTAACTCAAGCTGTTGCGAAGAAATCCTGTAGTCCTTCTGTGGGGTTGCAAAGCTAGCAACTTCCTGCGTAGAGGAGTACCGGCTTAAGACTTTGAGGTGTTAGGGGGGCTCAATATTTTGACTGCGGTGAGTGTTGCTGGTAATAAATCACCGCAATGGGGGAGGGGAGTTGAGGGATTATCTGAGCGCATGTACCTTCCTTTGCGATGAGGCACTTCGAACACGTGGCTCACACTCCCATAGACGGTGTAATCCTTCGCTTGTCAGCACTGTGCTGTGGGCTGGGTCTGGTCTTTATCATTCCGCAAACTTCCATCTGTCAAGGGATGCTTAATTTGCAGCTTATTTGCACGTTTACCCCAAGGCTGTCTAAATTTAAGAGCTGCCAGTTGTTGAGCCTGTTCAGCTGAGGGGAGCGAGGCGGTGAAGGGTGGGGGCGGAGGTTAGAGATCTGGCGTTTCAGCCACTATTTTGCCCGGTTTATTTTCCTTTAAATGTGAACTTCCCAATATGGCTCACCAAAGCCCTTGATCGTTATCCGAAGAAAGAGATGGGATGGCCAGTGTTCTGGTGATAATGAGTGCTGTAAGGGATGCCATTCGGAACTAATTCACAAGAGTGTGTGTCACTATATGGTCATTTGTTCGGCATTTTATGATGTTACCATTGTGTGGTGCTTTAATTACTTTATTTTACACCACCAAATATTGTGTATTGATCTTTTACCTGTTTGCTTTCACCTCCATGATTACGGCTAATGAGCACTCACACTTTACATTGTGGGTGCCCTTTGCGGGATTGTACCTGGTGCTACAATTCCCAGGGAGCTTACTGGAAAACAGGGGCTGGCTTGCCTCTCAGTTTTAATTTTTGGAGGTTCACACCCAGCCTCAGTAATCAAGTTTCTTGCTGGGAGGTGGGGCCAGCCCCGTTTATAAATAGGGGTGGAGCCAACAATAGCCAGGCAGTCAGCTCTGGAGATTCACCCTCCTTGCCCTCCCTTTGTTCCCCAAGCCACCCCAAAATAAACACAATTCACGCAGAATTTTTGTTTAAGTTTTTTGGCATAATTTTGGCCACAACTTTATTAAAATACAGAAAATGTGAGTGGTTGCTTAGGCATTGGTTCTGACTATCTGTCCCCACTCAGAGACAGAGTGACATCCGCAAGCCTGCAAAAGTCAGAAAGGGAAAACATTTTGGGGAGAAAAATGGAGCTGGGTGCTAGGACCTCACCTCTCCCCAAATGCTCCCAGGGGCTCTTGCGTGGCCCTAACCCCTTGACAGGGGTTTGGACAAGAGCATGGTGAGCCCCTGGATTCCCTTAACGGAATACCCTTGCAGCAGCAGCATTGGAGGAGCAGGCACAGCCAATCCATGCCCCTCCACCAACCAATTCATAAAACCAATGCCTAACTGCAACCTTACAAGTTGTGACGATTTGCTACGCAGTAGGCAAAAACCAAATGGCAGCAGCCAATCAGCCAAATGGACAAAATTACTACCGGGCCCCTGCCCCAAAGCAGACGACCCCATGACAGGCATAGCAAGGTCAAAGCGAACAACTCTAAATATAGGGAGGGTGGGCGGGTGATCCGATGCGCGCAGCGAAAAGAGGAAGCTCAACGCTGCGCGCAGGGAATATAAAGCTACTAGGCTGTCAGTCAGAAATAGAAACATTAAAATCTCCCCAACAACATAGAGGAGCCCAATCACAAACGTGGCCATCTAAACTTACCCGCCCAGCAACAGAGGGATGACTTGCTAGACCCCACCCCAACACGTGCTCTCCATGAAGGAGAACATGCTTTGCAAGTTAACTTTTTCTTCCTGTTTAGCAGGCGCTGCTACGGTCTTTGACTGGTTGCTGTTGAAGGATCAGAAAGAAATTTTCCTGCATTGGCAGGTTTTGTTTTCCACGCAGCAATTTCTCACAACTTTGGTGGTTATGGCCTTGGGTGGAATCCTTTAGTCTTTTCTTCCCTATATTGGGGCGTGGGGGGAGTGGCATGAAGTGGTGACTCACCCCCCTGCGGCGGCGATTCCAGGGTCCCCCTCTTAAAGGGGTTGTATATATATATATGGGTGTCACTGGCCATACGCTGAAAGGTCATCAGTGAACTACCCTGCGTTCGGGGATATGGGCTTGCTACCTGTTACACTTACGTCTCGCAGAGCACTCCCATATCCCATTTACCCTGATGAGCCCCAGTTCCCCCCGGCTGGGGGGCTGGGAGGGATACACGCCCAAGGCCTAAGCCAAGGTCTTCCTACATTTGGAAGTTTAATAAAGTTGTGGCCTAATTTTAATTCCATATAACGTTGTCAGAGTCTTTATTCCTTCCTTATGATCCCTGGGGGCTGGGGCTGTCGCCGCCTGGTCATGCAATGAGTTGCCCGTCTAGAAATACATAGAAGAAAACAAATGTTTGCAAAAGTGGTGGCTAACTTGGTAGCCCTACAAGTTGCTGTTGGGCTCCAACTCCCATCAGCTTATTGTAATTTCGAAGTGATTCGCAATGGCAAAGTAGCACAGGAAGAGTCATGAGTCACCACGACACAGCAGTAGACAGCTGTTTGCACAGGCTATTCCTCTCAACATTTTTTTTAGTACAGTAGCAATGTAATTTAAGTTGTGGTTTTGGCCTTCTGATAACATTGCATGAGGAGAAGGGCACAGAAATCAAATAATCAAATAACTGCCTTGCACATCAAAAAGGGAGACTTGCTCTACTGTACTGGTCATACTGGGAATGCTTAGTGTCAGGGAACTGCCATCGGAAGGAAGGGAAGTGAAAGGGCTCACACAGGTTGGGAGAGACTCAGCAGCTGAAGAGGGAACCAGTAGGGGGAGAGGAGCTGAGCTGAGGGAAAGTGAGCTGGAGGGATGGCTCAGAGACACTTCCAGCGAAAACAGTGGGGAGGTTTCAGGACCTCCTGTAGGGACACCCACTCCTCGCCGGAAACTGTCACGCAGAGAGTCCAGAAGACGTGTTTCCGTTAAGGAGCTTTTATGTTGGAAGCGATTCCGAAAGCAACCACTGTCGGAATCTGCCAGCGACTGACGGAGCCATGTTTAAGGGGCTCCGTTACAGACAGAGGTTTGCAAACTTGACCAAACTCTGAGGGACTAGGATTTTACACACAAGCAGCTCATCGTCCCATCACAGCATTCTGACAGTCTCCGTGAGCAGCTTGTGCAGGAGAAGGCATCATGAGCAACCCAGCCGGAACCGGAGAAGCAGGAGCTGGAGCGGGTCCAAGCCTGGAAGAAAGGTACCGGGTGTTGGAGGTCCAGCTAGCGCTGCAGACGGCGAGGCTTGAGGAGAGGAGGGCTCAGGATGCAGACAAAAAGGGGAAAGACACCCAGCTCGTCAGAAAGGTACCAGGATTGGTGCAGAAGTTTGGGGGGGAGCCCAAAGACTATCATGGCTTTCGGACAGAGATGCAATATGCCCTCAATCTGCAGTTTGATGAATTCCCTGACGAGGAATCACGAGTGGCTTTCGTGATTGGGCATCTTGAAAAGGGGGCGAGAGACTGGGTTAGACCCCTGATGGCAGCGAATAGTGACGTCCTAAAGGACACGATGAAGTTCTTTCGCGCCATGGATCTGATGTTTTCCAGCGATATTGAACAGGGAGTGGTCCGCAGACAGTTAATGGCTTGCAAACAGGGGAGCCGATCTGTCCGTGAGTACTGGACTGAGTTCACCATGTTGATCCATAAATTGGGGTGGGATCTATCGGCGGAACCCATTCAAATGCTCTTTGAAGAAGGGCTTTCTTCGGCTGTGAAAGACGAACTTTCCCGGGCGCCCAGGGCGGAGTCTATGGACCAGCTGACCAAATCAGCGCTGACCATAGGAGCGCGCCAGGAGGCGAGAGCATTGGAGAGGCGGGAAGGGAAGGGGGAACGTTGGAAGGAGTTCCGCATTCCAGACATTCCAGAGCCAACTTTCCCGCCGGCAGAGCCGATGGAAATCGGAACAGCGCGCGCGCGCGCAGTTTCAAAGCCCAGTGAGGGGGGAAAGAAGGAGGGAAAAGGCGCCCGGAAATGCTATCTCTGCCAACAGCCAGGTCACTTTGCCAGAGTCTGCCCCCAGAGGAAGGAATGGCAAGGGATGGTAGGAGCTGTGGAGGGAAGAGAGGAAGAAATACCGAAGCAAGTAAAAGCCAACGCCTGGCTGCCACCGTCGGGGCACAGCAGCCAGGCCAAAGAGCAGTGAAAGTGCCCACGCCAGAACCTCCTAAACCCGCCCTAGTGATAGAAGTGGCGCTAGAGCTGCCAAACGGACACCCTCTAAAGATAAAGGCGCTGTTGGACTCAGGCAGCTCCTGCAATTTCATGAGCAAAGAGTTTGCAGCTGAACACCAGATACAGACGATCCCTTTAAGCAACCCCCTGCAGATGACCACGATCGATGGCAGGGAGCTGTTGGGAGGAGAAGTCAGCTTGCAGACCGTCCCAATGATAATGAAGGTGGCAAGGCACACCGAACTGATAGCGTTTAATGTGGCCACCTTGGGAGGAGCTCCCATTATATTGGGGATGAGCTGGCTAGCGTTACATGATCCGCTGGTGGGCTGGCATCAGAGAGTGGTTTCTTTTGGTTCAGCACATTGCTTAGAACACTGCAAAGAGGGAAAGGGTTTGGCAGGGGCCCAAGCCACCCTAGCAGGGACTGAAGTAACGGAGAACGTGAAGGTACCACGACAATACGCAGATCTCCGCGACGTCTTCAGCGAAAGGGAAGCTGACCAACTACCCCCGCATAGACCCTTTGACTGTCAAATCAATTTACTCCCTGGGGCACAGCTCCCTGTAGGCAAGCTGTACGCCATGTCAGACAGAGAGATGCAGGAGCTAAGAGAGTTCATTGACAAGAACCTGAAGAGAGGGTTCATCAGAGAGTCCAGGGCGGTGGGGGGCAGCCCAGTGTTTTTTGTGGATAAAAAAAACACGAACAAGCCGAGGCTTGTGTGTGACTTCAGGGCCTTAAATGCAGTGTCAGAACCAGTGGCTTTCCCTATGCCCAGGATTGACGACATTTTGACAAGGGTCAGGAAGGGAAAGATTTTTACTAAACTGGACCTAAGGGGGGCGTACAACCTGATACGAATAAGGAAGGGGGATGAATGGAAAACCACCATGTTCACCCCTTTGGGGGCATTTGAATATTTAGTTATGCCCTTCGGCCTACAAGGAGGCTCCGCGTGCTTTCAATCGTTTATGAACCACGTCCTGGGGCCTTTGCTTTACAAGAATTGTGTGGCCTTCTTAGACGACGTGTTGGTGTATTCTGAGAATGAGGAGCAGCATGTGAGAGACGTCAGAGAAGTGTTGAGCAGGCTGCAAGCCAACCAGCTGTGGGTGAAACTGGAGAAGTGTCAGTTTCATACCAAGGAGGTGGAATTCCTGGGGTATCGCCTGTCAGACAAGGGATTGGCCATGGATCCCGGCAAGGTCCAGGCGGTGCTGGAATGGAAAACACCCAAAACAAGGAAGGATGTGCAGAGGTTCCTAGGATTTGGGAACTTCTATCGTAAGTTCATCCGAAACTTTGCCCACCTGACGGCGCCCATTACGGACTGTCTCAGCAGTAAGAAGAAGTTCGTTTGGACTGAGGAGGCGGAGCGAGCATTTGAGGAACTAAAAAGGGCCTTCGCCTCGGAACAACAACTCCTGCATGTGGATTTACAAAAACCGATGAGAGTGGAAACTGACGCATCAGACAGAGCGATTGGGGCGGTGCTTCTGCAGCCAGGGAAGGAGGAGTCAGAGTGGAGACCGTGTGCCTTTTTTTCGCGAAAGCTGAACAAATCCGAGAGGAACTACACGGTGTATGACCGAGAACTACTAGCCATTCATGAGGCGTTCCGGAGATGGAGGCACCTGCTAATTGGCGCACAACATAAGGTGCAAGTGTGCACTGACCACAAGAACCTAGAGTATTGGAGGACGGCACGAGTGCTCAACCAACGGCAAGTGAGATGGGCCCAGGAGTTCTCCAAATTTAACTTTGAGATTTGTTACGTGCCAGGCCCAGAGAACATTAGGGCGGACGCTCTCTCACGCAAACCTGAATATTTGGAGGGGGAGGGAGCACCCGAAGAGAGACATGTCATTCCAGAGGACCGCTGGGTGTGTGGGGCGGCATTGGTGGGACAAAGAGAACTGGTAGAGGAAACAGAGAATGATGAATACGCCCAGAATAAGCTCAGAGGTCTTAGGGGTGAGGGAGAGGAACCAGGGGGTTTCGAGGAAAGAAATGGAGCTTTGTATTACAAAGGGGCACTGTATATCCCTGAAGGAGACTTAAGGGGGAGGGTACTCAAGCAGTTGCACGACAGCCCCACGGCGGGGCATTTTGGACAACACAAAACCATGTGGTTGGTCACCAGGGAATTTTGGTGGCCTAAGGTGAGGGAAGATGTACGGGAGTATGTAAGAGGGTGTGAGCAATGCCAGCGAGCCAAAGGGGAGAGGCGGGCACCGGCGGGGCTATTAGAACCCTTACCAACCCCAGAACGACCTTGGGAGGCAGTGTCGATAGATTTTATGACTGATCTGCCGAAGTCCAAGGGGAAAACAGCCATCATGGTGGTGGTAGACCTACTAACAAAGATGTGCCACTTTGTAGCCTGCTCGCATGCAGTCACGGCGGAAGAGACAGCGAAGTTATTTGTAGAACACATTTTTAGGTTGCACGGGGTGCCATTGAGGGTGGTCTCAGACCGAGGAAAACAATTTACTTCCAGGTTCTGGAGGAAGCTCATGAGCTTACTGCAGGTGGAGGTCAACTTTTCGACTGCCCGGCACCCTGAAACCAACGGGCAGGCGGAAAGAGCAAACGGTGTCCTCCAGCAATACCTGAGGTGTTATGTCAATGACAGAGAGAATGACTGGGTAGAAAAGTTGGCGCTGGCGGAATTTGCCTACAACAATGCCGAGAATGTGTCCACAGGGATGAGCCCCTTCTTGGCTAATTATGGGTGTCATCCCAGGGGTTTCCCAGGGGGAGAAGGGGAGAGATGGAGCGTCCCGGCAGCCGAGCATTTTGTAGAAGAAATGGAAGCAATCCATCGTCAGCTCCAACTCAACTTAGAAAGGGCGAAGGAAGAATACAAGAGGCAGGCAGACAAGAACCGAAGGGAAGGTGAAACCATAAGGGTGGGAGATAGGGTGTGGCTGTCAACCCAAGGGTTGCCGTTCAAAGGAGGTTGTAAGAAATTAAGACCCAGGAGATTGGGTCCCTTTGAGGTCATTCAACAGGTCAACCCAGTGGCTTTCAGGCTCCGGTTACCCAACCACATGAAACTGCACCCAGTATTTCACAGGTCGTTACTGTCACCGTATGAGGGGGGACGAGAAGGGATGGCCACTCGGGGACCGGTCATAGAAGAAAGGGAATGCAGCAGCCATGTGGCAGAAATCCTCGACGCCAGGTGGAAGGGGGATCAGGTGGAGTATTTGGTAGCGTGGGAAGGAGAACCGGAGTCAGAAAACACTTGGGTAATGGCAGAAGATATCAATGACGAGGTATTGATAGAAACGTTCCATCAAAGGTTCCCAAGGAAACCTCAGCCTGTGGAGAGGTTCCGGAGGGAATACTTTGGGACCACCGATGAGGAGGAGGAGTTGGAAGGATTCTCGGACTCGGAAGGGGAAGGGGAGATGGACTCTGAGGAGGAGGAGTACTTCGAGACCAGGAACCGCAACAGGTGGAGAGAAGTGTTCGGGACATCGGAAGATGAAGGAAGTTCATTCCGGGGTTTTGCCTCCTCACCGCCCGTAGAGGAGGGGGCGAGAGGGGATGAAGGGGGCCCTGGAGGGGAGGTGGATGTCAGGGAACTGCCATCGGAAGGAAGGGAAGTGAAAGGGCTCACACAGGTTGGGAGAGACTCAGCAGCTGAAGAGGGAACCAGTAGGGGGAGAGGAGCTGAGCTGAGGGAAAGTGAGCTGGAGGGATGGCTCAGAGACACTTCCAGCGAAAACAGTGGGGAGGTTTCAGGACCTCCTGTAGGGACACCCACTCCTCGCCGGAAACTGTCACGCAGAGAGTCCAGAAGACGTGTTTCCGTTAAGGAGCTTTTATGTTGGAAGCGATTCCGAAAGCAACCACTGTCGGAATCTGCCAGCGACTGACGGAGCCATGTTTAAGGGGCTCCGTTACAGACAGAGGTTTGCAAACTTGACCAAACTCTGAGGGACTAGGATTTTACACACAAGCAGCTCATCGTCCCATCACACTTAGCTGTTCATAAATATATTATTCGTAGTAAACCATAGGAGATAAAATGAACGTAATAAATATTTAGCACTTACTATTTATTCAATATTTGCTTTTTAAAAAAAACAGCTCATGAATCATTCAGGACACATCTTAGATGATATTATATACATATTTCAGTGTTCTTTAAGGGGCTGGTATACAGACATGATTTTATAACACAATTAAGTTGTTGTATAAATCAGGAATGTGGTCCTCCGTGTGTTGTTAGACTCATGGTTCCTCACCCCATTGTAAATTATGCAACACATATATGTGCGGGCGCACAGACACACTGGTAACCCTCCAACCATGGAATGATTTCTGTGAGCTGATGTGTGATGTGAATATTTTTGGGGCAAAATAATAAATCCAAATTACTACTGGGGGACCTTGTTTGGTAAACAATTATTTTTATTTAAAAAAATATTGATTCATTCACACAAGCTATATCCACAAGTAATCACTTATGAGAACCTTCTTGAGAGCAGTCCTAAAAATCCCATCATCACCATCATCATGATGTGGCATGCCTTAACTCCTTGGTGAACAACTGTATTGTTTTTGTAAGCCGCTTTGAGGTATCATTACAATCAAGTGGGATAGATGATAGATTGTGATGGCCTGGGACTCGGGCTCAGACTCGGAACCAGAAGAGACTCTGCACCAGATCCTTTGCCTCAGGCATCACCTGAACCAAGTCTGGGGCCTGATCCTGAAGTGTCCCAGTCTGCAGAGTTCCCCTGCAACAAACACCAGCTGGGCCGAGTCAGGGGCCTGAGTCTGTCCTGGCTCCAGATGTGGGGGTTACCTCGTTGCCTTCAGCTGGGCCATCATTTACAGATGCTCCACTACCGGTTTGGTCAGGAGAGGCTGAGGCGCCCTCTTGGTCTAGTAACCCACCGATGTCTCCCGAGCTGCAGAGACTAAGGTCTGAGAGAAGGAGAGACCTGGGTACTCGCAGGAGGAGTGTTCGCCTTCGGGCGAAACAGGGAGGTGAGTCACTGGGGGGGATCAGGACTGGCCGTTACCCCAACAAAGATAAAAGGCTGTCGGACCCCATCCCAGGTTGCGGGAGCAACATTGCTGTATGCTAGATCCTGCCTGAGATCCTGTACCTGTCCTTGCCTGTTATCCTGCCTCGTGTCCTGCCTTGACCTGTCGGACTAACTCCGAGCGGAACATTTGGATTCTGGACTGGACCTGGACTATGTTTCACAGGTTACCTCCGGGCCCAGCACATAGATGATAGATGATAGAGGATAGGTGGTGGATGGACGGACAGATGGATAGATAGATGATTGATAGATAGATATAGATAGATAGATGATAGATAGATAGATAGATAGATAGATAGGTGATAGATAGATAGATAGATAGATAGATAGATAGATAGATAGATAGATGATTGATAGATAGATAGATAGAGAGAGAGAGAGATGATAGATATAGATGGATGGATAGACAGATAGATAGATGATAGAGGATGGATGGATGGATGGATGGATGGATGGATGGATGGATGAATAGACAGACAGACAGACAGACAGACAGACAGACGGATGGATGGATGGATAAGCAAACAATTTCATTATTTGACTCACTAAAACAACCTATATCTATAAGTTTCCATTTGCAACAAGAACTGTGGCTGGTCAGATGAATGTGAATTCCATAGGTCTCATTTTTGCAAGCTCAGTCCTGGAGATTTTGTGAGAAAAGGACAGTTGGGCATGTTCATTTCCACTCCAAAAGATTCCTGACTAAATCCAGGGCAGCCTTTATGCAAAAACCTGGACAGTGTTGTGTTCCTGTGGTCATTTATATCCCCAGTGCTACTCAGCTAGCAGCTCTTTTACTGGACATCCCATCCTCTGATCTTTAGCAAGTTCCCATAAACACCCGCAGACCCTATACAGCAGCAGCTAATATTTTACATGTCAGAGAAAATCTTGCACTTCTGCTTTTTTTTGCTCCCCTTCCATCCTCCATATACATGGTGACAAGACCCAGCTGAGAAGAAAAAGGGAAACTGGAGGACATTGCCAAGAATGTTCTAAAATCTCCACAAAATGCATCTTTTAATCACAGAATGGCTGTTCAGCAAACGAAGGAGAATCTCCCCCATCCCCTTAAACTTTTCTTTTGTTTTAATTTCCCTGTGGATACATTCTGAGAGGATCATTTACTCTTCTGCACTTTTGTTCACAAGTGAAAAAATATGTAAAACCAGCCAATATTAATTGTACATGCTGTAAATGGATACTCCTACACAATTTTGTAAAAATGTAAATCCCCCCCTTTACCCCCTAAAAAGCTTTCCCTTACTTGAATTTCTTTCTAGAGTGGTAAACAAAACCTCCCTCCATGATTTACTCCCTTTCCATTTGGCAAGCTTTGATCGCTCTGTCTTTCTCATAGCCTTCATGCCAGTTGGATCCATTTTGTTTATTTCCTTCCTTTGAGGCTAGAATCGTCTCTTCTCCCATCCTCAACCACCTTCTCATCATCGCACAGATGGACACACAAATGGACTTCATCATGTTTGCAAAACATCTACCCACTGGAAAGAAGAAATAAAACCACAGTGAATTATTATCACTCCATAAGCATCTTTGGAAGCACTGACAACTTCACAGCAGGAGTTTGGACGTCTCTGTAGCTGAGCATTTGAAGAGATGTGATGAGGTTGGAACAACCAAGCACGGACAAAGATCCATTTACAGTACCTACTACCTACTGACATGATTGTCACTCCATGTTGTTAGTCCGTCTACAGTGCATATGCCCTGTGTTATTTTAACATCTGACGTGCTGTTGCACTCACCTAGTTCATGACAAACCCAAAGATTCGAAGCAGTGCGGCCTTAAATCCCATTAAGTATTAGGCCGTTGGAACTACCCTGAGGAGTCATTTAGTTAAAAGTGTAGTTTCATCCGAGTGGCTGGGTATAAATTATTATTATTATTATTATTATTATTATTATTATTATTATTCTTGATGAACAGACCTAAATTGCTGCTGACAGTTGATTAATCAAAGAGTGGATAGCTGAGTGAGTAGGGATGCGGGTGGTGCTGTGGTCTAAAAGCTGAGCCTCTTGGGCTTGCCGATCAGAAAGTTGGCGGTTCAAATCCCCATGACGGATTGAGCTCCCGTTGCTCCTGCCAACCAAGCAGTTCAAAAGCACACCAGTGCAAGTAGATAAATAGGTACCACTGTAGCAGGAAGGTAAACGGCGTTTCTGTGCACCCTGGTTTCCGTCACGGTGTCCTGTTGCACCAGAAGCGGTTTAGTCATGCTGGCCACATGACCCAGAAAGCTGTCTGTGGACAAACACCGGATCCATCAGTCTGAAAATGAGATGAGCGCTGCAACTCCATAGTCGCCTTGGACTGGACTTAACCGTCCAGGGGTCCTTTACCTTTTTTAACCTTTAGTTGAGTGAGTACCCTCTGTTGAAAGGGAGAAAAGGTTCAATCCTTCCCCTTTTTACAGGGCCAACGTTGGCTCCCATAAGATTTATAAGATTGTTCCTTCGAAAGCTCCAACGTTCACAGCCATGCAGGTTTCCACTTCCTTGAAAAAGCTTGTACTTTCAGACCTGTGCCCAAAAGGCCCGGATAGTGTCTCCTAGTTGCTGAAATGCACTCATTGTTGTGTGAAGTCTTCCCACGTTTCAGAATGGTGTGGAAACTACTTTTAGACTTCCTGTTCAGTAATCCAGTTGTCGGGGGATTTCTGTTTATTCTCTTTTAAATGCAGTTGTACAAAATGCCAGGGACCTGTCTTTAGGATGCCAGTGTTGGATGTCGTCATGGCTAAATTTCTGGTTCTAGCACCACAGTCCCCATTACTGCCTTTAACACTTTTCCCTCTTCTGTAATTCCTGAAAAATTCCCTTGTCTACATGCTGGGGAATTCTGGGTAGATATTCTCTCTTGGAAGAAGCCACTCGGGACCCCAGTTCTCTATTGCCCCAGAAGACTGAATGAATGTTAGCCTATTCTGATCTTGAAGGACATGTGCTTAGGACACCCTATTTTGTAGAACTCCAAATCAGCTGGGAACATCCTTCTTGAATTATTTTTGGTTACAGAAGCCCTTCAGTCAAACATTGGTTGAGAAGAGTAAATGCAAAGCTTCAAGAGGGCCTCCTACCTTTGTACCTTCTTTTGGAAAGGTAGGAACAAGTGGACACGACGTTCAGTAGGTGGGTATCAAAAATTTGTTTATTAAGTAATCTCCACTTCTGGTACATTTTGAGCCTGAAGAACTTTTGTTGCCGTCTATATGTTAAAAGTGAAACCATTTATCACATCACATGTGCAAAATTATATATTGGAATTATATCTCTGTTTCTATATATTTCATTGCTACCAATCTATGGGCTGTTAGAATGAATTGGTGCACATTGTCGAACATATTGATGCTTCTGTGTGTACCTCTACTTGTGTTCTAGCACCACATTAATTTATCATAGTAGGAGAACACAAGTGTAATTAGATGCTTAGCCATTTTCTTAGTACATCTTGTTTTTTTATCTTAATACCACTTACCTTAATTTCATAGGACTTCCTTCTGAGTAGACTTAGTTAGGATTGCACTGTTACTCATTAAACAATGACTAGTATAATATCCTTTTTCACTTTTTAAGAAAGAATTATTATTTCAAAATTCAAGATGTAAAATAAAGACACATGTAGGAGTTTTCCAACAACACAACCATTTTTGAACTCCCTTTCCCCCAGTGGAACATATAATCAACCACAATGTCTTGGAATCCAAAACAGTTTCAGACACTGTTCGTTACAAAATCAGTAGCGTAACATGTGAAACAACCAGTTCCCTCTGCACAAACAGAAAGCGCAAAATCGAATACATATATCCAGACATGTATCTTGAGAATCCTCAAAGTCACAAAAGAGCCAGATTGCCAGAAAGTCCTTCATTTCCCATTTTCCCAAAGAGACCAATCTCAGATGAGTAAAATTTTCCATGAAAACAGATCCCATCCCTTAGGTAACTATTAAAATCAAATATTTAAGGGGGGTGGAACTGAATCAAAACATCAGTGCTTGTTGTTTGCAATGCTAAGACACATTAGGAGGTAATTTGGATATAGCTTTATGCATGTATTAAAGTTTGCTACACTTTTGGTTAGGAGGCAATGCAAGAACCTTGAGGAAATGCTCAGACATATCTGTCTATTTCTGGCCCATGTGTTCATTCAAGAGTCCATTCTAACCCATCTTTGCTGTTTTGAACTAGAAAAATCCACATGAAATTCATACAAATTTTGCATGTTCAGACCCAGAGACCTCCCTCCTAAATAAAGACACATTTGACTCAAATTTTAGTTTTGGTTTTTGGCAGAATTTAGGCCACGACTTTATTGATTGCAGAAAAGTGAGTGGTTGCATAGGCTCTGGTTCGACTAGCTCCCATCGGCTTGTACTCAGTTGTAAGTAGAGCCTTAAGGCTCCCTTCGTATGAAAGCAATGAGAGACCTTTAGTGGTGTCAGCAGACAAGGCAGCCTAGTATTCAGTCAGCCTGGATAGTTCTGTTGGTTGGAGCGTGATGCTGAAAATGCCAAGGTTGTGGGTTCGATCTCTGCATGGGACAGCATTGAACCTGGCATGATCAGTACCATGCTCTAATCAACTGAGCTATCCAGTTGAGTCAGAATACAGCTTCCGTTATCCCTGGCTATTGGTCATGCTGGCTGGGGCTGACAGGACTTGGGGAGTTCAGCATCATCTGGAAGACATCAGGCTCCCCATCCCTGCTTTCGATAAATGGAGTTAACAGAAACATAGGCTAGAACATTGACTGCCATGTTAAATCCACTTATCAGAATCGGTATATAACAAAAACAACAACAGCAATTTATTATTTATTATTTATACCCCGCCCATTTGGCTGGGTTTCCCCAGCCACTCTGGGCGGCTTCCAACAGAATATGAAAATACAATAGTCTATTAAACATTAAACGCTTCCCTAAACAGGGTTGCCTTCAGATGTCTTCTAAAAGTCTGGTAGTTGTTTTTCTCTTTGACATCTGGTGGGAGGGTGTTCTACAGGGTGGGTGCCACTACCAAGAAGGCCCTCTGCCTGGTTCCCTGTAACTAGGCTTCTCGCAGCGAGGGAACTGCCTGCCAAAAGGCCCTCGGCCTGGACCTCAGGGTCTGGGCAGAATGATGTGGTGGAGATGCTCCTTCAGGTATACTGGGCCAAGGCCATTTAGGGCTTTAAAGTACAGCAGGGATGGGGGGAGCCTGGTACCATCTTGATGTTCTTTGGACCACAACTCCCATCAAGCCCAGTCAGCATGGCCAAAGGTTTGGGAAGATGGGAACTGTAGCATACCAACATATGGAGGACCCTCCCTACTGTATAGTTTCAATCCAAGGCACAGAACCCTTAGAATCAACAACTGCTAGTAAAGAACTTCTGTGAAATGATATATAATGAGTTGAAAAATATGTTGAAATATACATTTTTTTAAAAACCAGAAGCATTTCTACTTGGTATTATGGGTCAGGATATTAATAGGCAAGATGTTAAATTGTTTTTATATGCAACAACAGCAGCAAGAGTATTGTTAGCCCAGAAATGGAAGCAAGAAGAAATTCCGACGAAAGAAGAATGGCAGACGAAAGTAAAGGACTATGCAGAATTGGACAAAATGACAGGAAGGGTTGGAAACCTGCGAGACCAGAGATTTACAGAAGATTGGGAAGAAGTATATGAACTATTTGAAGAGCAATTGTAACCAACAAATTATGCTAGGTGGACTACAAGAAGTTTTGTAAGGAGAAATATATGAAGTGCTACAAAGTAGGTAAAGAATAGAGATACTGGTTATGAGTTTTAAATGTAACAGAGAAAATAAGAAATGTCTACTAAGAGATTAGACTGGAAAATTTTCAGACAGGACTGATTGAAGTCAAAAAATTGAATAAGATGTAAAAAATATGTTTAATCACTGTTGAAAATGGTATGTTATATATATATATATATATATATATATATATATATATATATATATATATAAAATCAGCAACTGTTACTGGAAAATTATCAGCCCTCCCTGAGTTTAAGCCTGGCAGCATGTGACTGCAACTAGCATAGACTGAAGCCAGCGTATGAATTGGCCATTTGCTCATCATCAATGCCACCAAAAGCAATTGCAACTTGATTGCAACACGTTGTACCGACTGCATGCCAAAGGCAGTCATGCAGCCCTCCCTTCTTGCCAAGTCACCACTTCCTATGCACCACTGGGTTGAGACTCAGCACCGATCATGACAGCTTCCTGCTGAGGGAGCTGTGTGAGTAGGCCCTCCGGATTGTACCAATTCCTGCTACAGCAAATAGCAAAGAATCTTTCAGAGCTGCCCACACTAGGCTTGGCTCACCTAACAAGGAATCTTGTTGAAAGGTTTTAAGTCTTGCAGTTGGATGTGACCGCTCCGCTCTGGAAAACATTACATGTTGTGCTTCCATCAGTTCTAGCGTTTCCCCCTAAGGATCTCACACATCCAAACTCCCAAGCTCTGTTCTGTTCCTCGCACCACACCCGCAAATAAAAATACATGAGCTCTTCTGCATTGCGTTAAGAAAGCCCAGGAATTTGAACAACTCAGCTCCATTTTTTACAGCATTGCTTGATGGCAATGGAATTCCATTCTGTTTTCTATTTGTCGACAGAAAAGAAGCAAAGGATTTCGAATTAGTCAACGTGTAAGAGGGCTCTAGTGAGTGGTTGTTGCTCCAGCTCATAAGCCATGCCATCAAAACATCTGCACCAGGCGTGTCAGAAATCTCATTAATTGGAGAAGCAGGTGGATGGATTTGGATGTAGAATAAAAGGCCAAGAGGCCCTATTGAACACTTTGCTTGTTTGATCCAAGAACTTCTGGGGAAATGCTGCCTCTATTCAAGGGACCTGTGGTGAGGTACTTGGTACAGTGGTACCTTGGGTTACATAAGCTTCAGGTTACATACACTTCAGGTTACATACGCTTCAGGTTACAGACTCCGCTAACCCAGAAATAGTGCTTCAGGTTAAGAACTTTGCTTCAGGTTGAGAACAGAAAGCGTGCTCCGGCGGCCCGGCAGCAGCGGGAGGCCCCATTAGCTAAAGTGGCGCTTCAGGTTAAGAAGAAGAAGAAGAAGAAGAGTTTGGAATTGATATCCCACTTTATCACTACCCAAAGGAGTCTCAAAGCGGCTAACATTCTCCTTTCCCTTCCTCCCCCACAACAAACACTCTGTGAGGTGAGTGGGGCTGAGAGACTTCAGAGAAGTGTGACTAGCCCAAGGTCACCCAGCAGCTGCATGTGGAGGAGCGGAGACGCGAACCTGGTTCCCCAGATTACGAGACTACCGCTCTTAACCACTATACCACACTGGCTCTCAAGAACACTTTCAGGTTAAGTACAGACCTCCGGAATGAATTAAGTACTTAACCCGAGGTACCACTGTATATTACAGGGATGGGGAACCTGTGCTCCACGCTGCCCCCGATGTTGCTGGACTCCAACTCCCATCAGCCCCAAACAACAGCCCCATCCCTGTAACATCTGGAGGGCCACAGGTTCCCACTCCTCACGTTTACAATTCTCTAGACTTCTCTAGTTTACAATTCAATATTAATTGCATTGATTGTTGTCTCTGTGTTTGGCTATTCACATGAACCACCTGTCAATGTATGGGGCTGCTGGTGAATTGTGGAAGTTAGGTTAGAATGGAGAGGAAACTAGTTCAGCGAAGAGGAGAAATGTGATTCACCACTTGGTTTGGGACTTGATGCACTTGTGCAGCAATTGCTGTGAGGTGGGTTGCTGCAGTGTCTACACAGCTTACTGAATTTCAGGCATGCGGTTGGTCTTAAGCAGGCTTCCTTAACCTCGGCCCTCCAGATGTTTTGAAACTACAATTCCCATCATCCCTGACTACTGGTCTTGCTAGCTAGGGATCATGGGAGTTGTAGGCCAAAAACATCTGGAGGGCCGAGTTTGAGGAAGCCTGGCCTTAAGTATTGAAATAATAATGCTAATATTATCTGTATCGTTCCAGTTTTAGTATGTGTGCTGCCAAAAAGGACACCCTTTAATCTTGACAATATGACAACACTCACAGCTTATGAACAGACTGCTGACAGATGTAGACTTTGTTTGGATAAATATGTATGGGAGTATATTGCATTGCATTTGTCTGTGTATATCTGCACACATCTATTTCCCCCCTTTTACATCTGTACCACTTTATTTATTTATAGTTGAAATTCTTTCCATAAAATCTTAATATTAAAGAAGTATTGAAATACTAATGAGAGAATTATCCTTAATCTGATTCACTTCTCAAAGGGATATTTAAAACCAGAGATGGCCCTATCATTATGCACAGTGAAGCAGCTGCCTCAGGTGGAAGATGCTGGGGAGCAGCAGTGAGGTGCCTGGCAACACAGCTGTGGGCGCACACCAAGTACGTGCATTCCCTAGCCTCCTGCCCTCAGGTTTGGTGGAGGACATTATCTCATCTCCACTGTAAGTTAGATCCAACTGCTAGTCCAGGTGGCTTCTGTATGTGGAATGGCAAGTAGGGGAGCCTTCTTCTTTGGTGATCCCTCGTAGCCAAGTAAGATTGTCTTCCATGAACATGGTCTTGACAGTGAGTCCATAAGTGACTGTGGAGGCGAATTCTGGATCCACAAGTCCTTCCACAGTGGGGATATAGGTTACCAGGGGGCATTGATCAAGGGCGTTGTCAAACATGCTTTCCTCTTAGCACATTTCTCCCTTTTTTCCTGAGTTTGAAAGTCTTCGAAGCTCATGACACCTTTGGTAAAGGCTGTTCTCCAATTAGAGTGCTCGCAGGCCAGTGTTTCCCAGTTGTCGGTGTTTATCCTACATTTTTTTAGATTTGCCTTGAGAGAGCCTTTAAACCTCTTTTGTTGACCACCAGCATTACACTTTCCATTTTTAAGTTTGGAATAGAGTAGTTGCTTTGGAAGACTATAATCAGACATCCGCACAACATGACCAGTCCAACAAAGTTGATGTTGAAGAATCATTGCTTCAACACTGGTGATCTTTGCTTTTTCCAGTACACTGGCATTAGTTCACCTGTCTTCCCAAGTAATGTGCAAAAAATTTTGGAGACACTGTTGATGGAATCTTTTGAGGAGTTGGAGATGGGGTCTACGTTTCACAAGCATAAAGTAAGGTTGGTAGTACAGTGGCTTTGTAAACAAGCATTTTGCCAATGTCCCGGTCCTCAAACACACTGCACTTCAATCAGGAGAAAGCTGCACTTGCAGAGCTCAGGCGATGCTGGATTTTGGCATCAATGTCAGCCCTTGTGGAAAGATAACTGCCCGGGTAGGAGAAGTGATCGACATTTTCCAATGTTACACCACTGAGTTGGATTTGTGGCACTGTAGAGGGGTTGTTTTGTGCTTGTTGGCGCAGCACTTCGGTTTTTTGGATGTTGAGCGACAGGCCAAGCTTTTTGTAAGCTTCTACGAAGATATTTAGGATGGTTTGGATATCATCCTCTAAGTGTGCATACACTACGTTGTCTTCAGCATATTGAAGCTCTATGACAGAAGTTACGGTAACCTTACTCTTTGCTTTCAGCCTACTCAAATTAAAGAGCTTTCCATCTGCTTGATACACAAAGGGGAGTTTCCTTTCAACAAAGTGTAAGAGCATTACAATGAAAATAATGAATATAGTTGGGGCGATAACACAACCCTGTTTAACACCTGATCCCACTGTGAAAGGTTCACTTTGAGAGCCATTGTCATCTGCAATAACCACCTTGTCCTTGGCAGCCACATTTCCTGGCCCAGTCCAGTATATGGCAGAGGGATGATGTTGCTAAGAAACATGCCTTGACTTGCTTGATGTTGTGCATTCCTCAGCCACTCATTTTCCATGTGGCCCTCATCCGTGCACCCTGCCATATGGCCATGGCTTAAAACGAATTCACACCTCTTACTGAAGCTATGCGTGTGGTGCCCCATAAAAAGGAAGGCGATTAAGGCCAAGAGTCACATAGCTAGCAAGTTTGGTCATGTGTGGGGAGCCAGGAAGGAATGTGCAGCCCTTCTATTGATCGTGCATGTTTTCCTATCAGCGGCAGGCTCTGCTTCCATGCGCATGAGTGTCCTCAGCTCATCCTGTTAAAACACCTCACTTCCCATGCTGCTTCCAGACCAGAACCTGATCCCCAAAGCCTCCACCCTTTTTAGTGATGTTAATCCCCATAAGAACATGCTTAGCCCTGAAATCGCTTTTTAAATTGTAATATAATCACCCTGCCCTGAAAGATATCAACACCCCAGTTTGCAAGGAAGGAGAAAAGAGGTGAGTCAGATCACATTTTTTTTAACGTGGGCAAACTTAACCTAAGTTGCCTTTGTTTGCACACAGGAGCTACTCTGCCTTAATCTTTATTTCTGCTGATAGCCCTTATTTCTGCTGATATAAAACTACTGGTTGAAATTGTCTTCACTGCCAGCTGCTCCCACTTGCTCTCAGTTTGCATACATGCTATACATTTAAAGTATGTTGCATCCCCTCAGAGAATTCTGAAAATTTTCCACAAGTAATGCCTTAAGATGGCTGATATAAGGTAGCTGATAAGAGTTATCTACGTGAAATCACAAGGCCAATTCAGAATGCAGATAATTCTCCCCACCCTAATCTAAATGGCTAAATGCTTTTGCTCCTGAACGCAGCCCTGTTCCAACTGGCCAAAAGCCTAACTAAAGCATGGCCCCCATTTTGTCTCAGCCTTATTCCCATACCCATTCTATGCAGGCATATAAAGTCCTCCAAGATTCAAGCATGCTTTTAAAGACGTGTTTTTAAGGGTGGAGGCTACCGAACTATAGTCGGCATCTAACCATTTTTTAGACTTGCTGCCAATATTGGGGTTTTTTAAGTGGAATTTGGGTTGAGTACTGTGGTTCTGCCAGTTCTGAATCCAGATCTTAAAATTCTGGCAGTCGTTCTGGAATTTGCTTTGCTTTTGATGAATCCACGTATGACACATGCTTTCGCGAGGAAGCCTTTTGAATTCTTGCAATATTTCTGTTCTCTCACTGTTCTAAATTCTTTTCCGTCAAACCATCTGATCCGCCTTTGCCCCAAATAATTGTCATTCCTGTGAGCAAAACATGCAAGGACAAGAGCTATTTTTCCGTGGGGAACAGGGTGGATTCTTCCAAGAAATCCCCCCTTATTCAGTCCCTACTCATTTCAGTGGTTTCTGAGGAGTCGTGCTTGAGCTGATTCAAGTCTTCATGTTTGGTTTAAAGTAAAGTGCAAAGGCTGGTGTAATGGCTCTGGGATATCTTAACTAGTGGCTTCATTTAAACTCTTTCCACGTTGCAAAATGGCATCGCAATCTCCCCAGAGCTGCACTTGTCTGATTAAGTTTTCATGTTTGGCTTGGGAGGTCAACTGAAGTGCTCTTGACATTACTAGACAAATTACTATTAACATTCTTTCCATAGCCTTGAGAATTGATTGCTTTAATTGGTACCATATACTTTTAAAAATAAATGCAAAGGCTTCTAGTACACATTTAGCCTGAGAAAAATATATTTAGAAAAGTATTCAAATCTGTTACTTTACTATTAATGTCTGCTACTTAAATTGCGGGATAATTATTATCACTTGTATGGCTTCCAGAACAGATTTTTCAGGTGTGTGTTTTTCCTTTTCCTCACTTTTACAAATTTCCCCAAGTTCATGGTGTTTTCAGTGAACTTGGCTGTAGAAGGCAATTTATTCTGGGGAAGGTGGGGATATGGGCTGTCATTTTGATGCTGATGAAGTTGTGTATCTCTGCAAAAAATATCCCCAGACAATTTGTATGCATAAGAAGCACCCAAACTACCATAAACGTCCATCTAGAAACACTGTGAATTGCAGTCACTGGCTGCTTCTAAATTGTTGCTATTTTGTGGCAGGCTTCACTCAAATACTGGCAGATGGAAGTTGCACAAAGTGATTTTGCTGGTCTTATACAGCAAGAAAATTCTGACTTTTGTGGTAAGGAAAGCAGCAGGGGATGTGTTTATTTATTTGTTTGTTTGTTCATTTATTCATTTATAAATCACTCATCCTCCAAAAAAAGAAGAAGAAAGCCCAGAGTGATGTGCAACAAACATGTTAGCAGCATACAAAAAATAGCTCTAAAATGTATTTTTAAAGCATCAGGTCAATTAAAATGGAAATTCTTACACTTCTGGTGAGCAATAAACCTCTCATTTATTATTGTAAAATGCAAGTGTGGGATAACCATTGCTTGACAAATCAGTAAAAATGCTCAATAAGCAGACTAGGTTACACACCATCCCTGCAAACATAGCTCAAACTTTTCCGGATGAGTGCTCAATAAACATTTTTAAAGCATTGGGAAGTGACCACTGTACCTACGCGGATGGCGCTGTGGTCTAAACCATTGAGTCTAGGGCTTGCTGATCGGAAGATCGGCAGTTCGAATCCCCACAACGGGGTGAGCTCCCGTTGCTTGGTCCCTGCTCCTGCCAACCTAGCAGTTTGAAAGCACATCAAAGTGCAAGTAGATAAATAGGTACCACTCCGGTGGGAAGGTAAATGGTGTTTCTGTGTGCTGCTCTGGTTCGCCAGAAGTGGCTTAGTCATGCTGGCCACATGACCCAGAAGCTGTACGCCGGCTCCCTCGGCCAGTAAAGCGAGATGAGCGCCGCAACCCCAGGGTCGCCTTTGACTGGACTTAAACATCCAGGGGTCCTTTACCTTTACATTTTACCCTATAAGGGCTGGGTAATCTTTCAGGTATCTTGGTCCCAAGCTCTGAAGGGCTTAATACACAAAAAACAGCGCCTTGAACTTAGCCCAGGATCTAACTGGCAGCCAATTGTTGTCAATGTTCGCAGTGACCTTGAGACACACATACATTTGCATACACTTAGTTATACAGTATTTGTATATGTCCACAATATTATTAATAACCCAAAGCTTTCAGAAAGGACTGAAGAGCATTCACCACAATATTAGGGCAGGTGGATATGTATGCACAGCTTGGAGGTGTTTTGAATATTTCCCCTTCATCCATTCACCCAGTGCACTATGACAGTCTAGGACTGTAGCCTTTGAACGGAGGAAATTAAGCTGCCCCTTGATTGTGTGTATGTGTGTGTTTATCTTCATGGAATAGGCAAAGCAGTTTTATACTACTGTTAAAGTGAGAATGCAACTGCTTTTCATGTTTCACTTAATTTTTTAAAGCTGTCTTTCAGAGGAAGTGGAACTTAACATGATTAAACTGTTGCAGGGGGAAGGACAGGGGGAAGGAGTTAAATTCAGCCAATTTACGTTCATTATAAACAATTCTAAATTCCTAAGCTAGTATGGTATAGCTAACATATGTCACACACTACAGTAAGGCTGATGTACCCTTTAACATTTTAACAGTCCATCAGACATTAATGTGACTTAAACATCAAAAACAGGTTCATTTTGCCATTAATATCCTGAAACAAGAACATCTAATATACACATCCTGAGATTTAATCTGTAAACATAACCAAAAATGTCTGGGGTGGAGGGTTTTTTGTTTACATTTCAGTAGTGCTACTTCCATGAAGCATGAGTGGGACTGTCTTTCGGGTTAACTTAAAAGGCTCTCTTTGTGATAAGATACTGATGTCTTCTCCTATAGAAGCCTTCTGCTGACATCCCAGCCCCTTTGTAGAGGCATCACAGTTGCAGCTCATAATAAATGTGGCTCATAAAAGGGCAAACGTTTCTGGCCGACAACACTTGCACACAAAAGCACACTTGCGGGGTCTGTGTCCTGGCCATTTCCTGGTTTGTGAACTGGATGTGAAGCAAGGTAAAATTCAACACAAATTGAAGGAGAAGGAGAAGGAGAAGGAGAAGGAGAAGGAGAAGGAGAAGGAGAAGGAGAAGGAGAAGGAGAAGGAGAAGGAGAAGGAGAAGGAGAAGGAGAAGAAATAGAAGCCATTCTGCCAGGACATAGTCTATCAGATCAGTAGGGGTGGGGTGGGGTGGAGGCAAATAGAGGGAGAAGCACTGTAGGATCAATTTTGTTCTTTGCGTGTCGAGGTCCCCAAGCCACCCCAAATAACTCACACCTCACACAGAATTTTTGTTTAAGGTTTTTGGCATAGTTTTGGCCACAACTTTATTAAAATACAAAATGTGAGTGGTTGCTTAGGCATTGGTTGCGACTATCTGCCCCCGATGGGGACAGACTGACATTTCGCAATCCTGCGAAAGCCAGAAAAGGGGAATACATTTTGGGGATTGTGATGGAGCAGGGAACCTGCCCTCAGCCCTCCCCAAAAGCAACCAGGGGCTCTTGCGTGGCCCTAGCCCCTTGACAGGGTTCGGACAAAAGCAATGGTGAGCCCCTGTATTCCTTTAACGGAATACCCTTGCAGCAGCAGCATTAGAGGGGCAGGCACAGCCAATCCATGCTCCTCAACAAACCAAACCAAAAACCAATGCCTAACCGCAACCTTACAAGTTGTGATGAATTGCTACGCAGTAGGCAAAAACCAAATGGCACCAGCCAATCAGCCAAATGGACAAAATTCCTACCGGGCCCCTGCCCCAAAGCAGACGACCCCATGACAGGCATAGCAAGGTCAAAGAGAACAACCCTAAATATAGGGAGGTGGGATGGGCAATTTGATGCACGGAGCGAAAAGAGGAAGCTCTATGCTTCGTGCAGGGAGTTTTAATGTTTCAAGCTGTCAATCACAAAATGGCAACATTAACTTCTTCCCAACCAAAAGGGAAGCCCAATCACAACAGTGGCCAATGATCAATTAGCCCGCCCCACAATTTTGGAGGGTCTTGTCAGCCCCCACCGCAACCCGTGCTCTCCGTGAAGGAGAACACGCTTTCTCTGTTCAAAAGTAAGGATACCCTCATGCATGGATGTAGCCAGGATTTATGTTACAAGGGAGCGGGACACCAACTTGTCACCATCCTCTGTCTCTCTCTGCCTAGCAGATTCGGAATGAAATGTCTCAACCACAGTTGTTTTAAATTACTTTCTTTTGACCCCGAGGGCTCAGAAAAACCTGCCAAAATCTTCGCCAGGATGTGCCCACAACGTCATCCAAGTGACATCAGCGAGAGTTTCAATTTCAAATATTCTGATCACTTCTAATTTTATTTAGGTATTCTTTTTTCTTATTTACTTGGTTTGGGGAGGGGGCAGCTGCCCCCCCCCCGGCTATGCCCAGTGCTGTTTTTTCTAGAAAAAGAGGTGCCAGAACTCACCAGGAACTTCATTCTCTTAGAAAGGCAATGGCACCCACCTGAGAGGTGCTGGAACTGAGTTCTGGTGGGTTCTGGCTGAAAAAAAGACCTGCGTGTGCCCATGCCCTGGTGGAAAGCTATCTGGGGAAACCACATTTCAGTATTAGGCAGGGCCAGATCCACATGCCATCACACTCTATTTCTCATGCCAAGCTGTTTCTCATGCCAACAGAAGCATATATTTTATACTTAGTAACTCCACTCAAGTTTCACCTTCCATTTTCTCCACAGACAGCGATATAAATGATTGACAATATTTCTGCTTGCGCTATCAGAATCGTATATATCACACAAGCACGAAATCCACGATTCTGAACAATACGGTTAAAAGAAACCAGTAGGATAGCAGGCGTGTGACAAGTTCCCCTGTAAATATATCAGGGCCTTGATGCTATAAAACAGGGGTGTGGGGGGAGGGAGCCCACTCAACATAACCTTGTCATGATATCTTCACAGTTTTATTTAACTGTTCTCAGGTCACAAACTAATTTGCCAGAAAGAGGTTAACCACAGTGCACAGAGACATCATTTCGGAGACAGGTTTTCCAGGCTCGCAAATCCACACTCCGAGCTGTGTCAGATCTAAGCCTCTCGAACCCAGCATCATTATTATTTTTAAAAAAGCCCTTGTGGTTTAAATAAATTGGTGATTCCATCTGATGTCTTGGGATGTTTGGGCTTTCAGATTCAGCATTGTCAAATTCTCTGTTTGGTGCCAAGAACACAGGTTAAATAAAGGTCAGGGCTGATATATAAGCTCACTAGGCTGCATTTAGATTAGCATCTTTCAGGAAACCTATAATGGCTAGGCTGCTACCAGCTCATTTTGGCTAATGGTAATGCACTGCACACATGTATCTCTGCTTGCAAGCACACACACACTTTCACACAAAGGAGCTGTTTTAAAGAATACATTTTCCAGTCATTCATAACATTTCTTAAAAGTGTCATATTTACATTGTTGCTTCTGCCTCCCTCCCTCTGTCTCTCTGTCTTCATTCATTCCGATTGCAACCCTATAGCCACTTACATGGGAGTAAGGCCCATTGAAATCAGTGGAACTTACTTCTGAGTATACATCTATATGAAGAACATAAGAGCCTTGCTGAATCAGGCCAAAGGCCTATCTTGTCCCTTATCTCGATAGATAGATAGATAGATAGATAGATAGATAGATAGATAGATGATAGATGATGATAGATGATAGATAGATAGATAGATAGATAGATAGATAGATAGATAGATAGATGATAGATAGATAGATAGATAGATAGATAGATTAGATAGATAGATAGATAGATAGATAGATAGATAGATAGATAGATATAGATAGATAGATAGATAGATAGATAGATAGATAGATAGATAGATGATGATAGATAGATAGATAGATAGACAGATGATAGATAGATTAAATTTTCAGAAACTTTAACAAATTACCTTCAACTTCAATACTTATTTCCCTTAATGATCTGACTTCCCACGCTTACTTCCATGATGTTTTTGTTCCCACCCTTTTTCTACTGCATTACATAGCATACTTTTATCTAATACATGCTTCTTCCGTAGCATTTATAATTATTTCCATTCCAGGGCTCGTATTTCAAATCCTGACCGACTTTTTTCTCTTCATATGTGACAATTGAACATGATGTTGCATTTTCAGTAGTCTCCTGGTGTTTTGCCCCTCCTCTGCATGTGTTTCATTTTTCTTTCATATTAAATTTTATTTGCCGTACCCATTTTTATTGTATCCTGTATGTATTTATGCTTGGCATAGTTCATAGCTTCTCTGAGTTATTCAAGCCCCTTCGCCACGGCAAGGCAGTGATCCATGAAGGGGATCGCTCCATGATCACTGCAGATGGTGACAGCAGCCACAAAATTAAAAGACTCCTGCTTCTTGGGAGAAAAGCAATGACAAACCTAGACATCATCTTAAAAAGCAGAGACATCACCTTGCCGACAAAGGTCCATATAGTTAAAGCTATGGTTTTCCCAGTAGTGATATATGGAAGTGAGAGCTGGAGCATAAAGAAGGCTGATCGCCGAAGAATTGATGCAAGACTGCAAGACTGCAAGAAGATCAAACCTCTCCATTCTTAAGGAAATCAGCCCTGAGTGCTCACTGGAAGGACAGATCCTGAAGCTGAGGCTCCAAGACTTTGGCCACCTCATGAGAAGAGAAGACTCCCTGGAAAAGACCCTGATGTTGGGAATGATGGAGGGCACAAGGAGAAGGGGAAGACAGAGGACGAGATGGTGACAGTGTTCTCGAAGCTACCAGCATGAGTCTGACCAAACTGCGGGAGGCAGTGGAAGACAGGAGTGCCTGGCGTGCTCTGGTCCATGGGGTCACGAAGAGTCGGACACGACTAAACGACTAAACAACAACAATGTATTTATGCCAATAAACTTATATATATGTGTGTGCGAACATTACCCTAGCATATGCACTGCAGAATTCAGAGAGGTAAGAACTTTCAGAATGGCTGTGTTCTGGTTTGCTTATACTTTCGGAAAGTTCTTCCCTTAAATGAATCAGATTTCTCTCTATGTGGTCTTATGAAATAACTGCCCGTGGTGCGTGATCTGTGACTGCCTATTCACATATGCATGTGGTTGCAGTGCTCACAAGGGAGGTAACTTGCAGTAGTCTTGAAGTCTCCACAGATGTCCCAAATGTCTGACAGTGCTTTTCGCAGTTCCTCCACAGTTCCTCCGAGGTAAGGCACGCAGATCTAGCTCCAAGCAGAAGGCTGCTGTTTGCGATAAACATCTGCTCCCTGTTCTTCCAGGAACCTCCAGACTCCTAAAAAAGAAGGAAAGGAAAAGATTCGCAGGGGAGGGGGGAGGCGTCTTGTAAGAGCAAATATTTTCATGCTTTGTGTCCTGCCCAAAAGCAGCAGATCATATATTGCCATTATTCTGTTAAGCCCGCTGCCTTTAAAAGTCAAGAAACTGATACAAGCCCGTGCGGTTGTCAAATCACACTCGGCTTCCTCCGCAGTTCCGCCTGTCCTCTGGGGTTATGGTGGAAAATTTGTTTGCACATGAATCTGAGTCGAACTTAGCGAGGCGATGTCAATCTCAAATTTGCCTTCCGGGAATTGCGCAGTTTGCAAGGTTGCTACTTTCTCTGTGACATTGCTTTTTTTATACAGGGTAGAAGTAGAATATTAAGATGATTGCTTCCAGATGCAAAGGTTGGAGGAGACAAGAAGAAATTGGCACTGGAAAGGTGGACAAACTGGTGGGAGAGGACTATGACATATTGAAGCAATCTAAGCGGAAGATGCAACGTTAGCCAAGGCTGTCAGATGTATGTGTGTTTCTGCGTGTGCATATCTGCAAATACTAGAAAGGCTGCAAGAGATGGTTGCTTGTCTTACTTAAGTTATCTGGGTTGCAATCCTACAGCACTTACCAGGAACCAAGCACCATTTGATGCACAGGGCATTGTATTACACTGTTCAACAGAAAGGTAAAGGTAAAGGACCCCTGACAGTTAAGTCCAGTCGCAGATGACTCTGGGGTTGTGGCACTCATCTCGCTTTACAGGCCAAAGGAGCTGGTGTTTGTCCACATACAGTTTTTCCAGGTCATGTGGCCAGCATGACTAAGCCGCTTCTGGCGCAATGGAACACCGAAACTGGAGCAGCGCACAGCAACGCCGTGTACCTTCCTGCCAGAGCGCTACTGTAGTCTAAAACACAGAGCCTAGGGCTTCCCAATCAGAAGGTCGTTGGTTCAAATCCCCGCGATGGGGTGAGCTCCCATTGCTCGGTCCCTGCTCCTGCCAACCTAGCAGTTCAAAAACACATCAAAGTGCAAGTGGATAAATAGGTACCGCTCTGGGGGGAAGGTAAATAGCGTTTCCGTGTGCTGCTCTGGTTCACCAAAAGCAGCTTAGTCATGCTGGCCACATGACCCGGAAGCTGTACGCCGGCTCCCTCAGCCAATAAAGCGAGATGAGTGTCACCACCCCAGAGTCGTCTGTGACTGGACTTAACAGTCAGGGGTCCCTACCTATTTATCTACTTGCACTTTTGGCGTGCTTTCAAACTGCTAGGTTGGCAGGAGCTGGGACAGAGCAACGTTGAACGAAATCCTTCTGGAAGTCCATTCGACTTCAAAAATATTTGGAATCCAAGGTGTGACTTGGATTTGGTACAGATCCATGAACTGGGGGCCGGCATATTACACCGATCCTGGTCCGACTGCACTAGCTAGTAATTAGTTTTCGGGTCCAATTCAAAGTGCTGGTTTTAACCTATAAAGTGTTAAACAGCTAAGGACTGCAATACCTCAAGGACTGTCTCTTTCCGCATGAACCTACGTAGAACCTGAGATCATATTCTGAGGCCCTTCTTCATGTGCCTCCTCCTCGAGAGGTCCGGAGGGTGGCAACACGAGAACAGGCCTTCTCTGCAGTGGCTCCCTATCTGTGGAATGCTCTCCCCAGGGAAGTTTGCCTGGCGCCATCATTATACACCTTTAGGTGCCAGGCAAAAATGTTCCTTTTTAACCAGACCTTTGGTTGATCTGATTTACATCTAATGCCCCTTTAAAATGTGTTTTTTTGGGAGGGCTGTTGGGTTGTTGTTTTTATTTATATTAGATATTTTGTGGTTTTATATCTTGATTTTATTCTGTGAACTACCCTGAAACCCCCCCCAGGTATAGGGCGGTATATAAATTTAATAAATAATAATAATAATATTGCAAATGGGTTCAAATTTTGAGCCTGAAGGTTCACTACTTTGAACTAAAAGCAAAACGAAAACTCTTTTTTAAAGGCCACAAAAGATCGGTTGGTCGGTCAGTCGGTTGGTCGGTCGGTTGATCGGTCGATTAGTCGGTGGGTCAATAGGTTGGTTGGTCGATTAGTCGGTCGGTCAATCGGTTGGTCGGTCGGTTGATCAGTCATTTAGTCGATCGGTCGATCAGTTGGTCGGTCGGTTGGTTGATCAGTTGTTCGGTCGGTCGGTCAGTCGGTTGGTTGGTTGGTTGGTTGATTAGTCAGTCGGTCGGTTGATCGGTTGTTCAGTCAATCGGTCAGTCGGTTGGTCGGTCGGTCAGTTGGTTGGTTGGTCGATTGGTTGGTCGGTTGATCGGTTGTTTGGTCAGTTGGTCGGTCGGTCGGTCGGTCAATCAGTTGGTCGGTAGGTTGGTCTGTCGATCGATCGATCGGTCGATTAGTCAGTCGATTAGTCGGTCGGTCGATCGGTTGGTCGGTCGATTAGTCAGTTGGTCAATCGCTTGGTCGGTTGGTTGATCGGTCAATTAGTTGGTCGATTAGTCGGTCAGTTGGTTGGTCGGTCGATCGATTGGTTGATTAGTCGGTCGATTAGTTGGTCGTTCGGTCGGCCGATTGGTTGTTCGGTTGGTCGGTTGATCGGTTGATCAGTCGATTGGTTGGTTGGTTGGTCTGTCGGTTGGTTGGTCAGTCGGTTGGTTGGTCAGTCGGTTAGTCGGTTGGTGGGTTGGTCACTTGGTCGATCGGTTGGTCGGTCGATTAGTCAGTCGGTCAATCGCTTGGTCGGTTGGTTGATCGGTCAATTAATTGGTCGATTAGTCAGTCGGTTGGTTGGTCGGTCGATCGGTTGATTAGTCGGTCGATTAGTTGGTTGTTCGGTCGGCCGATTGGTTGTTCGGTCGGTTGGTTGATCAGTCGATCAGTCGATTGGTTGGTTGGTCTGTCGGTTGGTTGGTTGGTCGGTCAGTCGGTCGGTCAGTTGGTTGGTTGGTCAGTCGGTTAGTTGGTTGGTCGGTTGGTCACTTGGTCGGTTGATTGGTTGATTAGTCGGTCGGTCAGTCGATCAGTCGATTAGTCGATCGGTTTGTCGGTTGGTTCATCGGTTGTTCAGTTGGTTGGTTGGTTGGTCAATCGGCCAGTCAGTCAGTCGGTTGAATGGTCAGTTGATAGGTCGATTAGTCGGTTGGTCGATCGGTCGGTCGGTCGGTCGATTGGTCAATCGGTTGGTCATTCAGTTGGTTGGTAGGTTGGTTGGTTGGTTGGTTGGTTGGTCAATCGTCCGGTCGGTAGGTTGGTTGGTTGGTCAGTCGGTTAGTCGGTTGGTTGGTTGGTTGGTTGGTTGGTTGGTTAGTTGATAGGTCGGTCGGTCAGTCAGTCGATTAGTCAGTCGGTTGATCGGTTGGTCAGTCAATTAGTCGGTCAGTCAATCGGTTGGTCGGTTGGTTGATTGGTCAATTAGTCGGGCGATTAGTCGGTTGGTTGGTTGGTTGGTTGGTTGGTTGGTTGGTTGGTCAATTAGTCGGTTGGTCGATCGGTTGGTTGGTTGGTCGGTCGATCAGTTGATTAGTCGGTAGGTTGGTCATTCAGTCGGTCAGTCGGTTGTTCGGTTGGTTGGTCGGTCAATTAGTTGGTCGATCGGTTGGTTGGTTGGTTGGTTGGTCGGTTAGTCGGTTGGTTGGTTGGTCGGTTGGTTGGTTGGTCAGTCGGTTGATCTGTTGTTTCATTGGTTGGTTGGTCAATCGGCCAGTCAGTCGGTCAGTTGAACGGTCAGTTGATTGGTCGATTAGTCGGTTGGTCGATCGGTTGTTTGGTCGATCAGTCAGTCGGTCGGTCGGTCGGTCGGTTGGTCGATCAGTCAGTTGGTTGGTTGGTTGGTTGGTTGGTCATTCAGTCGGTCGATTGGTTGGTTGGTCGATTCGTCGGTCGGTCAATCGCTTGGTCGGTCATTTGATCGGTCAATTAGTTGGTCGATTAGTCGGTCGGTCGGTCGGTTGATTGGTCGATCGGTTGATTAGTCGGTTGGTCGGTCGGCCGATTGGTTGGTTGGTCGGTTGATCGGTCGATCAGTCGATTGGTTGGTTGGTTGGTCTGTCGGTTGGTTGGTTGGTCAGTCGGTCGGTCAGTCGGTTGGTTGGTTGGTCAGTCAGTTAGTCGGTTGGTTGGTTGGTCAGTTGATTGGTTGATTAGTCGGTCGGTCGGTCGGTCAGTCGATCAGTCGATTAGTCGATCGGTTTGTCGGTTGGTTGATCGGTTGTTCAGTTGGTTGGTTGGTCGGTCAGTCGGTTGTTAGGTCGGTTGGTTGGTTGGTTGGTTGGTCGGTTGATCGGTTGTTTGGTTCGTCCGTTGGTCAATCGGCCAGTCAGTCGGTCGGTTGAACAGTCGGTTGATCGGTCGATTAGTCGGTTGGTTGGTTGGTTGGTCGGTCAGTCGGTTGGTCATTCAGTTGGTTGGTAGGTTGGTTGGTTGGTTGGTCGGTCAATTAGCCGGTCGGTAGGTTGGTTGGTTGGTCGGTCGATCGGTTGGTTGTTTGGTCGGTCAGTCGGTTGGTCGGTTGATTGGTTGGTCAGTCGGTCTGTCAGTCAGTCGGTTGGTTGGTCATTCAGTTGGTTGGTTGGTTGGTTAGTCGATAGGTCGGTTGGTCAGTCAGTCGATTAGTCAGTCGGTCGATCGGTTGGTCGGTCGATTAGTCGGTCAGGCAATCGGTTGGTTGATCGATCAATTAGTCGGTCGATTAGTCGTTTGGTTGGTTGGTCAATTAGTCGGTCGGTCGGTCGATCGGTTGTTCGGTCGGTAGGTTGGTCATTCAGTTGGTCGGTCGGTTGTTCGGTTGCTTGGTCGGTCAATTAGTTGGTCAATCGGTCGGTTGGTTGATCGGTCGATCAGTTGGTTGGTCGATCGATCGATTGTTCAGTCGATCGGTCAGTCGGCTGGTAGGTTGGATGGTCAGTTGGTCGATTAGTCTGTCGGTCGATCAGTTGGTTGGTCGGTCAGTTGGTCATTCAGTTGGTTGGTTGGTCGGTCAATCCGTCGGTCAGTCAGCTGGTTGATTGGTTGGTTGGTCAGTCGATTAGTCGATCGGTTGATCGGTTTGTCGGTCGGTTGATCGGTTGTTCATTCAGTTGGTTGGTTGGTTGGTTGGTTGGTCCGTTGGTCGGTTGCTTGGTTGGTTGATTGGTCGGTTCATCGGTTGCTTGGTTGGTTTGTCGGTCGGTTGATCGGTTGTTCGCTCGATCGGTTAGTTGGTTGGTTGGTTGGTCGGTTGGTTGATCGGTCAATTAGTCGGTTGGTTGGTCGATCAGTTGTTCGGTCAATCGGTTAGTCGGCTGGTCAGTCAGTCGATCGGTCGGACGGTCGGTCGGTTGGTTGGTCGGTCAGTCAGTCGGTTGGTTGGTCGGTCGGTTGGTCAGTCGGTTAGTCGATCAGTCGGTCGGTCGGTCAGTTGGTTGGTCGGTCAATCGGTCGAATGGTCGGTCGGTCGATTAGTCGGTCGGTCGGTCGGTCGATCGGTTGATTAGTCGGTCGGTCAATTGTTGGTCAGTCTGTTGGTCGGTCAGTCGGTCGGTTGGTAGGTTGGTCAGTCGATTAGTCGATCGGTCGGCCGGTCAATCGGTTGGTTGGTTGATCGGTTGGTCGGTCGGTTGATCGGTCGATTAGTCGGTTGGTCGGTTTGATTGGTCGATTAGTCGGTTGGTAGGTCGGTCGATCGGTTGTTGGGTTGGTTGGTTGGTCGGTTGGTTGGTCGGTCAATCGGTCGGTTGGTTGGTGGGTTGATCGGTTGGTCGGTCAGTTGATCGGTTGATTAGTCGGTCGATCGGTCGGTTGTTTGGTCAATTAGTCGGTCGGTCGGTTGGTTGGTGGATTGGTCGGTTGGTCGGTCGGTCAGTTGGTTGGTTGATCGGTTGGTCGGTTGGTCAGTCGGTTGATTGGTCGATTCGTCAGTTGGTTGGTTGGGTGGTTGGGTGGTTGGTTGGTCAGTCAGTCGGTCGGCCGGTCAGTTGGTAGGTTGTTTGGTCGGTTGATCGGTTGTTCGGTCAGTCGGTTAGTTGGTTGGTTGGTTGGTTGGTTGGTTGGTTGGTTGGGCGGTCGGTTAGTTGGTCGGTTGGTCAGTTAGTCAGTTGGTTGGTTGGTTGGTTGGTTGGTTTGTTGGTTGGTTGGTTGGTTGGTTGGTTGTGTGCTGGTCCTGGGGGGAGTTGCCATGAGGCGTGGTCAGAGTCCGGTCCTGGGCCGAGGGTCTGGAGACAGTCCACCAAGGGCAGAGCGGGGTCCAAAGCAAGAAGCCGGGCGTGGTCGGGAATTCCGGAAAAACAGGTCTGGGTGCTGGCAGAAACAGGTTTCCAACGTCGTTGCTCCCGCAACCTGGGACTGGGCTGACTGGCCTTTATCTCCCTTTTTTTTTTTAAATGATATTTATTCCAAATTTAAAATTACAAAAAAGAAAAGAAAAGCCATACAGAATAAAATAAACATATAACAAAAAACAGACAGTAAGAAAAACTTAACAAAAAATATAAAAATACATTACATTAAGATAAAGCAAAAAACAGATTAAACCTTTACCTAACCTTTTTTCCTTTTACTTATTTCCATGACCTCCTCTCACCTCCCAGCTTTGTATTCTAGTTCAAATCGTATTTCCAGCAGATCCTTCTAACCTTCTTTTCATTTACTTATTTTAACGTTCAATAATATAATTAATCCTCCTCTATTTCATCAATTTCTATACTTCATTTTTACTTAATCCATTATATCATATCTGCCAAAACGACCTAATATTCTTTTTCCAACCTCTTTCTAACATTCTTTTATGTTGCAATATTTTTGAAGATATATTTTAAATTTTTTCCAATCTTCTTCCATCGACCCTTCTCCCTGGTCTCGAATTCTGCCGGTCATCTCAGCCAATTCCATATAGTCCATCACTTTCATCTGCCATTCTTCTCGGGTAGGCAATTCTTGTGTCTTCCAGAATTTCCCAATGAGTATTCTTGCTGCTGCTGTCGCATACATGAAAAAAGTTCTATCTTCCCTTCGCACCAATTGGCCGACCATGCCCAAGAGGAAGGCCTCTGGTTTCTTTAGAAAAGTATATTTCAATACCTTTTTTAATTCATTATATATCATTTCCCAGAAGGCCTTGATCTTTGGGCACGTCCACCAAAGGTGAAAGAAAGTACCTTCGTTTTCTTTACATTTCCAACATTTATTATCAGGCAAATGATAGATTTTTGCTAGCTTGACTGGGGTTAAGTACCACCTATAAATCATTTTCATTATATTTTCTCTTAAGGCATTACAAGCCGTAAATTTCATACCTGTGGTCCATAACCGTTCCCAGTCAGCAAACATAATATTATGTCCAAAATCTTGTCCCCATTTAATCATAACAGATTTAACCGTTTCATCCTGTGTATTCCATTTCAGCAACAAATTATACATTCTTGACAAATTCTTAGTTTTAGGCTCTAACAATTCAGTTTCCAATTTGGATTTTTCCTCCTGGAAACCAATCTTTTTATCTGAGTTAAAAGCCTCCCTTATTTGATAATAATGAAGCCAGTCTCGAACTTTGGTTTTTAGTTTGTCGAAACTCTGCAGCTTTAGTTTATCTCCAACTTGTTCTAAAATTTCACAGTATTTTGGCCAGTTTGTCTCCATATTAGTTTTTTTCAAAGCCTTAGCCTCCATTGGTGACAGCCACCTTGGTGTTTTACTTTCCAACAAATCCTTATATCTCACCCAAACATTAAACAGTGCTTTCCTGACAATATGGTTCTTAAAGGCCTTATGCGCTTTGACCTTGTCATACCATAAATATGCATGCCATCCAAACACATTATCAAAACCTTCTAAGTCCAAAATATCCGTGTTTTCAAGAAGCAGCCAATCTTTCAGCCAGCAAAATGCGGCTGATTCATAATAAAGTTTAAGGTCTGGCAGGGCAAATCCACCTCTTTCCTTTGCATCTGTTAATATTTTAAATTTTATTCTAGGCTTCTTGCCCTGCCAGACAAATTTAGAGATATCTCTCTGCCACCTCTTGAAACAGTCCATTTTGTCCACAATTTGCAATGTTTGAAACAAAAACAACATTCTAGGCAATACATTCATCTTTATCGCAGCAATTCGGCCCAACAATGATAGCTTCAATTTTGACCATATTTCCAAATCCTTCTTTACTTCTAACCAACATTTTTCGTAGTTATCTTTAAACAAATTCACATTTTTAGCAGTCATATGAACCCCTAAATATTTCACTTTATTAACTAATGTTAATCCTGTCTCCTTCTGAAACCTCTCTTTCTCAATCTCTGTAAGATTTTTCTCTAATACCTTAGTTTTCATCTTATTCAATTTAAAACCTGCTACATGACCAAATTCTTGAATTAATTGCAATACTCTTTTTGTACTGGATTCTGGCTCCTGTAGTGTCAAAACTAAATCATCAGCAAAAGCTTTCAATTTGTACTGTTTAGCTCCGAGTTGTATACCTTTAACCAATTGGTCTTTCCTAATCCTATTGAGCAAAACCTCCAGGACCGATATAAAAAGCAGTGGGGAGATTGGGCAACCCTGTCTTGTTCCTTTCTCTATCTTAAATTCCTCTGTAACTACGTTATTTACAATCAGCTTAGCTTTTTGTTCTGAATAAATTGCACCTATACCGTTTTCAAAACTTTGACCTACCCCCATCCCCTGCAGATTTTTCTTCATAAAATTCCAAGAAATATTGTCAAAGGCTTTCTCCGCGTCCACAAATATTAAAACCGCTTTGGTATTAATATTAACTTGCAATTTTTCTAAAATATTAATGATATTCCTCGTATTATCTGACAGATGTCTCCCCAGGAGAAAGCCCGCTTGGTCTTTATGAATTTCTTTCACCAATACATTTTTTAATCTTTTAGCCATAATTTCCAAAAATTTTGTAATCCACATTAAGTAGGGATATGGGACGGTAGTTCTTCAACTGTGTCTTTTCCACTTCTGTTTTCGGTATGAGTGTAATGTATGCTTCTTTCCACGACTCGGGTGCTTTTCCTCCCCGTAGTATTTCATTGCAAACTTCTTTCAAAGGCTGCATTAACCATTCTTTCAAGACTGGCCTTTATCTCCTCTGGGGCCTAGGGCGGTCCCGGCCCACAGGTGACTCGCCTCTCCTGGCCTTAAGGCAAGCACTCTTCCTGAGAGAACCTAGTTCCCTCCGCCTCTCTGCCCTGAGCCTCTGCAGCTCAGGAGAGGCTGGAGGGTTACTGGACCCAGAGGCAGCCTCGCCTTCTCCTGACAGAGCTGGGAGAGGAGCACCTGCAGGCAATGGGTCCTCAATCACCTCGGGAGCCAGAGTGGATTCATCTGGTGTCTGCTCCTGAGGGTCCGGCACAGGTGCAGGCCCTTCAGATTCAAGGCCCTGACCCGGCTGAGCCGGCCCTGGAGGCGGGGACTCCTGTGCAGGCTGGGATTCCTTCGGTTCAGCCTCTGAATCAGATTCCCAGGCCATCAAAGGTTGGTTGGTCAGTTGGTTGCTTGGTTGGTTGGTTGGTTGGTTGGTTGATTGCTTGGTTGGTTGGCTGGTCGGTTGATCAGTTGTTCGGTCGGTCAGTTGGTTGGTTGGTCGGTCAATCAGTCGGTCAGGTGATAGGTTGGTCGGTTGGTTGGTCGGTTGGTTGGTCGGTTGTTCGGTCGATCGGTTGGTTGGTCGGTTAGCCGGTTGGTTGGTTGGTCGGTCAGTTGGTAGGTTGGTCGGTTGGTTGGTTGGTCGGTCGATTGATCGGTTGTTTGGTTGATCGCTTGGTTGGTTGATCGATTGGTTGGTTGGTCGATCGGCCAGTCAGTCAGTTGGTTGGTCATTCAGTTGGTTGGTTGGTTGATTGGTCGGTTGGTTGGTTGCTTGGTTGGTCGGTTGGTGGGTCGATCGGTCGGCCGGTTGGTCGGTTTGTTGATCGGCCGGTCAGTCGGTTGGTTGGTCATTCAGTTGGTTGGTTGGTTGGTTGGTTGTTCGATTGGTAGGTTGGTTGGTCGGTTGCTTGGTTGCTTGGTTGGTCACTCGGTTGGTCGGTCAGTCAGTCAGTTGGTTGGTTGGTCGGTCAGTCAATCGGTCGGTCGGTTGGTCAGTCAGTCAGTCAGTCATTGTAAACAATACTGAGCTAGATGGACAAATGGTTTTGACTTGGTATATGGCAGCTTCCTACGTTGCTTGTGTTGCCCTTGGCATGGAGACTGGGTTTCTTGAAGGATGGTACAGATGGTACAGACAGCCAATCAGAAGCTGTGGAATCCACATCGGATGTTTGAGTTCCAAAGAACGTTTGCAAACTGGAACACTCCCGGGTTTGTGTCATTCGGGAGCCAAAACATTCGACTCTCAAGGTGTTCGACTTCTGAGGCACGACTGTATATACTCTCCAGAACCAAGAAACGGATGGAGGGATGCAGGACATTATTTTTCCCTCAATTCTGCACTGCTTGTTTAAGCCTGGGAGGGCAGAGGACAATGAGGTTGCATCTCTTTTGCCTTGCATTGCAGTCGATTGGAGGAGATTTAATTGGATTAAGCTGAACTAGATCCTATAAAGTTTTTAGATTGCACCCAGGTCTGCCAAGGCAAAGAAGCACACAATGGCTGATCTCCCTTTTTGAAAACATAAAATTCAGCAGCCTCATCTGAAGGCAGGGATCAAATGCAAACTACAATCTCAGTTTCCTCCCAGTTTTACTTTACATTCAGCCTGACGGAAAGTTCTGGAGAACTCCAGAAGCTCACTTGCTATTCTGTGACATTTTTGTTGGTCATAATAGAGGTTCTTTCTCAATTGTGAGTTTGAAGATTGTGGAATTTCTCTTGACAGAGATGATTCTGGACACAGTTCTTAGCATCTATGGTGCAGGTTTTTTCCACCAGGGGGCACCTAAAGCCCACAGAAGTTGCCTCTTCAACGTACTGCATGCCTTAGAGAGGGAGGGTTTATATATACACAAAATGTATATATTTTCCAGATGGTTGTGTCAGTGGAAACTGCTCAGGGCTCTCTTAGGTCGAATGCCACCATAACGTATGCAGCATGCAAACTACCAGCGTACTGGCTAGGTTAAAGAAATAAAATATAAATGGAAAAAGTTCCCACGCCCGAGCCTATATACTTAAGTTAATGTCTTGTGTTTTATTATAGATGTGTTGCTTTGTTCAACAGCGTTCCATACTGCACTGACTGAATCACTTTGTAGAAAACAAGATGTGGGTGGAGTGGGGAGGAAGAAACAACCCAAATTCTTGCTTACGTTCACATTTTTACCAAATGTAGTCTACATTTAGAATCATAGCATTGGGAGGGACCCCGAGGTCTAACACCCTGCAATGCAGAAATCTCAACACACAGTACCCCATCCAATTCGAAACCATACCGGACCCTGCTTAGCTTTTGCAAATGTGCTGGCGGTTTTATTGGTGTGCCACTGGGAGGGTTGCCCATGCACACCTAATTTGAAGCAAACCCCAGCCAACAGAGTGGGCTTTTCTTCCAGATAAGTTTACATAGGAGCAGGATGCATGGGTTCTTTACAGGATTTCAAGGGACTGCAGCTTAGAATATACCACTGCATTTCTTTAAGGGAGCAAAACATAGTCCGTGCTCTTTAAACGGCCAGTCCTTAGACTTTGCGCTGATTTTATATTGACTGCTTTTTGCATTTTTAGTGTTGCTACGATAACTGCTTTTGTTTCTGATGTTTTTGATCTCTTTTAGATTTGCTTTGTGGTTCTCTTTTGTAGGCTACCTTGGAAATCTAGATTAATTAAATGATGGTTGTTGGTTTTTTTGTTTTTAAAGACTTTTCACTTCGCACTGACAAGGCTGACTTTTGCAAGACAAGAATCTAAGGTGGTAAAGGGACTTATTGAGCCATCCACCGGCCGCAGCCCATAGCATGTAAACACTCGAGAAAAAGTATATGCTGAGATGATTGCTTCATCATTACTGCATTGAACCTGAGCTGACCACCACTACAACTAAACATGTCATCACACATTGTAAAGAGGCCCAGGAACACTAATAATCCTTTAAATTCATTGGCCCTGATGCAACGCAGGTGCAGCAGCCCATTGCTGCAGCTGCAAAACACAAACCCAACAAACAGCTATAACTGTACATATATATCACCAGTAGGGATGCTCAGTGATTTTGTCTGGCCCACATTTTTAAGCCAGCCAGCCTGAGTCATGCTTCCTGGACTTGCAAATAGATCGGAACACAATTAGCGTTCCGTTTTTACACTTCCCTGAATTTTGCAACACAGTTCTCTGCTCAAAAAAAGCATATGAACTGCTTTTGTTGTTTAGTCGTTTAGTCGTGTCCGACTCTTCGTGACCCCATGGACCAGAGCACGCCAGGCACTCCTGTCTTCCACTGCCTCCCGCAGTTTGGTCAAACTCATGCTGGTAGCTTTGAGAACACTGTCCAACCATCTCGTCCTCTGTTGTCCCTTCTCCTTGTGCCCTCCATCTTTCCCAACTTCGGGGTCTTTTCCAGGGAGTCTTCTCTTCTCATGAGGTGGCCAAAGTATTGGAGCCTCAGCTTCACGATCTGTCCTTCCAGTGAGCACTCAGGGCTGATTTCCTTCAGAATGGATAGGTTTGATCTTCTTGCAGTCCAAGATCTTCAACTTTCCTATGTTCCCAGGACACATGTTTATAATCATTTTAAAAGTTATGAGCAACTCCAAAAGGCTCTATTATCTCCGAAATCAAACTCACCCAGGAGGGCTGGCTTCCAAGAGAATTTAGTCCGGATTAGAAAATGGAATTTGCTAAAGCTTCAGTGCTTTATCTGCCATCGTTTTCTGAGCGCTCTCCGAAATCCTTGCCCGTTGTTCTTTCGTGTGCTTCGCTTGATTAGAAGGCGAAGATCGTGGGAGCGTGGTCAATAAACAACAGCAAGAGACAGGGGAGAAAAAGTTGTTTTGATGCCAAACTCCGTGAAGTTAATGGGGGAATAAAGGTTGTTCTCACATCCTAGGATGTCAGATAGCAGAGGGTTTCTCACCTGTTTTGGAGCTGTAGCGGCAGGAGCATCAGTAGCATTTAGGAATATAAATGTTAGTGACCTCCTTACGGGGTCCTCGCTGCGAGATCACATTCACCCGGTGCTCTACCAGCTGCACTGGCTCCCGGTGGAGTACAGGATCAGGTTTAAGGTGCTGGTTTTAACCTTCAAAGCCCTATACGGCCTAGGACCCTCGTACCTACGGGACCGCCTCTCCTGGTATGTCCCACGGAGGAACTTACAATCTTCAAACAAAAACATCTTGGAGGTCCCAGGCCACAGAGAGGTTAGGCTGGCCTCAACTAGAGCCAGGGCTTTTTCGGCTGTGGCTCCGATCTGGTGGAACGCTCTGCCACAAGAGACTAGGACCCTGCGGGACTTGACATCTTTCCGCAGGGCCTGCAAGACAGAGCTGTTCCACCAGGCCTTTGGCCAGGGCACAGCCTGACTCCCTCCTTTGGCAATCTTCACAGAACTCTAGCCCAATAGTTGCCATCAATTTGATTTGAATTAATTTTATAATGAAATGATTTTAGAATGTTGTATTATTTTATTGTTGTTAGCCGCCGTGAGCCCAGCTTCAGCTGGGGAGGGCAGGAGATAAATAAAAATTTATTATTATTATTATTATAGCTAAGCCCAGCCCAAGCTATTTTAGCATCTGAAGCGGGAAATCTAATTAGCCATTAGGTGAATGAACAAAAGTGGACATGAACTGGACAAGTTGGGAAAGGGCATCAATTTATTCAGGATGGTGAAAGCCCAAATGGATCACTAAGAGCTCCAAAAGCTACCACCAAACTGGAGGAATGGTCGAAAAAATGGGAAATGCCTTTCAGTGCTAATGAAGTATAAAGTGATGTACAGTTGTGGGGGGGGGGGGACCCTCCCTTTGCATATAAGTGATGAGGTTTGACTGGTGGCGATTAACTAGGAAAATGATTGTGCCTAGGAAATCTGATTGTGCCTTCTCAAAAATAATAATGTACTGCTGGACAGGTACAGATAATGGCAGTTGGGGTGATAAGGGGCTGTAGCATCTTTCTTAGGATAAATGACTACAGGCATCTATATGTGGGCGACTCCCTGGTCCTGAATACGGTAACTGTGCCCCTGAAGGGCCAGGTGTGCCTCACTGCTGTCCATGGAGGCGCAGGTCAATTCTGTGCCCAGGGCAGCTGTCTACCAGCTCCATCTGGCATGCAGGCTGAGACCCTACCTGCCTGCGGACTTTCTTGCCAGAGTGGTGCATGCTCTAGTTATCTCCCACTTGGACTACTGCAATGCGCTCTACGTGGGGCTACCTTTGAAGGTGACCCAGAAACTACAACTAATCCAGAATGTGGCAGCTAGACTGGTGACTGGGAGCGGCTGCCGAGACCATATAACACCGGTCCTGAAAGACCTACATTGGCTCCCGGTACGTTTCCAAGCACTATTCAAAATGTTGGTGCTGACCTTTAAAGCCCTAAATGGCCTCGGCCCAGTATACCTGAAGGAGCGTCTCCACCTCCATCATTCTGCCTGGACACTGAGGTCCAGCACCGAGGGCCTTCTGGCGGTTCCCTCACTGCGGGAAGTGAAGTTACACGGAACCAGGCAGAGGGCTTTCTCAGCAGTGGAATGCCCTCCCTTCGGATGTCAAGAAGATAAAAAACTACACAACTTTTAGAAAACATCTGAAGGTAACATCTGTCTGACATTTTATTATTTTTTTATATTTTGCTAGAAGCTAATAATAATAATAATAGATTTTTTGAAAATTACATTATACTGTGCACCCTCCCAATCTTTCCTAGGAGGAAGGATGAGAAATGTTATAAATAAAATAAAGAATTGCATTTTATTTGTTTAGAGACAGGAAAACAAAGCATGTAAATTTATGGACAGTGGGAAGGAAGGAGTTACAGAGGATTAAAAAAACAAAAACAAAACCCCGCACAGCTCTTTCATTCCAGAACTCAGGGTCACCATTGATATTCACTGGACTTCTTCCCATAATGAATAGTTAATTTATGTAATTTGCAGCCACCACAAGATAGCTACATAACTCAGATGGTTTTAAAAGACGATCGGTCGTATTCATAGAGGAAGAGAGATCTTTCAGTGGCTGTTGGCACTCATAGCTAAATAGATTCACCAGGTTTAGAGGCACTGTACCAATTGCAGGTGAGCATTAGTGAGACGGAGCGGTTCATTTTCAAGCCGGTGGGCTTCCAGGAGGCATCAAATTCGCCACAGTGCAAAGTAGGATGCTGACCTACATGGACTGATGGTTTGATCCTCTTCTTGTGTTCTTATAAAGTGGTGGTTTTAAGGAGGGGGTATGGGTGGAATGAGGGACCAAATAGAGACCAACAGCAATATCACTATGTGACCTTTATTGTTGGGACGGTGACAGTAGGTGCAATGGGGATGTCTCTTGGCCTATGAAAAGCCAAGATTGCAGCTGTTCTATAGTCCTGAGCCTTCTTTGCTCATCTGCTGCTGCTGCTGTTTGTTTTGCTGAAGAAAGATTAACAACATGGAACTATAGCAATGGAAAGCCCTGGGCTGAGCACTGTGCTTACAAAGCACCTGTTTAATCCCACCCCCATTGCTATTTTTCTAGGAAAAGAGGTGCCAGAGCTCACCATGAACACCTCCCTTGTTCCCTTATGATGGCAATGGCACTCGCCTAAGGAGTGCCAGAACTGAGTTCCAGTGAGTTTCAGCTGGGGGGGGGGGGAGTGCCCTGGTTTCCCCACTCACTCCTGTTGGGTTCCTCACCAATTTTTCGAGTACAGCTTTATGAGTACAATCTACCCCAAATCCCAGTGATTCCAATGAGAATAGTTGAGCAGGTGCTTAAAAGGGGACTTGAAATTAATGGGACTTCAAATTGCTTCGCTTTGACTGGATTCGTGGGATTTGGAAAAACTGAGAAAGCAAGCAAATTATTTCATATTAAGAACGCAAACTTTCCGTACGATTTAAATATATACGTCACAGTTTTAACACCTGCCCTGTAAAATGTAAGTGCTAGAAGAGGTATTTCAGGCCCAAGATATCGTTTGAATATTTTATTCAGACGTCATGTGGATTTTCCAAATTATCCTTCTTTGGACTTTCACATACACGTTGTAGGTATTATATAGGACAAACCAAGCCTAGCCTGCCTCAGATAATGTGTCTGATACTATTCCATAGGCACCTTCTTCCTCTATGCTTGTATTCATCACAGTCTTCTGTTGCTGTTTAGTATCCAGTGATCTTCATTGCATTCCTTCATGTCAAAATGTTGGTCTACTAGTTTATCCAATATGACAGTGATTAATATGGGGCAAAATGTCTCCCCGTACTTTGCAGTGATTTTGGCACAGATTTTGTCTTCAAACGTTCCCCCTATCTTCTAAGGAAACAGGAATTAGCCTCTACAGCTGTTTGGCATGTGATATTTTGATCTATTATTAAGTGATTTGCTTTGGGCCGCCAATCAGCTTGCTTTGATTTCTAAACATTGTCTACACTTTTCCTCCCTGCAATATATTTAAACTTTCCTCTTCAAACAGAACGGGACGCAGAGATATTGCCATCCAATTTTAATAAAATGAACTTTTAATGTATTATTTCAGTGCCTGATAAATTATAACATATTACTTGTAGGTTCTTCTAAGCTCACCTATTATAAGGTGTTTCATTTGCGCTCCAATTAGGGTAGAAGACCAGGCTTATACTCTGGATCCAAATTGCTCACAGGATACTGTGAATTATAAACAGTAGTAATTCTTAGTAATATATACACATGAGTTTCCAAACTCTTATAGGTGTTTAACTAGCAGAGATTTGAATTTTAGTGTAAGAAGTAGAATATACCTCTGGAATAAGGGTAGACGTGGCGATCTCTGCTAACCTACTCCTAGACCACTGTACAGAGAAGGTCCCTTGTAGTTCAGTCCCTTGCGATCAGAAGGTCAGTGGTTCAAATCCCCGCGACGGGGTGAGCTCCTGTTGCTCTGTCCCAGCTCCTGCCAACCTAGTAGTTCGAAAGCACACCAGTGCAAGTAGATAAATAGGTAGGAAGGTAAACAGCGTTTCCGTGTGCTCTGGTTTCTGGCACAGTGTCCCATTGCGCCAGAAGCAATTTAGTCCAGCTGGCCTCATGACCCAGAAAGCTGTCTGTGGACAAACTTCAGTTCCCTCGGCCTGAAAGCGAGATGAGTGCTGCACCCCATAGTTGCCTTTGACTGGACTTAACCATCCAGGGGTCCTTTACCTTACCTTTTTTGCCCATACCTCAAAGGCAAAGATGCCCTTGCATGTTTATGGTCATCTCCAGTCCCTCAACAGGGACGCGGGTGACACTGTGGGTTAAACCACAGAGCCTAGGACTTGCCGATCAGAAGGTTGGCGGTTTGAATCCCCGCGACGGGGTGAGCTCCTATTGCTCGGTCCCTGCTCCTGCCAACCTAGCAGTTCGAAAGCACGTCAAAGTGCAAGTAGATAAATAGGTACCGCTCCAGCGGGAAGGTAAACAGCATTTCCTTGCGCTGCTCTAGTTCACCAGAAGCAGCTTCGTCATGCTGGCCACATGACTCGGAAGCTGTACACCCGCTCCCTCGGCCAATAAAGCAAGATGAGCACCGCAACCCCAGAGTGGGCCAAGACTGGATCTAATGGTCAGGGGTCCCTTTACCTTTACCAAGTTCACAATAGCATACTTGGTGTGAGAAGAATGTGTTTTTTATGTCTTTATGCAAAAGATGGGGACTCTGTGGCCCTCTGAATGTCGCTAGACCCCCAACTCCCATCATCCCTGACCACCAACCATGGTGGAGGGAGCTCAACGGAGCTGGAAGAACATCTGAAGGACCACAAGTGTTTCTTATGTTTTTCATTAGCCTCTTTAAAAAAGCAGAGATAATATCTCCTTTGCACAATGGCTCTTAAGGTGTAGATAAAAATATGCTTGTTCAGATAGGCTTGGCACTTAACTTTGGTTCTCTGCTGTTGTCCTCTTTGGGTTGCTCTATTGACAGCAATATCTGGATGCCTTCCTAGTTCAAAAACATAGGGCCTCTAATGGAAGACATGTGATGCTATTCCCTTTCCATTTCTGCTACTAAAACTCATTATATGATTGCATGCAGTATTAATATAAGGAGTGCACAGCATGCTGCTTTATATAAAAACAACAGTAACCAAGTGGTGGGTGGGAATAAGACTTATGGGGCGATGGAGGCAAGGAGGGTCATTAGATTCTCAAGTGGAAAGCCGTGCTGTAGTCCCAAAGACATCTTTGCTTACCCTGTTAAATCCCGTAGTTTGCAGAAAGCAGCTACTTTGAGATGGGGAGTGGATATGCTGTAATTGTTCTTTAATTGCTTAAACTGTCATCTTTCAATATGGATGGCAATGCACAGCATCATCTGGTGCCACAAGTTGTGTTATTTGTGACTAGTATGTTGTGGGATGTGAAACACAAGAGCAGTCAAGTACAACGTTCCTAGAGTGAACATGTTTACGCATGGGGAGGAATGTTTGTGCAGCCAGCAGGTAAACTTCCTGTTTCCTTCTGGGCTGGGACAGACTTCCTCTGCATGTGACTAGCGGTGGGCGTGGCCTCACCTGTGCAGGTAATGACAAAAGCACAGGGCAGGGCAGCCATCTCTCTCTTTTTGACTACGTGCATCGAAGAAGCAACATCTGCTTAGCCAAAGATGCTCTCTTGGCTTCCAGCCAAGAGAGGACAAAAGGACTGTCTCTTTATGGGATAGTTTCCAGGTGTATGTTACTTTTCTAAACTAAGTCTGCTTTCTGGGATCCAATTGTGAACAGAATGTGCTTATGTTGAATTGCTGTGTATTTTTAGCATCGGGTTTTTCCTTTGGCAGTAGCTCTCTCGTCTGATTGGCTGACTGTGAGTCACATGAGCGAGGCATTCCCTTCTGTTGTGACTGTTATTCAAGTAACTGTCATTTTTAACTGTTTTCTGTTCTTCTCTCTCTCTGTTTGTGAAAGAGAATTGCTGCTGAGAAGTTTCGCTGGCTGCTGCTGAGGACGGTGTGTGCCAGTGTGGTCTGTATGGGGTGAAGCAGACAGAGGAAGATCCCTAAATGTTAATAGGGAGAAACCTGTGCTCTCTATAATAAACAAAGTGAATAAGCATGAGATCGTAGATATGTTTTTCTCAGTTATACATTTATTAAAGTAAAGTTTTATTTTGAATATAGTCTGGACATTACATATCATAAAAAAGTAGCGTTTGGATATAGCTGGATCATGGCCAAGGTTTATAAAGGTTTTGAAAGATTTAATGAGGTCTACTGAGAAACTTTTAGTGGCTACCAATATTGCATTTGCAAAACACTGGAAGCTGCCAACATTCATATCAGTTTCAGAGTGGTTGGCTAAGGAAACACTATTAGTGGCACAGCAACAAAGAAGGTGGATATATTAACTGCTATGTGGTGTGATCCTATGCATGTCTATGCAAAAAGCAAATCACAATTGAGCTCAGTTGGAGTAAGACTCCTAACTCCCATGTAAATATGCATAGAATGCTTAAATATGTCTATTTGAATGAGTTGATAATAGCCATAATTCCATGAAACTATTGGTTTCATTGTAAATGACTGGTATAGATATATTTATTTAAAAAGGTTTATGAAGGAACAAGTCTCTCTCTCTCCCCGCCCGCCCCCCACCCCCAGTTCTACAATGATATTGGTTATTGATCAAGGATTGTGTGTTAAATAATGATAACATTTCTTCCTGCAATTCAGTTGGTAAAAGTTACTAAAAACTGTTGTTTTTTTTAGAAAGTCTGCTAATCAAACCAGATGAACTGTACGCTAACCAATCATTTAACTATTAACCAATAACGTTAATAGTTGGAAAATCTAAAAGGTGCTTTCTGTTTATCTATTCCTTATGCAAATAAAAGGAGTTGAAATAATGTAAAACATGTCAAGCTACGTTATCAGTTGCACCAACTTACATAGCTAGAAAAGTATTCCATGCATTCCAAGTCTTTAATTGGAATGTTTTTATAACTGGGCTTTTTAAAATCTCCTTGCACTCTCAAGCAGATGTTTGTGACTTCAGATCATTCCCTTTCAAAAGAAATCACTGGTCTTATTATAATATTTGTAATATGTTCCTTTTGATCCCAGTATTGTGACATAACTCAGACGTCTTCCATTGTCCGCATGCTGTTTCTCCAACACCGATGACAGATGATGTCATTCTGACCTTGATCCACAAGGCTGTATTGGGGGCACTGGTCTATGTTATGCGGTGCTTGAAACCAGCATGGCTGTTTAGGAGTGGCAGGATTTGAGTGCCAAATTAGTCTAGAAAGCAAATCAGGTTTTTTGGGGGGGCAGCGGATAATTAGAGGGAAACTTCAGCAGTAGTCATTGAAGTAGCAGGAGAAATGAGAGCCTTGGAAACAAGGAGCTGGAGCTGGATGGAGGGCAAAAGAGGAACTGAAACTGAGGACAGAACAGAAGGAGGTGAATAACCAAAGACTCCAAGATCAGACGACCATCTTGGATAAGAAGAACTGACATTCGTTTGAAGCCCTGCATGGGCCCGTGAGTTTTATGGGTTGAATTGGAAATGTGTTAGATACATGTAGGTCCCACTGAAATCAGTATGCTGCTGCTGCTGCTTTTGTGCGTCAAGGTCCCCAAGACACCCCAAATAAAAACACAATGACACTTAATTTTTGTTTAAGGGTTTTGGCATAATTTTGGCCACAACTTTATTAAAATAACAGCAATGTGAGTGGTTGCTTAGGCATTGGTAGCACTAACTGACCCTGCACGGGGACAGCTCTGACATTCGCACCCCCCGCGAAGTCAGAAAGGGTAAGTCACCTGGGGAGAGAGACGGGGCTGGGAGCCATGCCTCACCTCTCCCCAGAATGCTCCCAGGGGCTTGCGTGGCCCTAGCCCCTTGCCAGGGGGTTCGGACAAAAGCATGGGGAGCCCCTGGGTTCCTTTAACGGAAAACCCTTGAAGCAGCAGCAGCATTTTGGGGGGGCAGGCACAGCCAAATCCATACCCCTCCACCAACCAATTCCCAAACCAATGCCTAACCGCAACCTTACAAATTGTGACGATTTGCTACGCAGTAGGCAAAAACCAAATGGCACCAGCCCATCAGCCAAATGGACAAAATTCCTACCGGGCCCCTGCCCCAAAGCAGACGACCCCATGACAGGCATAGCAAGGTCAAGCAAACAGCCTAACCTTGGGGGGGGGGGGTGATCCGAAGCACACAGCGAAAAGAGGAAGTTTGTCGCTGCTTGCAATGTATTTAGCAAATAGGGCTGTCAGTCAATAAATGGCAACATATAAATTTCCCCAGTAACACCCCGCCCCTGCTTAAAAAAATAGCCAAACCTTTTGCCTAGCAACAATGAGGTGTCTCGTCAGCCCCCACCGCAACACATGCTCTCCATGAGGGAGAACACGCTTTATTATTTATACCCTGCCCATATGGCTGGGTTTCCCCAGCCACTCTGGGTGGCTTACAGCACATATAAAAGCATAATAAAACAACAAATACAAAAAACTTCCTGATACAGATGTTGCTTTCAGATGTCTTCTAAAAGTTGTGTAGTTTTTTTATCTACTTGACAGCTGAAGGGAGAGAGTTCCACAAGGAGGGCGCCACTACTGAGAAGGCCCTCTACTGGTTCCCTATAACTTCGCTTCTCGCAGTGAGGGAACCAGCAGAAGACCCTCAGTGGATGGAAGCGATGGAAGTGGAGATGCTCCTTCAGGCATGCTCAGGACACATCCCATTGATTTCAGCAGGAATTAAGTACAGTAGTACCTTGGTTTTCGAACATCTTCGTTGATGAACATTTGGTTTTTGAATGCCATAAACCCAGAAGTAAATGCTTCAGTTTTCGAACAAGCCTCGGAAGTCGAACATGCCACGCGGCTTCCGCTGAGTGTAAGAACCTGAGGCCTAGCTGTTGGCTATTGAGTTTTTGGTTTTCAGAAGTTTCAGAACTCAGTCTTCCAGAACAGATTACATTCAAAAACCGAGGTACCACTGTATATCTAACTTAGTCTGTATCCAACCCTGTATTGATTTTATTTTGTTTTTTCCCAAGTGGAATGCCACAACAAATCAACAGTTTTCCAAAATCCATCAATACATTCCTGGATGATACTGAAGCAGTATAGCTGCCTGTGTCCGCTATACTTTAATGCCTGAGGTTTGGTTTTCTATGTCAGCATGTTCGTTGTTAAGGTGACCGGTGTAGCATCTACATAGCAGTCAAGTTCTGTCACATCAGTGCCACCAAGAAGCAGAAGCCAAGATGTGGCTTTGTGAAGAGAACTGCTGGCTTTATTCTCAATGGCTGGAGTCGGCAGACTTGGAGAATAGATTCGGGACTCAGCTATACAGCTGCAAATATAACGTTTAAAGTGTGTTTTAAGTGCATTATATAAATGTGACACTAAATGGCAATGGGAAGCTTGTGGCAAATTTGATATATTTTTTCAAAACGCTAACAACACACACATTTTCACAAGGTTTTTTGTATGTGTCTAGATTCCACCTTAATCTTCCATTGCAGTTGTGACTGAGGGTGTAATTCTCTACTCTCTCAATTCCATCAGGCTTCATTTGAGAGAGGGAGAGAAGGAAGGAGAGAATCACTCCAATGGGTTCTCCCAAGAGACCCGATTCATCAGGCCCATCCTTTCTTCACAGTGACCTGGCAACAGCCATTCCATCAGGCTGCAGCTGAGAGATGGAAAGCGAGGTCGCTCAATATCTCTGCTGAAAGGCCAGCTGTCTACATATGGCTCTTCTCGTTCCACTGTTTCCATTCCAGCTTTGTAACTTTTGAGAACACATGCAGTCAAAGGGATACAGGTCACGCATAACCCAAGTGAGAGGCCATAACGGCAGACATTTTGCTAGTGCAGAGATTGCCAATGTGGCGCACATGGCTGCACAGAAAGCCTTACCTTGCATCTTCAGAGATTCCCCCCACCCCAATAAATCAGGCTTGAAAGAAGCAATCTATTGTAGCCCAAAGAATGGGTTGTCGTGTGTGTGTGTGTGTGATACCCATGACTAAAGTGGGTAAATGTGCCCCCAAGCCCCCAAAGGTTGGCAACCCTGTACTAGTGTTATCAATAATAATAATAATAATAATAATAATTATAATAATTATAATTTATACCCTGCCCATCTGGCTGGGTTTCCCCAGCCACTCTGGGCTGCTCCCAACAGAATATTAAAAATATGATAAAACACCAAACATTAAAAACTTCCCTAAACAGGGCTGCCTTCAGATGTCGTCTAAAAGTCAGGTAGTTGTTTATTACCTTGACATCTGATGGGAGGGCGTTCCACAGGACGGGCGCCACTACCGAGAAGGCCCTCTGCCTGGTTCCCTGTAGCTTCACTTCTCGCAATGAGGGAACCGCCAGAAGACCCTCAGAGCTGGATATCAGTGTCTGGGCTGAATGATGGGGGTGGAGACACTCCTTCGGGTACACTGAAGGACATTAAGCAATCTTAAAACATGGAACATTCTGGCTGCACTGTGCTCCCAATTCACCGTACGTATTATTTGTCCATGTGACGATGAGGTCGCACCGTATCTCAGTGGTGGAGTGGGTGAATTAAAGCACAGACTGGGCAGGTAGAAGAAGGGAGCAGAATCCTCCCTTCCGGGGCCAGCCCAACCATGAGGCAAGGTGAGGTAACTGCCTCAGGCGGCAGGATCCACAGGGCCACAGATCCTGATGTAGATCTTCATTCCCCTCTGGTTCCTGATGGAGATCTTCACTCACAAGAGAAAGGAGAGCCATTTTGTGGTTTCCCTCAGGCGCCAAAATGTCTTGGACCAGCCCTGCTCCCTCATACATTCATCCCTCTGATGTTGTTGTTTTTTAAAAAAAGCTATTTGACTCCCAATGGGACTGCTCCTCCTTTCTCACAGGGTGAAACAATATGAGCAAGAGCACCAAGCCCCCCACTTACTTACGTTGGCATTTTAAATCCGTCTTCTCCCACCTCAGACATTTTATAGAGAATTGGCAGGATCCTTGCTGGGTGCTGCCCCCATTCCATATACAGTGGTACCTCGGGTTACATACGCTTCAGGTTACAGACTCCACTAACCCAGAAATATTACCTCGGGTTAAGAACTTTGCTTCAGGATGAGAACAGAAATTGTGCTCCGGCGGCACGGCGGCAGCAGGAGGCCCCATTAGCTAAAGTGGTGCTTCAGGTTAAGAACAGTTTCAGGTTAATAACGGACCTCCGGAACGAATTAAGTACTTAACTCGAGGTACCAGTGTACTTTGCCACATACGCCGGCATGCATTCCAGAGTTGTAGCTTTGATTATTACTGATAGGGTTTCTATTTCTATTTTATTGGTTTATGTGCCAACAGATTCTTCCAGTACTTCCAAAATAGTGTGCTGTATCTGAATACTTGGAACAGCCTGGCTTCCTACGCAGTGAGCCTAGCCAGATGGTCGATTGCACTAATGGGGCACATTTGTAATACTTCAGGCACTGAATTAATAATAGTTAGTTTAGCCCAATGGGAATACAACCTAATAGAGTGTCTCCTTAACGTATCTGGTCCCCATCACTTTGATTGCTCTGAGCCGATGAAGTTTTTTCCACAAAGCTTAAAGGTGATCTCCAAGGATTTTTACTCTTTTTCTGGTTAACTTTGTGTTACATGAGAAGTGCTGGGAAAATAGGATTTCTGGAAATAAATATATAAAAGCGTGCGTTTTATGCTCCTTGAAATGAAATAAAATAAATTAAAGGCCAAAGGAATCAAAAGTGTGAAGCCTGATTTTCATTGAATTTATTGGAGAACAGTGTGTTGCTTATTATAGGAACGCTGAAGCAGAAGGCTGAAAAGCAGAACAACCCGTCTCCCTGCCATTGCTAGTCATAAGAACATAAAAGGAGCTCTGCTGGATCAAACCAAAGAAAGCCCACCTGGTCCAGCATTCTGCACTCACAGTAGGGATTCAGGTGGCGCTGTGGTCTAAACCACTGAGCCTCTTGGGCTTGCTGATCAGAAGGTTGGCAGTTCGAATCCCTGCGATGGGGTGAGCTCCCATTGCTCTGTCCCAGCTCCTGCCAACTTGCAGTTCGAAAGCACACCAGTGCAAGTAGATAAATAGGTACCGCTGTGGTGGGAAGGTAAATGGCGTTTCCATGCGCTCTGGTTTCTGTCACGGTGTCCCATTGCACCAGAAGCAGTTTAGTCATGCTGGCCACATGACCCGGAAAGGTGTCTGTGGACAAACGCCGACTCTCTCGGCCTGAAAGCAAGATGAGCGCTGCATCCCACAGTCGCCTTTGACTGGACTAAACCATCCAGGGGTCCTTTACCTTTTACTGTACTCATAGTGACCAGCCAGATGCCTGAGAGAAACCCACGAGCAGGATGTGAGCACAAAAGCATGCTCCCCCCTTGTGCTTCTGGCAACTGGCATTCAGAGGCATACTGTACAGGATCATAGCATGGGGGATCACAACATGGGGACCCCCAGGGGTGGTTGCCCTGGGTGCAAAATTGTTAGGAGATGCAAAATTTCAACACCTGGTGCTGAAATGCAGAATTAAGAAGAAGAGTTTAGATTTCATATCCCGCTTTATCACTACCCTAAGGAGTCTCAAAGCAGCTAACATTCTCCTTTCCCTTCCTCCCCCACAACAAACACTCTGTGAGGTGAGTGAGGCTGAGAGACTTCAGAGAAGTGTGACTAGCCCAAGGTCACCCAGCAGTTGCATGTGGAGGAGCGGGAACGCAAACCCGGTTCACCAGATTATGAGTCCACTGCTCTTAACCACTACACCACACTGGCTCTCTTGCATTTATGGGTAAAATGCATTTATGGGTAAAAACATGCAAAAGTAACACAGAACAAAACGTCCAACATTACTGGGCGTGTTCAAAATGAGCTCTTCCCTCAAAAAAAAAAGGGGGGGTGGAGAGCTGTGACATCTTCGAACTTGAAAAACAGATGTATTGAATGTACAGGCCAGGTTTCATTCCAATAGCTAAATGTTCCAGAGACATTCCATTCCTTTTTCTTTTATGTGTCTCTCCTCAAATCTAGAACCATGCAATTCCTCTCCTTTAAATCTAGAACCTTACTGTTCCTCTTCGGCCAGATCTTTACAAAAAACATTAGGCTATTGGACTAGATCAAAGCTGGCTTTGACACCATATACAATCTTGAGCCTATAGCCAGCAGAACAAGCTAAGTCAGAAAAATATACAGAAGAACACAGAGCACAAACCCACTTCTTACAAAATGGCCTTTTAAAATGTGTGTGTGTGTGTGTGTGTGTGTAGGGACACTAATTGTCATTGTCCATGTGTTAAGCGGACACAAGCAAAAGCCTGAGAGAGCAAACAATTACGATCCTTCCTCAGAAATCAAATGACTGTGGCACAAATGAAAAAGCAGGAGATCAGTAAATTGGAAGTTAATGAGAAACAATGCTGTAATTCATGGATATAAAGCAGAGCTCTCTGTTAAGCCCGTGCACAAACACACAGGCATGCCCCACTGCAGTTTTAAAACAAACAACATGCTTTGCAGTCAGTTTGCTCACTGGTCCCAGGGAACTGGCAAGCTGTTTTAATCTGACGAAAGGTCCAAACGCACAATGGAAGTGTTGCCTTTCAAGTTAATCGGTTCAGTAAAAGCCAGGGCCCTGCTCTTGTGGATTCAGAATGAACCTGTGATGAAAACTGACATGAAAGCACAGTAAAGTTTCTCAGATGCAACGAATCTCACTGGCAGAAAGTGGCCGGACAATTGAGTTCTCCCTCACCGGCGACTCACTGACACAATCTGCTCCGAAGTACATTCACTTGGAAGGACGACCCAATGATGTCAGTGTGAGAGACAAGTGTCACTTTCTCTCACTTTCCCAACTGGTGGGAAGTTCCAGAGAATGTCAGGGTCCGTTCTCTTTGGAAGGAGAAAGCAGGACGTGATGTACCTGAGATTGGCCTGTTGCCATATGAAAAGTACAGCAATGAAAAGGAGACAGGAAGGTTTGCCAACCCTCCAGCCGTTAATTGATGCTTAAACATTGATTTCCCATCTCTTAGGTCATGGGTAGGCAAACTAAGGCCTGGGGGCCAGATCTGGCCCAATCGCCTTCTAAATCTGGCCCGCGGATGTCCAGAAATCAGCATGTTTTTACATGAGTAGAATGTGTCCTTTTATTTAAAATGCATCTCTGGGTTATTTGTGGGGCATAGGAATTCGTTCATTTCACCACCACCCCCCCCCAAATATAGTCCGGCACCCCACAAGGTCTGAGAGACAGTGGACCGGTCCCCTGCTGAAAAAGTTGGCTGACCCCTGTCTTAGACCTTGCTCAGATTCCAGGAAATACGAGCCGCCAAAACCTTTGCCAATCTTCCAGTGAGTAACCATTGATAACTGGAAGAAAACATGTTGCTGCCTCGGGTCACTGTAAGGCAGAGGTCACCGACCATTTTGGGCCAATGGGCACATTTGGAATTTTGAGAAACGCCCGTCACAAAATGGCTGCCATCAGTTGTGTGGCATAACTTCCAATGGCTGCCACATCCAAGAGAAGAAAAAGAATTGGGAACCAAAAATGGCACGAGCACCGCCCCATCCCCCACTAGACATTGTGAATTTTTGAGACGATATTTACTGGAACCTTTCGCAGGCATCACAGCAAGTAGCGGTGAATGTGCTAGCATTAAGAACACATAGGGTTCTTGTTGGCCTGTTGCATTGTAGAAGTGGATGTTTGATCAGTTTTCCATGTGTTAAGAATGCTTCTTCTTTAAGATTATGGACTGGGTGTGACCCGATGCCTGCATAGAAATACCATACAAGCTGACAAAAGAGACTGCATAGTTTGCTTTCAGGATATGCTGAATATGGACACTTGCCCAGATAAACCACAGGTGTTTGCGGCCTTAATAAAGATCTTCCAAAGCTTGCACTCATTTCAGGTGTTACAGTTAGCCTGGAGTATCTATGCCAGGAATACGGAACCTATGGCCTTCCAGATATGCCTCAGCTCCCATCTGCCCCAGAGATGATGGGAGTTGCAATCCAACATCTGGAGAATCAAAGGTTCCCCATCACTGATCTGTGCAACAGTATCACTGGCTATCAGTAACAAGGGCTGATATCAAGGTTTTCTTAAGCTGTCCTGGCTCTTTTATTAAGACTCCAAACGAGCTGGAAAGTTAGTAGAACCCACATGCTGCAAACTTGTGGTATTTTGTAGTATCTTATTTGTTTGCAGATGTACAGCTGAGTAAAGGGCTGCAGAAGCAAACACAGCAGATAGTATCACCCCCAAACCTGCTTGTGCAATCTAGAATCCCCTTGGTAATCTTTCAGCAAGCTGCAAAATTGAAAAAGGGCAACCTGTAGTACCACTTAGTACTGGGTAAAAGGTAAAGGTAAAGGGACCCCTGACCATTAGGTCCAGTCGTGACCGACTCTGGGGTTGCGGCGCTCATCTCGCTTTATTGGCTGAGGGAGCCGGCGTTCAGCTTCCGGGTCATGTGGCCAGCATGACTAAGCCGCTTCTGGCGAACCAGAGCGGCGCATGGAAACACCGTTTACCTTCCCGCCGGAGCAGTACCTATTTATCTACTTGCACTTTGATGTGCTTTCGAACTGCTAGGTTGGCAGGAGCAGGGACCGAGCAACGGGGATTCGAACGCCGACCTTCTGATCGGCAAGTCCTAGGCTCTGTGGTTTAACCCACAGCGCCACCCGCATCCCTTAGTACTGGGGGTGCTACCTAAATGCAGTATGAGACTCAGCTAATTAGACTCCTGCTTTTTCTCCCTGCACAGGTTTCAAGACTATTTCCAGCATAGCACCTAGTACTTACACACATACAAACATTCATTAATTACTTTCAAATATTTAAAAAGGCAATAATTCCAAAATGGAGCAAGGCATTTGCTGAATTTAGGAAAAAAACACACCTACCATGCTTACCTTTTGAAGAATGATCAGTAACAGGGGTCCCCCCCCCCTTTTTTCTTTTCCTGGATGATGTTTAGGATACTTGGAATCGAGTCAATATTCATTTAAGTTCTTAGATCTTAAGCCAGTCACAGCAGAAACGAGGGTGCTGGTGGTTGCTGGGAGAGGAGATGGAATGGGGCCATTTTCTGCTACAGAAAACAACAGCTCCATTCTCAAAAATAATATTCTGTCTAGGTCTCCTGGACTGTTTTGCCAGGTGAAGAATGCCTGGAAGATTAGGCCGGGGAAGGGGGCCTTATGTGAAAAGCAAAGAACAAGGTATTTTTTAAAATACATTTGGAATTTAAACCTCCTCCCCTTCCAATCACCTTAAATGGGAAAAGTATCAAGGTTGTTCAACTGGGAAATCAAGTCATTTCCCGACACCCTAGTTCTAAGCCTATTATACTTAGAAGCAAATCCCATTATTTCAACACTTATTCCCATATACATCATTACGAATGGCAAATGCACATATAAAAGAACCAAGTCTATTTGCCTCTAGAACTAAAACTTCTCCAGATTATTCAGAAGTCAATGGCATCCCGGCATAAATGACCTAAAAAAAGGTTTATTATAGGGGTTGGTAATCTTCCCTCCTAAAATGCAGACATAATCTCAGAGGGATATGGTTGGGGACTGCATGCCAGCAGCGATGCTCCAAATATGCCATACCCTCCCATCTGAGACATGTAAATTTCTGGTGCCAATGGGAGACCTATTTTTTGGAGCAGGCCATTGCAGGGTATTAATGCCCAGGTCAGGTTTTCCTATTATCACTGGTGCTTTTTTCTGCCTTTTTTACAATACTGTATTGTGGTTTTGATTCATGGTACTGCACCCCCACGCCACAATCGGTTGCAATAAAGAGTAGGCTAAAAATATATTCCAGGTGGCGCTGTGGTCTAAACCACTGAGCCTTGGGCTTGCCGATCAAAAGGTTGGCAGTTCAAATCCCCGTGATGGGGTGAGCTCCCATTGCTCGGTCCCAGCTCCTGCCAAACTAGCAGTTTGAAAGCACGCCAAAAAGTGCAAGTAGATAAATAGGTATCGCTCCGGCGGGAAGGTAAACGGCGTTTCCATGCACAGCTCTGGTGTCGGTGTTCCATTGCACCAGAAGCGGCTGACATGCTGGCCACATGAACCAGAAAAACTGTCTGCAGAGCAGACAAATGTCGGCTCCCTCGGCCTGTAAAGCAAGATGAGCGACGCAACCCCAGAGTCATTCGCTGCTGGACTTAACTGTCAGGGGTCCCTTTACCTTTAAAATACCTTAAATGCATAAAAAATAACGCATATGCACTCATAGGAGCCCACTATAAGCCTCATGTAATACACCATTTCAACAGCTAGTTTTCCAGTTGTTCTTAGCTCTCCATTGCATATCTCTGGGTTGTCTAGGCCCCACCACATAATCACAGCCCTCCTTCTGCTCATAGTACCAGTGGCAGCCTCAGTGTTTGAAGATGGTGGCATCTTGTCACGCCACCCTCCACCCACGCTGCAGCAGTAACTTGCCCAAACTGGGGACTTTGCAGAAGCAACTGTATGGTCTATTGGTAACTGCTTCTTTAAATGGCTTGAAGAGTTCCCTGAAAAAAAGCTTTGGAGCGTGATTCTTCTTTTTTCTTTTTTTTACATTTGTGCGTAACCAGTGACCTGTTACAACTGTCACTCAAAGGGGTAGAGATACTCCTTCAAGAAGCATAACACTGGATTTAATGTGTATACCCAAGCACAGGACGAGCTGCCTTCAAACATCTTTGTGCAATCCTAGGATGCAAGTATCAGGTATAATTCTATTTAGAATCCAGCATATAAGGATAATTGCTGCACAATACTAAACATCCTTCTTCAAAAACAAATCCCATCGAGTTCAGTGGCCCTTGTAGCAGAACCCTCTGCACATTCCTGAGTAGATGTGCCACAGGATTGCATAGCAAAGGTCCCTGAACTGTGGGATTTATTTTTGAAAGCTATTGTGCTGTTAGTAATACCAATATTGTGCTTAGCAGTGAACCCCATTGTGTTGAATGGGACTTACTCCAAGCATGCCTAGGACTGCAGCCTCCTCTCTTGTTAAGTATGCTAAAGACAATACAATCCTGAACACGCCTCCTCAAACAGAAGTCCCACTAAGCTCATTGAGGCTGGCTCTCATAGAAGGTGGTCTAGGGTTTCAGACAGGGCAAATGTCGTCTTTCCAATTTAGCCTTCATGGACATTACAAACATGCTCAGAAGTAGCATCCCAAGCATTCCTTCGTTGGAAAGAGGCTTGCAGGCTCTTGTAAGTTTTCTAACCTTTGGTTTGTTTCTTAAATACAGTGGTACCTTGGGTTACATACGCTTCAGGTTACAGACTCCGCTAACCCAGAAATAGTGCTTCAGGTTAAGAACTCTGCTTCAGGTTAAGAACAGAAATCGTGCTCCGGTGGCGCGGCGGCAGCAGGAGGCCCCATTAGCTGAAGTGGTGCTTCAGGTTAAGAACAGTTTCAGGTTAAGAACGGACCTCCGGAATGAATTAAGTACGTAACTCGAGGTACCACTGTACTGCTCCTCTTTTATTCTGGCACTTTGTGCTCTCTCCCTCTTACCTGCTAGCCTCACAAACGTAGATTAAGCATTTCAAAGCTTTTAATTTAAATAAGGAAACACAACAATGATGCACACAGATAACTTTGCTATGTGTTTGTTTAAGATATACCTTTATTTATGTACAACAAAAGGAGGCACATTTAGGTAACTAAACTCAATCCTAAATACTGTGAAAAGTGACTCTGCATAGCAGAGAATCTATATGAAAATTCATGGTGGGTGTTAATTCAAGACAAGTTTAGACCGATAGTGAGGGTGGGTGTTCTGTATCCGTGCATATGTATATAAAATTTGGGTCAGTGTTCTTGTATTGTAGTGCAAACTTAGATGGCAGCTTATTAGTCCAATGACTCAAAACCCACGCCAGCCAATTTACACTTCAATCTGAGATACGTTTACTTCTAAGGAACAAGCTCAGAATCACTGTGTTTGGCCTGTAGTTTGTAAAAGCATTAAATTGCCAAGTGGGCTACAGCAGCTTAGGTCACAATTCACCATTAATGCAATCACAGGTGGGAATTTGGTCGTTTGTGAATTGTACTTTATGCATAATGATTTGTGTGTCACTCCCACCTCTTGTGATTTGCTCTGAGATTCTAGTTTGTGATTCTATGCGATGCCCCATTCGTATTTTGTTAGTATAAATCACTCAAAATAACTCCAAGGACATAAAATCGATGTATGTGAATCCGTGCAAAACACTGTATTATATTATAATGTTCCATGGATATAAGTGAAACTTTCTTAACACACAACTGTGCTAAAGGTCAGTCTCAGCTAAGAAGTGTAGGAATGCCACGTCATGGCTTACTGATTCTGGAAGAACCACGTACTCACTTCAGGTGTGCAAACGTAACAAACAGAAAGCCAGTTGTGGATCGGGACTTGGTAAGCAAGTGCAAAGCAGCAATTTGCACCTGTGCCATACACTAAACCTAAAAGGTTTTGACTAAATGTGATCTGTGAAGTGCTGCTAGCCAAAGAAGCATACCTGAAGTAAGAGGTCCTAGTTGAGGTGGTGGAGGACTGCAATAATGCAATAACTGCTTTGCAAAGTCAGACAACATCAAAGATGCAATCCATTGTTACGCATACATCAATTATTGACTAAAATATGCTATCATCTGCATCCGGAATACTGTTCCTAGAGATGTCTAGAGAACAGTCAGTGTACAATGGTGCTATTACATCATACCAAGCTGTTTTCAGCTGGGTTTTCTTACCAAAGCAGAAAAACACTCATTGTCTTGAGCGATTCACAGGTGATTTTCTCTGTCTTATATTCTTGGAATTCCTTTTTGGAGCACAAAAATGAAGCTGCCACATATTTCATATACAGTACCATGCACAGCTAATTCGGATATGAAGCACTGAACTATCAGAAAACACCTACGAAAGCAGACAACTTTCCGTTTTGTTTGCAGAACAGCAAAAAACTCCCTTCAGCCCAAAATATACAAAAACCTCCACCTCTAATTATTTTCTTTAAATATTAATTTATTCTGATATTTTCTCTTAAAAAAACCAAACACAGTCTGCATTGATTGTGATAAATCCCAGCCAGAGATGCAAAATAACTTGGGCTCCATCTGTTGCAATGAGGCAAGATAACAGAAGCAAGAAACTGTAAATTCTGCAAGACTATCTATTGACACTATTTTGATACAGTGCTTCTCCTTGACCTTTATTTTAATAGCCCCACCATCACTTCACTGATATCCCATAGTTTCCTTGCAACCAAATCATCCATGGCATTGGGCAACAGTTGTTCCTCCTTGCAGTTTCCAAAATATTTCCCAGATACACCCTCTACTTCGGGGGAGGAGGCCAGATAAATTGAAGTCTGGGCTCCTTCCAGAGGGGTTTTGAAGAAAGCCCAAGATACCAAATTGAAGAGGGGCTTGGCTAGCAAAGGGATATGTATATGTCTGCCTAGATTTGTTCTGACAATACCGGGATGGAGCACATTGACCGTGACCCCTGTGTTCTCTAAGCGACGGGCTAATTCCCTAGTGAACAGTATGTTGGCCAGTTTACTCCGACTATAAGCAAAGCTTTTATTGTAATTTAGCTCACTGTTCAAGTCATCAAAGTTGATCTCGCCGTATTTGTAAAGCTTGGAGGAAACCACCACAATCCTGCTGGGAGCAGAGCTTTTCAGAAGTCCAAGGAGGAGGTTTGTGAGCAAGAAGTGCCCCAAGTGGTTGACGCCAAACTGCATCTCAAAGCCGTCCTCCGTCTTCATATAGGGACACTGGAATATCCCTGCGTTGTTGATCAGGACATCCAGCCTAGACTCTTCCTTTACACAACAGAGAGGAAAAGTAGTCAGACATACTAATGCAATAATATTAAAATTATTCATTTTTAAAAAAATAAAGATTAAAAAGTTTGATCCCTTAAAAGTGAAGCCCTTTACAGTTGACCACTTCCAATGCTACCAATACCTTTATTGATTTGGCCACACACCATTTTGATTTTCCGCTCACTCCAACCTGAACCTATTGACCTTTTTTTCCTGTCAATGTTTTTTCTCTTAGGGTTATTTGTTGGGATGGGACATACAGTGGTACCTCAGGTTAAGTACTTAATTCGTTCCGGAGGTCTGTTCTTAACCTGAAACTGTTCTTAACCTGAAGCACCACTTTAGCTAATGGGGCCTCCTGCTGCTGCCGCGCCGCCGGAGCACAATTTCTGTTCTCATCCTGAAGCAAAGTTCTTAACCTAAGGTACTATTTCTGGGTTAGCGGAGTCTGTAACCTGAAGCCTATGTAACCTGAAGCGTATGTAACCCGAGGTACCACTGTACTAGCGGTGGGTAGGCCCACGCTCTTTTCTCCCACTTTCTGCCGCTCCTTTGTCTCTTCCCCCCCTCTCAGCCACCTCCTTTTCTCTCCTTTTTGCCTCATGAAAGGCAGACCAAAGGCTGCTTGAAATTAGGCTGAGGGCAGCACGTGAGCCTAAGGCTACTAGTTGACCACCCTCAATGTAGACTTGGACCGTTACTGGGTTCAAATTTCCTCTGTCATTAAACTCTCCCTAGGTGACTTTCTATGTTTCAATCATTCTCTCAGCTTAGCCGATGTCACAGGTTTGTGATACAAAAGAGGGGCATTTTGCCCCTCTCTGATAATCTTTGGGGAAAGTGAGGGGGGAAAGAAAAAATGCAATCAAAAACACTTCACAAGCAGCATGGCCTAACACATACAAGTTCTGCAACTCATCTCACTTTTAATAGCAATTAAATGTTATTGGAGAACACTCCAACTGCTGAAACACAAGCCATTTACAGTGCAACGCTATTCATGTCTCCTCAGAACTAAGTCCTAATGAATTCAGTGGGGATTACTCCCAGGTAAGCAGGGACAGGACTGCAGTCTCGTTCACTAATAATATTTACCTATACAGAAGCACCAGGATTGTCAGGTCTGTTATTTCAAAATATCGTATCTCCAAAAACATACAAGAGTGCAAGCTCTTAAACTGGCTCATTTGGTGTGACCAGACACTCTTCTCATATTTAATCTCATATTTAATTGATCACTTATTGACTACTGGGTGAAAGGAGACTTCCAGTGACTTTCCAAGGAATGCAAAACAAATACAGCTTATGGCTTTGTTGTTTCTGCTAAATTGTCACAGTTTTACTCTCTTTTGATGCTATTAATAGTTGCATGGCAAGATTTGACATTGGAAGGTCAAATGCTCTTTTATGAATGATATTGCTGTATCTGTCCCCTTCAGATGTACTGGATTCTATTTTCCTATATATGTAACATACTCTTCTCTCGCTTTTGTGATAATAAATTCTAAGATTTATTACTGACATGTCATTCTTCTTGGAAAAAGGATACTGTGTGTACTTCACAAAACAAGTTTGCATCTGATACAAGCAAGGCCCAAACCAGATCAACCTGCTCCTCTTCTCTATCCACCCTGCGGTTGTCTGTCTTTAAATCAATAGGATCAGGCTGTAACCGCCCTCATACTGGCTAGTCTGCATTTCAGATTCAGCAAAGATATATTCTCACTGTTAATGCTTATGGCGCAAAGAGGAAACCATTTTGTGCTGTGCCATTTGGGTAGACTGCTACATTAAACAGCAACAACTACAGATGAAGGGAGCTACCAATAAAATCTTAGGCATACATCGGACAGCTCAGTTGGTAGAGCATGGGGCTCTTAATCTCAGGGTTGTGGATTCGAGCCCCAAGTTAGGCAAAAGATCCCTGCATTGCAGGGGGTTGGGCTAGATGACCCTTGCGGTCCCTTCCGACTCGACAATTGTTTTGACTCTGTGGTCCCTTGAACTCTGGACCCCAAGACATGCATACTTAGAAGAAAGCCCCACTTATTTATTCTGAAATTCTATACCTCAGTCAGTTGGGATCAAAGGTGAAGGGTCTTTAGCAGCAGCCCAGCCAGATGGGTGGGAGATAATAATAATAATAATAATAATAATAATAATAATGGCAGCTCTTTAGCTGCAGCCCAGCCAGATGGTATAAATCATAATCATAGCTCTTTACCTGGAACCCAGCCAGATGGGCAGGGTATTATTATTAATAATAATAGTGGTAGCTCTTTAGGTGTATCCCAGTCAGATGGGCAGGGTATATAATAATAGTAACAGTAACAGTAATAATAATGGCAGCTCTTTAGCTGCAGCCCAGCCAGATGGGCATAGTATTATTAATAATAATATTAATGATGATTGCTCTTTACCAGATGGGCCGGGTATGTATGTATGTATAAATAAATGATGTTATTATTATTATTATTATTATTATTATTATTAACAATAGCAGCTCTTTAGCTGCGGCCCAGCCAAATGGGCAGGGTAATAATAATAATAATAATAATAATAATTGCTCTTTAGCTACAGCCCAGCCAGATGGGCCGGGTATGTATGTATAAATGCTAATAATAATAATAATAATAATAATAGCAGCTCTTTAGCTGCAGCCCAGCCAGACGGGCCTGTCTCTTTACCTGCAGCACCTGCTGGCAGAAGCGGCGCACGGAGCCCAGCGAGGCCAAGTCCAGCTGGCGGACCACCAGCTCCCCTCGGCCTCCTCCTCCTCCTCTTTCCCTCGAGCTCAGGCCCATCTCGGCGCGCAGCTCCCGGGCCGCCTCCTCGGCGCGCGCCGGGTCCCGGCAGGCCATGATGACCCTCGCGCGGCGCCTCAGCAGCTCGGCCGCCGCCGCCCGGCCCAGGCCGCTGTTGGCGCCCGTGATGATCACCGTCTTGCCCTCCATCCAGCACAAGGCAGCGGCGGCGGCGGCCGTAGCGCTGCCCTTCCCCGCGGCCGCCGCCGGCCAGAGGCGCCGGGCGAGGAGCAGCAGCCCTCCGCCCACAGCCGCGGCCACAACCACCGCGGCGGCAGTGGCGGCCATCGCCCTCGGAGCCCCGCCCCAGAGCGTGAGGGCGCAACCCCGGAGCGGCGCGGCCCAATGAGCGCCGCCCGCGGGCGGGCGCAGGCGCCTCAGCGTCGCAAGGCATCCTGGGAGATGTAGTTCTCAAGCGCTCTGGAACTTGCAGCCTTTCTCAACCTTGGGTCCCATGATGTTTTGGGGCCTACAACTCCCATCATCCCTGACCACTGGTCCTGTGAGCTAGGGATCGTGGGAGTTGTAGGCCAAAAAACATCTGGGGACCCAAGGTTGAGAAAGGCTGCAAGTTCCAGAGCGCTTGAGAACTACATCTCCCAGGATGCCTTGCGACGCTGAGGAGCCGCAGCACATGGTGCTCTAGGAAGCCCGCGCGACGCATTTCTTTTTTTGTCAAATTTATTTATTTGGTTATTCAGATTAAAGTTTTACAATCTCATATCCAACACGCACAATGACAAACCTAGACAGCATCTTAAAAAGCAGAGACATCACCTTGCCAACAAAGGTCGGTATAGTTAAAGCTATGGTTTTCCCAGTAGTGATGTATGGAAGTGAGAGCTGGACCAAAAAGATGGCTGATCGCCGAAGAATTGATGCTTTTGAATTCTGGTGCTGGAGGAGACTCTTGAGAGTCCCATGGACTGCAAGAAGATCAAACCTATCCATTCTGAAGGAAATCAGCCCTGAGTGGAAGGACAGCTCCTGAAGCTGAGGCTCCAATACTTTGGCCACCTCATGAGAAGAGAAGACTCCCTGGAAAAGACCCTGATGTTGGGAAAGATGGAGGGCACAAGGAGAAGGGGATGACAGAGGACGACATGGTTGGACAGTGTTCTCGAAGCTACCAACATGAGTTTGACCAAACTGTGGGAGGCAGTGGAAGACAGGAGTGCCTGGCGTGCTCTGGTCCATGGGGTCATGGTCAGACACGACAAAAAGGACTAAACAACAATCCAACACGCAACATAAAAACAAGGTTCCAAAGAATCTCCTGGACTTCCCTCCTCCCCTTTGTGGGTCCCTATTGTTAGTCATTTCCTCCTGCATCTTTTATAACAATCCAAATCTTTTACATCTCCATTATGTCCAAAATTCACCATCAACACAAGTGTTATTCCAATCCTACTAACGATTTTAGCTGTTTACAATGGTTTTTAAGATAAATTATAAGGTTTTCCCATTCCTTACTAAAATTTTGGTCTTCCTGATTTCTGATTCATTTTGGCCATTTAGGCGTAATCCATCAACTTGATCTGCCATTCTTCTCTAGAAGGGGCTTTATCTTCTTTACCACAGCTGCATGAATATTATTAGCCCAGAGGTGGAAATAAGTCTTTCTGCGCCATGTGGGGAAGCCTCAGCTTAGATTTCCATAAACCAACAACTAAAAAAAGGGTGTACCTCTATGGTTGCAGTTGCTTACAGATGGATATACCTGTCCTGTGAGGTAAATAACCGAATCTAGTTATTGCCATCCCTACCAAAAAGTGAGAAATTTAAACTAAGAAAATGTTTGTTTTTTATTATTTTTTTAATAACTGATCTGTAAGATGGTGGGAGAAATGAGCATTTTAGCAAAGCTTTACATTACTGTTCATCAGCTGCTTTCTTTCTTTTAAACTGTAAAAAATAAGCAGACTTAAGTGTTTCAAAAATACCCATTTATTGCCATTGGAGAAAATTTAAGTGCATGGTAAAATAAATGGCAGCACCCCACTTATAGAACTCTCTTCCAGGGGATCAGAAGTCTTGAAGAGCAAATTAAGGATTTTTTTGTTTGTTCAGGCAATTTTGGTTTTGAAAGACATATTTTTAGAATTGTTTATGATGGACACTTTGTTTATGTATAATATACAATAATTGCGTAGTTTTAACAATTTGGTTCTGCTTTGTGTTTTACACAGCTTTATGTTGCACAGCACAACTGGACGCCTTCAGCTGTTCCAGTTGCAACAAAACATGTCTCTCCTGTATTGGTCTCTACAGCCACAGCAGGTGCTATGACCTTCCAAAAGTTTTACTTCACCTCGAAAAGCACACTCTTCCATTGTCTCCTGAGGCAGATGGATGCCAGCAATACTGTTAGCTGCCCTGGGCTCCTTGTAGAAGGGTGTGGTTACAAACCTAATGAATCCATTTTAAACCAAGAGTGATATGAAAATAGGAATCTGTGTTGTTGAGGGTCACAAGTCACATGCTCTGCCTTTCGATATCTAGCTATTTTTATTTTTATGAATAGAATAGGGTTTTCCAGATGTTTATTTCCCTCTTACAGCACTGCACTAAAAAGTAGCATTAGCAACACTGTATTTTATATTTGTTATGCAAGCCACTTAGGTTTGTGTTAAGCAGAGAATAAATATTTTACATTAAAAACAAATATATACAAAGCAGCAATGCCAGCAAGAATGTTGACTGCGTTCCAAAGGCGAAAAGATTTTCAATTTGCAAATGAAACCAATGATGAACAAGGCGGGACAACTGATTGCTGTTGGACTTTGACCCAGCCAGCATGTCCAATGATATTATTAGTGATGGGAGTTGCAGACCAACTCTTGCGAGAGTCACAGGTTCCCCACCTGCTGCAATAGACTTTAAAAGGGTTAGATTTACAAGGCCTTTCTTTAGATGCAAGATAGGAATGTCTGCTCCCCACAGGAAATAATGAGAAAAGATGAGAGCTTCATGCTCTTTCTAACGGCATTTTGTGTGTGTCTATTTTGCAAATGCAAATGCAGTTCAGTGTTATTATCCCTATATTGCATGTGGTGTTGCGGCTGAGACAGAGTGTACCACGAGAGGCCTGCATTGTAGCTTCATGTTATCCCCACACTGCAAGGTGGGGAAGGATCCATTGTTCACGTTGCAGCTTCTGGTTAGAGGCTGATAAAAGCCAACCATAATGTAAAGGTAAAGGGACCCCTGACCATTAGGTCCAGTTGCGGATGACTCTGGAGTTGCAGCGCTCATCTCATCTCACTTTATTTGCCGAGGGAGCCGACGTACCGCTTCAGGGTCATGTAGCCAGCATGACTAAGCCACTTCTGGCGAACCAGAGCAGCGCACGGAAACGTCGTTTACCTTCCCGCCGGAGTGGTACCTATTTATCTACTTGCACTTTTGACGTGCTTTCGAACTGCTAGGTTGGCAGGAGCAGGGACTGAGCAACGGGAGCTCACCCCGTCGCGGGGATTCAAACCACCGACCTTCTGATCAGCAAGCCCTAGGCTCTGTGGTTTAACCCAACCATAATGTAGTATGGAGTCATTATGGCATGTCCCAAAGCCGTATGTAGGTGATCTTGCACCCCTGGCAGAACCGTCCGGATTGCGCCCCCAGCCATGGACAAATTAGCTCTTCTTTCTACCTCTCCTCAACCCCAACCCCCTCCACCCATTCAATTCCTCACGCACTTTACCTTGTAATGAATTCTTTCACAGAAAATCCAGTATTTAATTTATTTTTATATATATATTATAGCCAATTTTGCGCCCCACCCCTCGCCTGCACCCCTGGTGGGGGCCTTCCTCACCACCCCTTAGCTATGGCCCTGGCATGTCCAATCCAAGATTTGGTTTCTTTTTTTATAAGAAAGATGTCATCTGGGTGCTCCGTTTATCATAATTGCCATCCTGGGTGGCACTCCCCAACTATTATCTCTTAGCACAGTCAAAATTGGTGCTTGAGGAATTCTGTTCTCAACAAGGCAATATAGTAAATAGCCAGTCAAACAGATCTAACTCCACTAGTGTTAAATAATGATTCATGGGTAGACGCATAATGGGAAAATAGGTACATAATGTTGAAAGGTGCACTCTTCTTTCTTGTGCATCAGTATCATGTTTCATAGGCTTCTATCCCTGTCCTGCTGTGCACTTGGAATTGAGTCCCATAGAACTTTGTTTCTGACCAAGCTGCATGATACCAGAGAATAAAACTGTAGTGCTTTCTGTTTTGGGAGCTGGACTGGGACCTTAATACAAATGCTTGAATACACTTTGAGCACAGACGTCTGCCTTATGTCCTTAAAAGAGGGCGCAGATAGGGAAATAATTAAACCAAGGGCAAAAGTAATGGTTATTCTCATTCCAGGGAGCAATCTGAAGAATTATTTTGCCATACAATCCCAGTTGAATGAAACTTGGCAATCTAATTGCAATGGTTATGCAAGAGACATTTAAAAGTGTTTAGAAATATTAGCCAAAAATACAGTATCTATGCAGGGATGTAATGATTCCTGCATTCTTTCAACATTGCAACTTAAAACAATATATTGTTTACTTCTACAGGACAACCGTTCATGAATACGCCTTTAAAAGATGCTTGAATAAATAGAAAAATGCTGATTAAGTCTCTAAAAGCCGCTTTTATTAAACCAGACAAGTAGTTTAAAAAAGAAAAGGGTACGTGTGTATCCCTATAAATCACAAGACATTTACTAATAGGTTTATACCACTTTCACACAGCACAAACCATGTGAAGCACGAGATAGAAGGCAGGGCCCGGTCTACTGACTGCCATTAACAGTTATATATACTGTCACTTTGGTGTTTGTGGTAGCAGATGTCTGTGTGCATGATAATGCAGCACAGCTCAAGTTCTAGGCAATGCACTGGGTCTATATTCAGAATTACTAAATGAAAGGAGTGCTATTTGCATCCCATTCCAATCAATGGAAACTACTGATTGCATTTTGATTGCATTCTACTGACTTGGATCCTGCAGTCTAGCTGGTGTGCACACAGGGCCACAGACTGTCTAATAAAGCAGTAATACATACAAAATCCCATATTTCCATAGCTTGTGTGCAAAGTATGCACTAGGCACTGGTTATTCGTCAAGACACAGCAATGAATGCATGGTCTTCTGCTACGTTCACGGTTCTGTAGAGCAGAGGGAATGATTTAAGTATTCTAGTGCTAATATTTCCCAATAGCCAAAGAGCCCAAGTTAGAAAGGTCGACTAAAACCCAATCTGTTTAGGAGTGTATATGCAAGTATTTCAACTTTTCCCAAAATACATATTTATAGTAAAAATATATATCTCCTCTAAAAATAGATCAGGAAACTGGAGGTCACACTTAAATATAAACCTTGATAAAAGTCCAAGAATGGAAATTTCAGACTCAACAGCACATTCAAGGCTAGGCTGCAAAAGCAACTTAATTTTTGGCAGGGCTGTCTTTCAGCTTGGACTTGTGGTACTTCTGCCCAATGCCATATGGCACGTGCGCAGCAATCGTGCCCAGCTGCCGCGCTCCCTCTATGTGAAACATCTGATCATCAAAGAAAATATGAGGTCTGATTTTTGCCAGGACTGGTCCCTTAGGTGCCCCTGCGAGGAAGAGGGCTTCATCAATCTGCACGCCCCAGCTGCGGAGAGTCTTCAGCACTCGGGCCCCAGAACTGGCGGCGCTTCTGGCAGTCACCAGATAGGTTCTGATTGGCGAATCTAGCCGTTCGTTCTTCGTGTAGAACTTCTTCTGGAGTCGTCCAAGGTCTTCCAGGAAACCTTTCAAAGGACCCTAAAGGCAAAAAATATCAGAAACACATTTACCATATGGAGACTGGTGATTCAGAAGAGAACTATGAGGGTTATAAAAAGCGTAAAGGACGAAAAAAAGTTTTAGCTAGAGAAAAGGTGCACAGGACATTGCTTTAGGCTAAGTTTGATCACTGTACCATATATTATTATTATTATTATTATTATTTGTATACCGCCCTATACCCGCAGGTCTCCGGGCGTACAAGATAAAATCGCAATATAAAAACACAAAATATATAATGAAAATGAAAACGAAAACAACCCAATAACCCCCCCCCAACTTTTTAAAAGGGCACTGGATGTCAATCATCTAGTGCAGCATTGACCAAACCAAGGTTTCCCAAACTTGGGTCTCCAGCTGTTTGTGGACTAAAACTCGCATCATCCCTAGCTAGCAGGACCACTGGTCAGGGATGATGGAAATTGTAGTCCAAAAACAGCTGGAGACTGAAGTTTGGGAAACCCTGGACCTGGGCTCAAGAAGCAGTAGGTTTAAACTACCAGCTGCAGTTTCCATTAAACGTAAGAGAATGTTGGCTGCCATCCTTGTCTTTCTTTTGGAGACTAAACATTTGGATGGTTCTACCAGGGTACCCAGGATGCAGGTGGTGCTGTGGGTTAAACCACTGAGCCTAGGACTTGCTGATCAGAAGGTCAGCGGTTCGAATCCCCGCAACGGGGTGAGCTCCCGTTGCTCGGTTCCTGCTCCTGCCAACCTAGAAGTTCGAAAGCACATCAAAGTGCAAGTAGATAAATAGGTACCACTCCAGCAGGAAGGTAAACAGCGTTTCCGTGCGCTGCTCTGGTTCGCCAGAAGCGGCTTAGTCATGCTGGCCACATGACCCGGAAGCTGTACACCGGCTCCCTCAGCCAATAAAGCGAGATGAGCGCTGCAACCCCAGAGTCGGTCACGACTGGACCTAATAGTCAGGGGTCCCTTTACCTTTACCTTACCAGGGTACCCAACCTTATCAGGACAGGACGTTAAAGATTTATTGTTGTTCTTCTAAAACAGAATCTGTTTCCAATCTAAGATTCTTCCACAGACCTTTCCAATGCTTGTTAAGGCTTCCAATAACTTAGGGGGTAAAATTATAGCAAACGCTGACCACCATACCTGTGCCAGAGGCTTGTTCTCATTTAGTTGCTCATGCTCAAAAAACCTATCCAGGCCATGTTCTTTCACAATTATTTCAGACTCGTCAGAAAACAGAACGGCGTCTCCATCAAAGGCTACTCGGAGTTGCTTGTCATCGTAAGGGACGTTTTTATTCCCAGTGAACAATGTGGCTGCAGCAATTCCTGTGGAAATATTTCAGAAGTCGTTAGGTTTGTATCTGTATCTCGTGTAAGTTAAAGGCCATTGTTATAAGAGCATTATAAAGGATCACACCTTGGTGGTAAACATAGGGGCTCATGTGCTTGTTGTAGTAAACATTTTCTGGCTAAACCACTGCCTTTCTAGAGTAACTAAGGCTGCAGTCCTAAACACACTAGGAAATAACCCCCACTGAATGCAAAAATGCATCCAATTGTGCTGCAAGGCTGCAATCACCGTTTGCACAATTGCTTAGGAGCAAGTCCCAGGCTGGACACAAATTCAGACTGCATTCATTTTTATGTCAACTGAGTTTGCTCACTAGGAGGCCATACTTTCATCATTTATAATTAGGACTCATATGTAACTGGAAAACTTCCATTTTCTTAAACCCAATGGCATTGGCCCGATGAAATGGACCATCTTACTATTATGTTTCTTCATTTCTACAGACGTCTGTAGAATACTTTGGATGACACCCCAGAAGCACATTCTTGTACTGATATACTTGAAATCTGTACTAAGTGTAAGGCAACTGCATTCTACCACGCTGCATATCCTGGGGCTCAAAATTCAGGATGTTCCCGCTGGTCCAAAAAGGCTGGTGACCCTTGGGCTAGTGTATGATTGAAGCAAGGAAAGAAACTGTCCACACCTTCTTCTATGGCTTCTTGAACTTTTTCAGAGTCAGCAGAAAGGTACAGATTCGTAAGGTATGCTTTTAGGTACCCGATGGGAGACTTCCCTCCAGTCATGCAGAACCTTTCAATTAGCAGGCCTGGAATGGATAAGAATTTTTATTTTATTTTTAAGAATCATTTGATGCACAAGACACACAGGTTTTCTTGCAATACGATCACGTGGGCAGCTGTGTTCTCCTTTGGGAGGCGTGTAGGGAGCTGGTTTAAATGGGAGAGGTGAGAGATGCTTCCAATCCGATGTTAATTTCTCTGGTCTCTACATGAGAATCTGAAAGAGATCTGCCACACCATCATACAGGAGAGCAGCATCACAGTTATGGACTTGGCCTCCTGGAATTTGGTTGCAACCTGCTACATAGTTACTTACAATTTAATAATTACACGGGACAAGTATTTGATTTGGTCTCAGCCACGGAGGACATTTGAATACATTTGGCTTCTCCCCAAACAATAAATTTGGGAACAGACAGCTACATCATTATGGTGGTCAGGCAGGGATTGTGGTACCCTACCTGACAACAACTCCTACCACAATGTTCCTTAGCCTGATCTATTCCACCACCCCCTAAACTTTGGATTAGTGAAAGTCACATGTAAGTGAAAATCAGATGCTGCACACAAAACCCTCAGAAAGGCCAGTCAAAATCCAATTACCTAGTCACCCCAGTGCAGGGACTGGCCCCAGCAATCACAGCCAATAGACAGGGTTGATGGGACTTGTATTCCACTAACATCTGGAAGGGGCCACAGGTCCCCCAACCCAGCCCTAGCCAGTTCGTCCCAACTCTACAGCCCCCCCCCTTGTGATTTTTATGTCGCTCAATTCCTCCTTGCCACTTTCAATTCCATCCATGTCCTCTGTGCTCCTCCCCTAGCTTCGCAGTCCTTCCTTCGCAGCTTTCAGTTGCATCGCTCCCCAAATCCAGCCCATTTTTCAAGGCCAGGGGTGGGGACACAGCAGATGTGACAAGATGGGAAAGCACCAAATCATCTTGGAGAGGAGGAGATATGGAGCGAGGGTGAAACTTTTCAGCCAGGTTGCCAGATGTCCAACAACATTAATCTGTGGGACATTTGGAGCCAGTTATGACAGCGTCTTATATCTGGCAAGTAAATCTTGCCAGGCATAACTCAAGTAATTCTTTCAGATATATCTTTAATCTAGGGCTACCCTAGCCTCTGTTGGGTTCCAGAAATCCCACAGGATTCTGCACAGAGGTGCAGGAGGAAACCCAGCCTTCTCTCGAATTGTGCTGAGGAGGCACAACAGTGAGACACATGACACAGTGATGGGGAAGTAGCAGAAACACAGCCAGATGGGCAGGAACTAAGACCTCTAGACTCACCGTAATGGTTAATGCTGTTGATAAGTCTCACCCCGACTTGAGCGTGGTTATTAGTCATAAGCACAATATCAAACAGCTCTTCATCATCTGGATACAGCTCACGGAGTCGGGCGTTCACCAGCTCAACTGCCTGTGGATGGGCAAACATAGAGGAGTTCATGCGTTGGCTCAATTTTAGCTGTTTTCATCAGATCTTCTGACCGGGACATGTGGGAAGCCGTCTAGAAAAAGAATGCACTTGCCAGCTGAACTTCCATAATGTGCTCTATTAATAAGCGGGCCTGCTAAATTTTGGTGCAAAAGGAACAAACCCAAACCCCACCTTCTAACAGTTATGGAGAAAGTGCATTTTACATTTTTCAATTTGGGTACCTACGATTATCGATTGATTGTAAGGTTAGCTATCCTAGAGCTGTATATACCCAAGGCTGTTCAGCTTGGCATCCGTTTTTTCAGGGGTGGGTGGGGAGAAGAGAAAGGAAATCCTTTCCAACTACTGAGCAGAATGTAGTAGACACCACTGCATACAAAAATGAAAGCAATGAAGAAAACGGAAGTGTTTACACACTGCAGAGAATGCTGCCAGTCTTGCTTTCAAAAGAGTTAGGAATGATGATGATGATTTATTACTTATACCCCACGCATCAGGCTGGGTTTTTCCAGCCATTCTGGGTGGCTTCCAATAGAATAATAATAATAAAGTGATAAAACATTAAATCCTAAAAAGCTGGACCTCAGTGTCCGGGCTGAACGATGGGGGTGGAGATGCTCCTTCAGGTATACTGGGCCGAGGTCAGGTCGTTTAGGGCTTTAAAGGTCAGAACCAACACTCTGAATGGTGCTCAGAAATGTACTGTAGGTCTTTCAGGACTGGTGTTATATGGTCTTGGCAGCCACTCCCAGTCACCAGTCTATCTGCCGCATTCTGGATTAGTTGTAGTTTCCAGGTCACCTTCAAAGGTAGCCCCACGTAGAGCGCATTGCAGTAGACCAAGCGGAAGATAGCCAGAGCATGCACCACTCTGGGGAGACAGTCTGTGGGCAGGTAGGGTCTCAGAATATAGGAAGTTGCCTGATAATGGTATGAGACCATTTGTCCCTCTAGCTGCATAGTGTCTACATGGGCCATGCAGCTGCTCTTAGGTGTTTCAGATGGGAGACATTTCCAGCTCTTCTGAGAGGCTGGAGACAGACGTTGGCTACATGCAGAGCCGATGCTCTAGCAGAGCTCCAAATCTTCCATGTTGCTTTTGCCCATTGCGCGCTAAGCTACTTTGAAAACACAGATCTTTATCCCAGTCTCAACAGAATGAACTATTGTAAACTGGATCATCTCTACTTTTCACTTGGTCTCGCTTAGGATTATGAGGCACAATGGGAATCAATTATCTCCCTCAAGTTTCACTCTCGGTTTTTGGTGCACTCATTTTGCACTCCCAGCCCCTCAGTAAAAAATGGCCTGGAACCCCCAAACATCATTTTTGTGAGTGTATTTTCAAGGAACCACACCAGAGAAATCAGGAAGCCATCTTTTCTATTTGCTCTAACTCTGAAAGTCTGTGTGTTTATCTGGCAGCAGGATTATGTAACATGCAGCCGGATTATTGCTTTTGGGCAGAGGCAGGGAAAGGAGAGGAAAACCGGGTGGCAGGGAGGGAGAATTGCAGCTCTGGGATGCAGAAAATGATAATATATATATATATATATAGCCCCTACGGAACTGGATTGCTTAAGAGGAAGCTGGTTTACCTTCACCAAGGCAAAAGCTGGGCCGGGCTTCAGGGTGACGTTCTCGTTCGCCTGCTGATACTCCACATACTTTTCCACGCCTTGCTCTTCGTAGATTTTCCTCTCTTCCACCATATCAAAGAGAGCCCGGGAGGAAACAGCGATGGTGATGGCGTTTTGGGGTTTGGGCTGCAGGAGGGAAAATAATGATGATGATAACATTATTGAGGAGATAGCCCTATGGGGGAAGAGTGTGTGTGTGCCATGGATGCAGCTAGGATTTAAGTTAGGAGGGGGGCAGGCTTTAAGTGGGGAGGCAGAACCTCCGTTAGTTATTTTTATATATTTACTTGATTTAGGGGGGCAGCTGTTCCCTCCCCCCCCCGCTACGCCCATGGTGTGTGCGTATGTGTGTGAGAGATGGGGAGCGCAGGAAGGGTACGGGGGGGCGCATGAGAAAGAGAGATGGAGGCCAGTCTGAATTGTTTTACAGAGAAAACCAGCGAGGGGCGTGTAACCACTTGGGGCGAGGAGCAGCGGTACAAGGAAGAAAGGGACAGCCATTTAGTGGTTGGGGGAAGGAAGGACTCGCTTGCGCCATTGCGCAGCCTCTCCTAGGAAGCAAGTTGAAGCTGCTGTTACCCTTTGTGCGCTTCCTTGGACCGCAGAGGGCGGGATCTCTTACTCCCGAGTAAAAAAACCAGCAACAAACCCCGTGGCCTTGCACTGCACTTTTTTTTTTCCAACTCACGGGCCGGGGTCTCTTAGTGGAGGCGAGGCTTTCGTAGGCAGCCTTGGCCGCTTCCCAGTCTTGCTCGGCGACGGCCACTTCCTCCTCGGAGAGCAGCTCCATTTTGCAGCCGCGCTGCTCGTCTTTGTCCGGGTTGCAGCCGCTCATCATTCGGCCTGGAGTCGCTGGCTGGGGCTCGACGGCGCGCAGCCGGCCGAAAGGGCACCCGCAAAGGGAGGGAAGCTTCGCAGAGCGCCAGGCACCCCTCGGACGCGCCGGCAACTGCTCCGGCTCGAGGGGGAAAGAAAGGGCATGCCCAGCCCTGCCTCAGGCCCCGTCGTTTCCCGTCTTCTCGGCACGCCCGTCCGCGCCTCTCTCCGCCACACCCTTTGCCCCCAGGCACAGGGCGGGGAAGACGGGAGGAGGAAGCCGGGCTGCGCCTCGGAGCGCCGGTGCCTTTTCGCTCAGGCGAGAGGAGGAAGCGCCGTCGAACCGGTCGGGCGGCGATCGTGCGCGCAAAGAGGCGCGCCTTTCCTGGGTTGCAGTGGACGTTTAGGCGCGCCTATCTCCTCAGGGTTGTGTTAAGGGGGACTCGCATCCCACGACTAGGATCCGGCTGGAGATCACGCACAGTAATAATAATGATATAATAATAATTTATTGCTTATATGCCACCCATCTGACCGGTTTGCCCCAGCCACTCTGGGCTTCTCCCAACAAAAAATAAATAGTAAAAACACAAAGCAACATCACACTACTAAAAACTTCCCTGTACACAGGGCTGCCTTTGGGTGTCTTTTAAAAATCACAAAATGACATCTGCTGGGAGGGCGGGACAATATTAGAATTGTAGAATTGTTGGGTTGGAAGGGGTCCCCAAGGGCCATCTAGTCCAACCCCATGAAATGCAAAAAACTCAGCTAAAGCATCATGACAGATGGCCATACAAGCTCTGATTTAAAACCTCCAAGGAAGAAGAGCCCACCACTTCCCGAGGGAGACTGTTCCACTGCCGAACAGCTCTTACTGTCAGAAAGTTTTTCCTGACGTTTCATTGGAATCTCTTGTCACTCATATTCATTCATTCATTCATCCCCTGCCTACACCCATCCACATCCCATACTAACCATCCCCACAGCAAAACCTTGCAGAATGCAAAACCTCCTGCCATGCATATAATCATCTGTCGTAATTATGGGATTTTTGCTAATGATCAATAAAGAGTTTGGCTTATCTGATTCGTGAATTTGACTCAAAGAAGAAGAGGGACATGGTGTTTCTATGCGCTGCTCTGGTGTCCAGAGGAGGGCAACCAAAATGGTCAAAGGCCTGGAAACAATGCCTTATGAGGAACGGCTAAGGGAGCTGGGCATGTTTAGCCTGGAGAAAAGGAGGTTAAGGGGTGATATGATAGCCATGTTCAAATATATAAAAGGATGTCACATAGAGGAGGGAGAAAGGTTGTTTTCTGCTGCTCCAGAGAAGCGGACACGGAGCAATGGATCCAAACTACAAAAAAGAAGATTCCACCTAAACATTAGGAAGAACTTCCTGACAGTAAGAGCTGTTCGACAGTGGAATTTGCTGCCAAGGAGTGTGGTGGAGTCTCCTTCTTTGGAGGTCTTTAAGCAGAGGCTTGACAACCATATGCCAGGAGTGCTCTGATGGTGTTTCCTGCTTGGCAGGGGGTTGGACTCGATGGCCCTTGTGGTCTCTTCTAACTCTATGATTCTATGATTCTATGGTTCTCCAGAAGCGGCTAAGTCATTTTGGCCACATGACCTGGCCGGCTCCCTCGGCCAATAAAGCGAGATGAGCGCCGCAACCCCAGAGTTATCCGTGACTGGACCTAATGGTCAGGGGTCCCTTTACCTTTACTCAAAGAAGAAACCTTTGACTGGACCTAAGAATTGATCCATACTTTTACATGTTTGCTGTGCACACGTCATGAAATGTGAAGTGGTGGCAAATCTTTGTAGAAACTGCATTTGTCAGTAGGCTCTGAATGGCTGCAGCTCCTTTGCACAAGCCTACAGTATGTTTACAACGATATGTCATCATCATTTTGTTATTTATATGCTGCCATTAAAAACTTTCCTGAACAGGGCTGCCTCCAGATGTCTTCTAAAAGTCAAATACAGTGGTGCCCCGCAAGACGAATGCCTCGCAAGACGAAAAACTCGCTAGACGAAAGGGTTTTGCGTTTTTTGAGCTGCTTTGCAAGATGAATTTCCCTATGGGCTTGCTTCGCAAGACGAAAAACGAAAACGTCTTGCAAGTTTGTTTCCTTTTTCTTAACACCGTTAATACAGTTGCGACTTGACTTCGAGGAGCAACTCATAGAACGCGGTGTGGTAGCCTTTTTTGAGGTTTTTGAAGACTTTGGTGATTTTTGAAGCTTTTCCAAAACTTCTTTTGCAGCCATTTGGTAAGTTAAACTTAAAACTTTTTGGGGGGTTTTTGGATTTTGGGTTGGGGTGTTTGGAATTCAAGGACTTGGTGTTGGGGAGGGGTTTGCAAGAATCTGGAAGCTTGTGTGTTTTTTTTCTGCATTTTTATGATTTTCTGTGACCATTGGGCCACTCTGCTGTTTTTTTAAAAAAATTCTGGATTTGAATTTCTGTGTGGTGGGTGGCTGGGGGAACAGTTGAGGAGGGGTTTGCAAGAATCTGGAAGCTTGTGTGGTTTTTCCCTGCATTTTTATGATTTTCTGTGACCATTGGGCCACTCTGCTGTTTTTTAAAAAAAATTCTGGATTTGAATTTCTGTGTGGTGGGTGGCTGGGGGAACAGTTGAGGAGGGGTTTGCAAGAATCTGGAAGCTTGTGTGGTTTTTCCCTGCATTTTTATGATTTTCTGTGACCATTGGGCCACTCTGCTGTTTTTTAAAAAAAATTCTGGATTTGAATTTCTGTGTGGTGGGTGGCTGGGGGAACAGTTGAGGAGGGGGTTCTTCAGCAAGAAGCAAAGAGTGGAAGGGGAACCTTCTTCGAGTTGTCCCCCAGAGTCTTAGAAAATGTACTGTACACTTTGTTGATTTTTAAATGTTTTTCTGTCATGTTTAGAAACTTAATTTATTGTTCCTTCAATTTTTGAAATGCTCTTTACAGTATGTGTGACTTTAAAGAGCACTTAATAAACTCTTGTTGTACCAAATTTGGCTTTGTTTGGACTTTTTTTGACCATAGGAACGCATTAATTGAATTTCAATGCATTCCTATGGGATTTCATGCTTCGCAAGACGAAAAATTCGCTAGACGAAAAAACTCGCGGAACGAATTAATTTCGTCTTGCAAGGCACCAGTGTAGTTGTTTATCTGTTTGACATCTGATGAGAGGGTGTTCCACAGGGATGGCGCCACTACCTAGAAGGCCCTCTGCCTAGTTCTCTGTAGTTTCAACTCTCACAGTGAGGGAACCACCAGTAGGCCCTCGGAGCTGGACCTCAGTGTCTAAGCTGGACAATGGAAGTGGAGACCTGCTACACTTCTAAGAAATTAACTCTGGTGAGCACCAGTGTGTAAGTGGCAAAATCTCTTTCCTTGTAAATTATGAATTTGCATTTTGAGCTTCCGAAAAATCACACCCATGTTTTAGTTTCAATGCCGACCCATCCATGCTGAGCATAACCAGAGAAATGTCATGATATATGCTGTAATCGTGTGCAGACTTACTATTTGGTAGGTTCCATTGAATTCAGTGGGACTTACTTCCAAACAAATGTGCTTAGGGATTGTACTGTAGGTTTTTGAAAAGTGTGTTGCACTCAGGATAGGCTTTAATACTTTCTATTCATTTTATTCTCTCTTGATAGTCTTAGCACACAGTCTTTTTCAAACTGGGGCAGGATTTCTGCAAGATTAGTACCACCATCTGTGGTGGAAAATTAAGATTTATTTTTTATGTTGGCCTTTCAAACCTTTTCAGACTAATTCATGAGCAGGAGAGGGGCATTTCCTGAGTGTTTTTAACGTGATGTATTCTCTCCAATCCAGCTACCTTCTCTGATTACAAGAGTGGTTCATTTCCCCTCATTATTCTCAGTCTTAATGCAGTTAGTGATTTCAGGCTGGCCACAATAACTGATTTGATAAATCAATCCACCGTTTTAGTTGTATGCAGCCTTTTATTCACTGCACAGGCCTTTCCAGATAATTAGTGCAATGAGGCCACAGTTGTTGTTGATTTATTGCAGACAGTCTACACGTCCTCCCTACATATTTGTTGCAGGGATATAATGTTCCTGAACATTTAAACCACGGTGTTTTGTCACTTGCAAACTTTAGTTTCCATGTAGGTGTGACGTGGCACCCCCATGGCTGCAGTGGGCCCCATTGGGCATCCCTATGGCTGTGATGGGCCTCACGGCCTCCTCCCAGCATGTGACATCACACATGTGTTCCGTGCGTGTGTTGTCACATGCGCAATGGGCCCCCCCAAAGTTGGGCGGAAACCGGATGTGGGATGTGAAACACAAGAGCAGTCAAGTACAACATCCCTAGAGTGGACATAAAAGGGGATGTCTGGACCAGCCAGTCAGAACTTCCTGTTTCTCATAGGCTGGGACAGACTTCCTCTGCATGTGACTAGAGGTGGGCTTGACCTCACCTGCCCAGGTAACAATAGAGCAGGACTGGTCAGCCATCTCTCTCTCTCTGACCACATTTGTTGAAGAAGCAACATCTGCTTAGCCTAAGATGCTTCCAGCCAAGAGAGGACAAAGGGACTATCTCCTTATGGGATAGTTTCCAGGTATATTTCTTTTCTAACTTAAGTCTGCCTTCTGGGATCCATTTGTGAACAGAATGTGAGTGAGTAAACTCTTTTGATACTTTTATAGAAGACTGTGTCATGTCTATCTTTTTATGAGGGACTAAAGGGGAAATTATCAACAAAACTTATTATAGAGGCTTTAGCAAGCCTGAGCAAACACATCCACTGTGCAAGTTTAAAAAGGGGAATGTTACTCTGCTAAATTGTAGAACTTGTTAACACAAGTTGGAAAGGATATAATCAAACAATATACAGTGGTACCTCGGGTTAAGAACTTAATTCGTTCTGGAGGTCTGTTCTTAACCTGAAACTGTTCTTAACCTGAAGCACCACTTTAGCTAATGGGGCCTCCTGCTCCCGTTACGCCGCTGCTGCATGATTTCTGTTCTCATCCTGAAGCAAATTTCTTAACCCGAGGTACTGTTTCTGGGGTAGCGGAGTCTGTAACCTGAAGTGTATGTAACCCGAGCTACCACTGTATCCTCTCCTGCATCCCTGAACATTCCCACACTGGAGCCTACAATTCAAAGAAACAAAACAGCTGAGGGCTAGTGAGCACAACAACTCATCCTGGTAGATCTTGCCCCAATGAGGCATCTGCGAGAACTGAAGGTCCCTGCCTTCTTGCATTTCCCTCAGCTGCCTCTTACCCTGGGTCCATCCCAAGCAATCTGAGAGCTGGATGCCAACATTATCCTGTTGGAAGGAAGGAGGGAAAGAAGGAATTTGACTATCCCTTTTGCCCTATAAAGACCCCAGGACGGTTAAGTCCAGTCAAAGGTAACTGGGGTTGCGGCGCTCATCTCGCTTCAGGCTGAGGGAACCGGCGTTTGTCAACAGACAGCTTTCCATGTCCTGTGGCCAGCATGAGTAAACCGCTTCTGGTGCAACGGAACACTGATGGAAATGAGAGCACATGGAAACACCGTTTACCTTCCCGCTTCTTTATCTACTTGCATTGGCATGCTTTCTAACTGCTAGATTGGCAGAAGCTGGGACAGAGCAACGGAAGCTGACTCTGTCATGGGGATTTGAACCACTGACCTTCCGATCAGCAAGCCCAAGAGGCTCAGTGGTTTAGACCACAATGCCACCCGTGTCCTGTAACAACCCTACTTACAGTAGCATCTGATCAGGGAAGGAGTGCGTGCAAATTATCTTTGCCCAGTGGTTTGAAACTTGAACTTCACTACTGCGATGTCACCCTTTCTCCTATTTGAGCAATATGGCTGAGTCTGAGGTGTAGCCAGGTAGCTCAATTCCTCTGTTATCACATTTGCCTGTAGCTGCCATGATGACTCCATGGTAGATTCTATAGGATGTGGTGGCATTTGAGTTATTTCTCTCTTTCAATTTACCTTTGAGATATATATACCATGGAGCTTCCAGTTTTGTTCCTGCCAAATGAGACGAGGAAGCGAGAAATAGATAGTTGTCATTTTAGTTTAACCATTACTGTTTTTATTCCTAGTATATCCTCTCAACATTTAATAACTCTCACTTCAGTGGTTTCAAGCACTTACAGTGTGAACTGCATGGTCCAACTTTTCATTGACACTGAATTATCCACATACCTAAACATCCTTTAAGAAATTAGCACACACAGATGTGACATTCACTATCCAACATAAACATATATAATTTTAAGTAAGTGACATCAGCCAAATAAAATGGTTATGATTGAGTGCGGGTGATTATTTGTTTTGAAGAGTAAATAGATGACAGAATAAAACCATTACTGGGGGAGGCCAGGATTATATCTGCACTTTATAAAATAGAGGGGGAGGAAGTTATGTTAATAAATATAAAAACATGTGTGCATATTTCAGTGCTTTACACAGTGTATAAAACCAGGGGACACTTTTTGCTCAGTACAAAAAATGTGAATTTATTGCAGTTCTAAATGCATTTAATCCATGCTGAAATTCTTTCCTAATGTGTGGGACATTAATATTCTGAAGGTCAGTTACTACTCACAGACCACTTAATATAGATTAGTTTCCTCATGTCACACTTTGAACAATTCTTTTAGATAACCATTTGCCGACTCTCTTTGGGAATACACAATTCCTTCCAAGTGTGGAGTTTGGCAGCGCTGTCTCTTTCTCCAACTTAAATTTCTTAGGTCTATGCAGGTGTGTAGCCTAGCACTCTGGTAAATGTTGAGTCCTAATTTGCAAAAGGCTGCTGTGCAAGTACAACCCTAGGCATAGTGACTTGGAAGCAAGCCTTGTTGCGTTCTCTGGGATTTACTCCTGCATAATTACAAGAGCAGAAGACAGGTCCTACTGGATGGAACCATCAAGCAATCCATCTAGATCAGGGATGAGGGATCTGCGGTCCTCCAGATGGTATTGGACTATAACTCCCATCATCCCTGACCACTGGCCATGCTGCCAGGGGGCTGATGAGAGCTGGAGCTCAACAACATCTGAAGGGTTCATCCCTGATCTAGGTACTATCTTTTTTTTTTTTTTTTACAGTTGCCAAGAAGATGCCTGTGGAAAGATCACAAGCAAGCCTTGAAGGCAACAGCCCTCTCTCACTATTCTTGGCAGCAAAGAGAGTCTATCAACTGTTGTTAGCCATGACGATAACCATCTTCCTCCATTCATTTGTCTAATCAGCCTTTAAAACACCACCATCTGGGGGGATGCACAACTGTGGTACCTATTGAAACCCTGTTAGACTGCAATCACTAAAGAGAAAACCCTATTGTACTGTGGAAACTGCATCTTGCATCACATTTTAATCTGGTGGTATGTGTGTTCCAGCAGGATAATGATGTCTCTGTAAAGATGTTCAAGAACTGCCAAACTGCCAGTGTTTGGCCTGATTCTGATGGTACGTGCCAACAAATCTCCAATCTCTGGTCCCACTTAGTTGGCCAATGTGTATATCTTCCTTTCTTTTCTAACTGCTCCAAGGCTGCTGAAGTGGGAGGCAGCAGCTGCATGGATTCTAACAGCTGAGTCCAGTTGACCTTCGAAACTGATAAGCATGGGAAATGTAAGGAGGTATTAAAGAGAAGATAGTACTTATATTTTCAGGAAACTCTCTCCAGCCTTGAGCCAAGGGGAAAACTCTTTATCAGAAAGGGGAACCTTCTCGTGAACAATTTGCCAAAGCAAATCTCCTTTGATGAAAACGAATTGCAAAACGCATTCCTTTCCATTTAATTCCTCAACAACCTGGTACTTCAAATATGTCAAAACCCACAGTTCAGCTCATGTAATATTCCAGGCATCTTTATTCGATTCTATGGGTTTCATATGGTCCATGTCAAACATGAGTCTATACAATATTCCCAGTCTGCAGATGCTGTCACGCTCACATTTTAAGTCATGTAAATAGTTCTGATTTTTAACCTTTTAACACCCTTTGCTTTCGTTTTGCAACTTTCAGAAGGATGGTTTGCCTCAGACGGGACACATGGAATCTACCAGCAAATCCCCTGTCTTCTAAGAAAGGAATTCTAGTCCCAGTTGCTCTGCCATTAATAACATCCTACCCTGATCTCTCATTTTATTATTTTTATTGTATGTATGGCAACTAGGACTGTAAGAGTTACAGTCCAATGATATGCATTTTTACTTAGGAAAATTCCCACTGAGTTTGATGAGGCTAAGGTTGCAATCCTATACTCATTGATCTGAAAATAAGCATTCCCTCAACCAATAGGACCTTCCTCTGAGTAGACCAGTCTAGAATGGGCAGGAGCAGAGGCACCAGCTTCTCTAGAGGGAAGGGGGTCCCGATACAACGTTGCGCAATGTCCTGACGCCATGTGCATGATGTCACGAGAAGCCAGTGGGCGGAGCCAAGCACCCTCTGAAACTGAGGTGGCTCCTCCAAAAATATATTTGGGGGGGGGGCAAAACTGCCTCAGACTCTAGGAGTCAGTGCCTATGAACAGGAGGGGAGAATAGTAGCAGTCAGTGTTGTGGGGCGATTTTGCTTACTTGACTTCCCAAAGTTGAGGTTGCTGCTCATAACTGAGAAGGGGCTGAGGTTGGTGTGCGGGTGGGCAGGCAGAGTATTTAAATTGCCTTGGTCACTGCTCTCTCACCGATTTCCCCAGAGCCTTGCTTGGCCCACCAGATACCGACAGCAACTTATGTTAGCACAGCCAGGTAAGTAACCCTGACCCACCCCTCTGGCCAAGACTGGATGGAAGACCTGTAGCCTACAAACCAAATACAGGCCTCCAGACCTCTCTGTCTGGGACTTGCCCCTGGCCGCGTCCCTCACAGACTCCACTTGGCACCCTCCTCAAGAACTTTAGCGTGGCTAGAATGTGTCCTTGAAATGTGGCAGTCCCTTTCGCTTGCCTGGGTGGATGATGGAGATGCGTTTGTGTGTGGAAACTGCTGGTCCATGCATTTCGGGGAAATGTTTCTCACCTGACCTCCAAAATCACCAAACAATCTATCCCTCCTAATTCAGCACTTGCCTTATTATCACTAGTTTTGACCATAAACGCCACCCTTAAATCTAAAGAATTAATTTCCTTCCTTTCCACAGCACCTAGACTAGTTATTGCCCAGCGATGGAAGCAAACCTCTAATATACCAATAGAGACTTGGGATAATAACATCTGGAGTATTGCTCGGTCGGAACGCCTCACATACCATCACCGACTTATCAAGGGCATCTTCCAAAAAGATACCTTTGATACAATCTGGTCTCCCTTTTTCTCTTTTATTGAAGAAGTACAGGATATTTTAATCCATCATCATCACAGAGGTGTCTGTGGAGGGGGTCTATTCATTGAAAATGCTGTATTGTAACTTTTGAATAACCGTTTTATTTTGTTTTTTTAAACCACTGGCTTTTGTGCGACTGGAATGTATCCTACTTTAGAAAGGTGAGAGACACATCCATTGGCTTTGGCCACACCCACTTTTGGCTATGGTCCATGAAGGTGGTCCATGAAGAAATTCATCTTTTGGGTTGAAGCAGTTTCCCACCAACCCTCTCTACCAGAAAGTAAGTCCCACACAACACAATGGGACTTATTTCTGAGTGGCACAGTTACTGCCAAGAAAGCCCTAATGGGTTTAACAAATGAATTCATTGTTAAATGGGAGGAAGGCCATTTTAATTTGTGAATGCAAGTTTTTAATTGCTGGGGCTGCAATTTATAGTTGCACGTTTATTTCTTTAAGCATGCTTTGCTTCTGGTGTGTTACTGTAGCAGGGGATGAAAAAGAAAATATTAAAATCAACTTTCCCTTCCAGTAATGGCTGCTAGTATTTGTTTAGAAAAGCATAAATCACCCAACTCCATTTCAATATGTCAAAAAGGCATCCATGTTGAGGTTTTGGCAATTTATAAATTCGTTTTAGTATACAATGTTAAAAGGAAGAGATTTAATCCATTTTAAAAGTCAGGAAACGGAATGTAATGTGCCAAACTAGTGCACAACATACTTTAGTAAATATCTCCTGGCCAGATTCCTCAATGATCAAGAAGTGATTAGTGCTAGGACAGTGGTTGATGTCACTATTTTCCTTTGGAAGTGAGCCCTGCATACTTTGCCATCTTGAACAACTTCATGTTAGTTTATTTGCATTATCAGGATAGTGACAGTGTCATGGAAGAGCACCTTTGAAAGCCGGACTCTCTGCTTCTATCATATGCATTCTACTGTTCTTTCATTAAACATGTCTTCATCTCCGGAAAGGCAAATTCTTACAATAATAAATCAGAGACACCTAGAGGCTTTGCCAAGTAAAATATCTACAGTTTCTGGCAATTATGTAATTTCCAGATTTGCTACAATGGCTATTGCTGATAAGTCAATCGTCATAAAAAGAAATGTTCCAGACCAATCTTTATTAGTACGTCCTTCACTGATGTATGTAAAACAATCTCTCTGTTCTCCCTTCTTTTGGGGTGGGGGAAAAGAGCATAATTGCAGCTTTCTCCCTCTTTTGAGTGACTCTTCATCATAACAGTTTATATCTGGAAAATATCACAGAAAATGTGAAAAGGGGGTAAGTTTAAACCAAGAAATCAGGCCCCGCTGTTATTAATAGAATGGCTCAAAAATATTTCCCATGATGTGTTTGTAATAGTTCTGCCTTGTAATAAAACTCAGCAGTGATATATTTCTCCCATTCGCGAGTTGATTTTGCATTATGAGGCCAGACAAAAGCAATTTGTAATAAGGTCCCTGATCCAATGCCTGTACATGCAAAGGGGCTCAAAGGACTCCCTGCTCATTTAAAAGCTCTTTAAAATGATTAATGGCTAAATGCATTGCAAATTATCAAGTGCTTTACACAGACAAAATGGGGAGCTTTTTTGGAACTTTACAAGAAAATTTCCTCTCTCGGTAACTGAGCGTAAAGTATTGCCCAGAGGAAGCAATTGCAGAATGAGTGGAGCAAAAGAGAGAATTTGTTTTAAAACGAATTCTAACTTTGATCTATTCATCTTGCTACTGCCTACTTTGGTGATAGCTTAAACTTGGCCACTCAGAGAAGAAAGATACCGAAATGCTTTTTTTGTTTGTTTGTTTGCTTAATTTATTAGCCTAGCACAGGTCAGACTCTAGGCAACTTACAGCCTAGTCTGAAAAACATACACAATTGTTCAAAACAACTGTCCTAACTTATTTACTATACAGTGGTACCTTGGGTTACAAACACTTTGGGTTACAAATACTTTGGGTTACAAACACTTCGGGTTACAAACTCCGCTAACCCAGAAGTATTACATCGGGTTGAGAACTGATTTTGCCACTTCCCCATGATCATGTGAAGGATTTGAAATGGGACCTTTCATATGCAAGGAAACCTTCCTTGCTCCCACCGACTTATGCATGCCAAAGGCTTGAAACAAATGTGAAGAGAAATCCACAATGTGTGTGTGTGTGTGTGTGTGTGTGTGTGTGTGGCAACTTTTCATTAGAAGTTCAGCTTGGAGGTGAGACCAGCAAAAGCTCAGTCAACCCCCCTGCCTGATTTGTTCCCAGAGATCTGGCCCCAGATATGTTAATAGCCAACTAAAATATACATTTATAATTTGACACCAGCAATTTGATTTTGTGTGTGTGTGTGCATGCACGCACAAAGTTGTTAACACCCCTCAAAAAAAGAAAATAGGATTTAATCATCTCACTTGTCAGAAACATAATGAGGGTCATCATGTTTAGCCGGCTAATTAATCACGCAGAAGACATGGTCAGCCTGTTAAATATCACTGGACAAAAAAAGGCCTCAGAATGCCTGCTTATTCATTAATGTTATTTTTCTTTTTCCTGTAAAATGCCACTTTTCCCTTCATGCTTATTGTCCTTTGATACTGGACACGACCTATGTGCCTTCTTTCAACCTTGACAAGTCACCAATAGTCCTCAGGTCACTTTAAAGAAAGCCACAGCGAGATTTATTATCCTGCAGTCCTTATTTGCCTCAGGGGTGTTAGAAAGCTGCATGTCATGGAAATGGAGCAATGGAGTCCTTTGCTCATGCTGAATACTGGTTTGGAACTCAGTGTAGAAGGCTGCCATCTTTTTTCATCCTTTGCATTGTGAAATGAAAGTATTGTCGTCAGTGCTTTTTTCTGGGGGGACGCAAGGGTACGCATGCCCCTAAACATTTTGTGAATCTAACAGGAGAAGAAACAAACAAACAAAAAGTTTCTTCTCTAGCACAGTGAATTGTCAGTTCCATTGCTACCCCCGATGGCGGCCTTTTGTCCATTTACTGTATTTATTTCCCCCGATTTGAGCTATAAAATGGTGATTTTCATAAGTCAAAATGAGAGTACGCTTAAACATTTTAAAAGAAAAAAAGCACTGATTGTTGCTAATAGGATTGTCAGTTACGTTGGTTTATTGTGTTTAGCAAGCAGCCATTACACACAACAACAACAACAACAACAACAACAACAACAACAGGAATCCTGCTACTAATAATGGTTTACAATCATTAATAATATAATATCTTATTGTTCATTTGTTTCTACAAGTTGTAGTTCCTTTAGTCATGTCCCAGGCACAGCTAACAAAGAGTTAACGCCAACTTTGTACACTGTGATTTACTGCTGGCTCACTCTTTGACAGTCAGGTTCAAGAATCGACCCGGGTATATCTTGAGGGCAACCCAAAAGGATAGTCCCATTCACAGAAATCTAATAGGAAACACGAAACATTTTGCTCTTTCTCTATCACAAGCACATGCACTTTTTGGGGGGTGAGGCCTGTGGTCACCATGAAAAGCACATAATAATATAGGGGCTCTGAGGTTAAAAATATTCTTGGCAGCTTCTTTTCCTATTAGGGATCATGTAGATTCAAGACACGGGGCGATACTGCTTCTTCCCTGATCCCTTTGCACTTGTTCTAGTTTTCGGTGTTTTTAAGACTAAAAGGTAAAAGTAAAGGACCCCTGACAGTTAAGTCCAGTTGTGAATGACTCTGGGCTTGTGGCGCTCATCTCGCTTTCCTGGCCAAGGGAGCCAACGTTTGTCTGCAGACAGTTGTTCCGGGTCATGTGGCCAGCATGACTAAGCCGCTTCTGGCGAAACCAGAGCAGCGCACGGAAATGCTGTTTACCTTCCCACCAGAGCGGTACCTATTTATCTACTTGCACTTTTACCTAGTTTCGAACTGCTAGGTTGGCAGGAACTGGGACAGAGCAAAGGGAACTCACCCCATTGTGGGGATTTGAACCACCGACCTTCCGATTGGCAAGCCCAAGAGGCTCAGTGGTTTAGACCACAGCGCCACCCGCGTCCCTCCGACTAGCCTGTCTTAAAAAGAGGGGAACGCAAGCCTTGCACTGAGTTCTGCTGTGCCACAGGTGTGCAACATCTGTCTTGAAGCAGGAGGAGCGAGAGAGAAGGCAGAAAGAATGCTGCAGTATCCGAGAATACAGAAGCGGTAAATATCTCGAGGTACATTTTTGTGCCTGTTGTGTGTCTAGGCCCTTGATAGCAGAGCAGCTTCAAGTAAGAAAAGATCATATGAGCCGAAAAAACATATGTATGGTTTTGTGAGAAGAGAATGCTGAAGAGGAGGGAGAGACCCCCCTCGCAATTAAGGCCATAAGGCAAGAACTTCATGGATGGGCTGCGAGCCTCTCAAATCTCTCATTAAAATTCATATATGGCAGTGTGCTTCAACCTTGGGTCTCCAGCTGTTGTTGGACCACAATTCCCATCATCCCTAGCTAGCGGGACCAGCAGTCAGGGATGAAGGGAATTGTAGTACAACAACAGCTGGAGACGCAAGGTTGAGAAACACTGATATATGGAATCAAGGTTGTCCAGCTGAGTTCAAGGAGCAAAGGTAAAGGTAAAGGGACTCCTGACCATTAGGTCCAGTTGTGGCCGACTGGGGTTGCAATGCTCATCTCGTTTTATTGGCCGAGGGAGCCGGCGTACAGTTTCCGGGTCATGTGGCCAGCATGACTAAGCCGCTTCTGGCGAACCAGAGCAGCACACAGAAATGCCGTTTACCTTCCTCCCACAGTGGTACCTATTTCTCTACTTGCACTTTGATGTGCTTTCGAACTGCTAGGTTGGCAGGAGCAGGGACCGAGCAGCTGGAGCTCACCCCGTCGCGGGGATTTGAATCGCCGACCTTCTGATTGGCAAGTCCTAGGCTCTGTGGTTTAACCCACAGCGCCACCCGCATCCCTGAGTTCAAGGAGAATCGCTCTCAAATAAGTTTGCAATAGGATTACAGCTTAAGAATCATACATCAGGCAAGAGCATTCCTTTTTTTATTTGGCCCCCTAGTCTTTAAACATTATGAGGATTTACTTTGTTGCCTATTACTCCTCGGCTTGGGGAAAATGTATTTTTGAAGCTAAAAGGGCAGTAGTTACTTTAATTTGATATATTTAAATTTAAAACTGTATGTTGTTCTGGGGGGTATTTTGTCCCAATTGTCTCTGCTGCTCTATTGGTTTTTACTCTTGCTTTGTTTTTTACCACAGGTTTTTAAATGCTTTTTAAATGCTAGTGAAAGCTGCCTGGAACACTAGATAATCAATACATAATTAGGGTTGCCGTATTTCAAAAAGTGAAAATCTAGACACAAAAGTTGTTGAGCAGCTTTTAAGGAATTTCAGCAAAATCTACACTTCTGACAGGGGTTGCCATACCTCCAAATTTCCCTGGACATTTCAGCGATTTTTGCATGGACACTGTTTCTGACGGGCGAATACCCACTATGTCCGGGAAATTCTGGACATATGGCAACCCCATACATGCTTGCATTGGAGGGGAAACTATGATTGGTGCTTGTATTATATCAATATACAGCACACTTCTTGTGATTTCACATTGTGTCATTAAACCATTAAACATCAGTTTGGGTGGATGTGTCAGTAAACCATCAGAATGTGGCAGCTAGACTGGTGACTGGGAGCGGCCACCGAAACCATATAGCACCGGTCCTGAAAGACCTACATTGGCTCCCAGTATGTTTCCAAGCACAATTCAAAGTATTGGTGCTGACCTTAAAGGCCTAAACGGCCTTGGCCCAGTATACCTGAAGGAGCATCTCCACTCCCATCGTTCAGCCTGGACACTGAGGTCCAGGCCCAAGGGCCTTCTGGCAGTTCCCTCCATGCAAGAAGTGAGGTTACAGGGAACCAGGCAGAGGGTCTTCTTGGTAGTGGCTCCCGCCCTGTGGAACTCCCTCCCATCGGATGTTAAGGAAATAAACAACTATCTGACTTTTAGAAGGCATCTGAAGGCAACCCCGTTTAGGGAAGTTTTTAATGCCTGATGTTTTATCGTGTTTTTAATATAACCACTCAGCCTAGGGCTTGCTGATCAGAAGGTCGGCGGTTCGAATCCCCGTGATGGGGTGAGCTCCCGTTGCTCGGTCCCTGCTCCTGCCAACCTAGCAGTTAGAAAGCAGGTCAAAGTGCAAGTGGATAAATAGGTACCGCTCCAGTGGGAAGGTAAACGGCGTTTCCGTGTGCTGCTCTGGTTCACCAGAAGTGGCTTAGTCATGCTGGCCACATGACCCGGAAAAACTGTCTGCGGACAAATGCCGGCTCTCTCGGCCATTAAAGCAAGATGAGCGCTGCAACCACAGAGTCGTTCACGACTGGTCCTTTACCTTTTAATATTCTGTTGGAAGCCACCCAGAGTGGCTGGGGAAACCCAGTCAGATGGGCAGGGGTATAAATAAATTATTATTATTATTGTTATTATTATTATTATTGATACAAACTAATCAGTTCTGGATTTGAAGAAATTTCAATATTGGCTGGACCTAAGTCCTAAGTGCTATGTGCTCTGCCAATGGATGCACGTACCCCAATGTCTGTTTGAGATTATGCATGTATTTCCCCCCAAACATAAAAATCCCTATAGAGAGATGCTCTTTCCCTAAGACCTCTTGCATGTACATATTGGGTGGAATTCAGTGTTGAGCTAAGGAGATCAAGGATTTCTGCTTGCCCGATTGAATGATATCCCCTTCCTCTCTCTGCACACACTTCTGATCATAGCTGTCAACTTTTCCCTTTTCTTGCGAGGAATCCTATTCGGAATAAGGGAATTTCCCTTTAAAAAAGGTAAAAGTTGACAGCTATGCTTCTGATGTTTCCCTAACCCACTAGAGCAGATTTGGGAGGGGGAATGGATTAAAAATACCCATTGCACTAACAGGAGTCTTGTGTTGTCTTCTGCTAATAGCACCCCATAGCCAAATTGCCTGGAGAATTTACAGAATGCTGCCAAGACGTGCACATTCCCTAACACATCTTGGATATTGACTGGGAAATGTACACACCTTGTGTTGTAGTCACTGTAGCACTAAAACGAATGTTCTGTCAGCACACGGATTTCTCCTTCGACAACAGGATTTTCTGCCCCAATCCTTCCCCTGCGTCCGCCCCCCCCTCCCAAACTGCTCTGGGTTTTTCCCAACCCTCCAGAACAGATTTGTGGGTGGTGCTGGGTGCACACAGTGGAAGTGGAAGGGGGAAATCCTTGAACTAGTGCCATGATTTATTTGAATACCACCCGGTATCTCTTTATGGGCTAGTTCTACACAGTTTTTTTTAAAAAAAACACTCTGAAAACATTCTGCAAAAAAACTGCTCACAATTGAAAATATCATTGAGTTGCGATTTCAGCTCTACAGCGCCATCTGGTGTCATGGTGTTAGAGCACATTTATAATGCTATATTTTGACTATTGTAGCTGTCAGGCTTCAGGGAATCTGATCTCTCTCACAGTAGCAGCCAAGGAGCAGATTAACAAGAAGAATTTTTACCAAGTCATTTATTTAATATTCACAGAGAGAGACGAAGGAATGCAGTCTTCTCTAAATAATGGCATTGCTCCAAGTAAAGTCCCACGCCCTCCGTCTTTCCTATTCTACTTCATCCTTGTGTCGGCTGATCTGAGCCTTCTGCCTCTGAGCTTTCTGTTCTACTACTCTCAATGCGTGCCAGGTCCTGGGAGAGAGGGGTGGGTCAGGAATGCCTTCCAAGGGCTTTGAGTCTGTCAGCTATTTCTCCCCTGGTACTTCTTCCTGCTGGTCTCCCAATATTTCCAAGCTTCTCCCCTCTGCAGCCTTTGAACTATGTCCTTCTGCAAACCACTCTTCTAAATCTATACTGTCCTCCTGTTCTCAGGAAGGTTCAGGAGAAGGGGGGCAGGGTGGTCTCCACCATTCCTCCTCAGTCCAGACCCAGACAGTAGCTGAGTCCATGGACAGACTGTGTGATATGGGACATGACTGGGAGATAATGGTGAATATCCACAAAAACCAGGTGTTGTGCATTCAACTTGTATCCTAACATATAAACAAAATAGAAATAATTACCACCAGTAGCATAACCGTCTTAAATATTTGGTGTTTTGTTGATGTCCAGTTTCTGAAAAATACTTGTTAAACAATATAAGATATAGAAATACATGTGCCAAAAATGTTCTGGATGAATTCCAGTTCAACAAAAAGTCTTGTTCCAGGCAATGTTCATTTTGGGAACTCCTAAAGACCATAATTAGGATATCCCAGGAGGGACTTAACAGTTCCAGAGGATGTGCTATGTGAGATTCAGACTGAAAATATTTTCTCAGGAGTTCAGTATATTTGGGGCATCGCTTATGGTAGATAAGACCTAAACCGCAATTCTACAGATGGATTTATTAATGTTTAAAATACCCTGAAAGAGACTATTGCACAAAGAATTCATTATTGGCACTCTGATCTAAATGCGTTTGTTTCCGTGCGCTGCTTTTGTACTGAACAGCAGAAGAGAGAGGAATAACATGGGCTGAAGCTTCTCCATATTGTATGAGAACAAAGACTCCCCGCAAAAAACTGAAATCTTACTCGCCTTTTCAACCCAACCTATTTCAACATATGTGTGCCCTTTCTCTTCAGAATTGGAGTATATTTAGGGTACAATCTATACCCACTTACCTGGGAGTAAACTCTACTGAATGGGACTTCTTCTCCCTCTCCTCCCAGAAAAATCTACTCCAATGATGTGCAGAGGGGTCCGAAGAGGAGAAAAGAGATGGAGGAACTTTCATTATGCAAGCATAATTGACAGGGTTGAATACAACCTGATGGGACTTCCTTCTCAGTTCACATGGCCTCCCCACACACTATGCTTTTAAAAAGTACCGTATTTTTTGCTCTATAAGACGCACCTAGTTTTTGGAGGAGGAAAACAAGAAAAAAAATATTCTGAATCTCAGAAGCCAGAACAGCAAGAGGGATTGCAGTGAAAGCAATCCCTCTTGCTGTTCTGGCTTCTGGGATAGCTGTGTAGCCTGCATTCGCTCCATAAGATGCACACACATTTTCCCTTACCTTCTAGGAGGGAAAAAGTGAGTCTTATAGAGCAAAAAATACGGTATATGTTACTGATGGATTGTAGCTTGACCAAAAGTGTGCTGTGGCAACAGTAGTCCCACTGTGCAAATATATAGTTAAAAACAGTAAGTGCTGAATCCACAAATGGAGCAACAGCAGAGCCCAGGTCTGAATAGGTTGAAGATTACTGCTCTAAGGGATCTGAAACTCACTCCCTAATTTGTATTCACTTAGTGTAACTCCTTTAGTATTCCTTCAAATCAAAAGTAAAGCTCTCCCCACCTGTCTCCTTTCCTGTTCTTTATGGTAGATATTTTTCAAAATAAGCCCAAGGGCAAGAGTTGTATACGTTAGAAAACATCTTTCTCATATCATGTACAACTCAGGGCCAGCCCACCTATGAGGTGGACTGAGGCAGCCGCCTTGGGTGGCATAATCCCATGGATTGGCCCTTCTGTTGCCGAACAAGTGAGGATAAGTTTCTGACTTCTGAGACCTCACCAGGAGCCACTGACCTTGTGTGACCCCCAGGGAGTGAGGCTTCGACGGCAGTGGGGCAGGCAGCTTCCCCTTTCGCCTCAGGCGGTGAAATGGGATAGGCTGCCCCCGGTTACAACTCAAATACCAGGCTGACCCATGCCCAAGTCTAGGATGTGATGCTTCTGTTAATACAGTTTAGGATAACTCAGGGAGGACTTCTGGGGTGGCGCCACTGGCAATGGCGGACTCCCTCTGAACAGGAGGGACTAGCTCCGCGGGAAACGGGTCTTCTCCGCTACGGAATTAAAAATCACAGGCAGATGAAGCCTGTGACCATGGGACTCGGCGGGCACCTTTAGCGCCCCCCAACTCTCTAAGGAACCCACTAACGGGCTCCGAAGTGAAGAGGGGGAAGTGGCGCGGTGCTGTGAGTCAACTGCTATTTCCGTGGAGCGAAGCCGCACAGCCGTTGCCGGAGAGCGCTGCCTTTTTTCTGGGACAATTTGGACTCTAAAATAAGCACCCGTGAGTACTTAGACTTTGAACAACTGGACATTAGATAAGGACTTGCGAGCAGAAAGGAATTGGATTTTAAAAACCTATTTTAATTTGGTACGGAACGGGAAGGTCTAAACAGGAAGTCAGCCTTCCGTTCTTCTGTAGACAGAATAAAGCAAAGAAAACGTAAACCAGAGCTTAGAAAATCGCCTTTAAAGGATTGGATTTCATCATTTAAAATTGTGGAACCCCCCTTCGACAGCAGGAGAAGGAGGGGGATCTTTTCTGGACTGTTTAAAGTGAGTTTAAAGTAAAGTAACTTTCCTCCATCCTGATCCTGGAGAAGGGTGTCAGGACTGACGTTTGAAGTTCATTGACCAGAGACAAGCGTTTTTGACAGATAGCTAAAAGAAGAGAAACATAGCGATTCCACTGCTTCCCTTCGCATCTTTAAGCAACAAATATTGACAAAGTATCTCAAAAAGGGAAACTTTGTTGGAAGAACAAATAGAAGTTTTCCCCCTAGTGGGAGACTGTGTAACTGTAACTAACTCCAGGGAGCCGGCAGCTGTTACAGATAACAATCGTGGGAACAGGCATTTGACCTTGCAGGACAATGTATTCAGAAGCTTTGTTGTGTGCTTTCTATAAAACAAATGCCCTACTGGAACAATTACATGAAAAGGTGAATTGGATGGCGACTTCGACTAGAAATTTTGAACAGGCAGTGGGAAATTTTGAACAGACAGTGGGAAAATATGTGCAGCCCACTCAGGAATTAAATCAGGAGTGTGTCCTGACAGAACAGGCCCAACAGGAATATGAGTTTTCGGATTTGACAAATGAACTTGGAAAAAGCCAGATTTGGAAAGAAAAAGTTTGGTTTGGCTTGGAAATGGGGGGCTGGATTGACCCCCCTATGCTGGGATGTTTGGACTTTTCAAATCTGGCAATGGGCCGTGAGATGTTTGGGATTGTGGGGGCTCTTAATTTTGGAGGGTCTTTGAAACATGCTTTTAAATACCATATGGAATTCAGTGTTGAATATGGAAAAGGGGCTGATCTATCAAGAAGGGTTAAAAATATTGCCAAGCTGGAGTTACCACGAGCAGGAGACAAGGGAAAATACAGTTACAAATATGAAGAAGAGCTGCGGAAGGGACATGGAAGAGACTTGAGGGCCTCGGATATAAGGCTGCCAGGTTAATGGGCTAGATTGATGGGATAATAAGGACTGACAAAACCCGGAACCAGGAGGAAGGGACGTTGGATGAAGATTGGATTCGTTTGTATTTCTTTTTTCTACCATTAGAACTGTTTTATAAAATTGATGAATGTTAGAAAAATGTTGGAATGAAATTACTTGGCTTTAGTAAAGATGTTTAAAGAATTATGAAAGAATATTATGGTTATGAGAAGTTGGTAAGGATAAGATTTAAGTTTCAAGCTTTAAGGTTTATTTTATTATAGAAAGATAAGATTAAAACAGTTTAGGGTAATGTAATGACAGAATATTATGAAATATGGAAAGGATTTGCTGGGATAATTAATAACTAGGATACAAAGAAAGGGAGGAGGAGGAGGTCAAAGAAAGAAGGTAATCACAGTTGAGGATTTGAGAATAATGAATTTGTTTTTAAATGTTTTTTAATCGTGTGTGATGTATTTTTGTATTTTTTTTTTTGGTCACTTTTTCTTATCTTTGAATTTGTATTCATACGGTTGGAAGGGGTTTGTTTTTTTTCTTTTTCTACTTTGTTAATTATCTTTATTTTGTATTTTCTACCGCTTTTATTCTATTTTGTAACACTTTGAAAATTTCAATAAATATCTTATAAAAATAAAAATAGGATAACTCAGGGTGGCCCTCCAACATAGCTGGATGTTAGAAGATTCAGGACCAAAAAATAAAAATAAAATAAAAAGTAGCACTTTGTCACACAGCACATAAGCTATGGAACTGACAGACACCATCTTGGATGGCTTTAAAAAAGGATTAGACAAATTCCTGGAGGAGAAGTCAGAAGACAGGGGCTACATGTTCTGTATCGCCACTGTCAGAGGCAGTATAGCGCGAAACACAAGGCTGAATACACACACAATTGAAGCACAGATAAAGCATGTTTTCTCTGCCCTCAAGAATCTTGGGAGCTGTAGTTTGTTAAGGAAAACTACATTTCCCAGGATTCTTTGTGTGGGGTGTGTGTGCTTTAAACGTATTGTGTGTACACAGCCTGCAGAGCCTTCAAGTGTTCCTATTTTCCAGGTACAGGCCCAGATTTACAGAAGCTCTCCTGATTTTTGTTTTGATCCCTGAATGTACCGCTTTTCTTTAGGGCGTCCCTATTTTCCTCAGAGAAATGTTGGAGGGTATGGTAGGATGTCGCTATTTTCTTCAGAGAAATGTTGGAGGGTATGGAGTTATGCGACCCCCCCAAGCCGTCTGAAGGCAGTTTTTTTTTTTAATGTTCAATGTTTTATTCTGTTTTCATATATGTTGGAAGTGGCTGGGCAACCCAGTCAGAGGTATAAATGGTAAAACTATCATTACTATTATTATGGAATAGGATGGGCCTATTTTCACCAGAGAAATGTTGGAGGGTATGCAGTTGCTGAGAATCACAAAGTGGGAGAGTGCTGTTGCCCTCTGGTCCCAACTTCCCATAGGCAACTGGTCGGCCACTGAGAAAACAAGACACTGGACTACTAGATGGACCTTTGGCCTGATCCAGAAGAACTCTCCTTATGTTCTTACATGTTGGGCTTCTTTGCCACAGCATCCTGATACTTTATCCCATTTGCTTCATCCCATGTTGCCTTCTGAGGAGGAATTAAAGAACCTTTTAATGAGGGGGAAAGAGGAGAGCACAAAATATGGTCTGAAGCTCAACATCAAAAAAACGAAGATCATGGCCACTGGGCCCATCACCTCCTGGCAAATAGAAGGGGAAGAAATGGAGGCAGTGAGAGATTTTACTTTCTTGGGCTCCGTGATCACTGCAGATGGTGACAGCAGTCAAGAAATTAAAAGACGCCTGCTTCTTGGGAGAAAAGCAATGATAAACCTAGGCAGCATCTTAAAAAGCAGAGACATCAGCTTGCCAACAAAGGTCCGTATAGTTAAAGCTATGGTTTTCCCAGTAGTGATGTATGGAAGTGAGAGCTGGACCATAAAGAAGGCTGATCGCCAAAGAATTGATGCTTTTGAATTATGGTGTTGGAGGAGACTCTTGAGAGTCCCATGGACTGCAAGAAGATCAAACCTCTCCATTCTGAAGGAAATCAGCCCTGAGTGCTCACTGGAAGAACAGATCCTGAAGCTGAGGCTCTAATACTTTGGCCACCACATGAGAAGAGAAGACTCCCTGGAAAAGACCCTGATGTTGGGAAAGATCGAGGGCACAAGGAGAAGGGGATGACAGAGGACGAGATGGTTGGACAGTGTTCTCGAAGCTACCAGCATGAGTTTGACCAAACTGCAGGAGGCAGCGGAAAACAGGAGTGCCTGGCGTGCTCTGGTCCATGGGGTCACGAAGAGTCGGACACGACTAAATGACTAAACAACAACAACATGTTGCCTTCTCATGTCATACGATCATGTCCAACTATTTCTCTAGTGCCTCAGCATAGCCTGCCTTTTCTTGGAAGATTAGGGAAGGGTGGGAAAATATTGCCGCTGTTGTTTCTGGGAAAGGTTTTGTTTTGTTTGGGGTCAGCGGGCAGGTGGGGTTCTCAGTTGTGATCCCAGTACTTCTCCCTACAGAGATGGCTATCTAGAGTCCTCCGTTGTGTGGTCTTGGGCCGATGGGCCTCCTTCTCATCTGCCTAGCGCTGCTATGACACGGAGTGTTATCTATGTGCTTTAGTTAAACACTGAAGCAATGCGATCCAAGTACACCTCAGCCCAGCAATTTTTAATATGTCTCGAAAATGAGGAGCGCAGGGGAACCCAGTGGTCCTCTCCATTGCCAACGCTGTGTGAAAATAATAAATATGCCTTTCCTAAAACTTGGAAGAAGACGGAGTTTTTTGTTTTTGTTTTGTGCCAGATCTTAGCATTATCTCGGGCCAAGGAAGAGGGTGATAAATGTGTAAGGATCCTCAGGAGGGAACCCGCTTGATTGCAATCTGGCCTTGCTCTTAAAGAAAACACAGCCCTGTTCTCATCAGGCAACAGGCCTGTGGAAGTCAATGGAGTTTAAATAACAGCACTTCATTACGCTTGAAAAAGGTTTGCAGGGATGGGGCCTTAAGCCTGAGAAATGACTGCTGGAAATGCAACCGAGACAGAACTCAATGGGGTCAAAAGTTGTAATGCAAAAATACGGCAGCATTTCAAAACCATCGGCACAGTGGTGCTCAATGCCTGCTGCATGCAGTAGAGTGGTACCTCGGGTTAAGCACTTAATTCATTCCGGAGGTCGGTTCTTAACCTGAAACTGTTCTGAACCTGAAGCACCACTTTAGCTAATGAGGCCTCCTGGTGCCGCCGTGCTGCTGGAGCACAATTTCTGTTCTCATCCTGAAGCAAAGTTCTTAACCTGAGGTAATATTTCTGGGTTAGCGGAGTCTGTAACCTGAAGCGTATGTAACCCGAGGTACCACTGTATTGCAGACTTTTCCCAAGCATCAGGGAAACGGGTGGTTAATGTCGCTAGGATAGCCCAGGTCATGCTGGAAGGTGAAAACAGAGTATCTGGGTCAGACGGAGATCGATGGCCCATTTAAAGTGTTTATGAAACACCCACCCAGACATGTGCATCTCATAAAAATACTGTGGTCACCATTAAAAAGCAAACTCTGGCCAACCATTACGGTTTCAAAGATAACCGCAGTTAATTCCTTTACACGGGCCACACCATAGTGTGGGAACTGCTGACAAGCACTGACTTTGTTGTAAATAATGGTTATAGCTCTTGGCTATAGTTCAACTGAGAGAAAAAACAAAACAAAATTGCAGAACATTATCGTTGCTATTCAGCGTTCGCAAAACAAATGATGTGACAGTAAAAGGATAACATTGTATCATCACTACATTATATATATATATATATATATATATATATATATATATATATATATGTGTGTGTGTGTGTGTGTGTGTGTGTGTATGAGAGAATGTTTACCCCTTATTGTTCACTATGATTCAAAGGCAAAGCCTATTATCACACGGATTTCAGCAGCCTTAAAAATATTGCTTTCTGCTATCGTTATGTCAATAGGCAGATGTTGCCGATGTCTAAGGGGCAGGATTAAAATGTAATAAATAAATAAATATATCTATTTGCAGAGTCAAAGTTGGCCTTGAAAAGCATCTTAGAATGCTTGCTAGCACTGCAGAGTGATAAATGAGGTATCAAATTAAAACAGTGAATGAACACAGACGCTAGCAGAAAAACAGTGAATTTCCCAACTCTCTCTCTCTCTCTCTCTCCCCTCCCTCCGGATAAAACCAACCAAAAAGGGTGGGGGGAACTGAGCTAAAGGCAAGCTTTGATACCTCTTCTGTAGCAAATGACTGTGAGAGATCAGTTGATTAAAATGCCCATTGGCTCAGCTGTGAGAACATTATGGAATGCTCACAAATATTCCAATTTCTCAAGCATTTTAAAAAGTGTCAGCACATAAGGCAAGGATGAGACTCTATGCTGTTGGGTTGAGATGATTCTGAAGAGAAGGAAGTAGCAGCAGAACTGAACTTAGATTGCATGCGAATATTCGTGTTGTCAGAGCGGAATGCAAATTGCACATGTGATTCGTATGAATGTGGGTTTCCAGTGCTGTTTTTCTAGAAAAAGAGATGCTGGAACTCGCTATGAACTTGTTCTCGTATCATGGCAATGGCACCCATCTGAGAGGTGCTGGAACTGAGTTCCAGTGAGCTCTGGCTTAAATGAGCCCTGATCCTATTCATCCAGCCTATATAATGGATTTTCAAGTCCACCGAGCTCAGTGGGGTTTATTGCCAGGTAAATGGGCATAGGATTGTAGCATAGATTCGTTATAAGCAAACATCACCCTTGAGTTCCTCATGTGCATCAGTAAGGGCATGACAAATGGAGGAAGAGAACTAGGGACTCAGCTAGATGCGTAAAGATATAACACTGTGACACCAGGCGGCGCTGTAGAGTCCCACCTTTCCCTACCGGATTTCCCTGTATGAGTTTGCAACGCCTTTAACTGAATCGCTTCTTTGACGTGTCTGGATCCAGCCCAAATCTCAGAATCAGGACCTCTGCTAATTTGCTGAATTTGCAGTACGCTGCCCCCCCTTTTAAAAAAAATTCTTGCGTAATGTTGGAAAGTACCTTGCACTTACTTTTGTTTTGTGCTTAAAAAAAAAAAATTGGCTCGGGGTTTGTAACTCATACTCTGAGATTTGCCACATTGTTTGACATAAGGGGACGTTTCCAGATAGTGAAATTTCAGTTGCCAGGTGCCAGAGGCAATTCATCAGACGCTCATAAAAAGAAAGATCAAAAAGCCTATCAGTCTCCCCCCTGCATCTGGGATCCAGGAAGGAACACTTAGGGACTCCTATCCTTTAAACAGCTCTCACTTAAAGGGCTGGCTGTTTATAATAACAAGAGAAGCAGAAAGGGGTCAGGTCAAAACCAGCAGAGCAGCAGGTGGTGTTGTAAAGTTGTTGCTTTTTCTGACTGCAGTTAAAAGCGAGGTGAAACATTAGATGAAATTGCTTCGTACAAGACCGCTCTGTTTCTTCCCTTTTGATTCGAAGGACTTTGGGTCCCTGCCCCCCATATATATAGTGGGTGGTGAATATATTTGCTGAGGATGCCAAGTTCCACTGCTACTAAACCCCCCACCCCCAAAGCCACACAAAACATCTCACCATGCTATGAAGGGTTTCCTTTCCAAGAAGTCCCTATGATCTTATTTCTTCATCTTACATTTCAGAGGGCAGGCTTGGAAGACATGCTTGGAATGTTGAGCGATGGCGCGAGCGGAAAATGCAACGTCCGCGTCAGCACGAGGATTTGCATTCGAATCTGCAAGTTTTCGTGGAAGCGTGAGGAGAAAAGGTTGGCTGGTGTGAATGCTATCAAATTACATGGGGCTAGCAAACCTAGACAGCATCTTAAAGAGCAGAGACATCACCTTGATGACAAAGGTCCGTATAGTTAAAGCTATGGTTTTCCCAGTAGTGATGTATGGAAGTGGGAGCTGGACCATAAAGAAGGCTGATCGCCGAAGAATTGATGCTTTTGAATTATGGTGTTGGAGGAGACTCTAATACTTTGGCCACCACATGAGAAGAGAAGACTCTGATGTTGGGATAGATGGAGGGCATAAGGAGAAGGGGACGACAGAGGACGAGATGGTTGGACAGTGTTCTCGAAGCTACCCCCATGATTTTGACCAAACTGTAGGAGGCAGTGGAAGACAGAAGTGCCCGGCGTGCTCTGGTCCATGGGGTCACGAAGAGTCAGACACGACTAAACGACTAAACAACAACAAGATTTGCAAATCCAGGGACTGTCCCCGGGAACCAGGGATGTCTGGTAACCCTATATTAAGTACTCCGAAGTTGCTGCTTGTTTCAGTTTAGCAGAGAAAGCAGGCAGGATCAGTCAGGCCAACTGACAGTCTGGATGAGCAGAATTTGTATAATCACTTCTCTCCTTTTTCTGCACACCAGAGCAGCTCCCAACAGCAAGTTGTTGTAGCGCAGTGGCTGTCAGCTTTCCTAACACCTACTGTATAAAAGAAGAAAAGGACCTTTCTACCCTGTTCATATACATACGCATACATGTGTTCCTATAAACTAGATAGTCGAGTGATTTATTTATTCTGGTTGCATGCCAGACAGAAATATTTAAATCCTACTTTTGGAAGCAAGAATTATCTAATCACTCACTAGCTTTTATAATAAAGCATTTATCATGGACCATTAATCCATTAGTGCTTATTTTCCATCCCTTCCTTTCACTAGCACCTTGCTTTGAACACAGTGGAGCTTGGCTGCAATTTCTCCCTTTTTATCATGTATCGTAGCTACATGATAGGTCACACCGAATCCAAAAGGGGGGGGGGAATAATAATAATAATAATAATAATAATAATAATAATAACAATAGCGCTGCACTTTGCTTGAACTTGGCACCCAGATATATCGCTTGTGCTGCCACTGTTAGCAAAAATAAATAAAGGGGGTGAGTTCTGAAATTAGTTCTGAAAAGGGTGCGAGTTCTGAAATTTGTATTTCACCATTAACCCGGTGGTCGCAGAGCAGCATGTGGAAACAGCTCAAAATAATTATCCGTGAAAAGGCAAGGGGATGGAGAATGGGTGGAAAAACCCTCTTGTGTTAAAGTTCCCTCTTCCTAGGAGCTTAATATGTGTAGCACATCAAAACGGCCAGCTCTATTTTTAATTCATGTAGAGCATCACCCAGCTGCCAGTGGTGAGCCTTTCTTGGCAATCAGAGCACAATAAAGAACATAAGAGAGGAAAGGAAGGGAGGTTCGCTTGTGTTTTGCCAAGCTGGAGATTCAAAAGGTGCCACTGACTAAGAGTTATGCTGCAATCCTCACTCGGTGTGAGGTTCAGAAGTCCAAAGCTCCCCTCACAATTTGCTTCCTTGCTCTTGTTTTCAGTGGTTTCCCACCATGTCAGGGACCCTGCTGAGGAGGTCTGCACTGATCCCGAATCTTCCCAGGAGCAGGAGGACAGTATAGATTTGGAACAGTGGTTTGCAGAGGGGCATAGTTCAGAAGGCAGAAGCTGGGAAATACTGAGTAGTGAACAGCTAGGAGAAGAACTGGGAGAGAGCTAACAGACTCTCTTTCACTGGAAAATGTCCATCCTCTCTGCCCAAGGTCAAGGAGAGCAGCTAAGGTGGCAGCACAGAAAGCAAAGTGGTTGTGAGATCAGGTTGCAAGGCGCGGAATTGACGTGGATGACAAGGGGGGAAGTGGGGGGAATCCTTACCTGGGAGCACCTTCATCCTAGTAATGGATTCTTTGTTCTCTCGCTATGATCATTAAAATTTCTAACTGGTAAGAGACTCATTTTGCTTTGTTCTGATTATCTACTGCCAAAGGGGGGGGGGGAGTCCCTGAAGCCTGACATACCAGCTGTATAAAGGTGAGTCAAGGGGCAGCAAAATTTTATGGATGCCCTTCCACTGACAGAAGGCTCTTTGATCCTTCCATAATCACAAACAGTAAGTCTGATACACACAAAAAGCCTTTTTTTGCTGAGACATGTGGACCATTAATGTAAGAAGAACTGTGCGTGGTACGAAGCACTGTATTTTTCGCCCCATAGGGCGCATCGGCCCATAGGGTGCACCTAGTTTTTTGGGGGGGAAATAAATAAAAAAAAATATTTCCCCCCCAGGCGCGGGGCCGGGGCGGGGGAAGCCCGAGCTTCCCCTGATCCCAGCCCCCAGAACAGGCTGCTATCCGCAAGCCTAGGGAGCCCGGCGGGAAGTCGCGCCGGTCTCCCCAGGCTTGCGGGTATCTGCCCAAAGCCCGGGGCTTGCAGAGACCTTCCAGAAGCCCAAAGCCTGGGGCATGCTGAGCTCAGTGCGCCCCAGGCTTCGGGGTGCAGGCAGCTCTCCGCAAGCCGTGGGAGAGCTGCGCAACTTCGCTCCGGGCTCCCACGGCTTGCGGTTAGCTTCCTGAAGCCTGGAGAGCGAGAGGGGTCGGTGCGCACCGACCCCTCTCGCTCTCCAGGCTTCAGCGAAAGCCTGCATTCGCCCCATAGGACGCACACACATTTCCCCTTCATTTTTGGAGGGGAAAAAGTGCGTCCTATAGGGCGAAAAATATGGTATTTTGAAAATTACAAAGTTTGGCTATTCTACCTGAAGAGAATGTTGTGCAATCATTCATTTGTTCAGTTTGTTAGTCACCTTATACAAGGTAGTCTCTAGGCAACTCACAGCAGAGTTAAAACCTGGAAATCCTCTGTCTGTCAGTGTAGACAGTACTCTCCTAGACAGGCCATGGTCTGACTTGGTAGAAGTCAATAAGCTATGTTTGATATTGGCAGCTTTTAGATCTTAGGGTTCTTAGATTTTCCTTTGTCCCCAGTTTTCTACAGTGTTATCCATCTACTATTTTTTCTTCATGATTTTCCACTCAAGTTTCACGACAGTTGGTTGACAAGTTTGAAGTTTATCCAGATTTCCTAAACCAACTCATCTTTTACTCATCATGTTCTCAACTTAGACTGATCTCTCATGTGTATTTTCACTTTCAGCATCAGCATAAACTTTACTTGTGACTGACAAAAGCACATCGTATTTGAGCCATATGCAAGATGATAGATTTGTCACTCAACCCAAAAGGAAAATTTCGCCTTTGGATGTTAAAAACTAAAGTAATTTAAACCCAATTGCCACCAAATAAGTTGTTGAAAATGGTACAGTGCCGTCTTTGTTCAACAGGGATTAAAAGTTCAGCTTAAAAAATACTAATTCTATTTTGTTATACAAGTAATTCCATTCATCTGATTTACGTGGACTTTTTTATCTGAACGAGATAGATCATACATGCATCTATTTTAAGTAAATCAACACTCTCCTTTTGAAGCACTAATTTTGCAGTAGGCTTATCAATGTTTATATTTAATGACACATCTGCATATTTCTTTCACTTTCTTGAGTAAAAGACATCTGTGCAAAGTTATGAAGTGTGCATTGATAAATGGAATTCACAATCAATTTTTTAATAAAAAAAATCTATTTCAGATATGAAAGACAATGCAATTAATGGGAAAACTTTCTTTTTAAAGAATGTACATTCTCACATCCAAAAGGTAAGTGAAGGTAGATGACAAGATCCAGAAATTCTCTCACTGAATCAAAACATCCCTAACCAATGGTAAGTTTGAGCACAAACTTGGAAAAGAGAAATGCAGAACAAAAAGGACTAAAATAAGAGCCCCAGGGATATCTATACAGTGGTAACTCGGGTTACATACGCTTCAGGTTACAGACTCCACTAACCCAGAAATAGTCGTTGTCATTTAGTCGTTTAGTTGTGTCCGACTCTTCGTGACCCCATGGACCAGAGTATGCCAGGCACTCCTGTCTTCCACCACCTCCCGCAGTTTGGTCAAACTCATGCTGGTAGCTTCGACAACACTGTCCAACCATCTCATCCTCTGTCGTCCCCTTCTCCTTGTGCCCTCCATCTTTCCCAACATCAGGGCCTTTTCCAGGGAGTCTTCTCTTCTCATGAGGTGGCCAAAGTACTGGAGACTCAGCTTCAGGATCTGTCCTTCCAGTGAGCACTCAGGGCTGATTTCCTTCAGAATGGAGAGGTTTGATCTTCTTGCAGTCCATGGGACTCTCAAGAGTCTCCTCCAGCACCATAATTCAAAAGCATCAATTCTTCGGCGATTAGCCTTCTTTATGGTCCAGCTCCCACTTCCATACATCACTACTGGGAAAACCATAGCTTTAACTATACGGACCTTTGTTGGCAAGGTGATGTCTCTGCTTTTTAAGATGCTGTCTAGGTTTGTCATTGCTTTGCTCCCAAGAAGCAGGCGTCTTTTAATTTCGTGGCTGCTGTCACCATCTGCAGTGATCATGGAGCCCAAGAAAGTAAAATCTCTCACTACCTCCATTTCTTCCCCTTCTATTTGCCAGGAGGTGATCGGACCAGTGGCCATGATCTTCGTTTTTTTGATGCTGAGCTTCAAACCATATTTTGCGCTCTCCTCTTTCACCCTCATTAAAAGGTTCTTTAATTCCTCCTCACTTTCTGCCATCAATGTTGTGTCATCTGCAATTTGTCCCTGGACAAATTCCGTCCCCAGAATGTCCCCAGATTTGCAAATCTGTCCCTGGGAAACATGGCTGTGGCAGCCTCAGCAGTCCGGAGCCGGCCTATTAGTGCAGTTGGCTCTGGCTGGCTTTAGGAGCTGCTCGCTGCCATGGCACCCGCCATTTTTGCCGCGCCACGGCAGCAGGCAGCAAGCAGCTCCTGAAGCCAGCTAGAGCCAACTGCACTACCAGGCTGGCCCCTCCTGGGCTACGGCAGCCCTCCTGTGACTCCAGAGCCTCCCCTGATCTGTCAAAACAAAGGGGGAAGGAGCTGGGGGAAGGCTCGTGAGTCATGGCCCGGCGGTGCGCCATTGCCCAGTTTTTTTAAAAAACTCTGCACATTTATGTTTCGCAGGGTGCAAAAGAAGGGCTTTGCACCTTTATACAATATGCATGTGTGCTTGGGCCCAGGGTCTTTTGCCTCACCATCCCCACTACTGACTCCCTGTTGCTACTCAGCTTCAAAAAAGAAAAAGAAAAAGAAAAAAAAAGTGTCCCCTGATTCACTGAAAAAAATCTGGTAACCATAACTTAATAATCTTTCCTCCCACCATCTCATATTGTTGTTGTTTAGTCGTTTAGTCGTGTCCGACTCTTCGTGACCCCATGGACCAGAGCACACCAGGCACTTCTGTCTTCCACTGCCTCCCGCAGTTTGGTCAAACTCATGCTGGTAGCTTTGAGAACACTGTCCAACCATCTCGTCCTCTGTCGTCCCCTTCTCCTTGTGCCCTCCATCTTTCCCAGCATCAGGGTCTTTTCCAGGGCGTCTTCTCTTCTCATGAGGTAGCCAAAGTATTGGAGCCTCAGCTTCAGGATCTGTCCTTCCAGTGAGCACTCAGGGCTGATTTCCCTCAGAATGGAGAGGTTTGATCTTCTTGCAGTCCATGGGATTCTCCAGAGTCTCCTCCAGCACCATAATTCAAAAGCATCAATTCTTCGGCGATCAGCCATCTTATATTAGGATTACAAAACTGTTACTTCCATCAAAAGCAGACAGACAACTATACCCATTGCTATACCACCCTAGGCAGATTCCACGATAGCATACCCCGTAAGTGTCCCAGAAGAAACCAGGACATCTCATTTTCCCCTGAGCATGGCAGCCATTTATTTTATTTTTAAAAATTGGTTAGGAGAGATCCTGCAAAGCACAATGTTATCAAATATTCAGAGTCCATGCACAACCATAGATCCCTATTGAACAAATACAGACAGAAAATAAAACCAAAATAAATAAACCACAGGTATGTGAATGAATCCCAGAATCGTGGAATCATAGAATTGTAGAGTTTGAAGGCACTCCATGATAGATGGCCGTCCAATCTCCAAGGATGTAGAGTCCACAACTTCCCGAGGGAGACTGTGTGGAAGGTAGCAACTAGAACTATTTCTAAAATAGACATAATGGTTAAACAAGGCAAGGTTACAAGGCCTGAAACCAAGGAAAAGTAAATAAAGTATTCAAATGCCCTGAGTCACGATATCTGCCATATCCACTAATAGGCCAAAGGTTGGTTGTTGTTGTTGTTGTTTGCCATGTTCTTCCTTTCTATTGTGGGGAAAAAACCAGTGGCCTGGATCCTTGCTTACAACCACAACCATAACCACAACCACAACCACAACAGCAGTGGCAACAACAACAACAATTTATTACTTATACCCTGCCCATCTGGCCAGGCCTCCCCAGCCACTCTGGGCGGCTTCCAACAGGATATTAATAACACAATAAAACATCAAACATTAAAGACTTCCCTAAACAGGGCTGCCTTCAGATGTCTTCTCAAAGTCAGGTAGTTTTTTATTTCCTTGACATCTGCTGGGAGGGCATTCCACAGGGTGGGCACCACTACCGAGAAAACCTTCTGCCTGGTTCCCTGTAACCTCACTTCCCACAGTGAGGGAACTGCCAGAAGGCCCTTGGAGCTGGACCTCAGTGTCCGGGCTGAACTATGGGGGTGGAGATGCTCCTTCAGGTATACTGGGTCGAGGCCATTTAAGGCTTTAAAGGTCAGCACCAACACTTTGAATTGTGCTCAGAAATGTACTGGGAGTCAATGTAGGTCTTTCAGGACCAGTGTTATATGAGTCAGACCAAACAGCAATGAAATCTTTTTTCTTTGACCCCGATTTTGTTTGTTTGTTCTGGAGGCGATGCTGGCTTACTATGAATCTAGTGGCAAAAGGGGAGGCAAATTCTCACGCCTCCCTTAAGAATGTGCCAATGGCAGTATTAATGAAATCTGCAGTTTAGATTTTCATCTTTCTTCTCTTTTGGCTAAACAGAGCGCTGCACCTCTACCCAATGTTGGTACCAAATAAGCTGCTTAGCCAATGCAGGGACGTAAATTACCTTTGCACTTTGTAATAGAGTCAGCACCATGACAGGAAGTCACATATCACTCAGTTGGCGAAGGGTAATAAGAAAGAGGGAAATCAGAAAGGGCATGAGCTCATGCCGCAGCTATGCGCAATCCAGACGCAAGATTTACGACAAAAGCTGACTTATAATATTAAAGGGTATAAACAGCTTCGTACTGTTGTACTTTCATATAGGTTTGCATTGATCCTGCAGTAAGTGTAGTGTGAAGTTTGGGAAAGGTTGATTGAATGTGAAAAACTCTTTGCTTTCTTAGCAAGTGCCATAAAACCAAACTCATATTTATGTGGCAGAGGAACGGCTTTAGAGGTTAGGTTTAATATTGATGTGGGTGCATGAATAGAAGCTTGTCTCATATAGAAGCTGCTTAAAGGATTTATATCTAAGCAGAGTACTGCAAAAATTACTCAGTACTGCATATAAAGATTTTTATTTTATTTTTTTAAAAAGCTTAGCCTGCCATCATGTGATGTATCTCATTCCCTAGGCACAGCAAATTAGGTTTCCCCACTTTTTCAGTGGTGGCAAAGGAGACCAACGCCATCCCATCCTCTTGCTAGAGTTCTGTCTGCCATAGTTAACAGAAGCTAAAGCTGCACCCAGCAAGAAGGGCAATCTGACAGTTGATCTCGCGATGAGTCGATTTCGTGATGAAACTCTTCACATATTTTTGGGCTGAATATCTCTAGTAATGCCAGAACAAACAGCTGTTGTTCAGACATTTCTCAAGAAGAGTCACAAGTCACAGCATGGCTGGTGTGTTGCTCTTGACACCGCCCCCCCCCAATTGACAATTTTCTCTCTTTGTGGACATTGTGGACTTCCCCAGACTGGGGTCCTGCTGCTGTTCCTGCATTCATATCCCAACTTCCCTCCAATGAGCTCCTCCCACCCTAAGTTATCCTCTCAACAACTAATACATGGGTAGGCAATCTAAGGCCCGGGAGCCGGATCTGGCCCAATCGCCTTCTAAATTCGGCTCGCACACAGTCCAGGAACCAGCGTGTTTTTTTACATGAGTAGAATGTGTCCTTTTATTTAAAATGCATCTCTGGGTTATTTGTGGGGCATAGGAATTCGTTCATCCCCCTCCCAAATATAATCTGGTCCCCCACAAGGTCTGAGGGACAGTGGACCGGCACCCTGCTAAAAGAATTTGCTGATCCCTGAACTAATAGGAAGGCTAGGCTGAGAGACAATGACTGGCCCGTTATCACTCAGGGAGCTTCCAAATCTTGTTCTCTCATAACTTCACTTCATATGGCAGAAGTTCACAGAGAATTATTTAAGTGAGGCAGAGTAAAAGTTAAAGGTAAAAGACCCCTGTCAGTTAAGTCCAGTTGCGAACGACTCTGGGGTGGCAGCGCTCATCTCGCTTTACTGGCTGAGGGAGCCGACGTTTGTCCACAGACAATTTTCCGGCTCATGTGGCCAGCATGACTAAGCCGCTTCTGGCAAAACCAGAGCAGCGCACAGAAACGCCATTTACCTTCCTGCTGGAGTGGTACCTATTTATCTACTTGCACTGGTGTGCTTTCAAACTGCTAGGTTGGCAGGAGCAGGGACTGAGCAATGGGAGCTCACCCTGTGATAGGGATTCGAACCACCGACCTTCCGATCGGCAAGCCCAAGAAGCTGAGTGGTTTAGACCACAGCGCCACCCGCATCCCAGAGAATTATTGAAGTGAGGCAGAGTAGGAAACGGCAACCTCATCCTCCCATGTCAAAGTACAGTGGTACCTCCGGTTGTGGATGGGATCCGTTCCGGAGGTCCAGTCGAATCCCAAGGTTTCCGCAACCTGAGGACCACTTCTGCGCATGTGTGTGCGGCAAAACCCAGTAAAATACTTCCAGGTTTGCCGTGTGCGCATCCCGAAGTTTACGTAACCAGAGGGCTACTTAAATGGAGGTACGACTGTACTTAGTACCCATGGCAAGGCGAGTTCCTTTGGCTCCTGAGAAAGAAAAGCCCCAAAGTTCTTCTTCCCCTCCCTGACAATAAAAATACAGCCACAATCCATTAAATAGCAATTTGCTGCCCTTTCATGACATCCAAAACTAGCTGCCTGAGGTGGCCACTCATATTCTATCACTATTTTGTGAGCACGATTCAGTGGGCAGCATATTTAAGTCACACCATTAAAGTGGGTTTGGTGCTGTTGTTCCAAAAACTGGCTCCCCCTCAAAAGTGGAATTTTTGTGCTAAGGAAAGTGTTGGGAAAATTCAGTTGAAAGTGTGGGAAAACCACGGTGTTGGGCGGCACCATGTAACCTTTGTGCAAGCAAATCAGGATGAATGCTCAGTAAACAGGGTATCCGGATGATTCTGCTCTCTGTTTCATGATAGGGCCGGCCCCTCTGGATGAACATACTCATGATGGATTAAGCCAAAGGGTGTGCATATACTGTAATTATAGATATGGATAGTAATATGCTAGGGTTGAGCTCTGGTGTTTTAATAAGTACTTTTCCAAGTGAGCCCTGACATTTTCTTCCACCGCAGACGGCTAAGATAATTTCCATACTCCCTTTCCCACTTCGCTAATAAGTATGCAAAAGAGCACAACAACAGGCCTTGCAAATGTGCTCCTTTTCTTCCTACAGACAGTTTGTTGCTGGAAGCTTTAGAAAGAATTTGACATGTCGGCCCAGGTCCTTGCAGACTGGGCCCTCTCCAGACCTCCCCCTCCCTCCCAGCTGTGGGGACTGCACTGGTGGTTCTTGGATGAGGGCCAGAGTTTAGCCCAAAGTAATTATACTCTCTTATTGTTTGACACAAGAGCAGAGGGAGAGTATGGAAAACATCAGTCCTCTTTTTTATGTCAGACCAAAAAGGTTGGAGCAGATGTTTTTAAGTAAACATGGGCTCTTGTTATGCATTTTTGAGAAGTCAAGAGAAACTTTTTTTTTCTTAATTCAGAAGCCAGAGTAGCCTGTAGATTTAAAGGCATTTTAAACACTGTACTTTCCCATAAAGCCATAAAGCTCTGGCAAGAAGGCTCAGCAGCCAATCACTGAGGAATGAACCTGAACATGTTATAACTCAGGTTCCCAATAAAAACGTCAGGCCAAAATCAGAAGTGGGTAGTTTTACAATCTTGAACGGAGCGTTGTTTTTTAATTGCTTTCCAAAGGAGAATTTAACAATATTAAATATATATATTTTTAAAAAACCCAAGCGATGCAAATCTACTCGGCTATCTTATGCGTGTCAAGCTGACTGTTATTATGATTGGGGAAATGGTGGATTTTGAATGTCTTTTCTTCTGGCATTGCAATTTCCCAGTTGTTTTATTGGGATGATATTAAAAGTGGACAAAATGGGCTATGTTCCTTCCTTTAAAAAAGTAAGCACTAAAAACTAGTATGGGATTTTTATTATTATTTTTAAAAATCACCTCCTGTATTTAGATTAATATACGTGAGAGTCTGTGTTTGTGACTGTGCGTGATGTGCATGTGTGATATGTAAGGAACATTGTTTTGGCATTGTTCAACCAGTGGGGTAGTACATGCAGCTGATCTCCAGAGTTTTTTAACAAATGGAACAAAAGGCAGAATTGATTGCTTTGTTATAAGCTTCCATTTTGCTAACTTTCATGTTTTTGCATTAGATGCATTTTCTGCTATGGAACATTTCTCTCTCATTTCTCTAGTTTGGTCTGTGGTAATATCTGCATTTTTGTAGTCTCTCTTTAGCCCAAATAGCATTTGTTAGTGTCCTAGCTGTTGGTATTTTAAATGGATTTCATTTAGCCTAGATAAATGTTATTTATTTATTTCACTTGCATCTTTCTTTGTATGTCAACATATCTCAACATAATTTGATACGAATAAATTCACCTTACCAACCCCACATTCAAAACTAAACAATACTATTGCTAATGATGATGATGATGATGATGATAAACTCCACAGTTCAAGTGACATGATTAAGCAGTAATAATGAACTATGATGGATTAGTTATGTAGGACATTTATTTATTTTATCTCAAATGAGTTTATATGTAAAGTCTATAGGGGGAGTAGCCTCCTGTTAGTTCTATTAAAAAATCTTTTAGTTTTTCAGACAAAGCTGTTGAGATTAGCAAAAGCCAACATGAATTGGTTTTCCAGTAGGGTTGCCACCAAAATCTCCAGAAAAGCTGAAGTGAATATGGGGATTCTTTCTTGGGAAAACATTCAAGGGATTTTGAAGGAAGGGGGGGGGGGGAGGACTAGTAAAGCATGTATGCTTCTGGTTAATTGCAGCAACCAGGAGGGAGAGCACATATCTGGTTGTTAGTTTGCCAGAAACCTGGATTGAATTTCGTTCTCTACCACCAATTCCCCACACGGCTTCTGAGCCAAGTTACTGACTCTTTCTGTGACTCACATTCAAAGCCAGTAAAAGATAAGAAGAGAAAAGTTGAGTTTGGAAGAGCCCTTGGATTGAGACATTGTGTGTGTGTGTGTGTGTGTGTGTGTGTGTGTGTGTTGGTCTCTGTTTATTTTCTTTGGTTCCATAAATGTTGTAAGCCATTCCAAGAATAGGTTAAGATAGGTGATGAGCTTAAATGTTTAAGATAAACAGCTTTACGTCCCAAGGTATCCAAATCTTTAGAGCAGTGGTTCCCAACCTTTTTTTTTGGCCGCACCCCACCTAAGCATCTCTAAAATCCTGATGCTCCATCCCACGTGACATATAATTCTTATTATTCAAAAAGTAAACTCCTATTCATGTGGAGGAAGCCTAAAAGGACATTCACTGTTAATAACACATTCTTGCATTGGCCCCCCAAATCAAATTGCCCCCCTGTGGGGCATGTGTCCCACAACGGGAACCGCGGCCTTAGTCTATGAGCCTCTGCTAAGGTAAGGAAAATGACAGCAGGACATGTTGCATTGGACATTCGGGGAGCTATCATGTCCTCAGGATTCTGGGTACCCGCCACCGCAACGCAGGCATGTGACATCACACACACAGGCAACTCCTTTTCCTCCTCATATCTGTAGTCAGCAAGGCACCTCAGAATAGAGTAGTTGCGTACACATGTGTGATGTCACACCCATCGGGTGGAGGCCTGCTGCCTCTGTGGGGAGCCCCACTTAGGCCACTCTGCCCTACAGCAGGTAGGTTTGGTGGGCTCCCTCAAGATTGGATGGACTCGGCCCTGTCCTCACATGTCTATAAAGTACATTGATCTATCTCAAAGACTTCTCTTTGTACAGGTAGCCAAAGAAGGATACTTTTCTCTCAACTGAAAGAACATGGCCAATGCACCACTTCTGTGCTAAACAGCTGAACAGACCAACAGGGAAGTATTGACCACCTTGGCATGTGATTGAACTGCCAACTAAGTGCAGAGAGTGGAAAATCCCTCCTTGTTTTGGCCACATCAAGGACTTTTGAGGTAAATGTGTGCTTAGGACACAGGTTGCTAAAGATTCTACTCTATCACTTCACTTGGGATTTTGTTTTGTTTTGTTTGTAGGGGGAGCACCCATAGTTTTAACAGTTTATTTGGCACAGCAGCAAGACCCGTCACTTCTGTCTAACTGCAGCAAATCAGGAAAGGAGGGAAACCACAAGTTTGCCGGCGAGTTTGCCAGAAACCTGGGTTCAATTTCGTTCTCTACCACAGACTTCCCACATGGCTTTGGCCAAGTTGCTTGTCCATTCTCTGGCTCGCTTCCAATAGTCTGTAAAAGATAAGAGGGGAAGTGTTGGGCTGGGAAGAGCCCTGGGACACCCGCCCCCTCTCCCAAACCCTGTGAAGCCTAATTTAGTCAAAATGGTTGGGAGGGATCCCAAATGTGGTCGAGGTAAACCATCTGGAACGCTTCTGATGCAACTGAGCGGAAAACAAACAAACAACGAAGCCATAGGCAAATTCCAGAAACGAAAGGATTGGGAAGAAAATCGAAATAGGCTCAGCAGGTCTGCTCTTTTCATTGATACATCATGCTCCATTCTGGAAAGGATTGCTATAGGGTAGCTGGTTGTTCCAAGTTTGACTCTTGTTTAATATATTTACCTCTTAACAAGGCATCTCACTGAGGGGGCAACAGCTTCTCACCTACTATAGTGGCCAAAGCATTATCCTTGACCTAGTTTCCTTGTTCTTTCTTGCAAGAGAACAGTGGGGCACAATACTGCATTGAAGGTGGGTCAGTGGTGGCTCTCTCCTTGTTGGAAGCATGAGAGTAAGAACGGAGTGGAAACAGTCTTGAAACACAGCTTGTTTGTAGCTGCTTGGGGGCCCAGTGACCACGGCTGAATTTACACTGACCAGTTTAACATTATTTCCACCTATTAGAAGATCAAACCTCTTCATTCTTAAGGAAATCAGCCCTGAGTGCTCACTGGAAGGACAGATCCTGAAGCTGAGGCTCCAATACTTTGGCCACCTCATGAGAAGAGAAGACTCCCTGGAAAAGACCCTGATGCTGGGAAAGATTGAGGGCATAAGGAGAAGGGGATGACAGAGGACAAGATGGTTGGACAGTGTTCTCGAAGCTACGAACATGAGTTTGACCAAACTGTGGGAGGCAGTGGAAGACAGGAGTGCCTGGCGTGCTCTCGTCCATGGGGTCATGAAGAGTCGGACACGACTAAATGACTAAACACATATATGCTGGTCTAAAATAGCACCGGGCATACTTGTTAATTAAAAAGCTTTTTACTCTGTCAAACGTAAGTAATACCTGGCCACCCCATTTTCCAAAATGCTGTTTCTTTCCTTGCTGTAGGTCATTGGTTGCTTTCTGGTGCCATGTTTTAATTCTTCCTCCCTCCCAAACTTCTAGGACGGAAGAAGCAAAAGGCGGGGTACCACTGGTGGGGTGTGTGTCAGAATTTGAATGCAGTAAAAAAAGTTAAATGCTACACAGGGATATATGAGCAGTGTTTCACCAATATAGCAGCATAAAACGATTAGAAATTAAGCATTAAAAAAGACAAGGTAATAACACATTATGAACGCAAAAAGTAGAACATCTTGTGTCCATCTATGTTATCAAAAGCATTCTTTAACCCTTCCTTCATGAGTGCAGATCTGCCTCATGTTTCTTATTTCATGTTATGGGCCTAATAATGTAAGGGTGCTGCGACAATCTGTGAGATTTTGACAGAGTACGGAAAGGCTTTGAATGGTAAATACATTGAAATGTCTGATGCTAAATGCTCTGTGCTCTCATGTGCATTCTATATTATGTACACACTTAACCACTACTTCATAGGACAGCATATTTTATGATAGTTCCACACACACAAAATTCTTACACCCACAGAGTAAAAGAAAATGGGGGAGGGGAGTGCACATTCACAAAACATCAAATTGCTACATGACGCTTTCAGATACAGAGTTCAAATAAAAGATTGATGTCTGCAGGATGTATAAGCAAAATTGAAGCTGGATATATTGCTCTCTGAGAGCCTTTATATCTAAGCCAAAAATGCCTATGTGAAGTAGAGTTAGAAATATTTATTCTAGGCATAACTCCAAGAATCAAGAGTACCCTGTTGCCAGAGTCATTCTGTGGACAATATTACATGTTTCCATGTATAATAGATAGTGCTTTTAGAGTGGGGTGGAGAAATACCTTTTGTGATGTTTACTCACAATTTTGAAACTTCATGTTGTCTGCAGAGTGATCAAGTGTCTTTTTTTCTGTTTAGCCCAAACGACAGACATGCAGGAAATGTAAAATAAAATGAACTCTAACCCTGTGATGTTACTTACATGGGTTATTCCAGTCGGGAAAGCATAATGTTATTATATTTTATTGCTGATGCACACTCTGGAATTGTGCGAACAAAGGAGAGTGAGTTGTAAATAATTTAAGTTAATTAAATCAACAAATATAAATGCTGGGGGGAATTAATGTTGTCAGATGATGACTTGACTTTTTTAGAGCTAGGTCTGAAATTTGCATGGATTAAATCAGGCAGCTATCCATGATCTCTTCCAGATGACCGGCTCATTGAGTACCCATCTGATATGTTTGAACAAAGTTTGTGGTGTGATTAGATGATGATGCCCAAGAACATCAAATCAACCATTGCTGGTAGTGCGTTGCTGGTACAGTCCATTCTTACATGGAAAGGGTTCTTAAACCAAGGTACGATTTCCCTAATGAGGCTTCCCGCCGCTGGTGCCCTTCCACCATTCAGCTTCTGTTCATCTTCCGGGACAAAGTTCACTAGCTGGAACACCTACTTCTGGTTTTGCAGAGTACGTTGCCTGAATCGTTTGTTAACAGGGCTGTTCTTAGAATGAGGTACCACTGTATATCCCTGAATTCCACCAGTAGCAGCCTGGAAGCCCCCTTACTTGCATGTTGGGCTCCAGTCCGATATCTGCTTACCTGAGAGTAAGCCCCATTAAAGTCAACAGAACCTTCTAGACATGCAAAGGTTTTTAATGTGATTACAATTGCGGTTCCAGTCCCATTGTAATTATTCTGCCACTTTTCAAGGGTGAATGCTCTAGCCTTCACTATTTTTGCAAAGGAATCAGTCAGCTAGTTTCTACAGACTGGCTTAGACTACCAAAACAGCTTTGCCCCTGTATACCTGAAGGAGCGTCTCTACCTCCATCATTCAGCTGGGACATTGAGGTCCAGCTCCGAGGGCCTTCTGGCGGTTCCCTCACTGTGAGAAGTGAGGTTACAGGGAACCAGGCAGAGGGCCTTCTCGGTAGTGGCACCCGCCCTGTGGAACGCCCTCCTATCGGATGTCAAGGAAATAAACAACTACCTGACTTTTTGAAGACATCTGAAGGCAGCCCTGTATAGGGAAGTTTTTAATGTTCGATGGTTTACCATGGTTTTTTTTAATTTGTTGGGAGCTGCCCAGAGTGGCAACCCAGTCAGATGGGCAGAATCATCATCAGATGAAGAAGCATTCAGTTGCAACCCCATATCTCTCAAATATATATTTTTTTCCTTTTCTGTTTTGAATGGGGGAAGTTTCTGAATAATATATCATTGAGTGAGCTCACTGATCAGGAAGCATTTCAGTATATATTTATCCACCTGAAGATTTTCATTTTCATCCCTTTTTTATTTTACATTCCCAAAGAAACATCCCCTCCCTGTACAAATCAACCTATCCCTCCCCCCGTCGAATCTGGCATATAAATGTTAATAATACAATAGTCTTTGATCTCTGCCTAAGAAAGCACTGTACATCATTAAATCAAGTGAAACTACAGCACTATGATTTGTTGTGGGCTCTTACTCCTGGAATCAATTATCTATATATTTTGGAGAAGCACAAAATTTACAGACTTTTCAAACAAGACTTGATGGCGAGTTGAAGGAAAACACAGATGTTTGAGAGTGATGCAGGCACAAGAAAGAGATCAATGAAACACTAAGAGAGGGAATTATTAAAGGAAATAATAATTCCAGATTGATGTGTCATATTATGCAGAACACGACACTCATGGGGGAGATAATTCAATTATTTGCAGAGAGAAATTTGTATCTTTTTCAGAGTGACTTTGGGTTGCAATAGGTTTTTTTAATCAATGTACTTTTTGGGTCAAGATGCACCGGATGATAAGAGGCACACGGGAACTTGCATGACAATTAAATTCTCTGTAGTTAGAACCTGGATGTCTTGATCAAATGTTGGCTCCATTAAATTTTATTCTGGATAATTCTAAAAAAAACACATAGTTTATGCAGAGAACTGGGATTCAGCCTGTTCTGAATGGGGTTGCGTTCAGATAAGTTTGTTGTTTGAGGTTTGTTCCTAAATCCAGTTCTCCCCTGCACCTCAGATAGCCTCTCCAGTTGTGATCCCTACTGAACCAAGATAGACTGGCCACTGCTATCCATATCCAGGGAATCTCCAGATTAGACTACAGTGGTACCTTGGGTTACAGACACTTCAGGTTACAGACGCTCAGGTTACAGACTCCGCTAACCCAGAAATAGTACCTCAGGTTAAGAACTTTGCTTCAGGATGAGAACAGAAATCGTCCTCTGGCGGCGCAGCGGCAGCGGAAAGCCCCATTAGTTAAACTGGTGCCTCAGATTAAGAACAGTTTCAGGTTAAGAACGGACCTCCAGAACGAATTAAGTTCTTAACCCAAGGTACCACTATACTAGCAATGCATTGTAAGTGAATCTGCCTTTGAAAACTGTTTGGAAATTGACATTCAGAACACAGCTGCTCTGTGTCACTCTGAGGTCAGGTATTCATACCCTCCAACATTTGTCTGATGAAAATAGGAATGTCCTATTCCATAATAATAATAATAATAATAATAATAATAATAATGCTATTATTTATACTCTGTCCATCTAACTGGGTTGCCTCAGCCGTTCTGGGCAGCTTACAACATATATAAAAACAGAACAAAACATTAAATAACTTCCCTACACAGGGCTGCCTTCATATGTCTTCTAAACATTGTATAGTTACTTATCTCCTTGGCTTGGGGGCGGGGGTCACATAACTCCATATCTCCAACGTTTCTCTGATGCAAATAGGGATGTCATAAGGGAAAGCAGGATCAAATCAGAAACCAGGACGGCCTCTGTAAATCCAGGACTGTCCCTAGAAAATAGGGGCACTTGGAGGCTTTGCAGCCATGGGTGGGCTTTGAGCTTCTTTGCCCTCTAGGGAGAATGGAGCCAGTCCAGTGTTTCTCCCAGAATTTAAGGGGGCGCAAAAGGATGTGAGTACTGTGTTGTTGTTTTTTAATGTTGGTTGGTTTTCACACTCCTAGGGGATTGTGCCTCCCTCTTCCCAGTCTGGGATGCATGCATTAGATAGCTCTCTGTGATAAATTACTGCGCCTCTTTGGGTTGCTTTTGAAGACCGTCCAATTGAGTCAAATGCTGATTGATTCAAACTGCAGCAGCTTCTGATGCCAAGCTCTCGGGAGCACGTAACACCTATGGTTCCCACTTGTTCCCAAACTGTTTCTAAGCACAATTCAATACGATGGTTCAAAATAGAAACACGCTAATGGGCTCGGACCAGATTATGAGTGCTTCCAGACTGTGTGCTTTTCATGGTTATTATTCTTAGGCTGCAAGCTACATGCAGAATTACAACGGATTCCCCACACTTTGGTAGATTTTGTGCGTGCACATCTTTCTGTGTCCTATTTGCATTAATGAACACAACACTTCTTTGTGAGTGCAGAGGAACAGTGCACCTAATCATACAATTTTAGCAACATTTTTTTTAACAAAATCAGTGTTTCAATATGCACTCAAATGCCTTTTCCTTTCTTCCTTTTTTGTTGCAGCATTACTCCAATATTTTTTATTATTTTTTATTTTAAATATGTTGGCGGGAAAGCATTTTAACAACAATTTAAAAAAGAAATGAAGAAATGTGCCGCTAAACTGCTACTTACGGGAATTAGCATGGTGTCCAAGTTGAGAGATGTGATGATAGGAGGCAACTGTCCAAATAGTTGCTGCATGTGTCAAAACAACTGCATTTCATTAAAAACATAACGATAGCACTAAGTTGATCTATACCTGCACGGCTGTTTCATTCTTTCAAGAATGTCTGTCTTTTTGTGAGCTCTCAAAAGAAATGAGAAAACAAAAAAGGGAAAAGAAAGTCAGGTGTGGGGAACCTTTGACTCACCGGAACAGCGACTCCTTCTACATGGTCACCTGCCTGGCGCTGTGGTCTAAACTACTGAGCTTCTTGGGCTTGCCGATCAGAAGGACGGCGGTTCGAATCCCCACAACAGGGTGATCTCCCATTGCTGTGTCTTAGCTCTTGCCAACCTAGCAGTTCGAAAGCTCACCAGTGCAAGTAGATAAATAGGTACCGCTGCAGCGGGAAGGTAGACGGCGTTTCCCTGCGCTCTGGTTTCCATCACAGTGTCCTGTTGCACCAGAAGTTTAGTCATGCTGGCCACATGACCCGGAAAGCTGTCTGTGGACAAACGCTGACTCTCTTGGCCTGAAAGTGAGATGAGCGCCATAACCCCATAGTCACCTTTGACTGGACTTAACCGTCCAGAGGTCCTTTACCTTTTACCTTACCTGCACACCAAGTAATAGGAACACCAATGGTCCATCTAGCACAGTACTGTCCACACTGGTTGGCAGTAGTTCTCCAGGGTTTGAGACAGGAGTCTCTCCCAGCCGTATCTGGGATCTTCTCCATGCATCCTTCCCTAATCCTTCTGTGGCTTTTCCCTTCTTCTGAGTAGACCCTCTGCTAGTGAATAAGGCCCTTAGAGCTGATGAACAGACTTGAAAATGATGTGCTGTTGTGTTGCTGATCATCTTCCGTTTAAGTTTTTTGGATTGTGATTTTGTTATTAATAGCTTGGATGTTTCCTTGTGGCTTCGTTCAACTTTGCTCTTGTTTTATTGCAGTTTTTAATGTTTTATTTTAAGTTGTCTTGAGAGCCACATGGCTGGAATTAATGGAATTAAAACAAAACGGAAATAACGGAAATAGCAGAATTAAAATAAACAGTATAAAGCATTAATTTATTACAACTTTAACAAAGAGGGAGATTGTTTTTTTATATGAAACAATGAACTATTGCAATGAATTACTTATATCTAAGAAAGTTCTACATATATAAATCATGTAATGTTCAATATTGAAGAGAATGGACCATTCTTGCTTTTGCCTTGGGACCCCAGGACAGAGCAAACAATGAAGTAGCCAAACTATTTTTTAAATAAAATTAAGCCAATAAAACATATTGATGATTAATGCTCAGAAGAAGCTGCAGCTGATGTCACTTTGTGTCAGCTTGTGTGTGTCTGCATGCCAGCGGTATTTAGGGAAGCTAGATTAGATTTTAACACTTGCTGGACCCAGGGATTAGTTAGAGGGGTCTGGCACCAACAAACTCATAACAATATGTAATGTACAAGTCAGGGCCTGGCAGGACACTGACAAGTGTGTATTGGGGAAGCGGAGCTGGAGTCTGACTTGGGAGAGGGAGCCAGTGATTTGAGGAGAACTGTACCAGCCAGTCAATGACAAACCTAGACAGCATCTCAAAAAGCAGAGATATCACCTTGCCAACAAAGGTCCGTATAGTTAAAGCTATGGTTTCCCCAGTAGTGATGTATGGAAGTGAGAGCTGGACCATAAAGAAGGCTGATCGCCGAAGAATTGATGCTTTTGAATTATGGTGCTGGAGGAGACTCTTGAGAGTCCCATGGACTGCAAGAAGATCAAACCTCTCCATTCTGAAGGAAATCAGCCCTGAGTGCTCACTGGAAGGACAGATCGTGAAGCTGAGGCTCCAATACTTTGGCCACCTCATGAGAAGAGAAGACTCCCTGGAAAAGACCCTGATGCTGGGAAAGATGGAGGGCACAAGGAGAAGGGGACGGCAGAGGATGAGATGGTTGGACAGTGTTCGCGAAGCTACCAGCATGAGTTTGCCCAAACTGTGGGAGGCAGTGGAAGACAGGAGTGCCTGGTGTGCTCTGGTCCATGGGGTCACAAAGAGTCGGACACGACTAAACAGCAACAACAACAACAGTACCAGCCAGGAGACAAGAATCAGAAGCATGAGAAACTTCAGAGCTGGGGGGGGGGGAGCACAGAGCGGATTGGAAGAAGAGGAAGAAGTAGGTCAGGCAAGCGAAGGGCCAGGTGCTTCCTCACCCTCTTCTGCACCACTGTCTCCCAGGACCAGGAGGGGATTGAAATGGGATGAGTAGCTCTGAGTAGATTTGCAAAAATTTGTAAGACTGAATCAGCTAAGTGCTGGAGATACAAAGAGGCTGAGGGTATGTTCTATCACATGTGGTGGACTTGTAAAAGAGGATTGGGAAATAATTTATAATGAATTGTAAAAAATGTTTAAAAGTACAGTGGTACCTCAGGTTACATACGCTTCAGGTTACAGACTCCGCTAACCCAGAAATAGTGATTCAAGTTAAGAACTTTGCTTCAGGATGAGAACAGAAATTGTGCCCCATTAGCTAAAGTGGTGCTTCAGGTTAAGAACAATTTCAGGTTAAGAACGGACCTCCGGAACGAATTAAGTACTTAACCCGAGGTACCACTGTACTTTTCCTTTCTGTTGGGGATAATTCAGATGGAAATTCCCAGGTGTCAAAAAAGGCTATTTATGTATGCCATTACTGTGGCCCGTGTTTTGTTAGCCCCAAAATAGAAAACAAGTGAGGTCCCAACTAAAGAAGAATGGCAATTTAAACTAATGGAATATGCACAGCTTGCAGACTTAACTTATAGAATAAGAGAACAAGAAGAATGTACATTTAAAGAAGATTGAAAAATGTTTTCTGAATTTATGGATGAAAATTGTGTATACTTGAAAACATTGGCAGCTTTAAGATAAATTCAACCGTGTAATGGATGTAAAAATGGAATACTGAATGGTTTATTTTATATAAAATATGCAGGGATCTATGGCATGCAAACTGACCCATGGAAAGAGAAGAAGGGAAGTCATTGATATTTTAAGGCTGTTTAAATGAATATTCTAAAATGTAAAATAAAAATTATACAAGAAACGGGATGAGCAGATAAAACTTCCATGCAGGTGTAGTCTAGTCTTTGGTTGCATGCATGCAGCCCATTGGGAGAACGTACATAAATTTGTGGAGGAGGAATAGCCCTCTGTTGCTGCAACTGCTCCATAGAGCACAGACCTGGAAATAGCTGCCTAGAAGCTAGACTGGTGTGCCTTGGGAGCTGTAGAAAAGACAGTAAGTGTTAGCTTTGACAATGAAGAGTTAACCATCTGCTGTGTGCATTCCTTTGGCTGTGGAGTGCCCTTGACAGCATATGTGCATTATATCTAAAATGACAACAACAGAGGTAAGAGGGTCATTGGTCATCAATTCCCCTTCAACCCAACCCAACCCTGAACTGAATTCTACTGAACAGCCTGTCTGAAGGAAGAACTTAAATTATGGTGGGTGTTCCCTGTTGTGTGGCCTGCATATACTTAATTTCTCACAATGCTTTTTAAAGCAAAGGTCCCCATCTCGCAAGAGCAAAGTCAGTCTGAAATCAGTGACAGGAGAAACACAAACCTTGCTGTGATCTGAAAATTTCACTGACATGCTTAACAAAGCCTATTGGAACAACACATAGCTTTGAATTTTATTTCTACAGCCATCGCAGATCCTTGTTCTTGAGCAAACAGTTTTCTCTTCAGCATTAATGGTTAGGTTCTCATATTAAGAAGCTTGATTAAAGTTTTTAAAAATATTTTTCAGAGCCTGAATTCAATTTTATTGCATTTTTAGTTAGGCCAAGGACTCCTGTTCCCACAGTGGGACTCTAGTTTTTCGGTACATGTCCTTGACAAATAGCCCTCTCTTATTACACCACGTAGATGAGATTTCATTCTGGTTTTTTGATAACTTGCCACAATCTGTAAGTTTGTGCTGGATTCAAAAGGCCTGTCCCTGAGCAGCAAATCAAGTGCGAGGGGGGAATATTGAGTGTTGGTTTCCATATTTTTATGACCTGCCAAGCTCAAGTGTTTAGGTTGTAGAAGAGACATGACTGGTAGCAACGCTTCATCTTTTTTCTTTTTCTTTTTTTGTATCAACAAACACAGCTGCCTTGCACGATGCTGTGGGAACATTGATTCAAGGATAGTTGTGCATATTCCATGGAGTTGGACAGGGAATTGAAGCCAAGAAGCTGCATCACAGTGCAAAGCATGGAGATATAAAGGGTGCAGCCCAAAAAGGTACACATTAAACTGCCTTATAGTGAGTCCAGTCTTTGTTCTAGTATTCTCTTCTCCAGGAATGGGGCGCCTGGTGTCCTCCAAAAGTTGCTGGATGCCAACTCCTGACCAGGGGCCACACTACTTGGGGCTGATGGAACCTGGTGTGCAACAATACCTGGAGGGTCACAGGTTTCCCCATCCTTAATCTACTTTGACTTGGATAGGCTTTCCAGGAAACAAAGAGAATGTTGGGAACTACCTATTTGGATGGATGGATGGATGGATAGATGGTTGGATGGATAGATATAGTAAAGTCTTCTCTATGCCACAACTAGAAGGTCAGTGCTCTCTTTTCTTCTGCCAGACAGTGTCACTGAATCTGAAAACTATCAGGGAACTTGGGCTCTTATGCACGTGAATTGCGCATGTTACCACCAAACTATGGGTCCTACCAGAAAAAAGTAATTTCAGGACCCACATCCATTTCATATCATATGACACAGAACACCTTGGAAGGAAGGTACATATCTGTATCATCTATATCAGTATCATACACAAACAGATATAACCAGCCACTGTACCTAGGTTCTTCTGCTGTTGTGATCTTTGCACTGTTTTTATTTATTTACAAATTTATAATTCACACTTTTTCAATTTTAATTTTTAATATTCTGGCCTTTGATCTTTGGATTTTCTAACAAACTGTTTTACAAACATGGTAACTTCTTTGGTATTAATATTTTGTTGAAAAGGTTTCAATTATAATGAAATAAAGTGATTCAAAGAAAAAATGAAAAAAATATATATTTAAAAATTGCAGTTTGATAGAGATATGGCAGGGTGGACATAACACTTAAGAATAAATGCAACAAAAGTACCCATAAAAATATGGTGATGGTATTATATTTTCTATTGCACTTTTGTTTTCTATTGCACCCTGATATTTTATATGAGGAGATGGTGTTATAATTTTACTTTTTGGAATATGGCAACTAGCCACTAGTTCTTGACAGCCACAAAACTGTTGAGCTTATTTAGAAGCCCACCAAAATTGCTGAGCTTTTTTTGGGAACAAACCCAAATTGTTGAGCTTTTGGAGCTGTTTCCACTGCTTTTTCTATCGCATTGTCATATATCCGGGTTTCCCCATACATTTTCCTGCTGTGGCAAAATTCCCTCGTGGCATCATTTTTACACCCGGAAAACAGGATATGTCAGGAATTTTCCTGACGTATGGCAAGCCTAGTTCTGACCCTCTGACGGTTTAGCTTAGTGCAACATTTAAATTCAAAATTGCAAAATGAAACGGCAAAACAGAAAATTCTGCTGGACAGATTTCAATTCCTCCCCCCCCCAATAAAATCTTCAGTTATACTATGTGTGTAATATTATAAGAAAATAAGAAGAGCCTGCTCATAGCTGTCAACTTTTCCCTTTTCTTGTGAGGAATCCTATTCGGAATAAGGGAATTTCCCTTAAAAAAAGGGAAACGTTGGCAGCTATGAGCCTGCTGTATCAGACCAATGGCCCAACTAGGCCAGCATCCTGCTTTCACAGTGGCCAACCGGATGTCTGTGGGGAAACCCACAAGTATGATGTGAGCACAACAGCACTTCCTCTGCCGCGCCCTGCCCAGCCGTGTTTTCCAGAAACTGGCATTATACCAAGCTTTGCAGTATGGAGAACACTTCGAAATCCCAGAATCCAAGCTTCTCACATAAATCACAGCATCCAGATTTTCTACTTGCAACGTTCCCAGTATCCAACAGAGGACACCTGTCTGTTATCACATTTCTGCTTGGCATTCCAGTACTGCGCAGTACTGGTGCTAAGTCCGAGGTGAGAATATGGTGCTGCGTTTTCTGGGGAAAAAAAGACTGAAAACACATAGGTAGCCCATGCAAAAGAAGACTCGGGTTTTCAACCAGCTTTCATTTTGGGGAGGGTTGGGTGGCAGCCAGCCCTCTCCATCCTGTCAGTATGCATCTGTAATTAGCACTGCTTTCTCAGCCGTCCACATTCTTTGCATATATCCGTCATAAGGGACTTGTGCTGGTTTTTACCTTTGGCTGAATGCATAAGAAAAGTAATCTGCAAGAGATCAAAAGGAAAGTTCAAAGCCAAATACTTTCTGGGCAATGCTTTCAAGGGAGGCTCCCTTGGGAAGATACAAATATGCCAGGGAAGACCCCACAGAAAGAAATCTGGAGAGGTCAGTGCTGTCTATTGCTATTCAGGAATTCCATTCAAAGGTTTCATTTTAACAAACTTTCTGAACCCCCCCCCCCCCATTCTGAGCAAATGTCTCTCCCTATCCATGAAAGCCCTTATTTTATTTTATAAACGTCGAAAAATTGTACTCCCCTGCAAATGCTTCAATGGGCAGTAGGCCTCTGTTTGCCCAAAAGACAGTCTGAAGGACTTGTAATTCCTCAAACCTATCACAACTCATCAGCCGTAGATGGAGGGCTTGATAAAAACTATGGGTGGTATCCCACATTTTTGCTCCGGGAGGGAGCTTCCATTCATGAAAGGAGAGTTGAGCTTATGGAGGGACTCATTCCTGGATGCAGCTCTCATGACACAAATAGAGGCTCCTTCCGTTAACAGAGAAAAAATGTTGGATACCACCCTCTATTTTTGCTACCCGCCTGGGACTGCAAAATGTTTGTGAGAGTGCATTCACTGTCAAGCACTCACTCCTGATGGGCTGATATAATCCTTGCCTCTGATTGCTACGTTTGGCTTGGTGGTGCAGGTATGGGTTGCAATAGATTGAAATCTATCCTATTTGTTGCATTTCAGAGCATACTTCAAGCTGCCATGGAAGTGATTCCTTGACATTTGGAATGCTCCTTCCTTAAGGTGTAACCTCCTTATTCACTTTATTGTGAGATATGAGTCAAAAGTAGAAGAAACAGCTCCCCACATGGTGACTTTTACATCCAGACGAGCAAATCTATCATTGGTCCATGCGACAATTGCATGTTTTGTACCCAAAACTCCATTTAAATCTGTTTCTGCATGAATCTGCAATTTTCAAAATCCCCACAAGTTACATATGTAAATGTGGACTTTAATGGATATTTTATATGTGCTTTCTCTCAAATAGCATTCAGATGTGCATTTGGATACAGTGGAACCTCGGTTGTTGAACGCTTTGGAAGCCGAACAATTTGGAACCCAAACGCTGACAACCTGGAAGTGAATTCTTCTGTTTTTGAATGATTTTTGGAAGCTGAATGGCTTCCGAAGTGCGTTTTTCATTTCCCCCCCATTGACTTTGCAGCCAGCGTATTGACCAGTGGGTTTTGAACTTTTTGGAAGCCAAACAGTCTTCCAGAATGAATTAAGTTTGAAAACTGAGGTTCCACTGTATGTTTAAACTGCTGACAACTGTGTTGCAACATTTGGAGAAGTGCAGAATCAGATGGATGGTGAATTCACACCTGCACATTAGCCAAACAGCTTCTGATCGCATAAATTCAGAAAGGATCACATTCTTGAAGCATCACTACTTTGACCATCTTTGGCAAAGGGAAAAGCATACTCATGTGGAAAGATTGCAAGCTACCCTGCCCTGGGAAACACTGGCTTCCTACTAATTTTAGGGTGCCCTTAGACAAGGTAAGTGTATTATGCAAACACTGCAGGGATAAACTCACTCAGGGTGGCTTCCATGCTAAGGACCCTGTGCATTGACTCTGCGTGTAGTTGCTTTCTACAAATTGAAGTTGTGATTCAAGGACCCGATCCCCGCTTGGGGAATAAAGACACGTGGACACAGAATGTAAGGTTAATGGGTAAGGTAAAGGCCACAACTTTATTGATTACAGCATGTGAGAAGGTATTGGCTTAGGCATTGGACCACGGAACATTAGACTCCACCCACTCGTAGAGGGGTGAGTCTGAGGAGGGGTTAACCACCAGTAGGGGAAGCCTGTTGATGCTAATCCAACTATAGGCTCTCTTCCTGATGTCACCGAGGGTCGTGCCATGGCCCCCCGCCACATGGGCATCGGACAGGATCCACGACCGCCGGATTCCTTTAGCGGAATACCCCAAATTGCCGGGGAAGGCGATGGCCACACCTTGCCCCCCGAGACACCAACAACACATTCCAATGCCTAACCGGCAGGAATCATCTCCCGATCACAACCCCTTCCCTTCCTGGGAGGAGGAAAGGCTTTGTAACATTAGAACACCCACTAGACTTTCAAATGTGATAACATCAGAAGTGTTCTGCAGGTAGCTCTTATCAAAGTAGGGTTGCCAAGTCAGAAACATCCCAGACCCTTAGATTTAAGGGTCCAAATCTGAGAAGTTAGGGTGATGTAATGCCCTGGTGATATGGAAGACCCTGGTGAGTCTTCTGAGCTCCCTCCCACCACTGTGTCCTGGAAATGGAGGTTAACTGGAAGAGAGGAAGTGGGAGCAGACTAGGGCATCCCATGTCAATAAACTATACAGTAATTTGCAGCCACTTCCTGCCAGACTGAAGCTTGCAAGCTGCCTACATAGTCTTCTTAATAATATTAACTTTTGCCCACCTCGCGAGCCCTCTCCCTGCTACCTGGAGGGGGCCAGGCAAACCTAATAATAATAATAATAATAATAATAATAATAATAATAATAATAATTTATACCCTGCCCTCCCCAGCCAAGACCGGGCTCAGGGTGGCTAACAACCAAAAATAAAAACAAGTTGATTAAAATACAACTTAAAAACAAGATTAAAATACAACATTAAAACATTAAGATGCAGCCTCTTCACAGGAGGAGAAAGGAAAAAAGAAAGAGGCGGAGGGAATCAAATTGATTCTACGCCAAAGGCCAGGCGGAACAACTCTGTCTTACAGGCCCTGCGGAAAGAAATCAGATCCTGCAGGGCCCTGGTCTCATGTGACAGAGCGTTCCACCAGGCCAGTGTTGAAAAGGCCCTGGCTCTGGTTGAGGCTAATCTAACTTCCTTAGGGCCTGGGACCTCTAGGGTGTTGCTATTTATGGACCTTAAGGTCCTCCGTGGGGCATACCAGGAGAGGTGGTCCCGTAGGTACGAGGGTCCTAGAAACTCCAGGTTAGTCCCGGAGGTCTGGCAACCCTAGGACCCTCATACCTACGGGACCGCCTCTTCTAGTATGTCCCACGGAGGACCTTACGGTCTTCAAATAAAAACATATTGGAGATCCCGGGCCACAGGGAGGTTAGGCTGGCCTCAACCAAAGCCAGGGCTTTTTTGGCCATGGCCCCGATCTGGTGGAACGCTCTGTCACAAGAGACTAGGGCCCTGCGGGACTTGACATCTTTCTGCAGGACCTGCAAGACAGAGCTGTTCCGCCTGGCCTTTGGCCAAGGCACAGTCTGACCCCCTCTCTCCTTCTGTAATCCTCATAGAACTCTAGCCCAGTGGTTGCCATTAATTTGATTCTGAATTGATTTTAGAATTAATTGACTGTGATTTTATGTAAACTGTGATATTTTTACTGTTGTTAGCCGCTCTGAGCCTGACTGTGGCTGGGGAGGGCAGGATATAAATAAATTATTATTATTATTATTATTATTATTATTATTATTTATCATCATCATCATCAAAGTTGTCAATTAACGGTGCTGAACAAGTAGCAATTGGCTACTTATTGCTGTAAATCTGAAAGGCATAATATCTGACATGGAATGGGACGTGGCAAGCAAGTTATGCTAACAAACTAATAGTGTGCAGCCTTTGTGCTTCCTTAAAATCATGTGTCTTGTTTTTAAATGCCAACACTTACACTCAAAGCATTGGCTTGGAACATGAACTAGTGGGAGCTGTCTGGGAGTTTCTGGATGAAGACTGAAATGTCTGAGCATGAGTAATCCCGTGACTGAAATATTGCAGTATGGACTATGTTTATAAGAAGTGCGATCCCAGAGAGTCTCTGATTCAAAGTCTACTTAAATCAAATTCTTTCGATTCTGAGAAGAAGAGGCTATAAATGTTTGTAACAGCCCTGATTCTCCAGGGAGCTGTAATGGTGGCGGGGAAAGGGAAAGACACCCACCCACCAATGTGAGGTAATAAAGATAATTCAGAAACTGAGAGAAATTCCTCAGAAGGACAACTTCATATCTCTGAGAGGAACATTAATTAGAGCAGCAGGACGATAATGAATCAAGTGAGAAAATGGTTCGTGTCCAGCAAAAACAAAACAAAAATGTCCTGGATTATTTTAGAGCTGAAAATGGAGTCAAATACCAATGAGATATCAGACTGAATGAGATTAATTTGGATGAGGTGGCTGAACTAAGTACCTAATCACTTGAGAGTGAAGGGGGGGGGGGATGTGCCAGGTGAGGCCTGTCAGTAATGGAGACTGTCTCAGACTGAAATGCTGGACACATTCAGTTGCAGTTAATGCACTTATTTCGTCTCATACTGCAAACTAAATGGTTCTGCTTTTCAGTCTAACTTGGACAGTAATAGAACATTGAGGCCATTTCTTCTCTGAGATTGCTCAGAGGTGTGTATTTTCCCTAAATGTTTGTTCAGCCAAATGTTGATTTCTGATGACCTGAAATGGATTCTTGCTTCTGGGAATGGTAGAGTAAGAACAGTGAGTTTAGAATAATATTTCTAATTTTACATATTCCGGAGAGTGGCTGAGAGAAAGTACATCACCTAAAAGCACCTAGTAGCATTGTGGTTGAAGCAATATTAAAAATATAAGGGCTGCCTTATGGAGTAAGGCCAAAGAACTATTTAGTCCACTTTTTTATTTCCAACAGATGGAGAAGGCACGATTAACTGATTGAAGATTATGATAGTTGGAGGCTGTGATGGGACGATGAGCTGCTTGTGTGTAAAATCCTAGTCCCTCAGAGTTTGGTCAAGTTTGCAAACCTCTGTCTGTAACGGAGCCCCTTAAACATGGCTCCGTCAGTCGCTGGCAGATTCCGACAGTGGTTGCTTTCGGAATCGCTTCCAACATAAAAGCTCCTTAACGGAAACACGTCTTCTGGACTCTCTGCGTGACAGTTTCCGGCGAGGAGTGGGTGTCCCTACAGGAGGTCCTGAAACCTCCCCACTGTTTTCGCTGGAAGTGTCTCTGAGCCATCCCTCCAGCTCCCTTTCCCTCAGCCCAGCTCCTCTCCCCCTACTGGTTCCCTCTTCAGCTGCTGAGTCTCTCCCAACCTGTGTGAGCCCTTTCACTTCCCTTCCTTCCGATGGCAGTTCCCTGACATCCACCTCCCCTCCAGGGCCCCCTTCATCCCCTCTCGCCCCCTCCTCTACGGGCGGTGAGGAGGCAAAACCCCGGAATGAACTTCCTTCATCTTCCGATGTCCCGAACACTTCTCTCCACCTGTTGCGGTTCCTGGTCTCGAAGTACTCCTCCTCCTCAGAGTCCATCTCCCCTTCCCCTTCCGATTCCGAGAATCCTTCCAACTCCTCCTCCTCATCGGTGGTCCCAAAGTATTCCCTCCGGAACCTCTCCACAGGCTGAGGTTTCCTTGGGAACCTTTGATGGAACGTTTCTATCAATACCTCGTCATTGATATCTTCTGCCATTACCCAAGTGTTTTCTGACTCCGGTTCTCCTTCCCACGCTACCAAATACTCCACCTGATTCCCCTTCCATCTGGCGTCGAGGATTTCTGCCACATGGCTGCTGCATTCCCTTTCTTCTATGACCGGTCCCCGAGTGGCCATCCCTTCTCGTCCCCCCTCATACGGTGACAGTAACGACCTGTGAAATACTGGGTGCAGTTTCATGTGGTTGGGTAACCGGAGCCTGAAAGCCACTGGGTTGACCTGTTGAATGACCTCAAAGGGACCCAATCTCCTGGGTCTTAATTTCTTACAACCTCCTTTGAACGGCAACCCTTGGGTTGACAGCCACACCCTATCTCCCACCCTTAAGGTTTCACCTTCCCTTCGGTTCTTGTCTGCCTGCCTCTTGTATTCTTCCTTCGCCCTTTCTAAGTTGAGTTGGAGCTGACGATGGATTGCTTCCATTTCTTCTACAAAATGCTCGGCTGCCGGGACACCCCATCTCTCCCCTTCTCCCCCTGGGAAAGCCCTGGGATGACACCCATAATTAGCCAAGAAGGGGCTCATCCCTGTGGACACATTCTCGGCATTGTTGTAGGCAAATTCCGCCAGCGCCAACTTTTCTACCCAGTCATTCTCTCTGTCATTGACATAACACCTCAGGTATTGCTGGAGGACCCCGTTTGCTCTTTCCGCCTGCCCGTTGGTTTCAGGGTGCCGGGCAGTCGAAAAGTTGACCTCCACCTGCAGTAAGCTCATGAGCTTCCTCCAGAACCTGGAAGTAAATTGTTTTCCTCGGTCTGAGACCACCCTCAATGGCACCCCGTGCAACCTAAAAATGTGTTCTACAAATAACTTCGCTGTCTCTTCCGCCGTGACTGCATGCGAGCAGGCTACAAAGTGGCACATCTTTGTTAGTAGGTCTACCACCACCATGATGGCTGTTTTCCCCTTGGACTTCGGCAGATCAGTCATAAAATCTATCGACACTGCCTCCCAAGGTCGTTCTGGGGTTGGTAAGGGTTCTAATAGCCCCGCCGGTGCCCGCCTCTCCCCTTTGGCTCGCTGGCATTGCTCACACCCTCTTACATACTCCCGTACATCTTCCCTCACCTTAGGCCACCAAAATTCCCTGGTGACCAACCACATGGTTTTGTGTTGTCCAAAATGCCCCGCCGTGGGGCTGTCGTGCAACTGCTTGAGTACCCTCCCCCTTAAGTCTCCTTCAGGGATATACAGTGCCCCTTTGTAATACAAAGCTCCATTTCTTTCCTCGAAACCCCCTGGTTCCTCTCCCTCACCCCTAAGACCTCTGAGCTTATTCTGGGCGTATTCATCATTCTCTGTTTCCTCTACCAGTTCTCTTTGTCCCACCAATGCCGCCCCACACACCCAGCGGTCCTCTGGAATGACATGTCTCTCTTCGGGTGCTCCCTCCTCCTCCAAATATTCAGGTTTGCGTGAGAGAGCGTCCGCCCTAATGTTCTCTGGGCCTGGCACGTAACAAATCTCAAAGTTAAATTTGGAGAACTCCTGGGCCCATCTCACTTGCCGTTGGTTGAGCACTCGTGCCGTCCTCCAATACTCTAGGTTCTTGTGGTCAGTGCACACTTGCACCTTATGTTGTGCGCCAATTAGCAGGTGCCTCCATCTCCGGAACGCCTCATGAATGGCTAGTAGTTCTCGGTCATACACCGTGTAGTTCCTCTCGGATTTGTTCAGCTTTCGCGAAAAAAAGGCACACGGTCTCCACTCTGACTCCTCCTTCCCTGGCTGCAGAAGCACCGCCCCAATCGCTCTGTCTGATGCGTCAGTTTCCACTCTCATCGGTTTTTGTAAATCCACATGCAGGAGTTGTTGTTCCGAGGCGAAGGCCCTTTTTAGTTCCTCAAATGCTCGCTCCGCCTCCTCAGTCCAAACGAACTTCTTCTTACTGCTGAGACAGTCCGTAATGGGCGCCGTCAGGTGGGCAAAGTTTCGGATGAACTTACGATAGAAGTTCCCAAATCCTAGGAACCTCTGCACATCCTTCCTTGTTTTGGGTGTTTTCCATTCCAGCACCGCCTGGACCTTGCCGGGATCCATGGCCAATCCCTTGTCTGACAGGCGATACCCCAGGAATTCCACCTCCTTGGTATGAAACTGACACTTCTCCAGTTTCACCCACAGCTGGTTGGCTTGCAGCCTGCTCAACACTTCTCTGACGTCTCTCACATGCTTCTCCTCATTCTCAGAATACACCAACACGTCGTCTAAGAAGGCCACACAATTCTTGTAAAGCAAAGGCCCCAGGACGTGGTTCATAAACGATTGAAAGCACGCGGAGCCTCCTTGTAGGCCGAAGGGCATAACTAAATATTCAAATGCCCCCAAAGGGGTGAACATGGTGGTTTTCCATTCATCCCCCTTCCTTATTCGTATCAGGTTGTACGCCCCCCTTAGGTCCAGTTTAGTAAAAATCTTTCCCTTCCTGACCCTTGTCAAAATGTCGTCAATCCTGGGCATAGGGAAAGCCACTGGTTCTGACACTGCATTTAAGGCCCTGAAGTCACACACAAGCCTCGGCTTGTTCGTGTTTTTTTTATCCACAAAAAACACTGGGCTGCCCCCCACCGCCCTGGACTCTCTGATGAACCCTCTCTTCAGGTTCTTGTCAATGAACTCTCTTAGCTCCTGCATCTCTCTGTCTGACATGGCGTACAGCTTGCCTACAGGGAGCTGTGCCCCAGGGAGTAAATTGATTTGACAGTCAAAGGGTCTATGCGGGGGTAATTGGTCAGCTTCCCTTTCGCTGAAGACGTCGCGGAGATCTGCGTATTGTCGTGGTACCTTCACGTTCTCCGTTACTTCAGTCCCTGCTAGGGTGGCTTGGGCCCCTGCCAAACCCTTTCCCTCTTTGCAGTGTTCTAAGCAATGTGCTGAACCAAAAGAAACCACTCTCTGATGCCAGCCCACCAGCGGATCATGTAACGCTAGCCAGCTCATCCCCAATATAATGGGAGCTCCTCCCAAGGTGGCCACATTAAACGCTATCAGTTCGGTGTGCCTTGCCACCTTCATTATCATTGGGACGGTCTGCAAGCTGACTTCTCCTCCCAACAGCTCCCTGCCATCGATCGTGGTCACCTGCAGGGGGTTGCTTAAAGGGATCGTCTGTATCTGGTGTTCAGCTGCAAACTCTTTGCTCATGAAATTGCAGGAGCTGCCTGAGTCCAACAGCGCCTTTATCTTTAGAGGGTGTCCGTTTGGCAGCTCTAGCGCCACTTCTATCACTAGGGCGGGTTTAGGAGGTTCTGGCGTGGGCACTTTCACTGCTCTTTGGCCTGACTGCTGTGCCCCGACGGTGGCAGCCAGGCGTTGGCTTTTACTTGCTTCGGTATTTCTTCCTCTCTTCCCTCCACAGCTCCTACCATCCCTTGCCATTCCTTCCTCTGGGGGCAGACTCTGGCAAAGTGACCTGGCTGTTGGCAGAGATAGCATTTCCGGGCGCCTTTTCCCTCCTTCTTTCCCCCCTCACTGGGCTTTGAAACTGCGCGCGCGCGCGCTGTTCCGATTTCCATCGGCTCTGCCGGCGGGAAAGTTGGCTCTGGAATGTCTGGAATGCGGAACTCCTTCCAACGTTCCCCCTTCCCTTCCCGCCTCTCCAATGCTCTCGCCTCCTGGCGCGCTCCTATGGTCAGCGCTGATTTGGTCAGCTGGTCCATAGACTCCGCCCTGGGCGCCCGGGAAAGTTCGTCTTTCACAGCCGAAGAAAGCCCTTCTTCAAAAAGCATTTGAATGGGTTCCGCCGATAGATCCCACCCCAATTTATGGATCAACATGGTGAATTCAGTCCAGTACTCACGGACAGATCGGCTCCCCTGTTTGCAAGCCATTAACTGTCTGCGGACCACTCCCTGTTCAATATCGCTGGAAAACATCAGATCCATGGCGCGAAAGAACTTCATCGTGTCCTTTAGGACGTCACTATTCGCTGCCATCAGGGGTCTAACCCAGTCTCTCGCCCCCTTTTCAAGATGCCCAATCACGAAAGCCACTCTTGATTCCTCGTCAGGGAATTCATCAAACTGCAGATTGAGGGCATATTGCATCTCTGTCCGAAAGCCATGATAGTCTTTGGGCTCCCCCCCAAACTTCTGCACCAATCCTGGTACCTTTCTGACGAGCTGGGTGTCTTTCCCCTTTTTGTCTGCATCCTGAGCCCTCCTCTCCTCAAGCCTCGCCGTCTGCAGCGCTAGCTGGACCTCCAACACCCGGTACCTTTCTTCCAGGCTTGGACCCGCTCCAGCTCCTGCTTCTCCGGTTCCGGCTGGGTTGCTCATGATGCCTTCTCCTGCACAAGCTGCTCACGAAGACTGTCGGAATGCTGTGATGGGACGATGAGCTGCTTGTGTGTAAAATCCTAGTCCCTCAGAGTTTGGTCAAGTTTGCAAACCTCTGTCTGTAACGGAGCCCCTTAAACATGGCTCCGTCAGTCGCTGGCAGATTCCGACAGTGGTTGCTTTCGGAATCGCTTCCAACATAAAAGCTCCTTAACGGAAACACGTCTTCTGGACTCTCTGCGTGACAGTTTCCGGCGAGGAGTGGGTGTCCCTACAGGAGGTCCTGAAACCTCCCCACTGTTTTCGCTGGAAGTGTCTCTGAGCCATCCCTCCAGCTCCCTTTCCCTCAGCCCAGCTCCTCTCCCCCTACTGGTTCCCTCTTCAGCTGCTGAGTCTCTCCCAACCTGTGTGAGCCCTTTCACTTCCCTTCCTTCCGATGGCAGTTCCCTGACAGAGGCATTCCCCAGCAACCTAGGAGTAAAGTCTTCAGCTGATGCCAAGAAGAATACAGACATCAGGAGAGCCTCTTTGGTATGGACATTCCATTATCAGAATGCTCTTCTTGAGAGATTCCTCAACTTGCTTGTCAGGGGCACTGAAAGAAGGACTTTTGAAGACAACCTTAAGGTCTGAGTGGATATACATTTTCTGAACATGGCAGCTTTCTCTTTTTGTCATTAATGGACCTAATCTCTCATGAAGATCAGCAACAACAACAAAATTAAGCCATCGATGCTAGTGGCTATCTTCACTTCCTGAGGTAATAAAATATCATAATTGAATTGTGTTCTACTTGAAGGACTTCCTTTTTGCTGTCCTGAAATTACTGCCAATCAACTTCACTGGGTGACACCAAATTCTAGTATTGTGGGAAAGGTAGAATTTTCTTTCTCGAGCCACTCAGCTTTTGGTTTAAATCAGGGGCCTTCTGAACTCGCAACTCATGCTACACTCTCCCTTCCACAGAACGTGAGGAAGACCACAATAATCAAGTTATAAGCCTCTATCCAGTGCTTGTGATTCTAAGTCATAAAATGGCTTACGATGACCGGAGAAAGGGTCATTGCAGAGTCACCAGAGTATATCATGCCTCGCGACTATCTTCTAAGGCTGCGCGTGGGGAAAAAATCCATTTATTTCTTCCTGAGCCAATACCGTGGGAGCGTATGTTATTCATGGGACTTAACTTCAGACACCAGACAGCTGTAGCGTGGACAGAGAGTGCTCTGTCTCTGTGTACAGCACATTGGATGGCCAAGCTGACAGAGCCGGACTTGAAACCTGGAATGTGTTTATTCTGGGGACTGCTCTTCGCATGTCTTCCTTCCCCCCCTCACTGGTCCTCCCTACTGTGTGTATGAACATGCACTTTGTTCTTGCCAGACACCCAACTGTAAATTATAGTCTCCCAAAGCCAAGATTGTAACAAATTTATATGGCAACGGTTTCTACGAGGAATGCCCGTGATTAACAGTTGATGTTTTCCCTTTCGAATGGCTGAATAACTTCAAATGTTGGGTAGACTTCATGTGTGTCCAGCAGATAATGGTGTCCCGAGACAAAAGTGGAAGATAACGTGGCATCACAAGCAATTTCTTCACTTCTAAACTATGCATGAGAGACGTTGCCTCAAGAAATGGACTCAATACAACATGCAATATGGAGGGCCTCACTTCAGCACCATGTTTAGTCACAGACTTCCTTGAAGTGTCTTTGTGCTTTTTAAAACTAACTCACTTACACTGCAACCTTAGGCAGGTCTACTCAGAAGTTAGGCATGTTGTTTCACACTCATGTAAGTGTCTACAGGACTGTGGCCTTAATCATGAGATAAATGATACAATTTTAACAGAAAGGTTAAAAGAGTCGTGGAATGAACTCTTGCTTTGAATGCTTTACACCTTAGTTCTCTACACCGAAAGTTTCTCTTAGCATTTGCACATTCTACATAACTAGACAGGAAACGTGCTTTGAAATATATAATGTCAGGGATGGGGCTTAAGGTATACACATACAGAAAATCTTCTGCCTCTCTTTCTGGCCCCTGGAGTGGGGGAATGGTGGACTTTGTTTCCTGGGCAATGCTTGCTTTTGTAAGCAGCTGTTCCAGTAACGCTTGCTTGTTCCTCCCAGCAAACTCTTCTCTTTTGACAGCCTCTTCCTGAAGAGGTTGCACCCCGATAAGCTAATTCTAATTAAGTTCAAAACCAGAAGGGAGGAAAGATACGCAAACAACCTAGTAGCTGGCTTTTTAATATGTCCCGCTGATATAGTTCAAACTCAGCAACACAGTGTTCCTTCAAGAAGCCAGATTGTTATTAAATGCTACTCTGTTTATTGGCCGATGCTGGCAGTGTTTTGGTGAATGTTTGAATCTAGGAATCTAGTGTAAATGCAGTAACTGTCAAGGATATGAGCTGTAGAGCAACAAAAGCCACCTGCTGCTGGGCTCATGATGGCCTGAACCAAAGTACCGGAAAAAGGAGGTTGAATGCCAAGAAGAGAGAGCGGGAGGGGGGGATTGTGTGTGTGTGTGTGTGTGTGTGTGTGTGTGTTGTACATATGGACCAAGCCACAAGGCCTTGGGGGATGAAAAGCTGTTGCTAATTTTAGTGGGATGTTCTTTGACTAATGGGGCATGTCAGTTATAGGTTCTCTGGATGCGTCCCAGTGCCTGCTTGGAACAAGACAAGAAAATTTTGTCTCCGCAGATGGACACGTTGCAAAACTCTGTCACGCCAGTCAACAGCTGTTCTGCTTTGTAGATAACGCCACGGGAGCAGAGATGAAAATGCGCACTGCTTTCCGAGCCCCTCAAAAAGACGGTAATTGCAGGGCCATCATGTTTGCCAGAGCTGACTTCACTGGCACCTTGGCAGGTCTGCAGCCAAACTCGAAATCCAGGTATTATTAGCTGCAGTCAAAATTCCATTAGCTGACATCTCTTGCTACTTTTCAAGCAGCCCCTTGGGGCAGCTGGCGCTTGAGGGTTGTGCCATAGTTGCAGGAGCTGAGCCACCAATAATAATATTCAGGCATGTGCCTACAAGATGTCTTAGTCTGTACGGGGGTTATAAAACACAAGGTGGATGTGTGGTTCGCTTTGCTACCACTTCCCCCCTCCCCCTAAGTTGCAAACAGCAGGCTGCCAAAAACCAGAAACCGTTTGCTGATTCCTTCAGAGCTGGGAGCATGAAACTGGTTTTTCTGTTCTTAATTTATGTCACGGAGCCTCAACAGCAATTTAATTTGAAGCTTTGGAGTATAGGAAAGCCAGCTACTGATGCCTGCCGACTGGTCTGAATGGGGGCTTCTGGCACAGGCCTAAGGTAAGAAGCTGCAATTCAAATGGCTTCAAAGACGTGACCTGTCATTACAAAGGCAGGCTGATTGTTTTCTTCCAACAGGTGACATGAGAGCTGGACCAGAAATGAGTAAAAGGGAACATGTGGCTGGTGCAGCTGAGAACGAAACAGAGATGGGCGTCGATTCTGTTCTCTTTCACTTCCATCATGACCAAAGTGCGTGTTTGTTTGTGTGTGTGTAGAAAAGGGGTCTAAAGTTCCAGTCAGCCAGACTATAAAATATTACCTCAACACCTTAAAGATAAAAGCACCGGATAAGTTATTTGTCCAGTTTCCAATATAAAAAGAAAATACCAAGGTGATTATTGTTAATAACAACCTTTCTCATATGCTATAGGATAGCTAAAAGAGACAGAGCCCTACCTAAGATAAAGAGGTTTTCGGGGTTTTTTAAGGGGACAATGGATACAAAGAAATCAGAAGATTCAAAAATTAAACCAGAAAACAGAGGAGAGAGAATGTATGCCTTCCCTTTGGGTTCTAAAAAGGGCCCCTAAAGCAGCTTCCAAATTAAAAGAGCAAACCTAAATCTCTCCTCTTAGATGTAAGTTGCATTGTGTTCAGTGGTGCTTACTCCTAGGTAAATGGGTACATGTTACAGGTTGATAAGTTCCAAGGTCCTTTTTAACTGGGAATTGCAGGCAGGGTGTGCATTTTGGTGGGTAATAAGTAGCATGGGTGTGGTGCAGCCAAAGAAACAACACTAAAAATGAGATACAGGAGGAAAATGAGATGCACTTTCTGTTTCCATAAAGGTGCCCAAGGAATGAAAATGGCTGTTGCCCATACCAAGCATCAAGGGGGGCAGGGATAGTCCCATATGTTCTTATAGGTCCAAGGGGTGCGCATCACATCTTACTGCTTGAGGTGAAACCCTGCACTGCCTGCATAGGTCGCTTTATGTATTTGAAACCCATAGCTCCACATATCTGAACAGTACTTAACAGTGCATAAGATTGCACTCCTAAATTGGGAAAAGTCATGGGCTTTCTTCTCTCCTGGCTATACCTGGAAGCCATCGTTTTACTTTTGTTTCTGGCTAAAATAATTTACTTTCGTTTCTGGCTAGGAATTCATCCAGGATGGCTAGAGGTCTTCTGATTGGCTAGGTCAGGGGTTGCCAGCCTTTTGTGGACCAGTGGGCACATTTGGAATTTTGAGGAAGTGCCGTGGGTTCCAGTCACAAAATGGCTGCCATGGGGGGGGGGGCTTGCCATAACAAAATGGCTGCCATGGATGGCTGCCATGGGAATGTGGCATAATGCAAACTAACTTGTGGGAATGTGCATAGTGTTACAGTTGTTCCCTGTGTTGCAGAGTCCCAACTGGCCTCAATTAGAAGTCAGACATTTAGTGTCACCAGCCCCATAGTGCGGAACACTCTTCCAGCAGAGGAAGACTGGAGACTCCCTTAATTCTGACTTTCAAGTGGCTCTTGAATACCTTTTTGAGGTATTCTCTGTCTCCTTTTTTGTAAAAATCTTTTATTTGTTTTTACATTTAACATTTACATTCAAATTTATCTACTTGCACTTGACGTGCTTTTGAACTGCTAGGTGGGCAGGAGCTGGGACTGAACAACGGGCGCTCACACTGTCGCAGGGATTCGAACTGCTGACCTTCCAATCGGCAAGCCCTAGGCTTAGTGGTTTAGATCACAGCGCGTAAAGTTAGCAGTACCTAAATGTGTGGTTTTTTTTTAATTAATATAAAATGGCCGCCACATCAAAAAGAGCAGGTGAAAAACAACAGAACCACAAAATAGTGCAGGCATCGCTGACTAACACCAACCATATCATCAATGGGGGTGAGGGGAGGCAACTACATTATCCACCACCATGTTCGCTTGCAGAGAGAAGCTCTGTACATCTCTCCTTAGTTCAGAACAGAGGAGGCAATGAGCATCAAATCCTGGCACCCCGTGAAAAGTGGGTGTGTTTAAGAAGCTGAGCCAGTTTGAACAGAAACTGAGCAGGAAAAGCAAATGGACTCTTGCGTACTGTGGATTTTTGAAAAGCTGAGACTTTTAGGTGGTGCCATGTTGGTGACCCCTTTTGGGTGAAACTCCTTTCACCACCTTATCCAGATATTCTTAACATGATCAGAAGGGTAACTCATAGCCTCCAACATTTCTCAAGCGAAAATAGGGACAGCCTATTCCATCATCATCATCATCATCATCATCATACCCCGCCTATCTGACTGGGTTGCCCAGCCACACTGGGCAGCTTCCAACATATATAAAGATATAATAAAACAATACAGGGTTGCCTTCAGATGTCTTCTAATGGTTGTATAGTTACTTATCACCTTGGCTCAGGTGGTCACATAGTTCCATACCAGGCATAGGCAAACTTGGCCCTCCAGATGTTTTTGGCCTACAACTCCCATGATCCCTAGCTAGCAGGACCAGTGGTCAGGGATGATGGGAATTGTAGTCTCCAAAACATCTGGAGGGCTGAGTTTGCCTATGCCTGCTCCATACCATCCAACATTTCTCCAATGAAAATAGGGAAGTCCTACCATGCCCTATAACATTTCTCTGATGAAAATAGGGATGTTCCAAGACAAATCAGAAACCAGGACAGCATCTGTAAATATGGGAATGTCTCTGGAAAATAAGGACACTTGGAGGGTCTGATACCTCTGGAAGATTCACTTTAACATTTATTTATTTATTTGTTTGGAAAGTTTTAATCACATCTTTTGACTAAAAAACCCTTACAGTTATTAGAGTATATGAGAACTGAACGTAAACATTTTAAAAATAGCTAAAATAGTATAAAATCACGATTCTTCCATTCTCTGCAAACACTAGATGGATTCTGTTTACAAATCATGAACACATTAGTAGCAATCTAAAGGGGATATTCTTCCTTTTGACGGCTACGGTTTTCAGGAGATGAAAAGATTATCCACGGTGTACTACCATGTGATTAAAAAAAAACCAGGCTACCATGTGATAGGTACAATCATTTTGTGAACAACTTAGGTGCTGAGATTCACCCAGGGTTCTTTGGTATAGCTGCAATTCGGGACCTTTGCTTCCCCACCTGTAGTACAATGGGATTATTTTGACTTTCAGGTTTTGGGAATGTGAACATGAGTGGAATTGTGAACACATGTCTCAACAAAATGCTCCCTTTCTATTCATCCTGACATTCATTAGCATCATTGCAGGCGGTAAACACACGGACTATGGGTAGAGATGGGTATCTCATACCAAAAAAGAAGGAAAGAACTTTGGCAAGTGAATTAAGAGGACTGTTCCAGACACTTTGTGTTCCGATTTTGTGTTGTAAAATAGTTGGGTTCCCTCCCCCCCTTTTTTCTTCTGTGTTAGGGGATGTTGTGGGGTTTGAAGTGTCCAACCTATGAATATAATGCTTAAGGGGGAGGGGAAAGGAAGAAACTGAGGACTCATGAAGCAAAAACAAACAAACAAACAAACAAACAAACAAACAAACAAACGGTAGTAAGGGTAGTTTGGATGTCAGGAATCTTTGTTAGTGATTGCAGCAGAAATTCTGGATAATTTCAAACTTTGTTTTGAAAGGCAGGTAGGAGGCGCCATTTGACCACACGTGAAGTAAACAAGAGCTCACTAGGGAGAAGAATTGGTGAGCGACATCCCCCCTCTCAAAAAACCCCCAACCACCTTGCTTAGCTACCAAATTCTGCAGCATTGGTGAGTTAAAATCTAGATCCCTGAGCTACAAAATAAAAAATGGTCAGGCAGAATTAATGTTCTGTGTTTCAGCAGTCTATCTGCTGAAGTTTTAAAGGCACGCCGGCAGCAATGCTAAATATATGAGAGGTCAGCTGCAAGCTATCCATATACTAGTGACAGAAATGTAAAGATGTTGCTGAAATGCATGTTTCTGCTGGACCTTTCTTCTAAACAACTTGTTAATTTTTTTTTAATAGAAAAAGCGATATTCCTGTCATTATTTCTGTCTTTGGTTATTTGTAATATTAACTGATCTCTGCCCCCTGAGATCACTCACAATATTAAACAACCACCACACTCCAATATGACGACGACGACAACAACAACAACAACAACAACAACAACAACAACATGCTGCCCATCTGACTGGGATGTCCCAGCCACTCCAGACGGCTCCCAACAAAATATTAAAAACACAATACAACATCAACCATTAAAAACTTCTCTGAACTTCCCTGATGTGCTACTTCATATTTACGGAAACGGACAGTTAAATATTTTAACATTAGAGCTAAGGCTGCAATCCTAAGCATACTTCCTAGAGCAGGGGTCCTCAAACTTTTTAAACAGGGGGCCGGTTCACTGTCCCTCAGACACTGTTGGGGTCCAGACTGTTGGTGGGGCCTGTGAGTGGCACTGGGAAGCGCCCAGAGGACCCCCAGAAGGGGAGCCCAGGGGGAGGTTTTACTTGCCTGCTTTGAACAGCCACCCTCAGCACCAAACCACAAACTCTGGTTCCCCCTTAAGTACCCAAAGTGCTTGCGCCCTGGCATGGATTGGAGATGACCGTCCAACCCTCTGGGACCCCTGGGGTGACTTCTTAGGCAGTTGGCTTCCTGCACTATAGACTTCAGGTCCTGTTACCCTCAGCCCAGAAGATTATCAGTCGACGGAAAGAAGACGTTGTTTTGGCCCGCGGAGCTTAGTTTGAGCTTAGTCCTAGAGTAAGACCCATTGGACTTACTGGAACTTGTTTTCCAACAAACCAGCATAGGATTGTTCTGTTCATCAATAAGCAAAACATTAAGGTAGTGCTTACCAACTGTCTCAAATCCAAGGCACACTTTAAAACAACATGCACACGCACACCTGCCGTCTGGCCAAAAGACTTGGGCTAGGAAGCAGGGGAGTAGGATGGCAAAATGGGGGGAAAGGAGCTAGGTTTGAGAAACTTCCAGACAAGCTTTGCCTGAGCAAGAGAGGCAGGACTTTTATTTAGATGGTGCCTTGGCAAATGCTTCAGGGTTCACTGCATTAAGGGAATACGTTAATTAAGGTTTCGTGATCCAGAGAATACATTCTAATATTCCCAAATAAAATGTATGTGGGATTTTCTTAGGAACAACAGATAACCAATTCAACAACTGGAAAAACACACACACCAGCCCTCCAGTTCTTTAAAGAAGAAAAAGGTAGTTATAGGAATTTGTAAATGGGCAAAACTGTTGGTTAAGATTAAGATTGTATGATACAGATGATCAACAAGTGCCATTTTTTTATCAGTTGTGATTGGCATCTGATTTGATTTCTGCAGTTTAGAGAACTGCTAAATCTTACAGAATCTCGATCTGGAATATCACAACATGGTAATCTTCTTTTAGTTTGCAAACTTGTTTTAGCTGTCACACGCCTGGTATATTTAGTGCTATGATGAGGAAAATAACATATAACATTTAGGGAAATTCGCTGCATATGTATATATTCAATGCACTTTGGTTGGTTTTCTATAATTGATGCAGAAGGTTTTGTGAGGTTTAGTGCCCATAGCATTAGTTTCAGACTTCAGAATTTTAAGATATTGTTAAATACAATATCCCCCCCAAAAAAAGTTTGGAAATGAACTAAAGGGGGAGCTCCAAGCCATTTCAATATTTCAATATATCTAATAATTTAATAGTCAAACAGGGACGGAAATGGTAAATTGAATTGTCAGGGTTTTTATTTTTAACTGAGAAGACATTTCTCGAAATAAATGATAGGTAGCAAAGATAACGGACTTCTTCCCTCCTTACAGAGCAATTCTGTGAACGTTTAACTTTGAGATTCACACTTCATATATACTCCGTAGGAAATAATCAGATTGGAAATGTCAAATTAATTTTGCATGACTCACCCATGGTCTGGAAAACAGGATTTCAGCTCATAGTATAACTTGGTTTGCATGTCATGCTGAGCCAAACCATGGCTTTAGTACAAAGGTAAGTGTCACTTCAGGGTATCACAACACTGTTTTCAAAAGCTGTCTGAAGTAAAACATTGTGCTATGAAGAGTAACAGCTTTCACTAATGTCCAGGTCAATTTTTAGACAGATTAAAGGATGTGTGCTTGGTATTATTACAGTTATATCCTGTACTAACCCATTTGTAGATAAGTTCTAAAACTTGAACTAAATCTCATTTTCAGAGAGTTCTCCATTTCTGGTGCCTGTGAATTGATGTATCAAGTCACGAGAGAACATGAACCACCGGAGTTTGTTTGCTGTTTTGTCTCCCTATCTATGGTTAATCTATGTATTACAACACAACCCTGTACACCTTTGTCTGCTATTCATCTCTTCCACATACACACTTAACATTGAAGTCAATTTAACTCGGAAAGAAGTCCAACTAAGTGGAATGATAAATGTGTATAGGTAAGTATAGAATGCAAAGAAAAATATCAGTTTGAAGTCTTAATTGCCTTAGTATAATATCCCTTATTCCTCATGCAACAAAATTGCTGGATTTTATTTTACTTACTGTTTCTGATATCCACTTGGGGAAAAAAGCCCTTCCTAGTAATTTCATGTTGGATGGACATTCATGTTTCATGTTGGATGGACAAGGACAAAACATGTTTCATAATTTGTGGGTAGGATTGGGGAACTAGTTTATGTACTGAAAGAAGATATTACATTTTTGACCACTGCTTAATCATCATTAATATGTTTTTTATTAGCTAGAAGCCTATAAGAAATGCTGAGCAAAATCTCCTTGGCAAAGCCTTAAAAATGACCTGATGAGCTGGAACTTCAAACGCCTGGATGGAATAAATACTTGACTTTTAACATTTTATTCTTAGAGATAACTTTCTGTTCTGAGAAGAATACACAGAATGTTACAGAGAGGGAAAAAATGTTACTGTCAAAATAATACAGAAAGCCTAAAAGGAAATCTTATAAAATGTGAGATTGCAGCTCAGAAACCAAAGGAGCAGTGAAATTAAACATTTTATTGGGCCAACTAGTCATTTAGAATATTTAATGCTCCCATTTTTAGATACAGATGGGAGAGGGGGAAAAACAATATTCAAAGCCTACTGTCGTTGGAGAGTACCTGGAGGTGTTTTGGAAAATGCAACACTTTTTAAAGATCTGGGTCAACCTTTTTGTGTGGGAGCAATTAAATAGCAAATATTCTAAACTTGTTTTGGTCTATAATTGAAAACATTTTCTAAAACAAAGCAAACATGAATTATTCATGTGAGGCGTAACATATTAAAATGATGGCAGAATATTTTGCAAATGCAGGGGTAGAAATGTGTATTCTTTTAGGAATTGTATGAGAAGGCTTAACAGCCCAATCCCAAGGTTGTTTACTTGGATGAAAGTCCCACTTACTTCAGTGGGATTTACTCTGCAGTAAGTGTGTTTCCAACTGCAGCCTGAAAATTTGACTCTTTCTTTTTTGCATTTTATTTTCACCAGAGCTTTGAAGCGGAATGGCTAAGAACACCATTCGACTTGACTAAATGTTAGTTCTCTGTACTTACTTATATGAAACACAATATCCAAAAGATGGGGGTGGGGAACAACTAAACTGTGAAGCGTTAAGCAGTGCCTGAAATAATATGGCAAAACGAGTGCTAACCCTAAACCTTTTACACGTTCAAGAAAAAGTGAAGGTAAACTGCTGTTTAACAGCTTCCCACTGTTATATAAACTTTCAAACAACCGTGAAATGTAGGTCTCTGGACATCACTTAAAAGAACCACAAATAAATAAAAGGACGGACCACACTTCTGTTCCCTGATGTTTAACTAAGGTTTTGCAGAGACAGAAAGTGAGCCCGACTTCCCTTTGTTTATGTGCCGCCCTGTGTACTGTAAACACAAACAAACAAAGCTGGACCAGAGCTCCGAAGCAGAAGCACTTCCTGATGGAACAAATGTGCGGAAAGACAGCCGTGAGGTAAATGGAATCAGCTTAATGGGCCTCCGGGGTCCCCTTGCCTTTGTGTGTCTAGTATCCTGGGACACTGAGGTAACAAAGAGTTGCCTACTTAAACGAAATGTGCAGCAGTTAATGGTGCTTTGCCAATAAAATCCCCAGGGGCCTTGCATAAATCTGATGAAAATCAGCTTGGGCAACAACAACTGGACTTCGCGTAAGAGTGTCCACTTGAAATTCAAAAGACAAGCATGACTCCTTTGGCTGGAAGGAATCTGAACAAATCTAGCCACTCCTGCAGCTGAGATAAGGCTGCAATCCTGCTCCCCGGACCTTTCTCAAAGCCCCCAAATGTCCCTATTTTCCAGGGACAGTCCCAGATATACAGAAGCTGTCCTGATTTCTGATTTGATCCCAGAATGTCCTGCTTTTCCTTAGGACATCACTAGTTTTCATCAGAGAAATGTTGGAGGGTATGGAGTTATTTGACACCCCCCCGAGCCATCTGAAGGCAGCCCTGTATAGGGAAGGTATTTTTTTTAAAAAAAGTTTAATGTTTTATTAGGTTTTTATATATGTTGGAAGCTGCCCAGAGTGGCTGGGGCAACCCAGTCAGATGAATGGGGTATAAATGATAACAACAACAACAACAACAACAACAACAACAAAAAAAAAAAAAAAAAAAAAAAAAAAAAACAGGACATCCCTATTTTCATTGGAGAAATGTATGCACTCCAATATCCAGTAGGATAAAAGGTAAAGGGACCCCTGACCATTAGGTCCAGTCATGGACGACTCTGGGGTTGCGGCACTCATCTCACTTTATTGGCCGAGGGAGCCAGCGTACAGCTTCCGGGTCATGTGGCCAGCATGACTAAACCGCTTCTGGCGAACCAGAGCAGCGCACAGAAACGCCGTTTACCTTCCCGCCAGAGTGGTACCTATTTATCTACTTGCACTTTGACATGCTTTCGAACTGCTAGGTTGGCAGGAGCAGGGACCGAGAAACGGGAGCTCACCCCGTCGCGGGGATTCGAAGCACCGACCTTCTGATCAGCAAGCCCTAGGCTCTGTGGTTTAACCCACAGCACCATCTGCATCCTTAATCCTAGGATAACTAGGTGGAAAATAGCACAGGGCTCCTGCTCCTTTAATAAGTGCATAGAATAAAGAATTTCAGCTTGCATGACAATTCCACTTGCTGAAATTCCTTCCTTTGCATGCCTGTTAAAGGTGCAGGAACTGTTTCCTCTTTTGCGTCTGGCTGCCCTAGTATCCAGGTATAATACATACTCGGGAGCTGGTTTTCCTTATGAAGCAAGAGCTGGCAAGTCCTGTGGGTGATTCTATAGCAGAAGTAGCCAACCTGGTGCTATTCAGATGTTGTTGGACTACAACTCTTTCCGGACCTGATGGCTGGAGTCACAATGGGACTCCCTTCATGCCTCCCACCTCCCCAGATCTGCTCTGTAGTGTTGGGGAAAACAACAGAAAAGGTTTAGAAACACCAGAAAAAGTTTAGAAGTCAGCTTCCTCACTACTAGACAGGCTAGGGACTCAGCTCTACAGCTGCAAACATAATGCTTTAAGTGTGTTTTAAATGCATGATACAACTGGGTCACCAGATGGCAATGGTGAGCTTATGGCAAATTCCATATATTTTTCAAAATGTTTTTTTTTTAAAAAGGCATTTTTACAGCGTTGTGTGTGTGTGTGTGTGTGTGTGTGTGTGTGTGTGTGTCTGGATTCCACCTAGGTCTGTTATTTCAAATTCCACAAAGGCTGAAGGAAGAGCATGGCTAACGCTGCAATCCTATGCATGCTTTCCTTAGAATAAACCCCACTGAACCCAATGCTTAGTGTTGCACTGAAGGACTTTTTAACCCCTTGCTCTTCAACCACATCATGGAAATGTTTATTATATAACAGAATAACTACTATGCATGCACAGACATTCATTTCTGCATGTCACTCTCGGCTTGCAGTTTCTTCCAACTGCAATTCCCCCATTCTTTTTAAAGCTACGCTTCTGTTGCACATTACTTTTAAAACACCACACATGCAGCCATTTAAATAGAAACCATGGGCCTCATGCCCTCAGCAACCATTTGTAACGATTTACAACAGCCTAAAATGTGCATGTAAACCATCCAAAGATCAGAACATCAGTGCCGGAGAGGTGCTTTGCACACATTTCAAATAGTTTCACATGGCAATGTGGGCTTGATGTCAAGGATATTCTAATTTAGAACATTTTCTTTAAAGCACCAAAAAGGCCACCAAGGGTGTCAACTGTAACACCTCCAGCACCAGGCATTTTGTTGGCCATAGTTATCTTGGCGGCATCAGTCAACAGATTTCCAATTTTGACAGTTTGGAGAAACAGTGGTAAGATTTTAATAAGAGCAGACACTTACCACCCCCAAGTAGCTAAATAGACTTAAAACATATTCCTTGTTTTAATATTTCTAAGTTCCCTGGTTACTGATATGTTTAAATTGCTGTCTGTTTGAATACAGGAACTCCCTTGACAGCTTTTTGACAGTGGAGAGTTTTGTTAACAGAAAGGTTCAAATCGAGTAACAGATCCAATCTGCACTCTTATTTTAGCTGTCCTTAAAAAGATGCTGCCCTCTGTATTCTCTCGTAATCACAGAAATGTGGAGTTTAAAGGCTGATTTGATCTGACAGGTTATCTAACTCGGTGCATTTCCAAAAACAGATTTACTTTTCATCTTTCCTTCGTTTGGAGCCTGTCTGTTTTTAAAAAGACTCACACCATGTGCCTTTTCCTCCGTGGTTGATATGACTGATATTATTATTATTATTATTATTATTATTATTATTTCCTACTTTTGGAAAATGTTTTCTGGCTGTCTAAATATATTCTTTTGCTGGTTTTAAGTCTATTTTAAGGAGCATTGTGTATGCATAATGAGAGGTTGTTAAGCAGAACAAACCTTCACATACTCAAAGCACTCACTGTACTGTTGTTCCAATGCCACCTGCGAGATTACACCCAAGTAATGTCAGGATTATTTTTTAGACGAGGTCAACTCCAGTTCAAGTTAACATAGTTACTAAAACAGGGAGTTTTCTGATAACCAGAAGTTTCTGCTATTGGCTCAGCAATAGTTTTTGAGCTTGTGATGTGTGTATGACACCTGAAATTCAACAAGCCATCAGTCGGTGTTAATTTATTAGCAAGAGCTCTATGGTGCTGAAAGAAGAAACAGATCATATTCCTCTGATGAGATGATACATTTACTGAGAAATCCTGTGCATGTCCAGCTCTGACACTGAGGTCCAGCTCTGAGGGCCTTCTGGCAGTTCTTTTACTGCAAAAAGTGAGGTTACAGGGAACCAGGCAGAAGGCCTTCCCGGTAGTGGTGCCCGCCCTGTGGAATGCCCTCCCATCAGATGTCAAGGAGATAAACAACTATCTGACTTTTAGAAGACATCTGAATGTAGCCCTGTTTAGGGAAGTTTTTAATGTTTGATGTTTTATTGTGTTTTTAATATTCTGTTGGGAGCCGCCCAGAGTGGCTGGAGAAACCAGATGGGTGGGGTATGATGATGATGATGGTGTCTACTCACAAGCTGAGTTCAGTGGGATTTGCTCCCAGTTTCACCCTTACCTGGAATTCCTGTTCAAATCCATGGGATGGGACTTACTTCTTGAGTAAATACAGTGGTACCTCGGGTTACAGACGCTTCAGGTTACATACGCTTCAGGTTACAGACTCCGCTAATCCAGAAATAGTACCTCAGGTTAAGAACTTTGCTTCAGGATGAGAACAGAATCGGGCTCTGGCGGCGCGTCGGCAGCAGGAGGCCCCATTAGCTGAAGTGGTACCTCAGGTTAAGAACAGTTTCAGGTTAAGAACGAACCTCCAGAACGAATTAAGTACTTAACCCGAGGTACCACTGTATATGCACGGCATCAGGCTGTAATGTGTTCCTATTGCTCCTGGTGCAGAGAAATGTATACTCAGCTTTAACCTAACTTGTTGGCTTAATTGGGAACCTCTGGCCATTCATTATATCAGAGATGGAGAACATCTGATCCAGGGGTCTAATGCGACTTGCCATGCCCCTTAAATCACTGCAGAACACTCTCCTTTGGCTACAGCTTTCTCTAGCCCACACACTCTTCATCCAAATTGCTCCCAAACACAACCCCACCTCACCCTACACTCCTACCACAACACCCTCCACAAGATCTGAAGCAGAGTAGGAGCCACAGTCTCCTTGCTCTTGTCATGCTGATTCCCCACATGCAGTGGAGTCCCCACAGGACCGCCACCATGCTGAGGGTGTAGGGAAGAGGTAGAGAGGCTGCTAGGGCTGCACAGTATTTCAGAACTGGGAACTGGCTGGCAAGTGGAGACACTGACGGCTTGCTCACTGATCTCGTTCTTGCTGAGCCACTTTCTCAGCATGCAACAGGAAATTGCAGCAATACAGGAAGAGGCATGGGTAGTTCCCTGTTGTAAACCTAAGAGCGGGAACTGCCCTATCAGTGGTCTTTGTAAGCTGCTCTGGCAGCCTTTCCAGCTAAAGAGTGGGGTAAAACTCCTACAAGTAAAAAAAAACCAAAAAAAACACGGTTCTGATCCACTGATTGCATTGCGATATCTCCACCCCCCCCCATCTCAAAGACTGTCGTCTTGGTGAAATGCAGGTAACTCTTCTGCGGAGATAGTATGCATCAAATCATATTGTATACTTCTGGTTTGTTTGTTTTTTGCTTGTGGTACCACAAGAATTCAGTGGACAATGAGAAGGAAAAGAGGATCCGAGTTCCATCACATTTTCTTGCAAGTCACCTATGAGCTTCTTGATACAGTTTTCTTTTTGAGCCCATTACTGATGGATGAAACCAACCATTTTGCTTTCCTCCAGTTTCTCATTTTTTTTTTTCAATCTTAAGTTCTGACCTCCACATTTCCACACCAGTTTGTTTTCTTAAAGGCCCTTGTGAAAATTCACCAGCGTTAATTTCTGCTAATAGACACCTTTTTTTTTGGAAAGCAATTTCCTTTCATATAAAGCATTTATAAATGTGTATTTTCACCAATATGTGCATATCTGTGCACACTTTGTGCTAGCTTATGTGTTTTTGTATATATTACTTGTCTGGGGAACTGCATTACAATATTCGAGGAAGTGCAAACTTCAGTTCATAGATTGATTCAGAAAGTGCAAAACTGGTTGGTTCAACTTTCAATGCGAACTGAATAGAATTCATTTTCTATCTCTAGAGCTATGATTTAGCCATCAATGTTCACCTTGAGAGCTGGAAGCCCAGTTGACGGTCAGTCCTCAATGAAGTGTTGACAAGAAGATTCATTAAGGTATCTCTTCTTTCATTCTCTGCATTTTATTGTCTGTGTAAATCTGATTGTAACGTCTTTGCCTGACATTCAGAACATACCGCATGCAGGACTATGTTGGGCATTTGCTTTTCATTTATTCTTTTTAGTACGGGTCACCTTAAGAAAGCAAACACGTCCTTTGCATTACCAAAACAAGAGAAGAAAGCAAAGGCATACACCCTTGTGCAAATTAATTGAAACAAACCATGTAGTTTATTGTTCAATACTCACATATACATATACATGTACATATACATGTATTTTACTCTCAGCTGGATACTGTCCTATCAGAGACACCTAAGGAAGATAAAATTATCCTCCTGGGTGATTCTAATGCAAGAGTTGGGCGAGATTTCAATCTGTGACCTGGGACTATTGGGAAAGAAGGAGTTGGCAACAGCAACCAAAATGGAATCTTACTTTTGACAATATGTGCAGCACACAACCTTGTTATTACCAACACACTCTTTCGACAGAAAAATAAATTAAAAACTTCATGGAGGCATCCTTGGTCAAAGTACTGGCACCTCTTAGACTATGTTATTGTCTGTGCTAAAGATTGCCGTGATGTGCTCCTTACCAGAGCTATGATGAGCACCAACAACTGCTGGACAGATCACCGACTAATACACTCCACAATGGCTATCAAGATTATACCTCAACACAGGCTTCAAGGAAGGAAACCAAGGCGCAAAATGAACACTCAAGCCCTTCAAGATCCCATTAAGTGGGATTGCTTCCAAATGACTCTTAAGGACCACCTGCTTTCAGAATTCCCTGATAACATCGAGGAACACTGGACCAAGCTAAAAACATCCATTATTGCAGCCTGTGAACAAACTATTGGATACCAAACCAAGAAACACCAGGACTGGTTTGATGAGAATGACAGTGAGATTGAATGCATGATTGACAAGAAAAGGAAGGCCTTTCAGATCTGGCAAAGAGATAGAAACTGTGCCACTAAGAAAATAACCCATGCCAACGCTAAGGCTGAGGTTCAAAGAAGAACCAGAGAACTAAAAAACACCTGGTGGATAAAAAAAGCTCAAGAGATCCAGCACTTAGCCGACACTCTTGATGCACAGAGTTTCTTTAAAGCCACAAAGACCATCTATGGGCCAATAAATCATGGCATATGCCCCCTACGCTCAGCAGATGGTACCACACTTCTAAAAGATAAAGAAGCTATTGCACTAAGTTGGAATGAACATTACCAACATCTCCTTAACCACAACTCCCCTGTAGCTACTGAGGTCCTCTCACAAATTCCGCAAAAACAAGTTAGAAATGAGCTTGCAGTATCTCCAAATCTGGGAGAGTTGTGTACAGCTATTAAACAAATGAAAAACAACAAAGCCAGTGGACCTGATGGGATACCTGTCAAAATCTTCAAAGTGGGCAGAATTGAACTTACACAACAATTTCACAAGCTCATCGAAAAAATCTGGGAAAGAGAAGAAATCCCAGCAGACTTTAGGGATGCTAAAATTATCAATCTCTTTTAAAAAGGTGACAGAACTGATTGTGGAAACTATCGAGGCATCTCTCTATTAGCTGTGACCGGCAAAATTCTTGCAAGGATCTTAGCAAACTGTCTCATAACAACATCTGAGGTGACCCTTCCTGAATCCCAAAATGGTTTTCAGCCTTCTAGGGGGACAGTGGACATGATTTTCACTGCTTGACAGCTTCAAGAAAAATGCAGGGAGCAAAACCAACCCCTGTATATGGCGTTTATTGACCTGACTAAGGTTTTCGACACTGTAAATCGTAATGCCCTGTGGACTGTCCTTCTGAAAATTGGCTGCCCAGATAAATTTGTAAACATCATTTGGCTCCTCCATAATAATATGACAGCAACAATCGCAGATAACAATGGTTCTCAAAGTGAACCATTCACAGTGGGATCAGGTGTTCAACAGGGTTGCGTTATTGCCCCAACTCTGTTCATTATTTTCATTTCCATGATCCTACACTTTGTTGAAGGGAAACTCCCCACCGGAGTAGAAATCATATATTGAACAGATGGAAAGCTCTTCAATCTGAGCAGGCTGAAAGCAAAGAGTAAGGTTACCGTAACTTCCATCATAGAGCTTCAGTATGCTGATGACAACGTAGTGTGCACACGTTCAGAGAATGATCTCCAAACTATCCTAAATATCTTTGCAGAAGCTTACAAAAAGCTTGGCCTATCACTCAACATCCAAAAAAACCAAAGTGCTGCACCAACAAGTACAAAATAACCCCTCTGCAGTGCCACAAATCCAACTCAATGGTGTAACATTGGAAACTGTTGATAACTTCTCCTACCTAGGCAGTTATCTTTTCACAAGGGCCAACATTGATGCTGAAATCCAGCATCACCTGAGCTCTGATAGTGCGGCTTTCTCCCGATTGAAGTGCAGAGTGTTTGAGGACAGGGACATTCACAGGGAAACCAAAATGCTTGTTTACAAAACTATTGTACTACCAACCTTACTATATGCTTGTGAAACATGGACCACTTATAAATGCCATCTCCAACTCCTTGAAATATTCCATCAACGGTGTCTCCGAAAAATCTTACACATCACTTGGGAAGATAGGTGAACTAATATCAGTGTACTGGAAGAAGCAAAGATCAGCAGTGTTGAAGCAATGATTCTTCAACGTCAACTTTGTTGGACTGGTCATGTTGTGCGGATGCCTGATGATCGTCTTCCAAAGCAACTACTCTATTCCAAACTTAAAAATGGAAAGCGTAATGCTGGTGGTCAGCAAAAGAGATTTAAAGACTGTCTCAAGGCAAATCTAAAAAAATGTAGTATAAACACTGACAACTGGGAAACACTGGCCTGTGAGTGCTCCAGTTGGAGAACAGCCTTTACCAAAGGTGTCATGGGCTTTGAAGACACTCGAACTCAGGATGCAAGGGAGAAACGTGCTAAGAGGAAGGCACGCTTGGCAAATCCACACCCTGATCAACTCCCGCCCAGAAACCAATGTCCCCACTGTGGAAGGATGTGTGGATCCAGAATTGGCCTCCACAGTTACTTACGGACTCATTGTTAAAACTGTGTTTATGGAAGACAATCTTACTCAGCTACGAGTGATCACCAAAGAAGAAGAAATGTACAAAACTCACATATACGTACATTAGTAAAGGATATGACCTCCGCTATTTTTAAGCAGCATTTGAACACGGTATGGCATGGAGTCTACTAGTTTTGAACAGTCACTGTTCATTTTCAGATCCCTGTACTACACTTGAATCAGCGCCAGAATGAGCTTCTCCACAGTCATACAGTCTACAGCACGGAGGTAACTTTTGCATATAGCCTACAAATTCTCAATGGGATTTACGTCTGGGGAATTCCCTGGCCAATCAAGTACGTGTATTTGCTGCTTTGTCATGAATTTCTCCACCACTTTTGATGTGTGACAGGGGGCTAGTTCCTGCTGCAATATCCCAGTACTGTCAGGACACCTCTTTTCCAGTTCTGGAATAACTCTCTTTCATAGAACCTCAATATATTGTGGTGAGCACATCATTCCTTCTATTGGCTGCAGGCTTCTGACACCATAATGATCAACTGACTTTTCATGTTTGTTTTGAGTAAAGGATTACGAGTAAGATAGAAAACATACTTTATTTCAATTAATTTGCACAAGGGTGTAGCTGCTTTTGTACAGCTTATTTCAGGCAAAAGCTGGAGATGCAGCTGCAAAACCACCATTGAAAAATCCCCTTCAAATCCATTCCCCTCCTCTGTCCTGGGTTCTGCCATGGAATCATGCAGCTTGGGGTGCAAAACCCTTAATTGTTTATCCTCCCAGTACAGGATTTATGGCTGAAGGCATGGTAGGGTGCCAGAGCTTTGTCCAAATTGGTTTTGACTGAACAAACAGCCTGCATGGCAATACTCAGATTAAGTTTTCCATTTTTTAATTTCCTCTCTTTACTCTTTTAATATCCCAACAGGCTGAACTAGTAAGGTCTCGCCATTCTTGGTATTAACACTTCAAACATTTATAAAGGAGTTTTTTAACCACACACCCTCCCCTCTGACTCTCTTTCTGCAGTTGGTCTTTTAATGGGGATAGATTTCTTTTAGCTTCAGAATGCTGCTTGAGCCAGGAAACGGGCACTTCGCTCCACAAACCAAGCAGATCTGATCCTTACGTAACCTTTTAAAAATTATTTGTAAAAATATCTGTACATCAAGAAAATATCAAAGCGGTTCACAAGAGTTGTACATAAAGCCACTCAAAAAAGTTAAAATAAGAAATCAGACATCAGACATCTATTGCCGGAAAAATGTATATTTTTTGCCAATTATTTTAAATTAATTTTCAATTCTTAAAAACAAATTAACAACAAATTTATTCAAATTTAACACAAATTTAAAAGTTGACCCTCTGCCCCCTTACAAGATGCTTCTTTTCTCTTGCTTCTTTGCTGCTCACAGTAAAATACAGAGGTACCTTGGGTTAAGTACTTAATTCATTCCAGAGGTCCGTTCTTAACCTGAAACTGTTCTTAGCCTGAAGCACCACTTTAGCTAATGGGGCCTCCCACTGCCACCACGCGATTTCTATTCTCATCCTGAAGCAAAGTTCTTAACCCAAGGTACTATTTCTGGGTTGGCGGAGTCTGTAACCTGAAGCGTATGTAACCTAAAGCATATGTAACCCGAGGTACCACTGTACTTTTTCTTAATTTCTAATATTTTTCTATCAATTCCTATTTCTACCTACTGTGCATGTTCAGTTCCTGCTTAGACTTTTATCTAGTTCCCCAGTTAATCAAATAGAGTTGATCTTCCTTTATCAATCCATATAAATCACAATTTTAATTCATATTTCCTCCAATACAACAATCATCCTGCATTCACAGCCTGATGGAATAGACTTTGCAGTGTGGGCAACACCAAATGGTTCTCATCTAGGGTATCAGATACTGGCTGGATGAAAAGGAGTGGTAGAAGTCACTGTCGGAATCTCTGTTCGACCAAGCTAATAAAGCTCATCTTCCAGAATCGCCCACCAACGTGATTAATGACCTGAGCCTTTGATGAGGCTCAGGCACATTCCCACTGAGCATAGAATCAAAGCAGCACACGGAAGTGATGAGATTTATGGCTACATCGCTATGCTTTATTTCTTACTACACAGACAGAAAAGAAATACACATCCTCTCTCTGTGAGAGCAGAGAGCAACTGAAAAAACAAAGGAACAGGAAACCAGTAACATCACATCTGTCTCTTGTCTTCCGTGAGACTTCCAAAAATCTGGAATCCCTGGAATGTAAACAGAGTCTTGTGACTCCAAAGCACTGCACAGTGGCAAACAGAAACTAACAGTCACCTGACCAAGAGCCCCCCAGGGAAAGCACAGAGAGAGATGATTTGGATCCTGGATCCTGCTGGTGGGAACCTGGTCACAACCCAGAGGAGGGAGAGAGCTGGGAAGTGCTGGAGGCTGGGAGCTTGGAGGAGGATGAAGAGGATAAAACAGGCAAGTGCCCCAGCCCACAGGAATCAGACTTGACAGCTCCACCATAGAGCCACCCGGACAGCTTCTCTGCTGACAGCCTGACAGCCGCCCCCAACTCCCAAAATAGGGCATCTACTGCATGTCACTGAGCAGAGAGCCAGGCAGAAACAGAGAGGGTCCCTTGGGGCTCTCCATAGACAGAGGGAGGGGCCTGACACAGAGGGTTAGAGAATGAAGGGGGGAAGTCCAGGCAAGTGCTTCATCGAGACAGGAGCAACCCTTAGAAGTATCCATAGGTCCTCTGATCTGCTTCCTTAAAAAAGAAACTAACTGTAAGTTAGATGGTGTGTCACTGTCTCTCTCTGCTCTGTGAATGACCTGTTCTCCCTGACGGCTCCCTGACATAAGGTGACATTGTAAAGAGGAAGCATTTAATCCGTACTGATTGTATTTGTATCTCACTCTTCCCCCAAGAATTTATTCTCATAACAACTCTGTAAGTCAAGACAGGTCTGAGCATGAGTGACTTGTCCAAAGCCACTCTGTGACTATTGTGGCAAAGCAACTCCAGGCTGTTAACTACATCACACACATAAACAGGCATATAATGTGGTAGTTTACATTGCCACTGCAGCCAGCCCCAGGAAGTCGTGGCCCTGGCCTGCAAAGTGACCATGTTTCCCGACATTCCGTGATTCTTTGTTTCAAACATTAGAAGTGTAACTTAGCTGTGACCATATGGAAATGGCAACCACGCTGTAAAGATAATATAGCAATCGGTCATCTCACTGACAGATAATTGAAGTCAGCGGCTTTGATCTGAAGCAAGTTCCATCTGGTTGAATAGCCCTCAAAAAGAATGATGATAAATGGTTTTTGAGAATAATCCAGAAATGGTTTTGGCAAGATACTTAAGGTATGTTAAGAATCCTTCTATTGCAGTTCTGTACTTTTCCCTACTCACCTCTTTAAGGTACTTCTTTTTTTTTTGCACTTAAGTACCAGGAAGTGACTCAAGACTGTAGCAAATACTTGTGTAGCACTTCTACGTCTACTCAACTAAAAATGGGCATTCAGTATAGTATTGCAAATCTTGCTTCACATCAGGGTTGGTGAACCTTTGGTCTTACAGATGTTTTTGGATTTCAGCTTCCCTCATCCCTGACCATTGGCCATGTTGGCTTAGGGCTGAAGGGAGTTGGAATCCAACATCTAGATTATAGAGGGTCCCTTTTTATCAAAAGAGAAAACTTAAATTCTTCCTAAATTTTCATCAGATTTGGAGTCCCAAGTTCTCGGAGAGGAATGGTTGTTTTTTTAAAAAGTATTCTCATGGATACCACTAGTTTTCAAAAGGACAAATTTATGTATTTCTATTGATATAAATAGGGACACGGGTGGCGCTGCGTGTTAAACCACAGAGACTAGGGCTTGCCAATCAGAAGGTCGGCGGTTCGAATCCCCACAATGGGGTGAGCTCCCATTGCTCGGTCCCAGCTCCTGCCCACATAGCAGTTCGAAAGCACGTCAAAGTGCAGGTAGATAAATAGGTACCGCTCAAGCGGGAAGGTAAACTGCGTTTCCATGCGCTGCTCTGGTTGGACAGAAGCGGCTTAGTCATGCTGGCCACATGACCTGGAAGCTGTACGCCGGCTCCCTCGGCCAAAAAAGCAAGATGAGCGCCGCAACCCCAGAGTCGGCCACGACTGGACCTAATGGTCAGGGGTCCCTTTACCTTTATTGATATAACTGTGGCCAGTTCTTCACTGGACATAGTCCTTTCAAGGCAACTTTCAGGATGCAATCTTATGCTCAGTGATCTGGAAGCAAGTCCCACTGAAGTCATTGGGTTTTCATAGAATCAATGAATCATCATCTAGTCCAGTCCCCTGCAATGCAGGACTCTGTCGCCCAATTTAGGGCTGAAACCTACGACCCTGGGTTTAAGAGTCTCATGCTCTACTGACGGAGCTATACAATTTACTTCTGAGTAGATAGGCCCAGGATTTTGCTGTAAATCTTCCTGTGCTTTAGGGCAGGGAGAGGTTGTGCATGCTTTAGCCAAGACATAAATTTACTTGATCTCAGGCCCCAGCTCTGATTCTCTCTTTGAACTTGTTTGCTAAGTGTGATGTGAGCTAGAGCTGTGTGCGTGCATGAAAAGCATTAAATAACATATTTAAGAATACAAAATGAGGCAGATATTTTATGTTTGAGAGGCGGCATTGGCTAAATATCTGATTTGAGCTTTTGGAGTCTCAAATGGGGGCTGTTTGAGTGAAATGCTTTTCTTCTCGAGCCCACGTCTGACCTCCCACACTTTATCTTCAGAGAATCAGCTTTGTGGTGTTAATTATGGGGTAAGTAAGCAGTTACTTCCTAGCACAAATCAGCCAAAGTCCAGGTTTGCTGTAGAGGTCCTAGAGATCATAGTTCTGTGTTTCTTCAGGTTTCAATTTACCAGGCTCAAAACACTTAAAAGCACAAGGAGGAGCGGTTGGGGAATGATCAGTTTACAAATGACCTGGGATTTCACAGCCTCCATCTCTTATAATTACAGGCCATACACTAGGTCTTTCTGCAGGCAGCTAGTCTGCAAAACTAAACTTTAGCAACTTTGTAATTTCCATTGATATGCATAGAAGACCTTGAGTAAATGTGGCTAGATGCCATTCAGTGAGCTGAAACACACCAATTTGTGAGCAAGGAGGATTCAATTCCATTTGCATTTAAAGGTGAAGCTACTTAACCTGAAGCTTTTGAAACAACACACTTTCATTCAGATTTTGCTTTGCAGTTCTCCAGTCAAGTAATGTGTACAAAAATGCATACAGAGTGGGCACAAGAATCCATATATTAGTGAAGATAGCGTATGAAAATTCAGGAAATTGTTTTATTAGGCAAAAATTGCATACAGAATGTATACAACAGGAAAATTTTGCACTGAGATGCTAGTGAATTTTATTAGGACCAAATCACAAAATGATATGGAAATGTGGAGAACTGAAATTTTGATTGGGAAAAACGAAAAAACAAGAAAAAACTGAAATGGACAAATTTATAGAATCACAAATTTGTAGAGCCAGAAGTCATCTATGGGTCATCTATTTCAAGCCCCCGCAATACAACTATCTACTTGTGAGTAATCACAGTGAAACATGAGAAACTGGTGCGTGTTTGGCTTGAAAATGCTTTGACTCTTGTATATATGTTATAGTTCCTTCCAGAATGCAGATTAAGGAAGGTGGATTTTAAAAGTGGTTATAATTTCATTTGACTAAAAAAAGAAAGAAAAACGGAATACACATACACACCATGCTAAGGCTGAACAGAATCATTTCATAGATATTGACTTGTAGTCATTGTTTGAACTACCAACTTTAAAACCAGGATAAATGGGCAAGAAAAGTCAGGGGGGAGCAACTACAGTGGTACCTCAGGTTACATACGCTTCAGGTTACATACGCTTCAGGTTACTTACGCTTCAGGTTACAGACTCCGCTAACCCAGAAATAGTGCTTCAGGTTAAGAACTTTGCTTCAGGATGAGAACAGAAATCGTGCTCCGGCGGCGCGGCGGCAGCAGCAGGTCCCATTAGCTAAAGTGGTGCTTCAGGTTAAGAACAGTTTCAGGTTAAGTATGAATTAAGTACTTAACCCAAGGTACCACTGTATCTGTGTGTTGCCTATCTGGCTAAATAAAAGATAACAAATTACACGTGCAATTCAGAAAGATGTCTAAAAAACCTGTGAATTCAGATAGATAGATAGATAGATGATAGTTTTTCATGCTCTGGTGAAAGAGAGGTCACAAACATTTCCTAATGGTAGTGAAACTGTAGCTTATGATTTATTTAGCATCAACTAATTATTTATTTCCTATGCAGAGAGCTTAAAATTTGTATTAGTCAAACAAGTTACGGAAAAATCATAGACTGGCAATGAATAAAGAAGAGTTGAAGAGGAAGAAGAAGATAAGTCTCTGCTGGTTCAAGAAAATATTTGCTAGAGAAATGTGAGCTAAATAAGGGACTTAAAGGAGAAGAGGCATCAACTTGTTTTTGAGAGACTTGCAGATGGTGGGGGATCACTTTGAAAATGTTACACTGTTTTCTTAATCCAAGTCTTATTTTGTGTGATTTGCATGTTTGGATACAAATTGTAAAATGAGAAAATGTCGGGAAGGGGAAGATAGATATGTAGGTCAGCCTGCCTGGAGATGTTTTCAACTCCTCCCTGTAATGTCTGCCTCAAGTTTGTCAAAAGGTGGCGAAGCCCTTATTCTTCATGGCAAAACAGTACCATATTTTTCGCTCTATAGGACGCACTTTTTCCCCTCCAAAAATTAAGGGGAAATGTGTGTGCGTCCTATGGAGCGAATGCAGGCTCCTTGGCTTCAGCGATAGCAACGCGAAGCCTCTCGCTCTCCAGGCTTCAGGGATAGCCGCTTGAAGCCTTTGGAGGGGCAGCGGGAACTCACGCTGCGCTCCAAAGGCTTCGGGTTCCTTTCGCTGAAGCCAGGAGAGTCTTGCTATCCCTGAAGCCGTCGGAGTGCAGCGGGAACTCGCGCTGCGCTCCGAAGGCTTCGGGTTCCTTTTGCTGAAGCCGGGAGAGCAAGACTCTCCTGACTTTAGCAGAGAGGGAGAGCTGCGCAGCGCCCCTTCAGCCATGCGGGAGGAGAAATGGAAGGGGCTCCGTTTCTCCTGCCGCTTCGCTGAAGGGGCGCTGAGCAGAGAGGGGGAGATTTTTTTCTTTTCTTGTTCTCCCCCTCTAAAACAAGGTGCGTCCTATGGTCCGGTGCATCCTATAGAGCGTACGGTAGGGAGAGGGCAGGGAGAGAACTAAGCTGATTGACAAAATATGAAAGTGAGACCTAAGTAAGCAAGAGACAGCATTATTTTTTAAAGAGCATTACACTTTTTTTAGTGTGTGTGTGTGTGTGTGTCTGTGTGTATGTTTTCTTTCTTTCTTTCTTTCTAAAAAGAGAATAGATTCCAGAAGACTGGCCTTGGAGTCCTCCAGGCTTTTTTAAATTAAAAGCTCAATAAGATGCAGAAGTAGTAAGTACTCGCATGCTTTTCCCATTTGTCCCTTTTTATTGGCCGCAGAGATTGAATTTGTAATGACAATTATATATTAGGCCAAGAGAAGCTTCTTTCTCTTGCCAGTCGTGACCCAATTGTAAGCGAGCAAGTCACTTCAAACAAAGCCCTCTCTGCTTGCAGAATTCCTTGATGTCTTGACAAAATATGGGCACAACATGTGGCTATGCCCGCTTGTATTTCGCTCTCCTCTAATCATGACTTGTTCCCGCCCACTTTTGTTTGATCTCATGTATTATATTCTGCTTTGGCTTTCCCTCAAGGGAAAAATGCAACTACTCACCCCCCCTTTTAACCCTTTTTTAACCCTGTGATGAGAATGTATCAGAAAGTTCTTATTTATGTTTTAATATGTGCTGGAAGCTGCCCAGAGTGGCTGGAGAAACCCAGCCAGATGGAGATGGATATGATGATGATGATGGTGATGATGTGCTGGACCAGTGTCTTGCCTCGGTAATGGACTGGATGAGAGCCAACAGACTGAAGCTGAATCCAGATAAGACTGAGGCACTGTTAGTGGATCCCTACACCGGATGGATAGGAGGTCACCTGCTTTTGATGGGGTTACACTGCCCCTGAAGAAGCAGGTTTGTAGCTTGTGGGTACTCCTGGATCCTTTGCTGTTGCTCAAGGTTTGGGTGGCCTCAGTGGCTCAGAGTGCCTTCCATCAGCTACGCTCCTATCTGAACAGGGATAGCCTAACTATGTTGTCCATCCTCTGGTAAGCTCAAAGTGAGATTGCTGCAATGCGTTATACATAGGGCTGCCTCTGAAGATGGTTCAGAAACTTCAGCTGGTGCAGAATTCAGCAGTCAGGTTGCTCACTGGAGCAAGACAGTTTGAGCATATTACACCGAACCTGGTCCAACTGCACTGGCTACCAATTAGTTTCTGGGCCCAATTCAAAGTGATGGTTTTGACCTACAAAGCCTTAAACAGCTCAGGATCGCAATACCTCAAGGACCGCCTCTTTCCATATGAACCCACCTGGACCATGAGATCATCTTCTGAGGCCCTTCTTCATGTGCCTCCTCTTCAAGAGCCTGCAGGGTGGCAACATGAGAACGGGCTTTCTCTGCAGTGGCTCCCCATCTGTGGGATGCTCTCCCCAGGGAAGTTTGCCTGGTGCCTTCATTATACACCTTTAGGTGCCAGGCAAAAACGTGCCTTTTTAACCAGGCCTTTGGCTGATCTGATTGACATCCAATGCCCCTTTAAAATGTGTTGGGTCTGAACATGGATTAAAAGCCATATAAGGAAACTTAGTAGTGTCAGTTGAGAGCAGTGTCAGTTGAGTGCTGGTGGTTGCTAGGTTGCGGAGGTCCTTGTGACCCGCCCTTCATTGTGACACCTCCCTCTGCTGGCTCCTTGGTCACTGGGGCTCTAGAGGCATAGCCATCTCCTTTGGTTTGATCATTCAGGGACTGAGAAAGTAGATGGAGATTGAAGTAGACTTTCTCGTCTGCATTCTGTGCTGATAATGCTCCATGACAGTCTTAGGGAACATTTAAAATAGGGAGGTCCTAAGGAAAAGCAGGACATTCCAGGATCACATCAGAAACTGGGACAGCTTCTGTAAATCTGGGACTGTCCCTGAGAAATAGGGGCACTTGGGGGGTCTGTTACCTGGCCTTTGACACCAGAGAGTTGTATTTTCAAGACTCGCCCTGTTGGCATCCAATGCCCTTTTAAAATGTGTTGGGGGAGGCTATTGGGTTGTTTTTGTTTTTATTATGTACATTGTATTTTTATATTGTGATCTTATCCTGTGAACTGCCCTGAAATCTGTGGGTATAGGGGGGTATACAAATTTAATTAATAACAACAACAATAATAATTTTAGATGGTTGTAACTTGTCCTGGGACCTGCTAGTGAAGGAGAGGAATAAAATGAATAAACACACAAGGGGTGATTTCTGGTTTTCCACTGTTCAGCAATACAGGATGACACTGAAAAGAAGGAAAGGGCTGCTGTGGAGCTGCAATGAATCACTTTGTGAATTTTCAAAGACACAGGGCCCTTTCCATAGCCTTTTGGTGTGTGGCAGTTGCACCAGAGAGGCAGAGAGGTAGATTAGATAGCTAAGGCCCAGAAGGTGCAGGAACAACGAAATCTGTTGTTAAAGGGATAAATTTCATTTTACATATTCTACATATTTGCAAAAAGTTGAACATGGATTAAAAGCCATATATGGAAACTTAGTAGTGTCAGCTGAGTAGTGTCAGTTGAGTGCTGGTGGTTGCTAGATTGCGGAGGTCCTTGTGACACGCCCTTCATTGTGACACCTCCCTCTGCTGGCTCCTTGGTCACTAGGGCTCTAGAGGCATAGCGATCTCCTTTGGTTTGATCATTCAGCGATTGAGAGAGAAGTGGATGGAGATGTAAGTAGACTTTCTCATCAGCATCTGCATTCTGTGCTGGCCTCCAAGGCCGTCTTAAGGAACATTTAAAAGATTAAGATCAGGAATGATTTAAATGCTTCAGCCAGCCCTTCTGGGCATCTTTATGACTCCACCCACTGTTTTGTAACAGTGAAGGGAAGTGAGTGTGGATTCTGCTTATACTTTAGGAAAAGGAAAACTAATAAGATGTCATGCCTTGGAAAAGGGCGTTCTTTTTTGGCTAGTGACACAAGAGTCACTTGATAACTTGCCATGGGAGCATTAAGCATGTTCTCTGGAGAGGGTGATATCTTGCATTGTCTTCCTCCCCTTCCTGACTCCCAGGGCCCATCTTTCAAAGGACAGCCAAGGTACAAAACCCTTCAGCATGCTGATGTTTCTTCTATAGCAATATTAGTCTGTGGTATTTGATGTTTCTCTTTTAAACATCCCTTTTCCACACTAAGCAAACCCACCTCTTTCAATGAGATGATGAGAATTGTCTAATAATATCCAGAGGGTGCTATTCTGGCCACAGTATTCAAGCACTCTCTTCACAGGATACCCTTAATGATATGCCTAGGAAAGTTAATTTATCTTGAGTTTGAGTTGTGAATGCCCAAACCAGTTTAGGGATGTAGCTCAGGAGAGTACTGCGAGTCCCATTTCTCACATTTTAATGGGCCTTCTCTGCAGTGGCTCCCTGTCTGTGGAATGCTCTCCCCAGGGAAGTTATACACCTTTATTATACACCTTTAGGTGCCAGGCAAAAACGTTCCTTTTTAACCAGGCCTTTGGTTAATCTGATTTACATCCAATGCACTTTAAAAAAAAATTGTGTGTGTGTATGTGGAAGGGCTATTGGGTTGCTTTTATTTTTATTAGATATTTTGTGGTTTTATATCTTGGTTTTATTATGTGAAGCGCCCCGAGAGCAGTATATAAATTCAATAAATAATTATAATAATATTATATAATTGTCATATACGTTGTGCATTCTGCTCAGCCTTAGCTGTGCAATAGCAATATGCTGGCCACACCTGTCATCCCAGAAAACTGCCTTTACAACTCTTGACCTAAACAGATAACTGTTAATAAAAGCCTTTCATCAGAACCTAATCAGAGTAGAATGGCCATCTGTCAACCGCTAATGGACTTGATTTTATCAAAGCAGCAACAAATGTTGACACCTGCCTTTACCTATACCTCAGGCAGAAGGTGTGAGCTGACGTGAAAAGAAAAGGTGAAGATTATGGTGTAAGCCAGTGATTTTCAATCCACCCTACCATAAACAAATCTTTTCCATATTAATTTGTCTGCTAAGGACATCTTCTAGGACACAACGTCATTTTACAGCACAAATGGATCCTTTCTCGAAGCCAGGCAATACAGTGGTACCTCGGGTTACAGACGCTTCAGGTTACAGACTCCGCTAACCCAGAAATAGTACCTCGGGTTAAGAACTTTGCTTCAGGATGAGAACAGAAATCGTGTGCCGTCACAACAGCAGCAGGAGGCCCCAATAGCTAAAGTGGTACCTCAGGTTAAGAACAGTTTCAGGTTAAGAACGGACCTCCAGAACTATTTAAGTTCTTAGCCTGAGGTACCACTGCACTCTTTTGAGGCTGCCTATTCTAGGGAAAGATCAGTATTAGTGAACAAACTGTCTTTCAGTGATATTCGATTTGAATGGGTGGTGGAAGGTTGTTCTTTTGCAGGTGGCTTAAAACATTTTTAGTTGGGGAGCTCATAGAATTGTAGATTGGAAAGGAACTCCCAGAGTCTTCTAGTCCAACCCTCTGCAATGCAGGAATTTCAGCTAAAGCACTGGCTCCCGGTGGAGTACAGGGTCAGATTTAAGGTGCTGGTTTTGACCTTTAAAGCCCTTCACGGCTTAGGACCCTCGTACCTATGGGACCACCTCTCCCGGTATGCCCCACGGAGGACCTTAAGGTCCATAAATAGTAACACCCTAGTGGTCCCAGGCCCTAAGGAAGTTAGATTAGCTTCAACCAGAGCCAGGGCCTTTTCAACACTGACTCCGGCTTGGTGGAACGCTCTGTCTCATGAGACCAGGGCCCTGCGGGATCTGGTTTCTTTCTGCAGGGCCTTTGGCTTGGAGCCAATTTTCTTCTTCCACCTGGCCTTTGGCTTGGAGCCAATTTTATTCCCTCCCCCTCTTTCTTTTTCCTTTCTCCTCCTGTGATGAGGCTGCATTTTAATGTTTCAATATTTTAATGTTGTATTTTAATCTTGTTTTTAAGTTGTATTCATTCAACTTGTTTTTTTTTTATTGCTTGTTAGCCGCCCTGAGCCTGGCCTTGGCTGGGGAGGGCGGGGTATAAATAAAAATTATTATTATTATTATTATCATCCATGACAGGTGGCCCTCCAACCTCTGCTTAAAAACCTCTGAGGAAAGAGAGTCCACACCTTCCAAGAGAGACCGTTCCACTGTCAAACAGCTCTTAGTGTCCAAAAGTTTTCCCTGGTGCTTAGTTTTTTCTTGTAACTTGAATCCATTGGTTTGAGTCCTACCCTCCAGAGCAGGAGAAAACAAGCTTGCTCCATCTTCCATGTGACAGTCCTTGAGACATTTGAAGATGGCTTTCATATCTCCTCTCAGTCACCTCTTTTCCAGGCTAAACATACCCAGCTCCTTCAACCTTTCCTCATAAGGCTTGGTTTCCGGACCCTTGACCATCTCCTCTGCGCACGTCTCAGCTTTTCAGTATCCTTCTTAAACTGTGGTGCCCAGAATTGGACACAGTATTCCAGCTGTTGTCTGACCAAGGCAGAATAGAGTAGTACTATTACTATACTTTTTTAGATGCAGCCTAGACCAGGTCTTGGTTGGCAGATCTCTTCATTAGGAAGCATGCATTTTCCCCCTCACTCTGGACTAGCCGCCTGAGAAACAGTTTCTATTTAAATGCGATTTTGGTTTTAAACGCAGTGTAAGGTAGTCTCTATGGGAGTATATTGTATTTAATTATGGGGTATCAGAGTTTTTAGGGGGCTAACCAGGCTGGGATAGCAGGCTTGTTAGTTTCTGAATGTCTGATGTAGATTTTCAATATCGTTGTTCTGTATGGGACAATGAAGACTATCCTATTGTATCGTATTGATTTGTGGCATTGCTGATTCTACCTTGTTACAATATGAAATGACATCATCAAGTTGCCTGCCTGATCCCAGATTGATCGAGATTACAGTGATACCTCAGGTTACATACGCTTCAGGTTACAGACTCCGCTAACCCAGAAATAGTGCTTCAGGTTAAGAACTTCAGGATGAGAACAGAAATCGTGTTCCTGCGGTGCGGTGGCAGCAGGAGGCCCCATTAGCTAAAGTGGTGCTTCAGGTTAAGAACAGTTTCAGGTTAAGTAAGGACCTCCGGAACGAATTAAGTACTTAACCTGAGGTACCACTGTACAGCAAGAAGTCTTTTATTTTAAAAAATGAAGCTGCAGTTAGAGGAAATAAACCACTGGGAACCGGCAGGGAGTAGCATGCAAACAAGATATGTATAGGCTTGATTTTTTTAGAAGTGATTTCCCCCCCTCCCCCCGCCAATTTTTCTAGGTGAACATTCAGTGAAGCACTAGTCATATTTCAAAAAATCTATCCAAACCTAATCCCCGAGGAGCAGTCTTAATCAAAATGAGATAAGGAGAAATTTCAATTTGTTTTTCAGGAAAAGATTTCTGGGAAAACCAACTACTCATAAGAGGAGGTGGTTTGACAGTGACCTCTGAGAAGACTGTAGGGAATTCTCCTGCAAGGCTGATTTTTGGCTGTTTCATACCCTTCCAGAAACATAAATTAGATCCAGTGGTGTCCAGCTAAAATACTGCTGAAATATCATTTTCTCACACAGTTTCCAGAATTGCAGTGAAACTTATGGCTGGACTTTGAAGCGCGATGGGAAAACAACACAGAAAAACTAATTGAATTTGAGGTGGGCTCCTTTTGTTGTCCGCTGAATCGCGCCACCCACTCTGATGACAAACAGAATTGTCTATTTAGACAAGAATACATGGTGCCATAAAACTTATTAAAACATAGCTGATTCCGCCCCCCCCCCCCGAATGAACGGTGGCCATAAAAGTTATTAAAACATAGCTGGATTTTCTCAGTGCCTCTGGATGCGGCATTTTGGCTGCAGAAAAGCTAAAGGAAGTGTACATAACTGAAGTGATCTCAGCCAAACTGAGATGAGCGTTGAGCAAATATATTCTAAGGTGTTTGCTGGCTCCGACCTCGTGTAAATGCTTCTGTAGGAATCTAAGGGGAAGGCTGTGCATTGTCCTTTTTGACTTTGTGAAGGGTTGAATATATATATATATATATATATATATATATATATATATATATACTATATATACGCGTGTGTGTGTGTTTATTCCCCAAGTAAACAATTGCCAAATTAAATAAGCTGCCAAAAGGAAATGAGGTGTCACTTAGATATAAACCAAGGTTATACTGCGTAATAAAAACAAGGGATCTCATTTTCTTTCGTGACTTCTCGGCCAAAATACCTAACTGGTGTAAATTGGCACTGTTCCATTGCCTTCCATTGTGTTTCATCTGTGTATATTAAAAGAGAAATTAGCTAGCGACAGTCCAGAATGTTTGCCTTAAAACAATTTCATCTACGTAAACGTTGTACTTGAAAGCAAGTGGGCCACACTGCTGCAAAGGAATAATAATACAAAATGGAGCTTGCTTTCACGGTGACCAAACAGGATAAAGGATAGAAAAAAGAAACCTTATATGACTGTAGAAATCAGGGTGCCTGGCAAATTTCAATGAGCCTTTACCTTATCTTTGGTACTGACAAAGAACAACAGCAAGAGGCAACAAGGGGGGGGGACACAGAATGTGTAGCTGTCAAGATGCTGTGGTAGTTTGACTCCCATTGGTCCCTGATACCATGGCCAATGGTTGGGGAAGATGTGAGTCTTAGTCCAAAAACATCTGGAAGGGCAAAGGTTCACCATTCATGGTATAAATTTCCAGACTTATAATCTTCTACCTGGATATCCTTAATCACCTTCTCTCTGTCTAGGAGGGGGAATCGAGGTGAGTTCTTGGTTATTAAAACACCTGATTTTTAGCACTTCTGCCCTGAAGGCTGATTGCCGAAGAATTGATGCTTTTGAATTATGGTGTTAGAGGAGACTCTTGAGAGTCCCATGGACTGCAAGAAGATCAAACCTCTCCATTCTTAAGGAAATCAGCCCTGAGTGCTCACTGGAAGGACAGATCCTGAAGCTGAGGCTCCAATACTTTGGCCACCTCATGAGAAGAGAAGACTCCCTGGAAAAGACCCTGATGTTGGGAAAGATTGAGGGCACAAGGAGAAGGGGACGACAGAGGACGAGATGGTTGGACAGTGTTCTCGAAGCTACCAGCATGAGTTTGACCAAACTGTGGGAGCCAGTGGAAGACAGGAGTGCCTGGTGTGCTCTGGTCCATGAGGTCACGAAGAGTCGGACATGACTAAACAACAACAACAGCCCTGCTTAATTCATTGCATATCTTCCTAACCCAAATCATAGGATCAAAATGTAAGCATAAAACCCCACGCCATAATAACAAGTTCCATAGCAGCCATCAAATATATGAGGCAATGGTGAGTTTTCAGCTTTCCAGCTAGGCCTCTACCGTTGCATATGTGCACATTGGTGTGAGAACGAGGGAGGCGGGGGCTCATTTATTTGACCTGTACCAGAACCAGGGGCAACCCCCAGACTAGCTAAGGAAACAGCTTGCCGTATTTTTTAGCACCTCCACGGGTGGTGAATGTGGCTGTTGTCAAATGTTCAGATCTGCCCCAAGTCACCTGGAGACTTTCTTTCTTTCTTTCTTTCTTTCTTTCTTTCTTTCTTTCTTTCTTTCTTTCTTTCTTTGACAAAGTAATAATCATACATAAATAAGAATAAAAATGTGCACCCCACCACTGAGACCATTCCATTGCAACTATCCAGCCTCCCAAAATGTCAACACTTCTTGTGATGGTTTGACCCCTTTCCATTTAACCAGTACAAATTCTACACCCTCTATATCTCCTCAAAATCATTTCTCTTTCATATTCCCCATCTTACCTTAATGGCACATGCTAATTTATCATTAATGGCTATATCCTGCACCTCTTCATACCATTCTTCCATTTTGTATTCTGCCTGTCCCTTCCACTTCCTAGCTATCATATTTTGTGCAGCTGTCAATAAATTTGTCCTTCATAGCTTGCGAACCTTCCACCCCATCGTAAATTGTTAATAATGCTACCTCTGGACTTTTGGTCAGCTTTAACCCAGTGATTTCTGTTATTTCCTCAAACACCCTTTGCCAGAAAAATCGCACATATTTACACCCCCACCACATATGGACATAATTCCCTGTTTCCTGGCATCCCCTGGAGACTTAGTGTAACAATTTCACCTTTTTTTGGGGGGGGGGGGGGAGAATCACTGGTCCTGTGTAACTTCACCCCGAAGTCCATATTTCTCTATTTTGAATGAAGCAATGCTACTGCAATGGATCATTGACATTTCCAGGGCTGCTTTTTCGTAAAGGAATTTTGTGCTGAATGTTTTCCTCTTTAAAATACGGACGTCATCATCCTCGTCACCATAATCATCTTCATCATCACATTGATTGAGATTCCTGCATTGGAGGGGGTTGGACTAAATGACCCTTTTGATCTTTTCCAACTCTGTGATTCTATGGATCTAATTAATTTACATGCTGTTTAATTTCCAAAGGAACATGCACAAGAGGAACTAGTGTGTTCAGCTCAGGTGCTTGCATCCGATGGAGTGGATTCCAGCCTAAGAAAGCCGATGCCACACATAAAGAAGACAGCAAGAAAGGAAAGGATTTAGTTATACTAGATCTAGGTTTCAAACGGAAGTGATTGAAGGGAAAGTGAAACTACTGAAGGCCGCATACAACATATTATTAGAATGGGAGACGAAAGATGAAGAGGTAAAATCAGTTATGATTAAATGGGCACAAGATGTAGGGCACAACATTATGATGGAAGATTGGGTTAAATTATGGAAAACAGACTTAAAATTTACAGATTGTTCCCTATGAAGAATAATTACATGAAGATGATGTACAGATGGTACACAACACCAGTGCAGTTAGGGAAAATGTACAAAACTAGTTCAAATATATGTTGGAAGTGTAAGGAAAAGGAGGGGACATTTTATCATATGTGGTGGGATTGTAAGGTAATTAATAATTTTGGGGAAATGATTTACAACGAATTGAAGAAAATGTTCCACTTAACATTTGTTAAAAAACCCGAGGCATTTTTGTCGGGAATTGTAGGGAAAGACCTGCCAAAAAAGTTGAAAAACATCTTCATGTATGCGACAACGGCCGCGAGAGTTCTGGTAGCACAAGGATGGAAGACTGAAGAAACCCCAACTAAAGAATCATGGCAAGAAAAATTGATGGACTATGCAGAACTGGCAAAACTGACATATAAGCTACGGGACAAGGATAACTGTGACTTTAAGGATGAATGGGAACCCTTTACAAAGTATTTGAAGACCCAACAAAGCGAACTGGACTCCTTGGCAGGTTTTGATTAACATTCACAAACTTTTTATTGATAATAATCAGCTAAATAGTTTGAGGATCTATACAACTTTGTAACATGCAGAAAACAGCATTCTTAGAGAAACCAAAGACTGGAACTGAGGGAAGTCAGGGGGTGGGGTGGGGGTGGGGGTGGGGTTTGTGTGGGAGGGGGGAGGGAGGAAAACTGGGGGGGAAACAAGGATGATACGTTTTTGGATAATATGTCTTGTTATAATTTTGAATAAAAATTTTTTTTTTATCAAAAAAGGAAAAAAAAAGAAAGCCGATGCCACAATAAATTTATTAAACTTATTATTATTAAAGGTACCGTATAACTCCTTGCAATGCACTCAACACCATTTATGGTTTGAAACATGTAATCTACGCAGTCTATGCAACAAAACTTAAAAGTGTATCACGTTTCACTCTTTTCCTAGTTCCCTGGCTGTCCCCTGGCTGTGCAGATTTGGAAGCTTGTAAGAAGGCAACCTAATTCCTGTATAAATCATAGCATTCCACATATTTTCAGAGATAGCATGGTAAACGCACTATAACCTGCATTTTTGTCATTTGCCTCGCTTATTCATTAATTCCATATTATCCAAAATGGGATCAGTTTGAGACAGTCAACTAAAGCTGAAAATCAGAACACAAACAGTTATTTTCTGCTATCACTTGGCAGGTTGTTATGTGTCAATTTGAAACAGCTGGTCCCAGTGAGTTAAACTGACTTTAATATCCGGAATATATCACCAAGGGGATCACTTATTAAATAAGAGATGTGATCTTAGATTTCAGTCATGGGTTATTATTCAAAATTGTTTTGTCTTGACAACAAATTGCAGCTTTTGACATTCAGGTTTTTATCTAGCATTTTAATATTGTGGTAGTTTATTAGAATCATAAATATTAAGATATATCAGAGTTTTTTATTTTAAAATTTCAACAGAGACTCACTGGAAACTAATATTTCCCGTTCTCCCCCCCCAACCCACTTTTTGATGACAGTGAAGATATAAGATAACTTGATAGAAATTTCTAAGCAGTGCTTTATCTAAATACTGCTTTTCTTTCTGCTAGAAAAACACACACCGCTCAACGTTAGTATAATTAAGTATTTTTTCAATCATGCATATAAATTTGCTTTGTGTATATAGACACTCATTTCATGCTAGCATATTATTATGCCTCATATTGCATTCATGTTTAATAGTTCAGTGGTAACTTTAAAAAAATAGTATTAATATGTTCAGTTCTCAGTTTATTAATTTAGCTTCTCCTACAGTGATACTCAACACTTAGAGTATCACATTAGATAGTCTGTGGGTTAGAAAATAATGATGATGATGATAATGATAATGATAATGATAATGATAATTACTTTTACCCTGCCCATCTGGCCGGGCCTCCCCAGCCACTCTGGGTGGCTCCCAAAGACTCTCCTCCCTGCAAGAGAGGGGAGTGGTTGTGGGCGGGAGCCCGGACTCCGCCCTGGCAGGGGCCTTAGCCCCTGCCCCTCCTTCTCCTCCCCCTCAGTCCTCGTCGTCCTGCAGCGAGTCATCAGCTAGGAGTCATCTCAGTTATCACAGGGAAGAGCCACAAGGTTTGGAGTCGGGGGCGGGGGCTGTGTGTGTGGAGGCTGCCTGGTTCCTGGCTTGCCTTTTAACTTTAAAAAACCCAGGCATCCAGGTTTTCCGTGTGAAAAACCTACATTTAACCTTCTATTTCCCCCCCACACTCTAAAACATAAAATATTAAAAACTTCCCTAAACAGGGCTGCCTTCAGTTGTCTTCTAAAAGTCAGATAGTTGTTTTCCTTGACATCTGATACGAGGGCGTTCTACAGGGTGGGCGCCACCACCGAGAAGGCCCTCTGCCTGGTACCCTGTAATCTGAAGATTGGGAAATGCAGTCGCAGGCAGATCAGCTTATCTCAGAAGAGGAGGGGGAATATTTGTGCATGCCCCACTACCTCCAGCATTTTCAGAAGGAGAGAGCGAGGCAGACACAGACACAGAAGCTGAACAGCTTAGAGAGGAGCTACCCAGCTACATGATAGTGACAGGAGAATCAGAAGGGAGGGGACAGCTAGGAGAGACGTCAATTGAGAGTATGGGGGACCCCCCCTCTCCCCGGACTCAGAGGTCTGAATGTATCAGTGAACAAAGGAGGGGGGGGGGAGGAATTTCCCATTGGCACCTTTCTTGCTGTGAAAGTTGGAAGGAGGGGTTAGAGTAGCCAACTGGCCTCCTTGCAGAGAGCTGTGTATTTGTGATCACAACACAAAGTGTAATAAGAGGACTATAAATCAATCAACTGCTCGTTAATTCTTATCTGTGAAGTAACCGAAGGGAGGGGAGGACTCTCTGTGCTTGACAGTAGGGAATTGCACCCTGATCTCCCAGCTCCCAGTCCAAAAGTCTAACCACACAACACCGGCTGGGATAGCAGGCTTGAAGGTTAGTTGGATCCAGAGATGCGTTTGCAAAAGAAATTCTGGGAGTGGTTCAATTTCATGAGCTTTGAAATTGCTCAGCATTGGCTGAGAAGACTGCACAAGGTTCCGTAGCCAGACTAATTTCAGTGTTTAGGTTTATCATACCCACTTCACAAACCATGCTACAACTCCACCCGACATGCAAGGAATCTACCTGATTTATAGAAAGCTTCCGACATGCAAACCTTCTTGTACGTGATGTATCTTATTCCTCCTGGCTGGTGTCATATGCCGTTTCTAAATTAGATTCAGATGGGCTTCTTGTAAAGGTAACGATAATGAAGAATTTTTGATGCAAAGTTGTTAGAGGCAAATATGACCCGTTCAGACAAATTAAAATAAACAGAATTAGCAACATATATCAGGAAAACGGTTACACAGATAGATTGGTCCACACCACTCATTCCAGTTATTTCTACCAAATAAGTATAAGTACTTAATTCGTTCCAGAGGTCCATTCTTAACCTGAAACTGTTCTTAACCTGAAGCACCACTTTAGCTAATGGGGCCTCCTGCTGCTGCCACGCCGCCGGAGCACGATTTCTGTTCTCATCCTGAAGCAAAGTTCTTAACCTGAGGTAATATTTCTGGGTTAGCGGAGTCTGTAACCTGAAGCGTATGTAACCTGAAGCGTATGTAACCTGTAGCGTATGTAACCTGAAGTACCACTGTAATCTGATATTTATTTATTTTATTTTATTTTTTAAAAACCTCACTAAACTTGGCATTTAAATACATATTTTTTAAAAAAGTATTTCAATAGAAATTTATTCTTTAAAATAATAATAATAATCCAGAAATCTACATCAGGACACTCAGGACAAGTGCAAAAGTTGGTGGTTATTGGAGTGTTCCAATCTGCAAATACTGTCAAGGATATGAGGATCAGATCAATCCTTACTGGAATTTGCAGAAACTGGATTTTCCAGGAATCCTTATGCACAAAACATGGTATTGACAGGATTCCTGTGTTTCGAAGTTAGTTAGAATTGTGTTCAGATTTATATTTCCAAGTGTGGATGGGTGCCCTTGAATCAGATGTCTGGGACTAGCCACACGTAGTGTTAACTATGCGTAATGTTAATGTGTGTGTTTTATAATAAATAGCAGGCATGGGGAGTTGTTATCAAAATCAGTGTGTGCAAAACCTTCCTTCTGCAGCTTCATTCCCTGTGAAATCCCTGGCCTTCCAACAGGGCCGTCTTTACCCAGGGTGCAAGGGGTGCAGGGCACCCGGGTGCCAAATTCTGGGGGCCGCCCAGTGCCCACACTGAAGCCGCCTAAACTCTTAGCTATCTACCTGTTATGAAATAATAAATAATTTTGATCAAGCTAGAAAAACAAAATACATATATACCTAGGTATTACCGAAATGTATACCTACTGTTTCACTAAAGGACTTTCGACTTTGTGTGCTCATTTATTAAAGACGTGCTGTGCCAGCGGCGGCGCTTGTCATTCACAACTGTGGCACTTGTCAGACTCAATGATGGCGCTTGTCATTCACAACAGCGACGTGCACGCGAAATTAACCTTTACATCAAAACATTATGTTACGTATTGTATTGAGCTGCTATGCGGCAGCAGGGTCGGAGGGACTTTTTTTTTTTTTAATGATATTTATTAGAGTTTCCAATAAAAAGAACACATCAGTAAAAAAATTAAAAAGAAAAAAGAAAAATACACAGTTCAAAAGTACACAATACATAATCAAAACAAAAAACAAAAAACAAAAGACAAAAAAGAAAACAGTTAAAAACAATACCACCTTTTCATCACCATTTTTAAATTAACTTATTTTCTGGACCTCCTCATACCTCCCTCTTTTGTATTCCAGTTCAATTTTGTTTGTCCAGCAATTTCTTTCCCTCTTTTTTAATCCCAATCCTTAATCTTAATATAGTATAACATTAAAATTTTTACCTCTTAAAAGCCAAATTTCCATTTCCTTTAACTTTTTTAATCCTAATCCTTAATCTTGATCTATATATAACTTTAAAGCCTGTATAGCTAGAAGCCACTTAATTTCAATCCATCATCACTCTAACATTCTTTAATTTTACAATGTTTCTGTAGATAATCTTTAAATTTCTTCCAATCTTCTTCCACCGACTCTTCTCCCTGGTCACGGATTCTACCAGTCATTTCCGCCAGTTCCATATAGTCCATCAGTTTCATCTGCCACAGGGTCAGAGGGACTTTTGACATGACTGATGTTTCTCCTAAGTAGGTGCCTAAACAATACTTATAAATTTAAGTGTGGTGGTGTTGTATACTTAAGTGTATTGTAAATAAATGAGCAACTAAAAAAGTTTGTTTCTTTTCTCTCCCTTCTTTTGTAAATAAGAGATAAGGTGTAAGCGTGGTGTCTGACATGAGCATAATAAAAGTTAATTTGGGGGCTAAAACTAAATGGGGGGGGGGGCTGGACGGATCTTTGCACCCCGGCGGCCCATATACTAAAGACAGCCCTGCCCCTCAACCTAGTCAGCACAATTGAAAAAGGAAAGAAAGAAAAAGCCCAGGGAAAAAGATCCAATTTATGCCATTTGTGGTCTCCCTCCCTGTCCCAAACATTAACCGTTATGCAGGGGAGGAGAATTTCATAGGAGCTGTAGCTGGGAGATAAACTACCTCCATCCCTGGCATGCTGTAATCCTGATAACACCCATTAAATTCCACTTGCCCGATATTTAATTTTTTTAAACACACACACACAGGAGCATGTCATGTAGTTAGTAAGGCAGATGCATTTTAGTGGCAATGAAGATTATGTTACCCAAACAGTGGAGACCTAAATCCCACTCAATTGTAGAGTTGCTGAAATACAACTTATTACTAAACTGAAAACTATGGAGAGACCTGGTCTGAAAAGAGATATTGGACTCCTGTCTCATTACATATGCTAATCATCTGCATACTATCTCTTGCTTTTTCCTGTAGGACTAATTGCAGCTGTTAACAGACAAAAGGTTTACCATACCCATTGAGTCAATCACTCATCTCCTACGACCCTTCTGAGAAAAAACCCACCCCACCCTCCCACTATATATAAGGGTCTGGTGACTTCTGTTTCAGTGTATCTGAAGAAGTGTGCATGCACACGGAAGCTTATACCCAGAAAAAACTTAGTTGGTCTCTAAGGTGCTACTGGACAATTTTTTTAATTTTTATTTTTTTCAACAACCTCAGACCAACACAGCTACCTACCTGAATTGTAGAGTGGTTAAGGAGCTAAAATGAACCAACTGAAACCCTATGCATCTCTGTGCAAAAAGTAAACCACACTGAGTTCAGTTAAAGCTAACCTACTCCTAGCTCTGTGTGTGTGTAGAATTGCAACTTTTATGTGCCGTTTAAGGTGAATTGCTAATAGGGACATGAGTGGCACTGTGGTCTCAACCACCAAGCCTCTTCAGCTTGCTGATAGCAGTTCCAATCCCCACGACGGGGTGAGCTCCTGTCGCTTTGTCCCAGCTCTTGCCAACCTAGCAGTTTGAAAGCATACTAGCGCAAGTAGATAAATAGGTACCGCTGTGGCAGGAAGGTAAACGGAGATGAGTGCCACACCCCATAATTGAATTTGACTGGACTTAACCATCCTGGGGTCCTTTACCTTTACCTTGATAATAATGAAGTGATGGACTCCACTTTGAATTTATGAAATAGGTTTTTGGGGAAACTATTTGTATGTAGGAATGTGTCTTTTTCAATTCTACAACTGTCATATATTCTGTCCACAATTTTGTTCTGGAAGTTGAAGGCACACAAGCTTCTGATAGAGTTCAGTTGTACAGTTGTACCTTGGAAGTTGAACAGAATCTGTTCCAGAAGTCCGTTCAACTTCCAAAACGTTCAAAAACCAAAGCTTGGGTTCTGATTGGCTTAAGGGAGCTCCTACAGCCAATCGGAAGCCGTGGAAGCCCTGTCGGATGTTCAGCTTCCAAAAGAAAGTTTGAAAACCAGAACACCCACTTCTGGGTTTCGATCTTTCGGGAGCCAAACCGTTCAAGAACTAGGCTGTTCAAAAACCAAGGTACGGCCCAAGAAAGATGTTAAATTATTTTTGGATGCCACAACTGCTGCTCGAATTTTATTAGCTAAGCAGTGGAAAACGCAAGAAGTACCAACAGTGGAAGAATGGCAGATGAAGATGATGGATTTTTCGGAGCTAGCCGACCTGACCGGAAGAGTCCGTGGCCAGAAGGAGGAGGAGTACCAGCAAGAATGGATGAAATTTAATGACTATTTAGTTATATAGGTTAAGTTAAACTAATTGGAAAAAGCTTGCAATTACCAGATAGGCTTAGGATTTAAATAGGTGATGAATTAATATGTTTAATGCAGAATTGGAAAGAAAGAAAGATGTTAAGTGATTAAGTTAATTTTATGAGAATACTGATTTGGAAAACCGTTAAAATGATATGCACTGAAATTCAACCAGGGGGATACTAGGAAGTCACTTAACAATGTTAATAAGATTAGTTTTAATAAGATCATGATTTATGTTTGTTTGTTTATTTATTTGTTTGTGTTTTTAAAATTTTGTGAAAATTCAATAAAAATTTTTTGGGGGAAAAACAAAAACCAAGGTACGGCTGTATAATACAGCTGCAGCGTTGCTCAGGAACTATTTTCAGAACAGTCCAAGTTGCACATCAGGCAACTAGCTTGCATTTCAAACATCCGCTGTTGCATACAGTCCACGTTATCCTGCGTCAAGATGAAATAAATCAACCCATTTTCCACATGGGCATCTCCTACACATTCTTTTAAAATGTATCTTTATCCACCTTCACTTCAAATTACTCTGAGGCTTCTGAGTCAGCTGTCCTCCTTGCCTTCCTAAACCAGGATATCCCTACTGCTGGATTTCTGATTACCACATGTTGTAAATTGCACCTGCTGCAGATTCCATCATTCCTTTGATTGTTCTTTGAACTGATCTTAACTAATTCCATCCTCTAAGGAGGAGGCAGCCTGGAAACTGTTTCTTTGATGTTGTTAAATAGTATCACTGCTGATTTTCTTAAGGGTGAGTTGGCAAACAGTTTCGGTAGGCATAATTCTTTAAAATATCCTGTCGAAATAGCTCTACTAAACCACTTTTTACATATGACTGTACAGGGAGAGGATTTTTTTTAAAGCATAAAAAAAATTGCAGAAATGGAATGGAACAGGAAAATAAATATGTGAAAGTGACCAGGCCTGAATATCAATAGATTCATCCATCCTTGCCTCCAGAGGACACAGACAAACTGACGCTAGACCCCAGGGATGTGGGAGCTTTTTGTCAGTCCACTATTAATTTACTTACATGCCATAAGACCATGCCTCCCTATGAATACAAGAAGCATAGGAGCTTAAATAAAGGGAGCTGTAGGAAGATAAAGAACACCAATCAACTCTCCGGTTTTGTGAAACAGAGAAGTCTTTCGTTGGGGAGATGGCCTAGGTCCAGAGTAATGATGTTTGAGCATGGAGCATTAGTGTTTGCATTTATTTAATGCTGTAAATATCTGACCCGGGGTGTGTGGGATGTTAGGGGAGGGGTAGTATCTCTGGTGCTCCTTCTGGGGCCATTGTCCACCTTTGCTCCCCGCCCTGCGCTCAGCTCTCACCTGTGACTTCTAGAAGCTGTCAGCATATGACAGCAGCCACACACTGGGAAATGGCTTCAACTGGCCAACTAAGCCAGGTGAGGACAGTCAATGGGTCTCAAACTCTTGCTGAGTTAGGGATTTCATCTTGTATGTGAAGTCAGCCTTTGGTGGATTGAGCGGGTGAGACCAATCGTGGGTCCAATAGTCAAGAAGGCAGTTTCTACACATGCTTATTTTATTAGTTTATTTCTGATTTTCAGTTTTATACATTTCACTAATTTTACAATCATTTTGACATTTCAAAATTCGACTTCCTTCCCCCTCTTTCTGCTGTTCCTTAAATTTACTTTTTTATTTTCTGCATTTTCCAAATTAACTTAATTTATTCACCTACTTTTAATATACTCTTATAAAACTGCAAGTTATTACAATGATCCTGCCAATGTTTTTATCTGTTTACAGTTTATATGTAAATATTCAATAGACCATTTCCATTCTTTTATAAAAAGTTTCTTACCTTGATTTCGTATTTTTTCCATAAGTTTCGCCATTTCTGCATATTCCACAAGTTTTTGTATCCATTCTTTTTTCACTGGTACTTTTTCTCCTTTCCATTTTTGGGCAAGTAACATTCTTGCTGCTGTACTTCCATACATGAATAAATTTCTATACAGTTTGGGTAGTTCTGTCCCTATAATTCCCCAAAGGAAAGCTTCTGAGTTGTTGTTGTTGTTGTTGTTTTAAAAAAGGTTATTTTAAACATATTTTTCAATTCATTATACAGTCATACCTCGGGTTGAAGTTGCTTCAGGTTAAGCCTTTTTGGGTTGCGCTCCGTAGTGACCCGGAAGTAATGGAGTGTGTTACTTCTGGGTTTCGCCGCTTGTGCATGCGCAGACGCTCAAAATGACGTCACGCGCATGCGCGGAAGCGGCGAATCGCAACCCGCGCACGTGCAGACATGCAGACACAGGTTGCATTCGCTTCAGGATGTGAACGGGACTCTGGAAAGGTTCCTGTTCACATCCAGAGGTACCACTGTATATCATTTCCCAGTAAGCTTTAACCTTACTACAAGACCACTGCATATGATAAAAAGAACCTTCTTTCTCTTTACATTTCCAACACTTATTTGATTTTGATTTATATATTTCTACACATGCTGTAGTGAGGAGTAGATACAGCTCATGACCTGGGAAGGTAGCCCAGGTAGGAAACAACAACAACAACAACAACAACAACAACAACAACAACAACAACAGATAATGGGCTTGCAATATTCACCTGCTAGATCACCACCCCAGTGTAAGAAAAGGCAAGAATGTCATTACTAGCTTTCAGCATTGAAATGCCTGTCCAAAACTTACATCCAACCTAGAATTAGGAATTCCCTTTGCCGAAGTAACTGTTCCCTACACAGTGCAAAAATGGGGAGACATTAGTCCCTAAACATAGCTTCATTTATCCAAAGGTTGTGCAGAAGGGGCTCAAATCCGAAAAAACCAGGATCTCATATGGCTTTTTCCATAGATGTCATGCTGATTGGACTTATATTTGGATAGGAAGGAGTGTGGATAAGTAGAGTGAAAAACAAGCATGCACCCTGATTATTTTATTATTTATTGTGATTTTATTATTAAATTCATATCTTGCTCTCCTTCCCATAGGAGTTCAGTGCAGCTTCGTGGTTCTAATGTGCACGAACGGATATACAAACATATACATGCAGAAATTGACTGGGCTTTCAGCAGTGAAATGGGGTGTTGCTGGCACATGGTTCCTGATATAAGAAAGCTCCCGGTTGCATAGAACCGGCCCTGCGATGCTGCTGAAATACATCCTTTGCATTCTGCAATCTTCACTCGTGCGCATGAACGCACATAATCTGACAGCTCCAAAAAGGCAAAGCAGTGCAGGGTCTGGAGTTTCTCTGTCCTCTCCAGGTTTCCTCCAACAATACTTGGCTCAAGTTCAGCGACTGACAAAGCTCCTGAACCTCCTCCCCTTATATATCTGTCTTGTCTCTCAGGGTAGGAGAAGTCTATTTCTGGCTCTCTGTCAAGCTCCCCGCAACATCCTTTTACCACACAACAATACTGAAGGAAGGAATGCATAGTTTTGCTTTGATTTCCACAGAGAATAATAACTCTTCCCGTTCCCCCCCCAGTAGGTGACAGACGACTCACCAGAAGTCACCCATTCCTTTATTTTGACCTCTTTTTCACCCTCTCTTTCCCCACCCACCTCCAGCTAATATTCTAGCCTATTGCAGCTTAGGCAATTATTCTGTCTACAGCTCGTGAGAAACCCTCTGTTTTTCAACTTATTTTCAGCTGCAATCCTAAAGGTTTTCATGAATAGAAAACTGTTTCATGTAGAGTTGAATCACTGGTCCATGTTGCTGATATGATCTATACCAGGGGATAGCCCCCAAAAGCATGGCCTTTGGTCAGGGATGGTGGGAGTCATAGGCCATCTGTTGAGCACCACATTGGTGACCTCTGTTTTCACTGATGCATATTTTTGTTATTATAAACAACTAAACCAGATGATGTATGGAAGTGAGAGCTGGACCTTAAAGAAGGCTGATCGCCGAAGAATTGATGCTTTTGAATTATGGTGCTGGAGGAGACTCTTGAGAGTCCCATGGACTGCAAGAAGATCAAACCTATCCATTCTGAAGGAAATAAGCCCTGGGTGCTCACTGGAAGGACAGATCGTGAAGTTGAGGCTCCAATACTTTGGCCACCTCATGAGAAGAGAAGACTCCCTGGAAAAGACCATGATGTTGGGAAAGATTGAGGGCACAAGGAGAAGGGGACGACAGAGGACGAGATGGTTGGACAGTGTTCTCGAAGCTACCAGCATGAGTTTGACCAAACTGCGGGAAGCAGTGGAAGACAGGAGTGCCTGGCGTGCTCTGGTCCACGGGGTCACGAAAAGTCAGACACGACTAAACGACTAAACAACAAAAAAAAGGTGAAGACTGCCAATGGGCCTCAAAGCCTTGGTGAGTTAGGGACTTTACCTGCATGCAAAGACAGACTCTAGCAGATTGAGTGGATGAGACCCATAGAGGGTTCGATGGTCAAAAAGGCGGTTTCTGCAAATGCTGTAGAGGGGCAGATGGGGCTCATCAGTCTGGGAGAAGGAAACTCCGACCCTCTTCTAACTTGTGGGATACCTTTGGGAGAAGCAAAGGTTCATGCGTAAAACCCTACACACATCCGGAGTGGAGTCCTTAAGACAGTCAGATAGTGCCTTGTATACCTTTCTCCAGCAACTCCTGCAGCTAAGCTGGTGCCAAACGTATTGCTCTGCTTTCCGTTGGACCACACTGGCGAGGCAGAGAGTGGAGTTTTAACTTCTGCACAGTCCAGGACCTCCATACACACTGCCCAGACTTGCGCCCTGAGGAATTGACTTTGGTGCTGCTAGTGGAGGAGTTTGACCAGAAGGTGTTGAATTTCTGTACATTACAGTGGTATCTTGGGTTAAGAACTTAATTTGTTCTGGAGGCCCGTTCTTAACCTGAAACTGTTCTTAACCTCTTCTTAACCTGAAGCACCACTTTAGCTAATGGGGCCTCCCACTGCCGCTGCGCCACAGCTGTGTGATTTCTGTTCTCTCTCTTTTTTAAAAAAAACAATATTTATTGCTTTTATACCTTACAAAAGGAAGAAAGAGAAAAGAAGAAAGAAAAGAAGAGAAAGAAAAACAAAAAACAAAACAAAAGAGAAAACAATACAATACAATATATAAACAATACAGAATGCAATATTATCATTAACACCTTAACAAAACAAAAACAAAAACAATTAAAAAAAACACACATCGTACCATCTCAGTATCCTCTCTTTCATTCCCTTGTCTGATCGACCTCCTCTCACCTCCCTTTTTGTATTCCATTTCTATTAATTGTTTCAGCAAATCCTTTCCATCTTTCTCTATTTTCTGTCATGTAATTATCTTAACATATTTTAACCTTATTTTCCATTAATACTATAATACTTATTTATACTTAATTACTTAAGATATTTCTACTAAAGCCATATAATTCCCTTCCAACATTTTTCTAACACTCATTAATTTTACATTATTTCCATATATAGGTTTTAAACTTTTTCCAATATTCTTCCACCGTCTCTTCTCAACCTGGTGATCTTCTGTCCGAGGCTCTTAACTCTTTTCCAGGTCCCTTCTGCAGGTCTTCTTCATATTTATACATGCACTTTACTTTGTCTTCTCCTGATCTTGTTCTTATTTTCCTTCCTTTGACGCTGAAAAGTAGATCTCTGGGGAATTCCCATCTAGCAATGTTTTTATTCCTTCTCAACAAGTCAGATTTCTGTTCTCATCCTGAAGCAAAGTTCTTAACCCGAGGTACTATTTCTGGGTTAGCAGAGTCTGTAACTTGAAGTGTCTGTAACCTGCGGTACCACTGTACTGTTAATGAATTTCTGTAAACCACATACAGATTTATTTAGTTTGTGATTCACCCCCCAGAGCTGAAGTCCATTGTCTCCCAAGACAGACAGATGCCAACAATATATCTAGAAACCACACTTAGATTTCATCCTAAGTAATGAAGGGTGGTCTACAGGCAAGCCAGCATACAAACAAACAAACAAACAAACAAACAAACAAACAAAGGAATCCTGTTACACCATGTAGAGCTGATTTTCTTGAAATTATGCTTTGGTTTAGTATAGAGGGTGAGAAAGTCCCTGTTTCAAAAGTTACTTCAGCTAGGCTCAGCCCTACATCAGCATAATGAAGAAAGTACAAAGGATCAAACTGAGTTATCTTATAGATTTGCTGTAAGCAGGGTTTTTTTTCAGCCAGAACTCACCAGAACTCAGTTCTGGCACCTCTCAGGTGGGTGCCGTTGCCATTCTAAGAGAACAAGGGAGGTGTTCATGGTGAATTCTGGCACCACTTTTTCTAAAAATAAGTAACACTGGCTATATTAGTTGTTTCAACACTATGAAGTCCTCTGTTTAAAATGTATTTATTTAAAATATTTCCACCCCAACTTTCTACACCAAAATCTCATTTTTTTTCTTCAGCTTCTTTTTAATTTTTATATAGACATACAAACACACTATATATATATATACTGAAACATACCAACATTTACTATATACATGGCAAACACCCTATAGTCCATAAATATAAAAAAATCAATGCTATATTGCATCTTTTATTACTATTTCATCAGCAAAAAAATTGAGCATATTAGGAGTCTCAGTTATTTATTTAATTTCATTCTCCATATGGATGGACAATATTACTATACAGACCCTTCTATATAAGCTAATCTTTTAGGACTGCAATCCTAATGCCTTTTACCTGGAGTAAGCCCCACTGAATTCAGCAGGACCTACTTCTGAGAAAACAAGGTTAGGCCACAGAGCATTTCTTTCAAAAAGTCTTAATGCTGCTAAACTCTCTGTGATATGGTGTCCTAGGGAGTTTGGATGGCGAAGAGGAGGTCTCCCAACGTCTTTCCTCTCATTGCTTGGAAGTACTGACCCTTGCCACATCTCATTGTGCTTCTCTCAACAGAAAGTGCCTGCCTTTTTTGCCCTTGCTGACCTCTGTGATCTTTAAGCCACTCCGCTCCATGCAAATATTCCAAAGTTCCCTTATGACTAACCTATATAATCCTCTAGCCGGTGATTTAACCTGTGTAGGCTAAGTTCAGAAGGAAAGCAAATCGAATTAAGGAGGGCATCAAGTGGGAGCTATTAGGGAAAAAAAACGGTTAACTGTCCCAATGAAGGCAATTTCAAGGAACTGACAAGATGACTCATTAGTGTTTTAAAAAAGCATGTGATTGGCTCTCATTAAAGCTCAACAAAAAACAAGTTCCTTTTTGTTAAGATGTATAGAAACAAAGACTGGCAAGCTAGAGAAAAATATATTTATTTCCCTTTTAAAACTAATAATATTTTATTCTTTTTTCCATGTAGAAAGTTACATTTGTTACTCAACAATTACAATCCAATTCAACAAAACTAGTGATTTTCCACTCACCCAACATCGATGTTTATAACCTAAATTCCATACAATTGTATTCTAAGGTTTTGTCTTCTCTAATTCCATCCTCTCTAATGTGTTTCTTAATATATTATTCTATTTTCTTACACTTCAAACCCCACTGTGGTCTTCTCATATGGGAAATAACTTTTTATAAAGACTAGGAAAAGTTTGAAGTCTTCTTTAAAAGATTCTAAATTTGTACCTTTTATCAGTGCCATCAGTTTTGCCATCTCTGAGTATTCCAAGACTTTCACCAACCATTCTTCATCCTCCTTCCATTTCTGTGCACAGAAAATCCTTGCCACTGTAGTCACATACATAAATACCATTGAGGCTTTTGGAGGGATTTCACTGTCCAGTATCTCCAGCAGGAAGGATTCTGACCTCTTGGGAAAAGCCACTTTATTTATTTTTTCTTAATTTCATTATCCCAAAAGACCTTTGCCTTCCTGCAGGCACACCAGATATGATAGAACGACAGCTCACAGTCCTTACATTTTCAACACTTTTTTGATACGTTTTTGTACATTTGAGCTAGCTTCTTTCGGGTTAAACACCATCTTGGAATAATTTTCCTTTTCAGCCATTTTTAAAAATTCCTTCTGTAGTTCTGCTTTCTGTTGTTCTGCAGTGAGGACACCAAACATAATGCCAAGGCTATAGAAGCCAGTCTTTACCTTCTTTTAACAGTATGCTGAGATCTATAGATGATTGCCGATGTGCTAGGAACCTGAGACGTTTCTAGTCAATTATTTGCTGTACAGACTGATTTCACAACTGGTGAAACAAGGCAACTTGCATGACACACAAAGTTATTTTGAAATATATATCACAATGAGTTTTTTTCATTATCTGAAGGCTTGTATGGACGCAAGCATAGAGCTGGCAAACTGCCTAATGGGTCACACAAAGGTGAGATTCCAAATCTAAGGGTTAGATTTATGTGTCTCTGTGGATCTCAGAAACACTAACCTAGCTATTCTGAAAAAGCAGGCAACTCTCCACTTACGTGGGACTTATGTTCGGGGGTTATTAAATTGCGTAAAGTGGGGAGCATCCTCTAAACACCCTTTAAGCTCTCTCTCTTCAATCCAACCCAATAATTATGTATCCAAAAAGATCCACAACTAGAACCAAAGTTCTGGGGCTAGAAGGAAGCTGGAGGATGTTCATGAGAATGGCTATTGTTGCTGTGCTACCCCGCACATCAGCTGTTAGGTGGAGAGGCTGAGCACATAAACAGAGCCCCGCTGCATCTCTGGTCTCTTCGGGGCTTCCTCCACTCTCACACCGATGTTCCTTTTGAGCTCCGAGAGGGTCTGCTTGTGAGACATGAGGGTTCTCTAGCTCTCTCCCATGTGCACACATTGTGTGGTGCCAGCCCCCTCAATCATGGGGGCAAGCTGGTCCTGTGTTTAGAATTAATTGTGCTAAAAGAGTCAGGTTTCCTACTAATGTTGAAGATACTAAGAGGTCAATTGAAAAAGGAATGACACTGGCGGCAGGAAGCTACAACAACAACAACAACAACAACAACAATTTATACCCCGCCCATCTGGCCAGGTCTCCCCAGCCACTCTGGGTGGCTCCCAACAGAATATTAAAAACATGATAAAACATCAAACATTAAAAACTTCCCTAAACAGAGCTGCCTTCAGATGTCTTCTAAAAGTCAGGTAGTTGTTTATTTCCTTGACATCTGATGAGAGGGTGTTCCACAGGGTGGATGCCTCTGCTGAGAAGGCCCTCTGCCTGGTTCCCTGTAACTTCACTTCTCACAGTGAGGGAACACCAGAAGGCCCTCGGATCTGGACCTGGGCTGAACGATGGGGGTGGCAACGCTCCTTCAGGTATACTGGGCTGAGGCCATTTAGGGCTTTAAAGGTCAGCACCAACACTTTGAATTGTGCTCGGAAACGTACTGGGAGCCAATGAAGGTCTTTCAGGACTGGTGTTATATGGCCTCGGTTTATATGACTGCATAAAGTGGTATCATAGCACATTAAATGTATGGCAGCAGTGTCCAAACTTTTTTCAAAGAGGGCCAGATTTGATGAAGTGAACATGTGTGAGGGCCGGACTTCGGACATGTCTGATGTATGGTATGCATGTGGCCATAGGCCTCATTTGAAAGCTGAAAATAGGATCCTCATTATGTGGGGCAGGTCCAGTATTGCTGTCTTGTTTTATTCACGGAAGCTCATACTCTGTGGGGAGGACAGTGAATCATTGTAAACAGGAGCTCAGAAGCAAACTGATTTTAACTTTAATTTGAAAGCTCACACACTGCTCCCGGACAGTCCTTTGTAGCAGCAGCAGCCGCTGTGACAGAGCCGAGACTCTGGTTCTAGCATTACCCCATTTCCTCCCCTTGGTTAGGAATTCTTCTGCAGAAAGTAAAACTTTTGTGTATTTTGAAAAGTCAAAACATAGCTTTAAAATTTCGTATTCTCTGAGAGAAAGCATATTGCTTTTCTATTGACTCATGCTATGGGAATAGAACCCAGACTGCTCTATTATGAGTCTCCTACGAGAACACATAAGAACTTGCATGGGCTGAATAGCGGAGAACCAGGGGACTCAGCTGCAGTTAATTTTCATTTGCTGTTTGTATATAAATGCTTTTAATACTTAAACTAAATTCAGTTCAATTAAACTAATGTTGTTTGACATAATATTCCTTGTTCCAAAATCAATATTCCTTCATTTGACAGGCTTTTTTTCTTGAATGCAGGATGTTTATTATTCTTAAAGCTTACCTATAGACCTGTTTTTTGTCTTGGATGATGTAAAACAGTTCTTCCTTGCGCAGCCTAAGCCAGAATATAATGGGGTTCACATTTCTCTGGTAAATATCTTTAATTGTAAGATCATGTCTCCATTATAGCACCAATTTCCTATCCGATTCACTCTCTCTCTTTTTCCTCTCCACCCCCAAGTTCTTTCAAAGATATCAACAACAGAAGTCATGTTCCTTCAAGTGGAAGGCGATTAATACCATTCTGGAATCTTCTTTATGGTAAACATTTTCCCTGGATCTCTTGGCTGCTTTCAACACCATTGACCATGATGCACTTTTAGAATGACTCCGGGGTTGGGAGTTGGAGGTACTGTTCTACAGTGGTTGTGCTTCTACCTGCAGAGTGTCCATCTGAAAGTAGCACTAGGGGATGGTTCCTTGGTCCTATGGCTTTGGGGCTGTGGGATCCCACAGATATCGATTCTATTTCATATGCTATTCAACATCTGTATAAAACTGTTAGGAGCTGTTACCCATATGCTTATGAAACACCACTCTGTCTCTTCATGTGGGATGTAATCCACTGGAGCAGTCAAATACAACATTCCTTGCTTCCCTAGAGTGGACGCAGACAGGGGGATGTTGATCCAGCCTATTACACCTGGTCTGGAGCATCCTCCCCCTGCATATGACCAGGTAGGAGGGCGTGACCCTGGTGGACCTAGCAAAGTCACGCAACCATCTTCCTCTTTTGACTCTTTTTGACTCCTTCTCCTGGACTGCACTGCTGGCTCTCATGGGGTAAGTCCCCATATGGGATGAATCCACACCTTTTTCTTTAACTGTAACTACAAACTAAATCCTGCCTTCAGGGATCATACTCTGAACTGAATGTAAGTAAACTCCTTGTTACTTTTAAGGAAGGACTGTTGTGTCTTTATTCTTTTGAGAGGTTATTACCAGGAATAATCCAATCTGGGCATGCCAGACTGGATTGCTTAACTAAGGAGATTCAAATGAATCTGCAACTTGACTCATTAGCGTGAGTGAGGAAGGATAATATTTAATCAATATATCCTCTCCTACTATCCACAACATTCCCACACTTCATTCCATCTGGATCTGGAGAGGAGTTTGAATAGTGCCTGGAAAAAGTGATGGGCTGGATGGGTTCCAATAAACTGAAGTGGAATTCCGATCAGGTGGAGGTGCTGTGGGAGGGCGGTTCCCATGTCCAGGAATTAGTTGGACAGCTTGCTGTGAGAAGGACTGTTCTTCCCCCGAAGGAACAACTTCAAAGTCTGTTAGTAGTATTGGATTCCAGTCTGCTAGGAGACTCCCAAATGGCCTCTGTGGCTGACAGCGCTTATGCCCAGCTTAGACTGGTTCATCAGCTATGGCCATTCCTTGACCAAGATATCAAGGTCTCTAGAGTCCATGCACTAATGACCTCCCCCCTGGACCACTGCAATCCACTCTACATGGGGCTAACCTTGATGATGCTATGGAGGCTGCGGTGCAGAATGAGTCTGCCAAGTTGGCAAATGGGCAGCTTAATGGACCACGTGTCTCCAGTCCCTAAAAACACTGGACTGACTGCTACTGAGCTTCTGGACTCAATTCAATGTGTTCGTACTAGCTATCAAAGTCCTGAACAGCTGGTACCTGTGTGCTGGCATCCATCTGTCTCAGGAGACAATGGAGGAGTGCACCTTTGGGGGTGAGGTCAGGCTGTTGGAAAGCTGCAGCACCTGCTGCGACGGTAGAGACTGATGTGGGAGAGACATGTTTTCTTGCAGCTAGAGTAGATAAAGGCATCCCGTTGTGCTGCTGCAGATACACCATGACGTTTCTTCTCTCTGATCTCCTCCCAGCAGTCATTTCTCCTCTGGTCACTGCTATGGATACATGACTTGACTGCCTGTCTCAGAACAGCTGGTAAGTAAAGGTAAAGGGACCCCTGACCATTAGGTCCAGTCGTGGCCGACTCTGGGGTTGAGGCGCTCATCTCACTTTATTGGCTGATGGAGCCGGCATACAGCTTCCGGGTCATGTGGCCAGCATGACTAAGCTGCTTCTGACGAACCAGAGCAGTGCACGGAAATGCCGTTTACTTTCCTGCCAGAGCAGTACCTATTTATCTACTTGCACTTTGACATGCTTTCGAACTGCTAGGTTGGCAGGAGCTGGGACCGAGCAACGGGAGCTCACCCCATCGCAGGGATTCGAACCACCGACCTTCTGATCGGCAAGTCCTAGGCTCTGTGGTTTAACCCACAGCGTCACCCACATCCCAGAACAGCTGGTACCATGTACTTAAAAACTCCACTGCCCCCAGTACCAACCATCTTGAGCAGGGGTCAGCAAGGCTTACTGGGCACGGGTCGGATCACTCCCGTGGAGATCCTTCCTGGGCCAGACTGGCACAGTGCGACGCTGAAAGTTGTGTAGATGCAATTTCTGGTGTCTCGACATGCGCAGAAGAGATTTCCAGAGCCGTGGAAGAGAGTCCCCATGCTGCACTGCACCGGTGGCTCAGTTCAGGGGCAGCTCATGGGCCAGTTAAGTGACCCTCATGGGCTGGCCCATGAGCCTTAGGTTGCTGAGCCTTGAGCCTTGTGGTCAGCAGGGGAGGCCCCGTTGGTGGAGCCACTGTTAGAAGCTGCCCAATTGGTGCTGACCTGAGAGAGTACCTTCTCAGTAATGGTTCCCCACTTACAGAATGCCTTCCCTGATGAGGTGTGTCTGTCTTCCTTAGGTTTAACCTTTCGTGGATTTTTTATTGTCAAAACAAAACAAAACATGCTTGTTCATCCAGGCATTTGATAGAAAGTGCCTTAAAGGTCTAGTGTATTCATAGTCACAGAATCGCTCTTGGAGAGCTAGGTAGCAGTGGTGGCTAAGAGCTCTTTTCACCAGCTTCAGAAAAGTACCAATTGTACTGTTTCCTTGGAAAATTTGCCTTAGTCTTGGGCTGCATTCACATAGCAGTTTATTCTGCTTGCTCAATGTTTCCCTAGTTTCCACATCATATGTGAGCTTTCATTATACGTGAGTGGACTATACTGGAAGTTTAGTGCTAATTTCCTTGTTGATTGCTTCTACAAAAATTCCATTTGCAACTCCCATTAGCTCAGAAAATTTTGGGAGTTATGTGGCATCTGTAACAGTGTCAGTCCCACATATCAAAGCAGTTGAGTGAGCCCTTATAGGGTAAGGGAATCTTGCTGGTAAACTGGTCCCAAGGTATTAAGGGCCTGATAGGTAAAAGATAAAGCTAAAGGACCCCTGGACAACCGTCAACTATGGGGTTGTGGCACTCATCTCGCTTTCAGGCCGAGGGAGCCAGCGTTTGTCCACAGACACTTTCCGGGTCATGTGGCCAGCATGACTAAATCGCTACTGGTGCAACAGGACATCATGATGGAAACCAGAGTGCACAGAAATGCTGTTTACCGTCCCATCGCAGCAGTACCTATTTATCTATTTGCACTGGTGTGCTTTTGAATGCTAGGTTGGCAGGAGCTGGGACAGAGCAACGGGAGCTCACCCCATTGCGTGGATTCGAACCGCTGACCTTCTGATTGGCAAGCCCAATAGTAACAGCTTGAATATTGCCTTGCAGTTAAATTGTTACTGAAAGGCAACTCACGTCCAACCTCAATTGCTTTCTTCAGACTCCTGTGCTCTATCCTGGTTCTAAGACATTTACTTGGGAATAAGGTGCCTTGAATTCAACGAGATGAAAGCAAGTGTGCTTGGCATCGCCAGCCTTTGACATAGTTTCATTGACTCCAATGCGATGTTGCCTGAGCAAAGCTTTAAATTTGTTAAGACTCTCGGATTTGGCCTGGCAGGATTGTATTTTCTGCACCTTTGTTCAATTCCCAATTTAAACAAAATGACGGGTCAGGCCTCCAGCTCTTCTTCGTCTTTCCACTGCGGCGCTTATAAATCTTTCGGGTCTGTTGTGCCTGGCCCTTGTCCAGAAATAAACCTGCCGAGTGAAAAGTCGATGTTGGAATAATTTATCAATGTTAACAGTGGGAATCGCAGGCTGAACAGTAGTTTTGTGCTGTTCCCGAGCAAAAACCACTGTGAGCACTTACCTAATTGAAATAATATGGCACATGCTCCCCATAATTGCTCTCCTTTGATAACTTTGCTTAGGTCATGTTTTCTCAGTTAATTGTAATAAAATGTATACATATATATATGAGTAATAAGGACAAGGGGCTCAGGAAAATGGGAACAGAAAGTGTGTCTTGTTTTCAGACACAAATGTTTTCTTTAAATTAATTACAATGGGAATGACAGGACTTGGCATGCATTGGGAATGTAATCAACAGCTATGATTACTGGGTAGTATGTTCAGAATGGAAGAAGCATTAGTGAAACCCAAGACGGGCTGTCTCTGTTGAGCTGCCGGGTGGGGTGGGGTTGGGTTGGGGGAAAGCACTGAATTCTAGCCAATTCTTCATTTGCAACATGCACGAACTCTGAAGCAGGTTTGAGTTCTGTAAGGCACACAGAGGAGGAATCCGACAGATCCCCCTCAGAAGCCATTAAGTGGCTCTTACATTAGGGGTGGGAAAACAAGTCCCCTCTAGACGTTGTAGGACTATAGCTCCCATCTGCCCCAACCATTATGGCCACTGATCAGGAGGAGGATGGGAGCTGTAGTGTGACAATATTCAAAGGGCCGAAGGTTCCCTACTGATGCCTCTTAAATAATCACCTGTATCCACTTCCCTGCTGGAAGGCAAAGCACATGGCAAGTGAGTTAGGAGGACTGGAGCTCCAATTCATAGCTACTTTGTTCATGGTTTAATGGGGATTGCACTATGTGACTCTGCCTAAATTATGAATATTCAGATTTGCTTTCTTCATCTGACTGCACTGGCTACCAATTAGTTTCCGGGCCCAATTCAAAGGGCTGGTTTTGACATATAAAGCTTTAAATGGCTCAGGACTGCAATACCTCAAGCACTGCCTCTTTCCATAGATTTCCATAGGTTTATCCCACAGCGCCGCCCGCGTCCCAATGATGTAGAATAGAATGTCCCTATTTTCATCTGGGGAATTTTGGAGGGTACGCAACATCGGGGTCATTGACCCTTTCTTTGGCCAATGGGCACATTTTGGAATCTTGAGACAGTCTATGAGCACCACCAGTCACAAAAGGGATGCCATGGGGGCATGGCAAAACACAAAATGGCTCGAGCAGGAAGGTGGCATAATGGCTGCCTCACCAATGAGAAAAAGGACACCAGTCATAGCCACAGAGAGAAGCTCTTTGCGCTTTTCCTCTGTTTAGAATATATGAGAGGGTGCCTCTGTTTAAGGGGTGGTGGTGGTCATTGTAGGAGTCCCTGAGACAGTGCCAACAGGAAAGGGGTTGGGACTCTCTCCCAACCCCATCTAGATTATCTCTATGAAGCATAAAAGGAAAGCGCCAACAGCCTCCCTGTGACTGCAAAGAGCAAGAGAAGCACATCTGCAAATGTCTGTAACGAAAATCTGATGCTCCCTTGCCCTAAATGAAAAAAGAAAAGAAAAATCTAGTAGACTTAAATGGTCTTGAATCAAGACTCTGAAGGCTGATGCTTTTCACTTGGAATGATAATAGCCAGAAGCCGAGCTATTTTTATGCTTTATGATAAACAATGAATAAAACACTGTTTCTCTTTGGACATTCTGGATAAAAGACTCTCTCTCTTTCTGTCGGAGTTATTTATTTATTTGTTTTTGTTTAAAAGCGTTTTTTTGCAGCAAATTGTCCCCCGCTCCCCTCCCTGTGGCTGGGAATCCTTCAAAGAGCCCCGAATCTGGACAGTAAACGAAAGAGAAAAGTCGAGTTACTTAAAATGTCTTCCTTTGCTTTTTCCCTTAGAATTTGGGCGTGCTGTGTTGTCCTTGTATATTTTGCTAGTGGGAAAGGTCCCAGCTGCTTTCTTGAAAATGACATTTCTCCCTCCAATCAACTTTCTTTTTATGTGTCTCGTCTGAGTTTGAAAAGAAACCTAAGCTACAATTAAGACTGAATGGAAAGTTCTTTTAAATGAACTTCTTTGGCTGAAATTAGGGGACCTAAGAGGGAAAGCGTGAACGAGTTTCTGAAACTGAGCTCCCACTTCCATGGCATTTCTCAGTCCTTGCAGCGCCGGTGATCGAACTCCCAGAAACCTCTAACAACTGCCATGTTTTTCTTGTGCACCTGCATTGTGTTCTACTGCACGTGCAGGCACAGGAAGGAACCACTTTTTTCCTTTCAGTGCCTCTACATTTTGGGAAAACTCCTCAAGTGCTGAAGATAATGTAGCACCTCTCTGGTGGACCGGGAAACCGACGAATCTTTGAACTGCGGCAAAAGAATGTCTTGTAAAATTTAAGCCCACCAAAACTGAGAGCTACGGCATTGCTGCTCATTGCGATTAAGGAAATTCTGCTCAGCTTCCTTGACAGCCCTGATCAAAGGATTCAGCAAACCCCTTTCACACCTATGGCTCCAGAAATGGCGCTGGCAGCCTCTTTGAAAAATTCATATTTAGCTGCATCAATGGAACATGGAAACGCTGGCACTCATGTGGTTGATTCCATCAACAAAATCTCATGAATGCTGAAAAGGGGGAGGTCTTTATGGGTATCTCTTCGATCAGCCCTGTGCAATATGCAGCCTGTAAAGGTAAAGGTAAAGGGACCCTTGACCATTAGGTCCAGTCGTGGCTGACTCTGGGGTTGCGGCGCTCATCTTGCTTTATTGGCCGAGGGAGCCGGCCTACAGCTTCCAGGTCATGTGGCCAGCATGACTAACTGCTTCTGGTGAACCAGAGCAGTGCACGGAAATGCTGCTTACCTTCCCGCCGGAGTGGTACCTATCTATCTACTTGCACTTTGACGTGCTTTCAAACTGCTAGGTTGGCCAGAGCAGGGACCGAGCAACGGGAGCTCATCCCGTCGCGGGGATTCGAACTGCCAACCTTCTGATCGGCAAGTCCTAGGCTCTGTGGTTTAACCCACAGCACCACCTGCAGCCTGTAGCAGCAGGTAAACGGTTCCTGAATTTGCAGTTCATCAAGTGCTGGCCTAGCTAAGAATCAATTTGTATGGTATGGCCTGCAAGTCAGCGGAAGAAAGTAGTGCCGTTCATTTAAGTGGATTCAGTGATTTCTCCATTCATTTCCATGGAAAGGACAGCAGTTCTCTGGGTCCCTTCCTTTGTGCTGAGTTATTGCTCGCCTTGAAAAGCACTGGGGAGCCATGCCATTGTGTGCACAGAAGGGTTCTCCATTCAGTGTCTAGGTGGCTGAGAGCTTATTGGCACAGATTCCCCTCCCCCTGAAAAAATGCTTTTCTTCCAGTTGTTTTTAGATTAGTATGCAGAGGCCAAGCATTGAACAACTCGAAACAATGGTTGCTCGCAGTGTTTCTAAATTAGATTAGAATATCAGCATGACACTCCACAAATGGCTGGGGGGAAATGGGTTATGTGTGGTAGTTAGCATTAACACCAATGTGAAGGACACACCGAAAAGAGTGAAACTTTATTGCTAAACATGATGTCAAACTTAGTTACTGTACATCACTTCCAGACATGAAAGGGGCACTGTCAGGTCAAATTAGGCTCAACATTTTCTCTTACTGGGGCAAAAAAGAGAGAAAGAGAGCTGCCTTTGCAAGTCTTGAAACTCAAATGGTTTCATGATGTTTATTAGAATCCCAAAGGGATTTGCTTTTTAACAAGTAAAATGCTCCCCTGCTGTCTTTGCAACACAAGAACTGTACCATAGTACAAGATTGACTGTTGGGCTCAGGAAGCCTAAAACTTCCAGTGAATTGTTTTAGGCTTTCTGAGCCCAACAGTCAATCTTGTACTATGGTACAGTTCTTGTGCTGCAAAAAATGTCTTGGAAACAAATATAGCTGTATTGCCAACACGTGTGTGTCTGTGTATCATTTTATTTTGCTGTGCTTCAATCAGATGGTTAGAAAACATTGAAATGTGAATGACAGGCCTTTGGTGATATATGATTTATGAAATCATTTGTATATAATTTGGGGAAGAGATGTAGCTCACAGGTATCTTCAAGTAGGACTGGGAATATCTGGTCAGTTAGTGTGGACAAGGAAGTTTGCCACAACCTGCTTGTATCTCTTTCTTGTTGATGGTCCTGGGATTCTGCAGACCCTGGGTGAGAAAGGCATTTGGGGCCCGTTAAGAAAACAAACCAGGCATAAATTATGCACTTAATTCTATCCAAGAAGCTGCAATGAGAATGTGGATAAAAAAAATTGTAATAGATTTGTTGTGGTCAGTTTTTCTTACAACTGGCGAGAAGAATATTACTTGCATTATATCAACACTATGCTGTTGATATACAAGTCATAAAAAGAAGCAAGTTGTTACCTTCATATGTGATGCTTTTATGTAAACAGAAACTGCCCAAACAGAAACCATGAAAGAGAATTGGGGCAGAAGGACCATATGGTGAATTAGTGATAGCCAGTTCACTGATAAATAGATGTATAGTGATTAATTGTGATCTGCAAGTATGCATTGTCCCTCATGACTTACTTAGGACTAAGACTGTGCACATACAACATTTTATTTTGACTTGCTTTTTCTGTGTAGCCCACACACAATCTAGATCTACTGCATCTTTTTGCTCCTGGAATGTGCTCCTTGAGAAACAGGGTTCATTCTAGAAACTGAAGCTCATTGCGGATTGATTCTGCATTACTCCACAGGGTGTCCGTTTGAAAACAGATATAGGAGGTCCCAGCAATGGGATGTGTGTACACCTGCCCTTTGACATTGCAGGTGGGTGTGTGCCAATATCACAATCACCAGCTCCTCCTTCATTCACCTGGGGAATTAGGTAGGAAAAGGCATGTATAACCTAACCAAGGGGCTACACCCACTCTTGCAGGCTGCAGGATCTGGAATCAATATAGATTGAAAGCTGCATGTTGAGGACAAGCAAGGACAATTCCACATGGATAAAAGCTACATTTTTGGGCTACAAATAAGTTAATGTGTACACAGCCTAAGCTAAGGGCTCTTTCGCGCTTCCACTTGTCCCGGGCCTAGAAAGGAGGGGTCCAAGATGTTTTCCACTTCTCCTACTGCTTTCCTTGAGAAAATCCACTGTTTACTGCTGAACTGGAACATCAATCCGCAGAAAAACCAATTGACCTTTGTTCCGATTCAGTAGTAAGCAGTGGATTTCCCCGGGGGAAAGCTGAAGGACATGTGGAAGTGTGGAAAAGCCCTAACTGTATACAATGGAACTTACTACAGTGGTACCTCAGGTTAAGTACTTAATTCGTTCTGGAGGTCTGTTCTTAACCTGAAACTGTTTTTAACCTGGGACACCACTTTAGCTAATGGGGCCTCCCGCTGCTGCTGGATTTCTGTTCTCATCCTGAAGCAAAGTTCTTAACTCGAGGTACTATTTCTGGGTTAGCGAAGTCTGTAACCTGAAGCGTATGTAACCTGAAGCGTAGGTAACCCGAGGTACCACTGTATAGCTATATTTTATAGAAAAAGAGGTGCCAGAACTCACCTCCCTTGTTCTCTTATAAGGGCAATGGTGCCCACCTGTTCCGGCAAGTTCCGGCCTAAAAAAAGGCCTGCTTCTGAGGAAACATGTATAGGATTGCTCTGCAGAAGCAGAGGTGATCTGAGAAATGTAACAGAAGCAAAACTCCCAGTTCAGTCCAAATCTTCCAAGTTGCCCCGACTGAATGGAAACCTGTCGTCTCATGCGAAGGTACCTCAAAAAGAAAAGAGGTTTGAGTGACACCCACTATTGCTTCTCTCTTTCTCTCTTTGTTTAGCTTGTTTGCTTAGTTGGAATGTAGCACTTTGTTAAAGCCCTGCCACGGTGGGTTTGGGTCTATTTAAAGGCTTAACTTTTGCACAAAGAGTTCTGCCAATGGCTTTCTGTCATCAGCCGAGGAGGATTAAAGGGGGATTGATTACAGAAGCAGGCTGCTGCTTTTATTTACTTCTTCCACATCAACACCTCTTCCTAGCTCTATAGACTACCGAATGAATAAGTGGTGTCTCTGCAACCGGGCTGCCCGCATGCCAGCTCCACATTGGACGCTTTTGTCCTGCTGTTTGCACTCCGCTCATGGGCGCAAACCACATTATTAGTTTTCGAGAGCACAAATAATCTTTGACAATGAGACCCAACAATCCCCCTTTCATGGTCTGTTTAGACAATCTGTTTGGTCAAGAGCCCAGACTGCACTTTTCACCTTGGTCTATGAGCAGACCTGCAAATAAATGTCCTCCACCATAACCGCCTGTTCTTAAGCCGTCTGCTAATGGTTTGTTTAGCTTAGGCTCACCAAGCCACTACTACAAGGAAGAGCAGTTTTGGGGTGGGTTTTTCTTTTCACTACAAGGAAGAGGGTAGTTGTTTTTGTTAAAGCTCAGTGGAAAGAATTTGTAAAAAGGGTTTTATTCAGCAATGGCTTTTTTTCTTGCAGGGAAGGGGGCAATTGGTTTTCCTCCAGTTACACCATTTATTTATCTGAGCTCTTTCAGGTTTTTAGATGATGTCAGCGTGGTTTGCTTTTAACTAGGCATACCTTGAGCATTTGTTTAAGGGTGCTTGCGAACAGGGGCAGATCTGCTATGAAACTGAAGCTTCACTTTCAGGGCCCCAAATCCCAGTGAGAGCCAGTGTGGTGTAGTGGTTAAGAGCGGTGGACTCGTAATCTGGTGAACCGGGTTCGATTCCCCACTCTTCCACATGCAGCTGCTGGGTGACCTTGGGCCAGTCACACTTCTCTGAAGTCTCTCGGCCTCACTCACCTCACAGAGTGTTTGTTGTGGGGAAGGAAGGGAAAGGAGAATGTTAGCCGCTTTGACACTCCTTAGGGTAGTGATAAAGCAGGATATCAAATCCAAACTCCTCCTCCTCCTCCTCCTCCTCCTCCTCTTCTTCTTCTTCTTCTTCTTCTTCTTCTTCTGCACAGGGGCCCCAGAAGCAATGTTGTTCCACCAACTTTGCTACTCATCCAGCTTGACTTTGACATGTGAGATAATCCAGTACAGAAACTTTAATCAAACCCAGAGATATAGTATATATATATTTTTAATGTGGTAATGTGTCATGGAACAACCCCACTGAAGAAGATAAGAGTGGTTACCCAAATCTCGTTGCTGTTTGTGAAGGGGCCCCCATAACAGTTCAAGCTTCAGGGCCCTGTAAATGCAGGTCCACCACTGCTCGCAAAAACAGGTGTCCCCCAGTTGAATGCTTAAGAGCAGAATTAGGGCAGACTCAACCTTGCTTGCTATCAGCAAAATGACCTGGACTGTGCTCACCCTATACGCCAAGCTGCAGGTAAAGGACCCCTGGACAGTTAAGTCCAGACAAATTTGACTGTGGGGTGCAGTGCTAATCTTGCTTCAGGCCGAGGGAGCCAGTGTTTATCTGCAGACAGCTTTCCTAGTGATGTGGGCCAGGATAACTGAACTGCTTCTGGCGCAAAAGGACAGCATGACCGAAGACAGAGCGCATGGAAAGGTATAGTGAATGTGGCAGAGAATTGTATTAAAAATCAGAGCTTTGCAATTGTGAAGGGAAAGTCTGGAAATGTGGGCACATAGTTAACAGTGGGAGCAAAGAAACCAGAGTGGTGTCTGAGCTTACCCACCAGTGGTGAGGTTTCAGTGCAAAACATGGTTCTTTTAATGAACATTTGCAGCTATAGACTTACATTGGCTCCCAGTACGTTTCCGAGCACAATTCTAAGTGTTGGTGCTGACCGTTAAAGCCCTAAACAGCCTCGGCCCAGTATACATGAAGGAGCATCTCCACCTCCATCGTTAAATAACTAATGTCCAGCTCCGAGGGCCTTCTAGTGGTTCCCTTACTGCAAGAAGTGAGGTTACAGGGAACCAGGCAGAGAGCCTTCTCAGTAGTGGCGCCTGCCCTGTGGAACGCCCTCCCATCAGATGTCAAGGAAATAAACAACTACCTGACTTTAAGAAGACATCTGCAGGCAGCCCTGTTTAGGGAAGTTTTTAATGTTTGATGTTTTATTGTGTTTTTAATATTCTGTTGGGAGCTGCCCAGAGTGGCTGGGGAAACCCAACCAGATGGGCAGGGTATAAATTGTTGTTGTTGTTGCTGCTGCTGCTGCTGCTTCCTGTCTCCAGTGTCATTCCTTTTTCATTTGACCTCTTAGTATCTTCAACATTTGTAGGAAACCTGACTCTTTTAGCACAATTAATTCTAAACACAGGACCCCTGTTTAGAATTTCAACTGGCCAGTGAGGGCAACATGGTATATAGATAGACACTTGAGTAAGAATAAGGTTTGTGAGATAGCAATTGTTTCTCAGGCAAGTATTTATAATTAGCATCCAATACTCTTCTGAAATCATGGGTCTATGAGGAAGATGACATAAAAAATGTCATGATTATTAGTAAAGATCCCCCCAATTTACCTCTGAGTTTGTATGTACGCATATAAGCATGTAATCCTAAATATGATGTGTTTGCATGATCAGAAGTAGGTGTACGTGTATTACTTCAGCTATTATTATTGAGTGTTTAAAAGTTTCCATTCAAAGTTTGACTCTGAGAAGGGAAACTTTAAGCATGCATGACCTGGAGTGAATAGGCTATAAAATTAATCTAACGTTTTAATACATTGAGCATGCATATCTTCTTTTCTATAGTTATGTGCAAAGTGGAATGCTAAATTCCAAAGTTGGCAACTGCCTGCTGTCAGAGTTTCTTTCCTACACCATGGAATTTTCTTCAAGGGCATAATTTCCAATTTGGGTTGGATCCATTTTTTATACAACTGGTGTTCTACCCAATGCCCCCCTGGAAAATTGGTGTTCATTTAATTGTATTTTTTGTTGGTTTCTTAAAAAAACACCCCAAAACCAAACAGTTATTCAACCCTGGAACCAACTACACTGGAAACTAATTTTCAGAATGTTTCCCCTTCTCACAGATGAATAATGGAATATAACTAGGCTTCCATTTCATGTGCTGCAGAGAATGTTTTACAGCGTCTGTCAGAAAAACTTATCTAACCAGGCACAAAATCCAATTTCCAGTAAGATGATAATGGAAAGGATAATGATGTTTGATTTATCTGTATAAAAAGCTGCTCACCCCTGTTGGGCAGAAATCTGAAAGGCTGATTTAGATGTAGACCAGACTTCAAAAGGACACAAGGTTTCAACAACTTGGTGGGGAGACCTTTCGTTCATGGTTGAAAGTCACATTTCGTTCTGAACAGCTAGTCCTCTTAAAAGAACATCAGTAGAGATGCATGTCTCTGATTTATGTTTGATTCCCAAATGAATCTGAGTGATTCTTCTTTTAAATGGCTTCCTTGGTGTCAAGCAAGTTCCATTAAAGTGAAGACAAAGCCTGGAAGAACAGCATGAAACTACAAGCAATTTCCCTACAGCACAGCTGAGAACCGCATGTGGCTTCTTATTAGTTTCAGGGGTCTGAAATGCTGCTGGAGCTCTTAGTCTGCGGGCCGTAATTCCTGCACAGATCATTTTATATAACGTTTTTACTTAACTGGCTCCAATGGTTTAATATCCCATTTAAAATATGAAGAAACAAGCAATAGGTGCAGGCATCAGCTCTGGAAGTGAGCAGAAGTGGTCATTATTCAAATCAATCAAAGCTAAGCAGTGAGTGTCTTCAATGTATAGTTTATCTGTATATTTATTGCAAGATTTGTATACTGCTTTTTACACACATACCAAAGCTGTGTACAATTCCACCATGCTGGGATGTAGAGAAGAAGAAGAAGAAGAAGAAGAAGAAGAAGAAGAAGAAGAAGAAGAAGAAGAAGAAGAAGAAGAAGAAGAAGAAATTATTTATCTGCCACCCATCTGACTGGGTTGCCCCAACCACTTTAGGCAGCCTCCAACAAATTAAAACACATATACAGTAAATATCAAGGAATAAGATGCTGGTAAACTGAATGGATCTTCTGTTTCATTCCAGAGCAACAGATGCATCGAGAAATGAAGTGTCCTTTTCCTGTATCTTAAAATTAGTAGTAGTAAACTGGTTCACTGGAAGGAACTGCCAGATGAGGTGTTGGGATCTGGGATGCCTCTTCCTCCTCCTCCTAATAATAATAATAATAATAATAATTTATTTATACCCCACCCATCTGGCTAGTAACGACAGCCTCTCCCTCCAGCTTTAGATAGCTTCTCAGTGGCAGCTAGTACGCTTCTGCCATCCAGATGTGGATATTAGCTCATTTTATTTAACTTCTATAAATTAGGAAGCATTTACCTGGTTCCTTCTCTCCCCACCCCCACTGACCCATTCTCCATGTAAGGAGAATGAGAGTGCTTGGCCTCAGTGATGTCATAGAGCAGCGGTTCTCAACCTGTGGGTTCCCAGATGTTGTTGGACTACAACTCCCATCATCTGACCACTGATCAAGCTGGCTAGGAATGATGGGAGAAGAAGAAGAAGAAGAGTTTGGATTTGATATCCTGCTTTATCACTACCCGAAGGAGTCTCAAAGCGGCTAACATTCTCCTTTCCCTTCCTCCCCCACAACAAACACTCTGTGAGGTGAGTGGGGCTGAGATACTTCAAAGAAGTGTGACTAGCCCAAGGTCACCCAGCAGCTGCATGTGGAGGAGCAGAGACGCGAACCTGGTTCACCAGATTACGAGTCCACCACTCTTAACCACTACACCACACTGGGAGTCATAGTCCAACAACATCTGGGGTCCCACAGGTTGAGAAACACTGCCATAGAGCCAAACCTCATTAATAATGCAGCCACCAGGACATCATCATGTTCAATATGTGATTTCCTTGATGGCTGAAATCAAAGAGTAAACGGAAAGAAAATGATACCAACATAGTAGCTGTGAACAAGTATGAACCACAAAAGGGGGGGACACTAAAAAGGAGGGCTTTTCATTTCCATCCATATTTCTCCCTAATGCATGGATTTGTGTATACTTCGGTTAGAGACCTGCATTGCAAAACTCAGAGAACTGTGAATTTCCCCTTACCGTTTTGGAAAGTGTGAATTAAGTACTTTTGCTTCCAGGCACAGACCACATTGACTTTCCCCTCCATCCCTAGCAAAATGTGGTCATTTCCAAACATTGTGAAAGAGAAATAACGGCAGAAAAGCTTTCCCTTCTCTGTGACTGCACCGGTGGAAATCAGCATGGAATCTTTCTTGGCAACGGAACAGACTCAATGGCAAGTGCTCTGAACACATTTCCACCTCATTCAATTTCTTTTGGCATCTCAGCAGCTGCCATTTGTTCACAATATAGCACCAGTTTTTGAACTCTTTATAACCAGCAGTGCTCAGCGAAACCACCGGCTGCTTTCAAAGCATCAGGAATGGTCGGCTTGCAATCGAGCTGCTCCCCTCTGATTTATGGGAGCATGGGGTGAAATGAGACATCAAAAGAGACACAATGCAGTATTGATGAGCAGCTGAAAAAGGAGTGGGATATACTCTGACTTCTCCTCAAATTGGGGTATGCTCCTCTGTATTCTGGGTTCTCACCAGAGAACAGAAACACAAGCTCTGACGTCTTTGGTTCTCTGGTTAATCTTATGAGCTTTCAGCATTGAAATGGGGGACATCTTCAGCTACAGTCTGTGTAGAAGTTAAGGCACCATTGGTCAAAGAAAGGAGGTGGCAGAGAACGTGGGGGGCAGTCTCTCTCTTCCACTTGCCTCATCCATCCTGCTCCGAGCATGAAATTTCACAAGGGCCAAGTTCAGTTGTTTCTCATGCTTATGGCATTTATGAAAACCAGCTGGGGTAGCATGGTTGGAGTGTTGCACTAGGATTGTGGATGTTGTTGTTGTTTAGTCGTTTAGTTGTGTCCGACTCTTCGTGACCCCATCAGCAGAGCACACCAGGCACTTCTGTCTTCCACTGCCTCCCGCAGTTTGGTCAAACTCATGCTGGTTGCTTCGAAGACACAATCCAACCATTTCGTCCTCTGTCATCCCCTTCTCCTTGTGCCCTCCATCTTTCCCAACATCAGGGTCTTTTCCAGGGAGCCTTCTCTTCTCATGAGGTGGCCAAAGTATTGGAGCCTCAGTTTCACGATTTGTCCTTCCAGTGAGCACTCAGGGCTGATTTCCTTCAGAATGGAGAGGTTTGATCTTCTTGCAGTCCATGGGACCTCAAGAGTCTCCTCCAGCACCATCATTCAAATGCATCAATTCTTCGGCGATCAGCCTTCTTTATGGTCCAGCTCTCACTTCCGTACATCACTACTGGGAAAACCATAGCTTTTACTATACAGACCTTTGTTGGCAAGGTGATGGCTCTACTTTTTAAGATGCTGTCTAGGTTTGTCATTGCTTTCTTTCCAAGAAGCAGGCGTCTTTTAATTTCGTGGCTGCTGTCACCATCTGCAGTGATCATGGAGCCCAAGAAAGTAAAATTTCAAAGTAAAAATTCAAGAAATTAAAAATTCAAGCCCCTTCACCACAGCAAGGCAGTGATCCATGAAGGGGAGGATTGTGGATACTTGAGTTCAGCTCCTTGCTCTGCTATAAAGCTCATTATGCACCATCACCCTTCCCCCACCTACTGCACCCTGAACAGTCATTAGCCATGCCATCTTGGGCTGCTGGGAGTTGTAGTCCAGCAACATCTGGAGGGAACCAGGATGCCTTGGTATGTAGCATGAAACTCACAGAACTGTTAAGGCACTCTCACAATGTTGTGCTCTTTTTTCCTTTCTTTTTTAAGCAGGCAACGATGGTGAATGTTCGGTGTCATACTGTCAAGAACGTGCAAAGGTGACATTCTCCAGGTTTCCGTCACAAATTTTGCCCCTTCGCTCCCCTCTACAAATTTAGATATCTGTATATAACAGTCATGGAGATTAGAAGATTTGTGGCCTAAGATCATCCTGGAATTCACAGAAGATGCATAGCCCTCTTGCAGTATCCCAGTGTATTTCCTTGCTAGGATCACAGCAAGAAAGGTCTTAACACAGGCAGGAAATAGTTGTACACTTGATCTGATGTGCATCTCTGAAGTGGGAGGTGGGCAGAGAGAGAATAAGTCCTTAAGACACTTTCTCATAAAGTTGAGATCTACTACTGTTTAGAGAGGAGTGGGTCAAAGTATTTGACCTGACCCTGACAGATTCTGTCTGGAGCAACTGAAGACCAGCAGACCTACTGAAACCAGAGAAAGAATTTAAGTGATGCACACATATATACCCACGCATGGAGAGAGAGGGAGACTGTTGCTTTGAAAATATACTATTTCAGCATTTACATGTACCAGACAGTTCTTTTCACTAACCCAACCTGAGATGGTCAGCAATTACTGTGGGGAGTTGGGGGGACGGGACGACAAAATGATATAATAAAAGAGGTAAAAATGGTATGATAAGAATAGCTTTTCACAGTGGTTTTCTTTGGGGGGGGGGTGGAGAGAAATTACATGGCATGATATCATTTTAAAAAAAACTTTATTAGCTTTGGAAAATTCAAGGCATCTCTTTTCAGACCATATTTCCATCAGCTTCTGATTGTGCAAGGCAGGTGATATCAGGACTTGCCTCCTCCATCTGGAGATAACCCCTTCACCTCAAAATTCTTTTCCGCCTCAGGCAAAGTTGACTTTTGGAAGTGAAGCAATTTAGCCTCCTAATTCAGGATCACATCTTGATTCTTGAGGAAAGTGTTGTGACAGTGCAACGTTGCCAGCATTTTCTCCCCGTCCACGTCTATAATGATACAACACATCTTGGATGAACCTGCAGAGTCTTAAAAAAGATTTGGGCAACATGACCTCGTGCGTGCAGAAAAGAGTCCCACTGAACTCAATGAGACGTACACCCATAGAAATGTGTATAGGATTGTAGCCTTAAGGAAAACCTTCCTGTTAAAGTCAATGGGATAATTTCTGTTTAAGTGAGAAAAGGCAAGGCCTGGACAGGTACCGCTGATTTCCACAACAAATGTGGGGAAAGGTGGCCTGGGAATAGACTTGCCCAAAGACACCATGCTCTGGCAAAGCAGAGAATCAGAAGGGGTACAGAAGTTTACAGTCAAATATGTCGTGCTATAAACGTGTGTTGTGCACCCACCTCTGACTTATTATCTGCATCTGAGCACCCGTTGTTCAGTCCCAGCTCCTGCCCACCTAGCAGTTCAAAAGCACGTCAAGTGCAAGTAGGTAAATAAGTACCGCTCTGGCGGGAAGGTAAACGGCATTTCCGTGTGCTGCTCTGGTTCACCAGAAGTGGCTTAGCCAACCTGGCCGCATGACCCAGAAGCTGTCTGTGGACAAACGCCGGCTCCCTCGGCCTATAGAGTGAGATGAGCGCCGCAACCCCACAGTCGACCACGACTGGACCTAACAACCAGGGGTACCTTTACCTTTTTATCTACAGAGATAGGGTGATGAGCATGCTTTCCTGCCACAGTGGCAAAAATGAGTACAGTGGTACCTCGGGTTAAGTACTTAATTCGTTCTGGATGTCCGTTCTTAACCTGAAACTGTTCTTAACCTGAAGCACCACTTTAGCTAATGTTGCCTCCTGCTGCCGCCGGAGCACAATTTCTGTTCTCATCCTGAAGCAAAGTTCTTAACCTGAGGTACTATTTCTGGGTTAGCGGAGTCTGTAACCTGAAGCATATGTAACCTGAAGCGTATGTAACCTGAGGTACCACTGTATACTATTCTTTTAAAAGAGCATTAGGAAAACTGGAAGGTGTGTTCTTCCAGGTTATGCTCTTTGTACCTCAAGCCCAGCACTGCCTACTATGATTAGAAGTAACTCTCCATGATCTCATGCATAGGATCATAGAATCATAGAGTTGTAGAGTTGGAAGGGACCTTGGGGGTCGTCTAGTCCAATACCCTGCAATGCAAGAATCTCCACTAGATCATTCAGGACAGATGGCCATCCAACATCGACTTATAAACCTCCAAGGAAGGAGAGTCCACCACCTCTCATGGGAGTCTGTTCCACTGTTGAACAGCACTTACTGTCAGAAAGTCCTTCCTGATGTATAGTCCTTTCTTGTAACTTGAATCCATTGTTTTGGGTCCTAGCCTCCAGGGCAGGAGAAAAGAAGCTTGCTCCATCCTTCATGTGACCCCCCCTTTCAATAGTTGAAGATGGCTATCATATTTCCTTTCAGTCTCCTCTTTTCCAGGCTAAACATACCCAGCTCCCTCAACTGACCCTCGTAAGGCTTGGTTTCTAGACCCTTGATCATCTAGGTCGCCCTCCTGTGAACATGTTGCAGCTTGTCAATATTCTTTTTATATTCTAGCACCCAGAACTGGACACAGTATTCCAGATGTGTTCTGACCAAGGCAGGATAGTGTGGGACTGTAACTTCCTTTGATCAGAACACTATACTGTGATGCAGCCTAGAATAGCATTTCCTTTTTTTGTTTTGTTTTTGTTGCTGATTTTGTCTCCACTTTAATGGAACTTGTTTGACACCAAGGAAGACATATGAAAGAAGAATCACTCAGATTCGTTTGGGAATCAAACATAATTCAGAGATAGACATTTCTCAAAGTGTGAAAGTCAGTAGCGCAGACATTATAATGAACTATCAGCAAGCCAGGTGTCCCTTATCTTATATTTGTGTAGCTGGTTCTTCCTGACTGTGTAGAACCTTACAATTTGTTCCTAGTGAAATTCATTTTGTTAGTATTGGTTCAGTTCTCCAATTTGTTAAGGTCCTCTTGAATCCTGATTCTGTCTTCAGCGACATTGGCAACCTCTCCCAGTTTTGTTTCATCTGCAGATTTGATGAGCATCCCCACAATATCTTCATCCAAGTCATTTGTGAGGATGTTGAACAACAATGGGCCCCGGGCAGAACCATCATGTCTTACTTTTTTCCAGGATGATGAGGAAACATTAGTGAGCACTCTTTGGGTCCGGTCAGTCAATCAGCTACAACCTAAAAGTTATCTCATCCAGTCAACATTTTACCAGCTTCTCTGCAAGAATGTCATGGGGAATTTTGTCTAAAGCCTTACTACATCCACAGCATTCCTCTGATCCACCTGATATTTCCCATCACCTGATCCTTTTTTTAAAAAAACTGCAATAACTGGAGCTCCCAAAGACTAAACTGAGCATCTTCTGCATGTTGGTCCCTGCTCAACACCCCTCCAGACTAAGATGATTCTTTTGACCCTATTTATTTCCTAGATTTGGAAGTTGCTTAAAAGAAAAAACATTGAAAAATCCTAAGGTGGAGTACAACGTGTCTCTGTCTTTCTGTTCTAGCTATTCCATTCCTTTCCCTGCTCCCATCTAGCTGTCATTTCCTCCCTCTTCTCACAGATCTAAGTTTCCACTTCATGGGCTCAAAATGCATGGTATATGTATAACCTTATAAGGCTGCTGATGGTATCTCTTGTGTGGGGAATGATGTGGTTGTGGTTACATACGCAGGAGCATTGGAAGACTCAAATCAGTATTAGAAGAGGATTTGTACCATGCAATATATAACGTATGCACACACACGCATACACTTCTACATACAATATTGCACAAACCAAATATAAATTTTTCCTAGTGGATTAATGGTGCACTGTATGAGTCATGTGGTGTGAAATAGTTTTGTTTCTGCTTTTCGGTTGCAGTTGTTTCAAGCTGAAGAGCTTATCAGAAGATAAGAATTGGAGTTTGCTACTATCCCACATTCTAAAAACACATCCAGATGTTCTGAAGGTTCAAGTTAAATGGCAGGGGGCGGGGAGAGCGAAACCAGCACGGTGTTAAATCAAAGGTGAACAAGGCACACCTCCACAGCGCTATTTGTTTAATAGACTTACCATCAATGCCGCCGACATCCTTAAACACCGGCATTTAGCCTGCTGTTTAATTAAATTCTCAAGGTTACATTTTGGAGGAGGCAACTCACGTATAACAAGCAAAACTCTAAGTTCTCTCATCCCTCTCTCCCTGACTTCGCCTTCCCAGCTCCTTTTTCTGCGAGTGGCTAATACTCTTATCAGTTGCTTCCAGTTGAGTGCAAATAATAGTGACAGCTTTAAAATAAAGCCATTTGATCTCCCCACCCCTACAAATCTGTTTCATGTGTTTTATGAAAATGTCAGGGTGGGGCTGGGGTTTTTGGGGTAAAGTTGCTTCTCTTCTTCCTTTGGTGAATCTTAATTACAAATGGAATCTCGCTGTTTTGTCTCCCACCTTCTCCTGTACGATTAGATCACAAAACGAAGTTCCCTTACTTGGCAGAGAAGAGTTAGCACTTGGCCTTGGTGATAATAGCATGCTTTGACCTTTGTTTTGAAAGCAAGTACGCTGATGAACTAAGCCCTTGCTTTGGAGGTCCTCCTGCCTTTTCATTTGCAGACGGGTCGTTCTTCGGAACAAAACTTGCACATTTGCTGATGGAAATGGAATTATTTTTGTCAACTGTATTACCGGAAATGCAGTCTAATGTTCAGAAACAACAACAAATCCCTCTGTTTTTCCAGTTTCTGTGACTTACCTCTTGTGGGGATGATATATTTGCTGATCGGTAACTTCGTGATGCTAAAAGGCCTTGAGAACAAAAGGGCAGAGGGGGTGGCGTTCAGGAATTCAGCCAAACACCTGGAGGTTTTCCTTCCCTCCCTTGCTCAGCTTCTCAACAGCAGAGGCAGCTATCTATGTGCCAAATTTTACCCCAGAAGGTTGTATTCCAGCAGTTAATACAATATTAAATAAGGCAGGGTTGAGGAACCTGTGGCTTCGTTCCTGATCATTGACTATGCTGATGGGTTTGCAAAGAGTTGGGAGTCCAATAATACCTGCTTAGAGAGCCACAGGGGTTTTATATATAATTTTTATTTATTTTCCATTTAATATTATACATTCACACCATCATTATCCACTTTACCACTTTGGCTCTTTAGAGTCTATTGACTTCCTTCCCTCCCACCTCATCGCTTTCAAAATTAACCTTTATATCATTGCATTTTGTATGTTTCCCAATTCTATTTACACTCATTACAAAATAGCTCAAAATTTAAATAAAGATAGAAAGATAGAAAATTTCTCATTACAAGTCTTCAGAAAACCCTGCTAGTGATGTTAACTGCTTACAATATTCTTTCAGATAGCGTATAAATTTACTTCCGTCCTTTTGGAATACTTGATCGTGCTGGTTTCGGATTTTTCCTGTCAGCTTCGCCAATTCTGCAAAGCCCATCATCTTCATCTACCGCTCTTCTTTCGTTGGTACTTCTTGTTGTTTACATTTTTGAAATAGGCACTGTCTCAGTATATCTCTTGCTTTACCAAGCTTTCAATTTCACATATAAATGGAGAGTCCTTAATGGTTCATCAAAAATTGAGCTTTTTTTTTTTTACCCAATATGGTAGTTTATCTCCTATGCTAACTCATTTGAACCCCCTGCTCTACAGATAAATAGGAGAGGCTTTATTGAGAACTGAACTGACCCACTATTCTCTTCTCACATGCGACAATTGAATGTCACATTGTATTTTCAGTATTTTGCTGTTTTCTTTACCCTTCCTCTATACCTGTGTTTTATTTTTCTATTTTCACGTTTATTTTTATTTGCTATATCTGTTATTTTTTTTTTTGTATTCTGTATGTGTTTATGACAATTAATTTTTATTTTATTTTTTTAAAGATTTCAATTTCATCACTGTTGTGATCAAAAGCTAACAGGACATAGCCCAAAATTAATGAACCAAGACAGTAAGACCACAATTTTTTTAGCAGCTCCCATTAAAATAAGGATGACTGTCATGCTTTTGAGTCTCAGGACTAACCCACATTTTTTTTTTTGTCCCATGATTTCTGTGCCTGAGTCTGATAAGTTTTTCATCCTGCTGTTTTCCCTGGAAAAACCTGCAGTTTACTGCTGAATCAGAACAAACGTCAACCCGTAGAAAACCTGATTGATTTCTGTTCTAATTCTGCAGCAAACCGTGGGTTTCCTTAAGGAAAGCTGCAGGATGACAACTCAACTGGTTATGGTTTGATGCTGACAATGCCAAGGTTGCAGGTTTGATCCCTGTATGGGACAGCTGGTTATTCCTGCATCGCAGGGGTTGGACTAGATGATCCTCAGGGTCCCTTCCAACTCTACAATTCTATGGTTCTATGAATCTAAAATCCGTGACTAGAAATCATGGAACAAATGAAAAAAACTGAGGGACAAAGGGAAGTGTGGATGAGCCCTTAATGCATCTAACTATAATTTGGTAATTTTATCTGATCAGCTGTCACTGCTTCAGCTGGTGGATGATGCAAATATCTATATCTATCTATCTCTAGATCTAGATCTAGATCTAGATCTAGATCTAGATCTATCTATATCTATGTATTTATCATCTATCTGTCTACCTGTCTATCTATCTATCTATCTATCTATCTATCTATCTATCTATCATCTATCATCTATCTATCTATATCTATCATCTATCTATCTATCTATCTATCTATCTATCTATCTATCTATCATCTATCTATCTATCATCATCATCTATATCTATCTATCTATCATCTATCTATCTATCTATCTATCTATCTATCTATCTATCTCTGTCTATCTATCTATCTATCTATCTATCTATCTATCCATGTATCAGATTGTGCTGTTGATTGCCTTCCTTCCTTGCATGTTATCAGTGACTTTGGTGGAGTTCCTTTACAGTGGTACCTCTGGTTGCGAACGGGATCCATTCCGGAGGCCTGTTTGCAACATGAAAAGAACGCAACCCACAGCAGCGCGTCTGCACACATGCGAGTTGCGATTCGCTGCTTCTGCGCATGTGCGTGACATCATTTTGCGCCTCTGCACATGCGCGAACAGCGAACCCGGAAGTAACCCTTTCCGGTACTTCCGGGTCGTCGCGGGACGTAACCTGAAAAAACGCAACATGAAGCGGACGTAACATGATGTATGACTGTATTAGTGATTTGGGTCTCCAAAGTCCTGTTCTGTTAGAATCCTACTAGCATGAGTGCAGTCAGGCTACCAGTGCCTTGAATGTCAAAATTGGTTTTAAGCTCTAAAAGCAGGACGAAAAGGACTCTTGCTTTGCCGCCATGTCCCTCTCCCTGGACCTGGATAAAATTAGCTCCTATTGATCATAATGACTTATCAGACAAGTGCCTAATCTTATCTGAATTTCACAAATGGTTCAGATGGTAGCTTGTGACTTTGATTACTGCAAGAGCAGTCCTAATCAGATTCCTTTCCATAAAACTGTGCTTGATTCAGCTTCCTCGCTCTGACAGATCAAAGCACTTTCTTCCCCTCTATCTGCAGGGAAGCTCATTAGGAGGAGTTGTCAGGGTTATAATCATGCAACAGTTTTACTTCTGGGTTAGAACACTCTTCCTTTTCTTATCAGTCTGTGAGGTCCAAAGTGAGAAGAACAAAGTAGGTACTGGTGACATGTGATGCTTTATATGGCTGGGAGCCACCGTGCGAGGCCACGGACATCCTTTCATTCCTTGGCTGTTCAAGCTAGTTTTGCAATCATCTCCTAATTAGAACTGAATGCAAGAAGACCAATTAAACGAGAAATCGTCTGATATGATGAATGATGTGCATTTAACCTCTTAGGGTCTGTGGTTCTTCTTTTGTCAGTGCGGTGATCCCCCCATGCAGACGAAAAACCCCACACACTCTTATTTGATAAATGTGTCCTTCAGCCCCTCTCGGGGGTTTTTGCACATCCCTTGCGCAGATAACGATTCCCTGTTGCTGAACCAGGTGCCACCTGCATTGTCTCTTTTATCCAGGCTTTGAAGTACAAACGACTGTTGCGAAAATGAAACCTGGAAAATATTACTCCAGCTAAGAAAATGAAGGCAGGTGGACCTGTTGCCTGTTGGAATAAATTGCAGTTGCCTGTGATATGTCTTGAGCTGAGAAGCTGGAGTGCTGCTCCATGCAACCTCTTTACTTAGCCTTCAAATTTGCACAAAGCTTGGATAAGGGCTAGTACAGTGGTACCTCAGGTTAAGTATTTAATTTGTTCCGGAGGTCTGTTCTTAACCTGAAACTGTTCTTAACCTGAAGCACCACTTTAGCTAATGGGGCCTCCTGCTGCCGCTGCGCCGCCAAAGCACAATTTCTGTTCTTATCCAGAAGCAAAGTTCTTAACCTAAAGCATTATTTCTGGGTTAGCGGAGTGTGTAACCTGAAGCGTATGTAACCTGAAGTGTATGTAACCTGAGGTACCACTGTACAGGACTTAGCCAGAGCTCCATTTGCCCCACCGCTTCCTCCCTGTGCAAACCCGCCAATAAGCACCAAATCGGAACAAATGGCAATCGGGTTTTCCAGAGGAAAGTGGTGAGGCAAAAGAAAAACTGCTTGGACCTGTGCCCAGTGACGGACCTACATTTTTGGGGCCTGAAGCTTGAACTGTCATGGAGGTCCCTTCACACCCAGCAACAAGGTCTGGGTAACCACTGTTTTCTGCTTCAATGGGGATATTCCACAACAGGTCACCACACCGTTATAATGTCTGTGCTACTGGCTCTCACACTCAATTTGACTCAAATCAATGCAACACAAATCAGGTCTACTGGACCCAATTTCTTATAGCAATGTGGCCAAAGTCTCTTCTGGGGGCCTTCTGGGATTCAGGGCCCTGAAGCTTATGCTTCACAAATTTCACAGTGGAGCCGCCTCTGCCTGTACCTATAAAAGCCGAGAGTCTTTATTGAGCTTTCATTCTGGTTTGTTTTCAGGTAGGTTATACAACAATGAGCAGTCACCTTCATTTGCTTGCATGGCATTTCTAAATCTTCCTGTTAATATTTTCTTTTATCCTACACTTCTCAGTGTGTTTCCTCACCACACTCCTAACTGCGAAATAATAGTAGTAATTTTTTTTAAAAAACTGTTTTGGTGTTTTTTAAGTGGAGTTGTTGCTCTAGGGCAGGGGTCAGCAAAGTTTATCTTGCCTGGGTTGGATCGGTCCCGCGGAGATCCCTTTGTGGGCCGGATTGCACATGTGTGTGCAATTTTTGGCATCTGTGCATGCGCAGACACGATTTCCGGTGCCGCAGAAGCAGTGCTGCACTGGTTTAGCGCACCGCGCGAGTGGGCAGCTCAGTTTGGGGGCAGCTTGTAGGCCAGTCAAACGACCCCCGCTGGCTGCTTCTGGCCCATGGGCCTTAGGTTGCTGACTCCTGCTCTAGGGTGACAGATCACATCAATCCACTTTAATTGTGCAAACCTAAATCACCAGTCTCTGCTCAAACCTCTCCTGCAAAATACTGTCTGGAGGCAACCTGTGTTGAAAGCCTGCTGTTTTCTATTTAAAATGCGCTTGCCGTATTTCCTTGGACAATCACAACTGACAATTTTGTACTGGGGAATTATTATTATTTTGTTTGGGGTAGCTTGGCATTCATACGATTCCCCACCCCCACAGACAATTCATAGCGTCTTCTCAATGCTCACGGTAATAACATGTTTTCAATTTCAGCTGTGGCTGTTGCTGCTTTGCTTGAACAATACTGGAAGAGTACTGTAGTTGTCTCAATGTATCCTCCTGTCAGCTCTCCTGTATTGCATTTCATGTAACACATATGACATATGACACAAAATCCAACTATTTCTCAAATCCAAGTGACCGTGGCAGACATCTGAAGTGTCTGCAAGTGAAACAGCCACCCTCTTGGGAACGGATCATAACCCATACTTGAGTATAGACCTTTCTCTGTTAATTATCCCTGACTTTTTTGTGTGTGTTTGGGTCAGATAGCTACATAGGGCCCTATCCATTCATTGGCCATCCAACCCCCCCCCCTTATTTATTTATTTATTTATTTATTTATTTATTTTAGTTAAAAAGGAAATATGTGTTCAGAATTTGAGGAAGTATTTTTCTTCAGAGTCAGTTTTGGATGTGTATTTAACCTATTTGGAGGCCATTGTGTTCCTCTCCATCACTCATGCAAAACCCCACATGCAGATGTGATAGGTGCATTCTTCTAAGGCTCCTTTTGTCTTTACACATCCCTCATGCAGTTAATGACTTCCTATCTCTAGATCAAGCAAGCGCTGCTACTACTATCTCTCCTTTCTGGATCTGAATTGATCATACATTCTAACCATTTAGAATTTGACAAACATATTTGACAAACACTGCAGAATGTACCGTATTTTTCCGTGTACAACACGCCCCCAGGTATAACTCTTGGAGATTGCCAAGAGTTGTTGATCTTTTTTTGGAGGGGATTGCCCTCAGTTTTGGAGCTTTTTTTGGGGAGGGGGTTGCATAAATTTGCTCACCCATCAGCCCAACACAAAGCCACCATTCGACTGCCCACTCACCGCAAGCAGCCACCAATTGCACTGCCCAATTGCCACAGCAGCAGCCTATCAACAGCAGCCCTGCCGCAGCCGCCTATCACCCACCCTGCCGCCACTGACAATTTCCTGCTCGCAGCAGCAGCCAATCACCAGTCAACACTCTGCACTATCCGTGTATAAGACGAGCCCAATTTTTAAACATATTTTTAAAAATGAAAACAGCTTGTCTTATACACGGAAAAGTACGGTAAATGTTTCCGCTGGAAAATGGAGGAAACAGCCCATTCCAAGCAGTCTCTTTCTCTTTCAAACCTGATGGTCTATCGGTCAAGCTATCTCTAAAGATTAACCTGACTGGGGCAAGAATTCTATGCACAGTTACCTGGGAGTAAGTCTAATTGGTGAGTTAACATGCAGTGGAGAACCTACCCTACCTATGTCGGCTCTCCTGGCAATTCAGAATTCTGCGTAATCAGAGGTGGCTTAAGGGTGGTACTTCATAGATCAGACAGTTCATGGATCAGGTGAAGTCATTAACATGTGGGCCATATTAAATCCATTAGTCTACAGGTTTCACAAGACTCTTCTCTGAGTTGTTGGTTTTTTACTCTGCTGAAATATATGTACAGAAATATTCCTTGGCATTTGTGCCAAGGCCTAGAGGTGAATCTTTGTTAACCTAATGAAGAGGAGGGTCTGGTAGTTAAGGAAAGGGCTGCTAATTTCAGTAACACTTAGCACACCTCATTTCAATCATTTATTAGTAGCCAATATTTTTTTTAAAAAGAATGGAAATGCCGAAATGCCTGACTTTTTCTCCCTTTTTAAAGCAATTGGAATTTGCAGCCAACTGGCTTGTGTGATTGGCTGAGTATTTTAACATTTTGTGTTGGAAAAGAAATGTCACCAAATGAAACGAAACATCCAGCACAATACTCCACTGTTATCTAGATGAAAAAGAGTCCACACTTATGAACAAGTCACCCCGCCCCGCGCCAGACACGGTTTCGGTGTTGGGCATAAATTAGTAACGGATCTGATTACCACTTAAAATGTTGTCATGTTCTCAGCTTGGACAAAATCTGAATTGTTCAGTTTCACTTTGACGGCTTTTGTTGGATGAAAGTTGTTCAGAAGATGGCTGCCATCTTGGATCACACCAGCACTACTTGCTTCCAAAGGGGAGAATGCCAGCCTCTGTGTAGCATAAACCACACTGTCAAGGTCTACTGGTTTTAAACTAGTCATCGATCTAAATCTGTAGTGAAATTATAAATGTTAAAATAGATATGCTGATGATTCATACATCATATGAACTAGCGCTGTGTTCAGACTCCCGTTTACTGAGCACTCCCTGCATTTCCAGGGCTGAGTTTTTAATCTGTGCTCACACTACACTATCAAAATGCAAATGTACCCTGTACACTATTATAAGAACTTATTTGATGCATTTTTTCTCAAACCAGCTTCACACAGATTAGAGTCCTCAAACTGTTCCTAATTAATCTGTAGCCAAAGTGTGAACACATTCACATAGGGTACAGGCATGTCCCTGGCATGTACACAAACAGAAACAAATCTGACAACAATGAAGCCATGTTGGTGTGAACAGCTAGGTGGGAAAAAGTTTTGAAACTCACCAAAAACACACACAACTTCAATGAGCTCTAAAGTGGCAATGTGAACACACCCAATTAGTTTGGCCTCCAAAATCCTTCTCAAAAGTCTCCTGCAAAATTCTGCTGCTGAATATTCTCAGTATGCCCTTAGAGCTCTCAGGTGGATTCTGGGTATTGGTGTTTTTAAAGGGCACCAAAATATATATTTACTTTTCAGTACTTGATATCTGCAATACAGTGGTACCTCGGGTTACATATGCGTCAGGTTACCAGACGCTTCAGGTTACAGACTCCGCTAACCCAGAAATAGTACCTCAGGTTAAGAACTTTGCTTCAGGATGAGAACAGAAATTGTGCTCTGGCAGCACGGTGGCAGTGGGAGGCTTCAGGTTAAGAACAGCTTCAGGTTAAGAACGGACCTCCGGAATGAATTAAGTACTGAACCTGAGGTACCACTGTATTGGAAACTTGACATGGAGTGGTATTTAGTATTCTACGGTTTTGTTAGCTGATACACAATGCCACAGTGTTTTTTCTTCTGCAAACATTCTGTCTCATTTGAACGTCCCTTCCCCTTCTCCCCTCCATAACTTAATGGCAATTTTTGGACCTCTCTTGTGTTTTGAGCCCACAGCCTAGTCCCTATAGCAGGATGGGGAACCTCAGCCCCAGTCTTTTTATTTGCACCTTGGGACTCTCTCCAGGCCACACTCTTGGGTGGGAATGTGTGCTTGAACTCAGATAATGCTTCTCTGCAGGGAGGATAGAGAAGAGTGTGCTAGCGTATGTAGAAACCAGAGTACTGTAGAAAGGTGAACTTTACAGTCATGGTTCTGCCCACTTTGGCCTCTGGGCGGCCCCCACTGTCATGTGCCCTTTGTGACAAGGCAGCCCCCTACTCCTGCCCTGTGGCATCATGCCACTTTGCCTTGGGCTTCTCAGCCAATCTGGCTGGTGAGCAAGCACTGGCTAAGTGCCTCACGGCAGTCTGGTTCAGTGTAAGGCAGTTTCTTTTGATTTTGTTTGGTAAACTCTCTCTCTCCTTTCCCCTTTCCTCTCTTCTTCTTACTCTCCTCCTCCTCCTCCTCCTCCTCCTCCTCCTCCTCCTCCTCCTCCTCCTTTTGCATGCCCTAAAGCGGTTCAGATAACTCCACAGCCCCTTACCTACGAAAAGGCTGGCACAGGAAACAATACCGTGTTGTCTGTTTTGTACATCTCCAATTTATAGCCATCCTTTGAGAAAGGATATTGGGCCTCATCTCTGCCAAAAGGGCTTCGTAGAGCAAAATGTTATGATCCCCCCCACCCCCACCCCTGGTTCTTGAAACGCTTCAGCCAGGGTCTGTTTTCTTTCACTGTCACCTTCTACTCTGTTCTGCTTCGCCCCTCTCTTCTCCACTGTGCATCTGCCATGGATTGTGGCTCATATAAGCCCTGTGAGGTGTTTCGGGAAAGTGTGCTTTGATACATGGAAGCCTCCCCTTTTCTTCGTACACTCGAAAATGGAGCGGACTGTGCACAGCCATCCAGTTGAGGGAGAGTGATTCCACCTTTCGCTGTGACACAGACACCGTAGAGACAAAATGCAGACGCAAACTACGAGCCGTGGGAGTGGTTCATGCCACATACAACTCTTGGCTCACCTTTGATTATGATGTAACCAAGGATGGTTAACAATGGAATAGAGAATAAGGTCCATTTCAATGCCTTAATTCAGATATATCAAGGGCTTCGGGGTGGGGGGAGATGAGAAGGGCCTTTTGTTTTGGGGAGGGGGATAAATTCTGTAAGGGCATCCTGCGTCTTGTGGAATCAATTTATTGGGGTATGAGATTTTGTGGAGTAGAGCATAGAGCAACAAGGTAAAAGGTTACGACCAATCCAAAGCGACTATGGGGTTGTGGTGTTCATCTCGCTTTCAGGCTGAGGGAGCCAGCGTTTGACCACAGACAGCTTTCTGGGTCATGCGGCCAGCATGACTAAACCGCTTCTGGCACAATGGGACACCGTGATGGAAGCCAGAGCGCACAGAAACTCCGTTTACGTTCCTATCGCAGCAGTATTTATTTATCTACTTGCACTGGCATGCTTTCGAACTGCTCCAGTGAAAACAGGGACTTCTCCTCCTCCTTCTCCTCCTCCTTCTTCTTCCCAGTTCTTTTTCTGGGCACACAATACCAGCACCATTTTTTCTAGAAGAAAAGCATGGATTACCATTATTATTATTTTACTATTTATACCCCACTCATCTGACTGGGTTGCCCCAGCTGCTCTGGGAGGCTTCCAATATATATAAAAGCATAATAAAACATTAAACATTTTAAAAAACCTTCCCTATACAGGACTCTCTTCAGATGGCTCAGGGGTTGGATAACTCCATAGCCTCTCACATTTCTCCACTTAAAATAGGGACATCCTAAGGCAAAGCAGGACATTCCAAGATCAAATACGAAACCAGGATGGCTTCCGTAAATCTGGGACTGTCCCTGGAAAATAGGGACACTTGGAGGGTCTTGTAGAGCCAACCTCATGAGTTCATCTGACACGGTGGACTCTAGTCCAGGAAAGCCTGTCTCACAACAACAACAGCAGCAGTAGCAGCAGCACATCCCATAGTGAGTGGAAGAGGGATAACCAAAGACAGACCCTGAGCTGGCACAGTCAACTGGGCAGAAAGTTTGTGTCGGGTGGTTGTTCTCCATTCCCTTCCCCTTTGGGCCTTTATTTCACAGATTTTCTGGAAATCAATATGCCAACTCCAGGGCTGGCAAAAATCCCACCCCCTGCCCCATTCTGGGATATATGTCAGGACTCAACACTTCCCTTGATTTCTCCCTGGCATGGCTCTGGCGTGCCCTCTTTTGTCAGCACAGCCACCAGAGTCCTGCCAGCCCAGAGCTGCAAAGGCATTGCCAATAACAGGGGGGCTTGTGAGGTCAAATCCCCCTCTTCATTTCCAGAGGCTTCCCCTTTGCAGTAGAAAGGATGTCCCACTCTATTCTTTGACCTCCTGGGACACCTATAGAATTGCACCCTAAATCTATCGGTCTTTAAGGGGCCACAAAAACCTGTTGTTGTTTTCTTTTGGCAAAGGGGGTTCTGCTCAAATGTTGAGTTGTGCACTGAAGAATGCAGATGGTATGAATATTGTTTGGAAGTTGCTTTTCAACCTCAGAAGTTGAATACATCCCATTAGAGATATCATGTAACCAAAAGGCAGAATTAAAGAAGGCCGACGAAAAAATCTGGCAACAAACCGCCATCTACCATTGTTTCAATTATAAAGGCTATAGAGTTTCTTTTTGTTGTTGTTGTTGTTGCTGTCATTCCATGCAGGAACTTGCTTTTTTTAAAAAATCAGCATGACGAACGAATGACATTTCAGGAAGACTGAAGCAATGAAGGACCTATATGACCCAGCCTCTGTACCGACCTGCTGATTTTCTTGACGAACAGTGACTGCATGAGATGGAAATAAGTCAACTAACTAGCAGGAGATAAATTGATACAATTACCAGTCTGGTTTTACACAAAGGAAGTAGGTCATAGAAGACCTGGTGCAAAGCCTGTTGAGGTCAATGGAAAATGAAATCACTGGGAATATTTTCCTAGACTTCAGCACAGCTTCAGGCTTCAGAACTCAAAATATTATTTTGTTGGCCAGTGTCAAATATCATCATAATTGAGATACATGAGGGGGGAAGGTTGGAGAGAAGGGAAATAATGACCTTTAGGTCTACACAGGAGAGTCGTGTTCCCTGTGATTGAAGGACGCCGGGAAGTAAGTTGATATGTTATATTGGATTAAATGTTGATGGTGGAAGAGAGATACAGGCTAGCTTAGCTGGTGAAAAGTAACTGGAGTCTCAGGAGGAAAATGTGCCTCTCTTGGTACATAGAAATCTAACAGCACTACCAATCATAATTACACATTGGTCCAGCCCAAGGCATTCTGCTGCCTGAGGCAAAAGGCGAGATATTGCCCACTCCTATTCCATGGACAGAAGCCAACCTGACTGACAGTTCATTCTTTCTTAAACACTGGTAATGGGATGGAGTCCTCCACCACACCTGAGGTCAGTAGGCTAGCTTCACGGGCACAGGTCAGATCACATGCCATCACCTCATCACTTCTCCTTGTGCCTCAATTTGCCTAATAATGGCATGTATAACTGGGCCTTTACATTGGGTGAAATTAGTGGAGGAACATGACGGAAACTCTCTCTCTGTTGAGCCTTTTCTATATTTTATTTGATATTTTCTCCCAGCTCAGGACCCTAGGCAGCTCTCAGCATAAAGGAAAACAGATACAACTAAGAACACTCAAGAAATAAAAACAACAACAATTAAATAAGTAGCCCTATTAAAAACAGCACTGAAAATACTTAAAACTATTTAAAAGCGCTGGAAGGGGAAAGAACAACACACATACCCTCAGAAGACCCTGCCACCAAGCCAGTTGGTGGCCAGAGGCCCTTTGGAACAAAAATGGCATTTGCCTGCTGGTAAAGGGAAAGCAGGGGTAGCCTAGTCTCCCATGGAAGAGGAGAGATGATCAACAGCCATGTATACTGAACAAGAAATCTCTGGACCACAGCTGGAAAAGGCTGGAATAATAATAATAATAATAATAATAATAATAATAATAATAATTATACACATGTTTCTTCCTTCTTCTGTCTGTGCATCACCTATTGTTAGAACGCATAAAGAATTTCATGTCATGATGTAATCCAGGGTAATGTGTCCAAAACAATATTAGATTTATTCCATTTGCTATAAGAAAGATATCGCTAGAATTCCGCCTATTTGGCAAACCCTTTCCCCAGAGTTCCGGGCAACGTTTCAATCACCTGTTGCTACGATACTTTGAAAATATTGTCTGTTTTTAACTGCTCTATCTTTAATTGAATAAACTGTTACTTTGAAATATTGCTGTAGAGGTTAGAAAGATCTTTAAGGCTTGTGTAACATTTCATCTCGCTGGCAGGATGGAATCAGCAGTTTAAAATGAAGTAGCTGGGACTTTTTGAGACGTTATTGGGACTATTTTAAGATAAGAGGAGCGTCCATGCTGACCATGAAAATTTGAAAGTAACAACTAGATGGGGGATGGATCAGTCCTGAGTCGTTCTAGGCCTAGGGGCGCTGACGTCCATAAAGCAAAGAGTAAAAAGGGAAAGGGACCCCTGACCATTAGGTCCAGTTGCAGACGACTCTGGGGTTGTGGCACTCATCTCGCTTTATTGGCTGAGGGAGCCGGCATACAGCTTCCGGGTCATGTGCCCAGCATGACTAAGCTGCTTCTGGCGAACCAGAGCAGCGCACGGAAACGCCGTTTACCTTCCCGCCGGAGTGGTACCCATTTATCTACTTGTACTTTGATGTGCTTTCGAACTGCTAGGTTGGCAGGAGCAGGGACCGAGCAACAGGAGCTCACCCCGTCGCGGGGATTCAAACTGCCGACCTTCTGATCAGCAAGTCCTAGGCTCTGTGGTTTAACCCACAGTGCCACCCGCGTCCCTCAAAGCAAAGAGTACAGGCACCATAAATTCTGTAGAAGAGGGAACTGCAGCAGACGTTGCTTATATGACAGGCTATACCTGCTGAAATCCCCTCTTCTATCCAACGATTAAAGTTGTAGAAGTCCTGCCCTCTTTTCCATCTGGACACTCCATTTCCCATTTGTTCCCCCGAAAGGAGGAGGAAGAAGGTGTTTGGTTAGTGCTCTGCCCAAATTTTAGGTGAATATTTTCCTCGGGGGAAATGGGGGGGGGCAGTTCCTTGATTATTTATTTATTTATACATACCCCGCCCATCTGGCTGGGTTTCTCCAGCCACTTTGGGTGGCTCCCAACAGAATATTACAAACACGATAAAACATCAAACATTAACAACTTCCCTAAACAGGGTTGCCTTCAGATGTCTTCTAAAAGTCAGATAGTTGTTTATCTCCTTGACATCTGATGGGAGGGCATTCCACAGGGCGGGCACCACTACCGAGAAGGCCTTCTGCCTGGTTCCCTGTAACCTCACTTTTTGCAGTAAGGGAACTGCCAGAAGGCCCTCAAGAGCTGGACCTCAGTGTCAGAGCTGTACATGCACAGGATTTCTCAGTAAATGTATCATCTCATCAGAGGAATATGATCTGTTTCTTCTTTCAGCATCATAGAGCTCTTGCTAATAAATTAACACCGACTGGGGGGGTCTTTACTAATAATCATGACATTTTTTATGTCATCTTCCTCATAGACCCATGATTTCAGAAGAGTATTGGATGCTGATTATAAATACTTGCCTGAGAAACAATTGCTATCTCACAAACCTTATTCTTACTCAAGTGTCTATCTATATACCATGTTGCCCTCACTGGCCAGTTGAAATTCTAAACAGGGGTCCTGTGTTTAGAATTAATTGTGCTAAAAGAGTCAGGTTTCCTACAAATGTTGAAGATACTAAGAGGTCAAATGAAAAAGGAATGACACTGGAGACAGGAAGCAGCAGCAGCAGCAACAACAACAACAATTTATACCCTGCCCATCTGGTTGGGTTTCCCCAGCCACTCTGGGCAGCTCCCAACAGAATATTAAAAACACAATCAAACATCAAACATTAAAAACTTCCCTAAACAGGGCTGCCTGCAGATGTCTTCTTAAAGTCAGGTAGTTGTTTATTTCCTTGACATCTGATGGGAGGGTGTTCCACAGGGCAGGCGCCACCACTGAGAAGGCCCTCTGCCTGGTTCCCTGTAATTTTGCTTCTCACAGAGAGGGTACTGCCAGAAGGCCCTTGGAGCTGGACCTCTGTGACGAGGCTGAACGATGGTTCTGATTCTTCCAGTCCATCTAAATTTTTTTGGGGGGGGGAGGGGAAATGAGGAAAGGAAAAAAAAATAAGAGGCATCCCCCTTCCCAATTTTCCAATCTATTCCCCAGGCCTTCACATCTTTAATTTTAAGTCAGGGTTGGGGATTCTCAGGACTCAGGATGCAGGCCCATAACACAAATATACAAAAATTTAGCATATGCTAATGTAATGTCTATACATGTACATTGCCTCCAGGCAAATGGAGATACAGTGGTACCTTGGGTTACATACGCTTCAGGTTACAGACTCCGCTAACCCAGAAATAGTACCTCAGGTTAAGAACTTTGCTTCAGGATGAGAACAGAAATCGTGCAGCAGCGGTGCAGCAGCAGCAGGAGGAGGAGGCCCCATTAGCTAAAGTGGTGCTTCAGGTTAAGAACAGACCTCCAGAACGAATTAAGTTCTTAACCCGAGGTACCACTGTAGAGGGTGGCTGAGATTTCTCCAGCACTGCAGCTTGCAGTGTGCTCAGCTGTCCTGTAAGCAACATTTTAACAGTTTTAAAGCAAGGAATCAAAGGGGCTGGATACCTGGAGCCTAGTGCAGAAGATCAGGGATTTGGTTTCCCTGGGTCACCCTTTACCATACCCTGGTCCAGTGAGTTTGAGAAGACTGTTAAATTTATCTCCTTTGCTAGAGGTGACTGAACGTAGGGCTGACCCAAGACGTTTTGGTACCTGAGGTGAGCCACAAAATGGCGCCCCTGCCCCTCCAGGGAAGAAGGGATGAGTGAAGATCTACATCAAGGGGGAAATAAAGATCTACATTGGGAACATGGTTCAGGGGAGACCAGTATCACCTCCTATAGAGGCAGCTATAGAGTGGGCATTGCGAGGTGGCAGCAGATCCAGCCTCCAAGGACCACATCACAGCTGTTGATGCATTCCTTAGAGGCCTATCCCTGGGGATCCTGCTGCCTAAGGCAGTCAGCTTACCTTGCCTCATAGGTGGGCCGGCGCTGCTGAATGGGACACATTTTCATTTCTCTAATCTGATTAGTCTGATTACCTCCACACTACACATTTGCAGCTTGCGGTTTCCCCCAAAGAATCCTGGGAACAGGATGCAGGGAAAACGACAGTTCCCAGAATTCTTTGGGGTGAAGCTATGACTGTTAGTGTGCTATAATGTGCTTTAAGTATATAGTGGAGAGATAACCAAGAATTATCCAAGACTGCCAAGATTCGTTTTGAAAGCGATTGGACCAGAGGTCCAGTTTAGCCAAGTCAAGGAGACAGACAGACCCCGTTCCTCAAATTTCTCTGCCAGTGTTATATTCTTGTTTATTTCACTGGCACAACAGTGTGAGTATTGGCTCGAAAGAAATGGTTGTAAATCAAATCTTTAGTGATGACGCATAATCCAGATCTGGATTTCTAAACTTTCCACACCCCAAATCCTTGCTACTGGGAATCAGGTTTTGTCTTACCATGCCTAATGGTAAAGTAAGTCTTTCTGATCCACATTTTGATATCAGCTCCAGAGCTGAGCTATAGGGGAGTCCCAACTCTAAGCATTTCTCCCCCTTAAATATTTATATTTATGACTCAACAGGTACAGAAAAAGAGACAGAGAGACACATTTGAAAGTAATACACTCTAAATACTTATTTTTTCCAGGAGTTTTCTCCAATGACTTATTATTCCCATGAATCACAAGCTCAGTAAAGCTGGAACGGTAGCTACCGGTCGGCCATCAAGTCTATTTCTCTGCATCGTGGCAGGATAGATTACTTCTGATTACTAAATCATTCCTATTCCTAAACAGATGGGTGGCCTAGCCTTGAACGTCACAAGCGATGGAAATTCTCAGGCTTTTTTGGCAACCTCAGCCTGACTCTTCATCCGTCGATCAAATTCTTATATAATATTTAATCTATGTTTCCCCAGCTGCACTTCAGACTTATCACTGTGTTATTTTCCATTTCTATTGGTCTAATGGGAATAATCGGCCTTCATCCTTTGTGTCAGGCATCGTTTCACATATCTGCGATATTTTCTTTGCAAAATGTTTGCAGGTTCATTTGTATGAGGTTCACTAAAGTTCAGGTCTTTCGGAAACATCTCACATTCTACTGTAATGCTAACTAATATCAGGCTGTACCTCATATGTCCAGTCTTACATTTTATAGCACCAGATGGCACATAGTGGTCCACATGCCCTCTCTGTTGTACCTAATTCAAACATCAAAACAGCAGCAGAAGCCTCGCTTCCTTCCCCCTGAGTATACACAGAGTAATGCTGAAATAAAAACCCAATTTATTCTGCAGTCCAATGCAGCTGTACCGAACATGCATGACGAAATGAAGGGGGCAGAGTATGGTTGCAATTAGCAACTTTTTGACTGATCAGTGTCTCAGTTACATGGAGCAATATGAGAAAACACTGTGGTTTGTATTGTCGCCCGCCATGCAAATCTCTGAGTGGTGCAAAATTCAAGGGCTTCCAGGCAACCCAGGGTGTTGTTTCCTTGAAATGAGGGTCAGCGGAGACTGTGATATCTTTATGACATATGGATTATTTACACACGTGTACAACCTGAACCTATGATGGAGGGGCTTCTGGGCATTAACAGCCCAGAAGGTCTTGCTTGCCCCATAGCCACAGCCTTGGATTCAAGCAGAACTCAAGAATAGCTCTCACCTTCTGACTTCTGCCTGATTCTAGCTCAGTTCTCTCATAGGCAATACTCTGGCTATTGTCCTTCTCATCAGCAGCCAGGTGAAGTAGGCAGCTCACCCATTTGCCCTCTGGCACAAAGCAACTTCCCCTCTTATACCAAAGGCCCATACTTAGGGGCCATTATGGACCTTGCCTGACTAATTTAACAATGGGATCCTCTATCGGATTTTAACCCTTGCTGGATCCAGGAATTAGAAGGGACCCAAGCATCATACAGCTTAACCATGCACACACACCCAAACTCACAACAATGAGGAGTTTGGATTTGATATCCTGCTTTATCATTACCTGAAGGAGTCTCAAAGCGGCTAACATTCTCCTTTCCCTTCCTCCCCCACAACAAACACCCTGTGAGGTGAGTGGGGCTGAGAGACTTCAGAGAAGTGTGACTAGCCCAAGGTCACCCAGCAGCTGCATATGGAGGAGTGGAGACGCAAACCCGGTTCCCCAGATTATGAGTCTACTGCTCTTAACCGCTACACCACACTGGCTCTGTCTCCTCAATGCCTCCATCACATAGGTGTTTGAAGCCTCATGTGACTTGAATAACATGAGGGAACATGCTAGCTACCTATTACATCTCCATTATCTGACCACACTACCCTCCATGCATTGTTGGGGGGACATGGGTGGTGCTATGGTCTAAACCACTGTGGGCTTGCCAACTGGAAGATTGGTGGTTCAGATCCCTGCGATGGAGTGAGTTCCCATTGCTCTGTCCCAGCTCCTGCCAACCTAGTAGTTTGAAAGCACACCAGTGCGAGTAGATAAATAGGTATCACTGCAGCAGGAAGGTAAACGGCGTTTCTATCACGGTTTCTGTCATGGTGTTCTGTTGCACCAGAAGCGGTTTAGTTCTGCTGGCCACATGACCCGGAAATCTGTCTGTGGACAAACACTGGCTCCCTCGGCCTGAAAGCACCTCATAGTTGCCTTTGACTGGGCTTAACTGTCCAGGGGTCCTTTACCTTTTACAGTAGGGATTCCTGCTGAACTTGCAGAGAGGATCAATGAGCTTATTCTGACCTCATTTTGCAGAATTCTAGAACATGCCAGGAGCCTCCACTGAGTACAGCAGGTTCCCTGACTCAAGATGTTTGTCGCACAATGTGCCGAGGTGGGGTATGACCAGTGACAAGGAAGTCCCATTCCACATGAAGTGTTTGTGTGAACGGGGCTTCTCCAATGGATGCCACCTTCAATATTGTCCATCCTGACTGGCAGTGGTTCTTCATGGTTTCAGACATGGTGCGTCACTCCCCAACTGGAGATGCTAAAAATTGAATCTGGGACCTTTTGCATGCAAAATATGCACCTTCCCATAGCTGCAATTCTATACACAAGGGGTTGGAACCTATAGACTTTCAGGTGCTTTTGGACAACAACTCCCATTATCCCTGATGGGTTGCTGGTTGGGGCTGATGAGGTTGATGGGAATAAGATTCCAACAACATCAGTGCCTGCAATCTCATGGGTAGTGTGCGTGTATAGAAGATGCAGATTGATGGAAGTCTCTGGAAGCTGCAACAAACTGCTTAATCCAATCCCAGAATCAATTTCTGATGTTATCCCATTTAAACCAGAATTCCAGAGAAGTAGATTGCAGTATAGAGTGAACCAGGGGAACAATAAAGGAACAGAATGGGGAAAACATTCTCTTCTCGAAGCAAGCAGCCTTTACTATTTGGCCACTGAGTCCCTGTTTCAGAAGCACAGCTGTTCCCGTCAAAAGCCCTGAAGACCATGATATACAACATAATGAACCTTGAGACTCCAGCAGAATAGCCACAATTCAATGCAGCTGGGTTGCTCAACTGGTAAACAGGGAGGGAATGTTTAAAAGAGAAGCATTCCTAATTTTCTCCCCTTGCTAAGCTTTAGAAGTACTGGATATTTAACCTGAAGGGAGGCAAAGGGGGCTTTTTAGGTATCCTTTTATGCTCGCTGGATGAAGTCACTAGAGTCTGATTGTGCCTGATTCAATTCAGAAGGTCCCTCATTCAATCCCTGCCATCTCCTGTAAAAGGACCTTGGAAGCAAGCCCCCATCTCTGCTCCCTTAGGCTTTGGAGTGCTGTAAGGTAAAGGGACCTCTGACCATTAGGTCCAGTCGTGGCCGACTCTAGGGTTGCAGCGCTCATCTCACTTTATTGGCCGAGGGAGCTTCCAGGTCATGTGGCCAGCATGACTAAGCTGCTTCTGGCGAACCAGAGCAGCGCACGGAAACGCCGTTTATCTTCCCGCTGGAGCGGTACCTATTTATATACTTGCACTTTGACGTGCTTTCGAACTGCTAGTTTGGCAGGAGCTGGGACCGAGCAACGGGAGCTCACCCCATCGCGGGGATTAGAACCGCCGACCTTCTGATCAGCAAGTCCTAGGCTCTGTGGTTTAACCCACTGTGCCACCTGCATCCCATTGGAGTGCTGTAGACAGGGCCAAACTAAGTGCTGTAAGGTATAAACTGGACATATCACTGTATAAGGTAGCTTCATATCCTCACTTTCGGCAACGGCCATCGCTCAGTGATAGAGTACATGCATTGTATGCAGAATTCTCAGGTTCTGTACCAAAATCTGCACATAGGGCACTGAAAGAATCATGCCTTGAAATCCTGGAGAGGCACAGCTGAAAAGTGTTCATAATACAAAGCTAGAGGGACCAAGACCCAGACTCAGTTTAAGGGTGCTGCCTATGTTCCTGTGACCCCTATAAATAAGTGGGTGAGTTATTTTCTTCCTTTTATGGTATTCCTTCCCTCCCTTTAAGGGGTACACGAGTTCATTGCAAAGCAAAACACAAATTTTGTGAGTTGTCAAGCCAAAAGAATGGTTCAAATGCCATTGGATCAATTGCAAGCTGATTTTATTTGAAGATGTACACAAGACCCATTCACTTCTTTTGAGGGTGTATCTAACAAGAATGCTTATTACGCCCACTTTTCTGACTCAGCCATCTGCCTATTGGAGTGGTCAACAGAGCCTTTGGCAGCTTGTAGCTGTTGAGCTTTTTTGGGGGGAGGGATCAACCTCAAAATTGAAATTAATGAAACAAAGTTTGTCATGTTCATTAACTTTACTGGGTCTACTCTGAGTAGGAGTAGTACAGTGGTACCTCGGGTTAAGTACTTAACCTGAAACTGTTCTTAACCTGAAGCACCACTTTAGCTAATGGGGCCTCCTGCTGCTGCACGATTTCTGTTCTCATCCTGAAGCAAAGTTCTTAACCCGAGGTACTATTTCTGGGTTAGCAGAGTCTGCACCTGAAGTGTATGTAACCCAAGGTACCACTGTATTGGCTACCATCGAAAGTCTACAAATCTATGCAGAGTATCTCTCTCATCATTTACAAATGTTAATTGAGATTTTTCCTTCTGATCAGACAGTTCCTGGAAGATGTTGCATCTCTGAAGGACCCATGGAGCGTCTCCCCCTACATGGAGCTATTCTGTTCTCCACAGGGAAAGGAAGAATGGTTTGTGTAGAAGGAAATGGCTGTTCTGTACAGAACTATTTCAGGGGGGGGGAAGCTTGTTGGCACAGGGGCTAGATGTGCGTTAGGATGCCTGTGGCATTCTGGATCGGGGGTATAAATTAGTGCACAGGGATTAAAATCATTTAAGCACCAAATGCAACATGAGAATATGTTTGCGTAAAAGATCGTCACATGCTTAGATGTGCTCATAATCAAATCCGGCCTGCATTGCCAAATGTAGTGCTGAGTGAAATGTGTGGGCAGGGACTTTGGCATAGCGTGTGTCCCAAACCCAAAATGTACTAACTAGGAAAGCCAGAATCTTCAAATTCACCACAGACAGAAAGAATGTTTGTAAAGTGAATATGTGTTTTCTGTTTTGTAAATTTGAGCATTCACTTTTTTTTTTAAAAGGGAACAGCAACAACATTCCGTGAACACCCAGTCAAGTAGTCAAACTTTTCCTTGAGCCCTTAAACAAATGATCTTTCAGTTCAGAAGAACACACTCTCCCAATTCCATTAAATGAAAACGGTACAGGAGGTTGGACAAATATTTTTTTTCCACCTGCAGAGCAAAGCTATCCAACTCTAAGGGAGTCCAGAAAGAGTCCAGGACAGTAAATATAAAATCACGGGCAAGCTGGCAAGCAGTGAGTTTGAGATTAAATTGCACTATAGGCCCAGTAATACTTGCTGTCAAATTAGTAAATATTATAGCTCGTTGCATTTTTGGTATGTCACTGATGCTGATGCTTCGCATAACATTGTCAGGTTTACTTTGGTTTAATCTTATCTTGAAACTGAGTTGAAGTAAGTGGATTTCTATGCATTTTTCAAAGACCTAAACTGCATCTTTACTTGCCGTAGCAGTAAAAAAAAAAACTGCCAACAATACAAGTGATGAACCAAACAAATAATATTAATTTAATCTTTACAACAGTTGCATAGTTATAACTTTGGTCCAGGAAATTTTGTTCCTTAAAAAAACCTGCTTTCCTTCACAGTACTTCTGTTTCAGGCTATAAGATCACCAGGATTGACCAATATATGGATTGACCAAGAAAGGATGAGTGGAATCAGTTTATGTATATTTCTTGGAAAATGCCAAGGTCTCTAAGTAGATACATTTCCAGGTCTTTGGATACATTTTATGGGGAAACTCATTTGTTGTTGTTGTTTAGTTGTTTAGTTGTGTCCGCCTCTTTGTGACCCCATGGACCAGAGCACGCCAGGCACTCCTGTCTTCCACTGCCTCCCGCAGTTTGGCCAAACTCATGCTGGTAGCTTCGCGAACACTATCCAACCATCTCGCCCTCTGTCGTCCCCTTCTCCTTGTGCCCTCCATCTTTCCCAACATCAGGGTCTTTTCCAGGGAGTCTTCTCATATTAGGCATATTAAAGACATTCAGAACCAATTTCTATCATGGGGCAAAATGAACATATTTTGTATTGGTGGTACATCAATGATAAAAAGTCAAATTTTGGTCATGGCTTGCCGCATATATATTAATTGAGGAATTGGCAGTGATATGTTTCCAAATTAATTTGAACTGAAAACAGCAGTCTTCTTTACAGACTGGTATCTTTACAAAATAATGGACTCGTTACTCGTCCATGTTTATCTATGACTTAGAGCGCCAGTCTAACATTGTGAGGATTCCAGCAAAACCTATTCTTGTAAAGAAGCTGGTAAAATGCGGTCTTGACTATGCTACCACTCAGTGGATTTGTAACTGGCTGACTGACCGAACCCAAAGGGTGCTCATCAATGGTTCCTCTTCATCCTGGAGAAGAGTGACTAGTGGGGTGCCACAGGGTTCTGTCTTGGGCCCGGTCTTATTCAACATCTTTATCAACGACTTGGATGATGGACTCAAGGGCATCCTGATCAAATTTGCAGATGACACCAAATTGGGAGGGGTGGCTAACACCCCAGAGGACAGGATCACACTTCAAAACGACCTTGACAGATTAGAGAACTGGGCCAAAACAAACAAGATGAATTTTAACAGGGAGAAATGTAAAGTATTGCACTTGGGCAAAAAAAATGAGAGGCACAAATACAAGATGGGGGACACCTGGCTTGAGAGCAGTACATGTGAAAAGGATCTAGGAGTCTTGGTTGACCACAAACTTGACATGAGCCAACAGTGTGACGCGGCAGCTAAAAAAGCCAATGCAATTCTGGGCTGCATCAATAGGAGTATAGCATCTAGATCAAGGGAAGTAATAGTGCCACTGTATTCTGCTCTGGTCAGACCTCACCTGGAGTACTGTGTCCAGTTCTGGGCACCACAGTTCAAGAAGGACATTGACAAACTGGAACGTGTCCAGAGGAGGGCAACCAAAATGGTCAAAGGCCTGGAAACGATGCCTTATGAGGAACGGCTAAGGGAGCTGGGCATGTTTAGCCTGGAGAAGAGGAGGTTAAGGGGTGATATGATAGCCATGTTCAAATATATAAAAGGATGTCACATAGAGGAGGGAGAAAGGTTGTTTTCTGCTGCTCCAGAGAAGCGGACACGGAGCAATGGATCCAAACTACAAGAAAGAAGATTCCACCTAAACATTAGGAAGAACTTCCTGACAGTAAGAGCTGTTCGACAGTGGAATTTGCTGCCAAGGAGTGTGGTGGAGTCTCCTTCTTTGGAGGTCTTTAAGCAGAGGCTTGACAACCATATGTCAGGAGTGCTCTGATGGTGTTTCCTGCTTGGCAGGGGGTTGGACTCGATGGCCCTTGTGGTCTCTTCCAACTCTATGATTCTAAAACCGACAATCTATTCTCCTCACCGTCTGATACTCGCAACTGAGATGTCATACACAACTGTTTCTGAGGTCTGCTTCTAGTAGCTCTGACCAACTTCCTCACAGTGGCTGTTCTTTCACCTATGTTTTTTTAAATAAAAATAAAAATGACCATTCTTCGCTTCCAATGAATTCACAAAGTGTATCTTCCTCTCTCTCTCTCTCTCTCTCTCTCTCTCTCTCTCTCTCTCTAATTGCTTAAGCTTATAATTGGGCTTGTTTGTTTTTGATGAAATAAAGATGTTCTGCTCCTTTTGTAGAAGTGATGTCACCTAATTGGCTACATGTTGGCTTGCCTATGACGTACATATAATGTGATCTGCTGTTGTTAAAAAAAAGAGAGGAAAGAAACCCCCCCCCCCCAAGTTTAAGCTTGATTAAAGCAAGTTTCTCAAGTGGTCTTTTAATAGTAGGGCTCTCTAGAAATTGAAAGATTCTCAAATTCTGTATTATTATTATTTCTTTGTAGAAAGGGATGGGGTGGAAGAAAGGGAGATTTTCTCTCCTCTTAGTTAACCACAGGAAACAAAATATTAACGGCTGGAGGGGGTATTTTGGGTCCTCCCCAAAATCCGAACCACAATAAGACTGTTCCCCTTTCATGTGAATACATATTTCAACATTTCGTTTCTGTAAGCTCCATATATGTGGGACGAGCAAGACTCTTGAAGCACCAGTTAGTGGTTTTGATCTAAATCTCATCATCTAATTATTTTTACAGCGCATTCTTACAGGGGTAGAAACAGTTCCGCCAAGAGATGCTTCACAATAATTAGAAGCCCCAGTGGATCTTTTATGAATGTTTAAAGGCTTCCATATGCAGGCTGCTGACATGGAAATGCACAACATGCTACTCCTCATCGAAGCAGCAAGTCCCTTGTTGCATATCGTCAACGCGAATGGCACCAGTGCCAGCCACTTTTGCTCCTGGATCTCTGGCTGTTAATGACTTGCGGGGAGAACAGCATTGTGTACTTTTCAGTTTCCAATTAATATTGATCTCAGGCATGCATGTTCTGCATCAGGGGTGCCAACTTGAATAAAACATTGAGGGAGCCCAGGTAAGCCCTGTCCCACATAACGCAGTGCACACACCAGTTGAACGGCAATGTCCATCAACTTGGAGGGGGGGATGGCCCCCTCAAATATTTTATTTACGGGGAGCCAGACAGAGGGTCTTCTTGGTAGTGGCTCCTGCCCTGTGGAACGCCCTCCCTTCAGATGCAAAGGAAATAAGCAGCTATCTTCTCTTTAAAAGACATCTGAAGGCAGCCCTGTTTAGGGAAGTTTTTATATATTTAATGCTGTATTGTTTTTAACACTTGATTGGAAGCTGCCCGGAGTGACTGGGGAAACTCAGCCAGATGGGCAGGGTATAAAAAATAAATTATTATTATTATATTATTATTATTGGGGCCCCAAAGCCACCTCGGCCCCTAGGAGTTGTCTCCTATGTTCTGTATATAAGAGACATGCACTAAATGTAATGGAGTTACTGGGAACTACAAAATCCATAATGAAGTACAACTGCATTTCTATAAAACATTACAGTGGACCCTCGGGTTACATAACCTTCAGGTTGTGAACACAGCAAACTCAGACGTGGGTTTGCTGCTCGTGTGTGTGCAGAAGTGGTCCTCCGGTTATGAAATTTTCGGGATACGGCTGTGCCTCCGGAATGGATCCCATTTGTCACCAGAGGTACCACTGTATAGGGCTGAGATCAGGCAATTGGCAGGAAGATTGGAATTATGCATGGCAGTTATGAAATCTAATGATTCAGACTGAAGTTTCGCATAAATATGTGGCTTTCAACAAGAGCAGTTTTTATATATTGTCAGGGGAGGCTTCTCCTACGAACGAAGTAGCCCTGCCAAGATTCTGAACCTGCCCAAACCAAAACCATGGTCCAGTTTTTGTCCTGTCACCAACGGTAATATCAATACAGTACTGTAGTAACTGAGACGTTTCTGTCCATCTGTTTCAGGCCATGACCATTGATGTTAAAAAGAAGAAGAAGAATATTCATGAGCAAGAATGGTCCCATTTCCGATGGTAATAAGGCCAGCTACTTATTTCAGCGCTAAGTTGTTGTTTATAGGACCAGAAGGATGAAAATCCCTTCTACTTCATACTAAGACCCATGGTTCGCATTAAAATGAAAGTCAAGCAAGAAACCACAAGATTCTTCTGAAAGAGCCTAATTGGCACCTAATCTGGACTAATTGCTAGCAACTGGAAAACTGATTACAAGAAATGTGGTATTGCTTTGACATCAATATAGGGATACTTGTGCTTTGCAAAATTATAGTTTCTCATCCACAGTGCAGGTAAGTTCTTATTTATTATGGGAAAAGACAATTACATGCCTTTTGCTCCTTGAACAAAGCTAGATATTGTGGAGCAGAAAATCGAAAGGAAATAGATGTGATGGTAGATCCAAATGTCAAAGAAAGTGGACAGAGTAAACTTCTTTCATCTGTTCTATTAAAAGGTTGTTTTTTGTTTTTTTGAAGTATTCACCAATTCCTTAGTACAGAGATCTCTGAAATATTTGAAATGGGTCATTCCAAATCAAGTGATCCAACTTTTTTTTTACCTCATGTTATCCAATTTTCTTAATATTTTGTACACTTGTTGAATGATCAAAACAAAGTTTAAATTTTATTTTTAATCTCACCTAATTTTTGAGTTATGAGGGTCTGAAATTTCTAAAAATTGACAATTTTGGCCTTGTCGGACTACACAAAAGCCTTTAAAGCTCAGCCCAGGAGTGAGATACACCAAAACCAAGAACACCAATCTCTTCAGAACATCATGGGCTTTAATATGATATGTCACATGATGGACTTACTTAAAATTTTAAATGAAAGTTGTAAAATTTTAAATTTTAAAAAGTTATTAAAATTAATGTGATTTTAAAATTCAAAAAAAATGCATTGATTATTTAACATTTCTAAGAGCTACCTTCAAAATTTCATCTTGGGATCTCAATGGAATCACATTAAAACATATTTTTGTACATACGTTTATCCTAAATAAAACCCAATAAGCCAGACATGTACGGCAGCAGCAGTCAAGGATGCTCCCTTGTGCCTTCCATCCTTCAGGACAAGCACTGGCTCATTGTCCTCCCTGAGCTTGGGATTCTGAGAACAACTCAGGATGGCTTTCGAAATTCCAGGACTATCCCTGTAAAACAGGGGCACTTGGAGGGTATGCAATCAGTGCTTCACTGATGCTACAGCTTGTGAGAAGGAAAACTGAAACAATTCATAAAGGAAGAATCGCCTGTCGCAATATGATTAAAATTGGTTCACTACAGTGGAATTAGTGTCTTTTCCAGAGGCTTCATTATTGGCTCATTTATTTATTTATTTTGCAGCCAGACTAAACCATTGCCCTAAAAAAGAAGAGGGGGAGGAGAAGAAAAAGAGAAGAGAAGAGAAGAGAAGAGAAGAGAAGAGAAGAGAAGAGAAGAGAAGAAGGAAGGAAGGAAGGAAGGAAGGAAGGAAGGAAGGAAGGAAGGGGCTCTATTACTTTTTCTGGCCTGAACTTTTTGCAAGCGACAGTAAAGCTAATTTAGATGATTTGTTGCACTAAAACAAGGTATGCGGGAAAGATTCTCTTTTCTGACAGAAGATTGTCCAGCATCAGAACCCATTTTTATGAGCCTCAAATCTAAATAGACATGATGAATCCACCCAAATCAAGCTATTCATTTTCTATCAATAAAACTCGAGGAAATTGCAGTCTTTAAACATTTATAGTTTTAATTATCCCTTGGCAGAGACAGAGAGCCTGGTAATGTGCTATATTTGTAGTGACACGTACCAAGAAAAGGAGAAAAAGAATATGAAATACTAAAACATACCAAAGTTCAATTTATTTGTGCAGCACCATTTTCTGCCATATTGCTAATCTTTAGCAGAGGTCTCAAAGTGCGCTAGTCACAATTTCTAAGGTTGCAACAAAAGTTGGAATAGGGCTTTCATCAGGAAACTGTAATTTGGGTATGGGGGAAAGATTTTATTTTTCTTTTTAAAATATTTTTTATTAACAATTTCAGCACATCAAAATTTCAAAACATATCATATTCATTATTTCCCCCCCTTTCCCTCACCCCTCAAACCCTCCCCCCTCCCCCGAGACTTCCCTCATCTCCTCTCTCTGATTTCTCAGCACATATTATTCTCTGCATGTTATAAACTTGTACATATCCTTCCGTTATCTATCTATCATGTTATCAGCCAATAAATTTGTGTAGGTTTATTCAAACCCTGCCCAGGAGTCCAGTTCGTTTTGTTGTCTTTTTAAATAATTTGTAAAAAGCTCCCATTCTTCCTTAAAATCACAGTTGTCCTTGTCCCTCAGTTTGTATGTCAGTTTAGCCAATTCTGCATAAGTCATCAGTTTTTCTTGCCACTGTTCTTTCATTGGGATTTCCTCATTCTTCCATCCTTGTGCTATCAAGACTCTTGCCTCTGTTGTCGCATACATAAATAAGTTATTTTTCTTGGCAGGTCTTGTCCTAGAATCCCTAACAAAAATGCCTCTGGTTTTTTTTTACAAATGTCATTTTGAACATTTTTTCAATTCATTGTAAATCATTTCCCTTTTTTTTTTTTCATTTCTCTACATTCCCACCACATATGATTAAAAAGTCCCTTCTTTTTCTTTACATTTCCATCATATGTTTGACCCAGTTTTATACATTTTTGCTATCTGTACTGGTGTAATATACCCTCTATACATCATTTTCATGTAATTTTCTTTCAAAAGAGAGCAGTCTGTAAATTTGAAATTTACTGGCACTTTCCACAATTTCCCCCAGTCCTCAAATTGTATATTATGTCCTATATCTTCTGCCCATTAGATTTTCTCCCTCTTACTAGCCGAATTTTTCAGCCAATGTCGTTGACAATAAACCTCAGAACGTTTAACTCTCAAGGTGCAAAAATGATGAGTCAGGGCTTACTATTAGTGTGATTTCAAAATGTAAGAAATTTTGGATTTAAGGCTACAGTCCTATGTCCACGTACCTGGATATGCTTTGTTGAATTCAGCAAGGCTTGCTTGTAGTATATAGGATTGTGAAGTCAAGGGACTTTCTGCTTCACCAGATAACTGCAAACTATATTTTAGATATACTATATGTAATCTATATTTTAGATATTGTAGATTCACCTACCCTAGAATTAGAACTCTGGGATTTGTGGCAATGGAGTGGGAGAAGGGTGAGGGAGGGAATGAACATATTATTGTGGAACTCTGTAGTAAGTAATAGGGATGATGGCAGAATTTGTTACTGAGCTGTGAACACAGCCCACTGGTCTACTCCCTTTGCAAAACAGCCTTGCTGCAATTTTCTCGGATACCATTTGGATTATTTTTGGTTGGGGTGTGATGGTGGAATTTTTTTGAATATGACAATATTTGTTCCGATGCAATTTAGTCCGCTATAATCAGCATCAGCTCTTAGCTGTCTGCTAACTGTCTGTATATTAACTTTAACCCCTGCCTCAGTGATTCAGTGCTGAAGTGATTATGTTAGCCATCAACCATCAATAACATTCATTGTTTTATTGTTAACCCTTTTCTCACCTTTGGCCCACTGTTTGACTTAACCACACACACACACACATAGTCATTGTTGCCTTATATGTTAATGTGAATTTACTATATTTATTGATGGGCTTCACTGGTATTTTGTGCATGTTAAAATGTGAGTCAGATGTATTTACTTTTGTGACGACACTATTACATCATTTATTATAACTTTATAATAACTTTAACTCTATTATAACTTTGTAATAAATGGTTAATTTTCCTATCTTCCTGTGCAAAAATACTAACTGCATTCTTTTTTGGTGGTGGGGGCAAACTGTGTCAGTTAGCAAGGAGGGAAATAAGCACCCTCTGCAAGCTATGCCTTGAACGATGTGAACTGGGTTTTGGGGGAGGCGGTGGGTTGCGATAGTGGGAGGGATCATAAACAGCCAGTGCTCTGAAATCTGTACCATTCTAGATTGCAGTGTTTTATTTGGTAAGTTGAGGCAGGGTAAACAGCCAATTCCTGCCCTTTCCATGCTCTAGTCAGCACCTTCATAAAATTCGTTGTACCTCTGATTTATAAAAATAATAATAAATTTTCTAATTTTCATTTCAAAATATTCATTTGAACAACCTTAAATCAGTGACTTCCCTTCTTCTCTTTCCGTGGTTCATTTTGCATACCGCACACCCTTGCATATTTTACATGAACTAAACCATTCAGTAATCCATTGTTACATCCACCAAAACTTATTTACACTGTTGAATTTATCTTAATGCTACCAGCATTTTTAAATAAACACAATTTTCACCCATACATTCAGTAAACATTTTCCAGTCCTCTTTAAATGTACATTCTTCTTGTTCTCTTATTCTATACGTTAAATGTGCAAGCTGCACATATTTCATCAGTTTAAGTTGCCATTCTTCTTTGGTTGGGACCTCGCTCGTTTTCCATTTTTGGGCTAACGAAACACGGACCGCCGTAGTAGCATACATAAATATTCTTTTTTGACACCTGGGATTTTTTTATATATATTCATTGTACTTCCTCCTGTTCCACTGCCCATTTCCCATCAGTTCATCTTCCAAATCCAATTTTCACTTCCACCCATAATCATTTTAATATTCAGCTAACATTATTCCCCCCCAAGCAACCCTACTCAATTCCTACTCATTAACGTAAGCCATTCACACTGCAATTCATTACAATTCCAGTAGTACCACTTAAAAAAAACACCAATGGAGCCTCCACCTTCCGTCATAGCCAGAACTGGAAAGGGTAGCTGACTGTATTGAATTCACAATGCATCCACTATAAGTTGTGAGCCATGCCCAAGCTTAGTGTGAGTGATGCGCGAGGAGCGGCTATCGGCACTGCCAGGCTACATTTTAAATACCACTCCTAGGTGGTATTAAATTTGACCTGTACAGTCTTATCTCATGGATACAGATTGTGGTGTGCACCATTTCAATTTGCCTTGACTGAAAAAGAGGACGAGTCATGTCTCTGTGCAGAATCCGAAACAAAAACCAGTGCAATGGGTCACTCATTTGTTTGACAATATAAGTTGTTAATATGCTAGCTATTTGACAAGAAGAAATGAATAGACGGTAACCCTGAGGAATGATGCATACCTCAATGGACAATTTCTGGCTCATTGAGTTTTCAGCCAACTCTGAAATCATTGCGACCAACGTAAACAATAACGTTATTTACGCAAAGCTGAAGCGAGATGGTGCTTGAGATGAATCATTATCCAAACTTGTACCAGGTTTTGGATTGCATACAGGTCCTGAATGTAAGATTTCAAAAAAATAATAATAATGCAAAAAATGTTCACTGTGCCATGAGCATAAACTGGATGCAATAAGGACACAGTAAATTTGATCCAGGACCAAGATGTAGGCAATGCAATAGTTTTTTGGTTTTTTTAAAAAACCAGACACAAGCCCAGTGTGGAAGGGTTAACTGTAAGCTAAGTAGATACCAAGATCAGGACGCAAAATTCTTTGTTAGTGAAAGCAAATAAATCAGTGAACATCAGAGAATAATGAGAAACAGATTTCCCTTAGTTAATTTCTGGGATATGTCATGGCTTTGGCTAAAGTCTGGCATAACATATTCATGATGCACAAATTCTACCACCCATGATAGACTGCAGTTTGTGAACAAAGCAAGCAATTATTCACATCTCTAACAGAATGAGCCCATTTCTAATTTCAATTACATTATTCTAAATCTGGAATCTTTCATCTAAAGTCATATTTAGACAACCTTTACATGCACATAGTCTTATAATGACCGTAGACACGTTTGAAATCCCATGGCCAGGGTCCAAGTGCCCGTGAGTGTGAGCAGAAAACACCTCCACATGCATCGGAGAGATATTTCCTTCCACCAACCGCCTCATACATCTCCTAGGGGGCTGTTCCAGAGATTTTTCAGGAGCATTCCTGATGGAAGTGGAAGCTGAAAACCTCTAAGCAGAACACTACCCATGGCACTTTGGAATCTGGCCTATATTGGGTCATATTTCACAGTTTGAAGAGTGCTGAGATCCATTCCAGGGTTTTATTATTTATGCAAATGTGTTCCAAAACCAAAAAGCCAGCATTATCCAAAAATGCAATTTTGCGTTGCAGTTATTTAAGAAAGTGAAGGCTCGGAGGACGAATGGTTTTCACTGCACATCATCATCTGAATTCTCACATGTTGCCTCTCAAATATTTTAGATTCTGTTCTGCAGCCATTTGGCTACCGTTATGTCAGTTTAATCCACCTCTCAATACGTATTCTTTCAACCACCATTTGAAAGCTTAACATGATTTAACATCTCTTGTACTTTTGAGACATGCTTACCTTTCGAAGAAGTATATGTTCTCACGATAGTTCATGCTCTTCACACCAAACCACCCGTTCTTATATTTTAGCCTGTTTGTTCTGATACATTTTGTCTTCTCACAAGCATTTCAGTTATTTTGCACTATATTTTTACAAACTCGGATATACATGGATGAGAGTTGATCTATCATCTTTAGTCTCATGAATGAAGCTATATGCATATGAGCCATAATAAATGAACTGCTAAAGATGTCTGCAGTCCAATGTAATCTTAGCGATTAGTCCTCCCGATGATTGTACAAACGTATGTGTTTTAGATATTTATATCACACCTTTCCATAAGAAACTCCCAAGGTAGTCACAAAAACTTTTTTTTTTTTAAAAAAAAATCAATTAAGAACATTAATGGAGGACATTGAATGTGAACTTATTTGAAATTTTGTATGCCTATGTTTGGGGTTTAATTTTGAAGGAACATTCGACAGAAAAAAGTATGAGAAAGAAGACAATATAAGAATCTACAAAACGTTTACAAAACGTGGCTCACTTTTATTTCATTTTCAACAAAGAAAGAAAATGTGTAAAAAACCACCCATAACACAAGGGAATCTGTGGGATGACACTTTTAAAATGGACAACTATTGAATTAATGTTATATTTATTATTAGGGACGTGGGTGGTGCTGTGGTCTAAACCACTGAGCTTCTTGGGTTTGCTGATTGGAAGGTTGGGAGTTCAAATCCCCATGACGGGGTGAGCTCCCGTTGCTCTGTCCTAGCTCCTGCCAACCTAGCTGTTCAAAAGCACACCAGTGCAAGTAGATAATAGGTACCTCTGTGGCTGGAAGGTAAACAGCATTTCTGTGCACTCTGGTTTCTGTCATGGTGTTCCATTGTGCCAGAAGCGGTTTAGTCATGCTGGCCTCATGACCCAGAAAGCTGTCTGTGGACAAATGTCAGCTCCCTCGGCCTGAAAGCAAGATGAGCGCCACAACCCCATAGTTGTTTTTGACTGAACTTAACCATCCAGGGGTCCTTTACCTTTACCTTTATTATTACTAATACAACTGAACAGAGTTGGGGTTGCTATCGTGTGGAAAACAGTAGGGGAACTGTAATTGATTGTACAGTGGTACCTTGGGTTAAGAACTTAATTCATTCTGGAGGTCCGTTCTTAACCTGAAACTGTTCTTAACCTGAAGCACCACTTTAGCTAATGGGGCCTCCCGCTGCTGCTGCGCCACTGCCGCCTGATTTCTGTTCTCATCCTAAAGCAAAGTTCTTAACACAAGGTACTATTTCTGGGTTAGCGGAGTCTGTAACCTAAAGCGTATGTAACCTGAAGTGTCTGTAACCCGAGGTACCACTGTATTTTCAAAGTTACCGTAATATAAAAATATTAAGTACAAAACAATACATTAGAATAATGCAAGTATTTTAAAAAGCTCTCTAATACAACACCAGCAAAATTGGGGTAAAACAAAATAGCATTAATAGTGAAACAAGGCAGAGAAGGGTAGAGTGATGAATGAATGGAGATAAAAATTGTATCACCCATTAAAAGTTTTGGGGAATAAAATTGTCTAAACCTTGCAATTAAAGGTCAGCTGATTTTGCACTACGAGGAGACTCTCTGGGGTGGATATTCCACAACTGGAGCACCACAACATTAACCACAACAACAACATTTTGAGGGTTGGAGAGCCTTGTATAGGATTTCTGATAGGGTTCAAAGGATGTAAGGTTCATATGGGGCAGGTTGCAGGGTGGGGAAATCAAACAGGTAATGTGCATTGCGTGAAGACATCTCTGCCCCCTCTCTGGTGTGTACAACAGCATACAAATACAACTTAGAATGCAGTATTTGTGTGCGTGTGTTGCATTTTCAGTCTCTAATGTGTACATAGCCTTAGTTGGACCCAACCCATACAAAACAAACTCTAGGAGAATTTCGACTTTCTCTTCTTCCAAGTTCTATTTCAGCGGAATTTTCCTTACAGTTTTTACTGTTCCTTCTCTGATGAGCATGGACTGTAATGTATTACAGGCACACATTTTATGGGCTGGGTTAATGCGAAAGATTGTATAACCTGATCTCCAGAACACAGCAAATTGCAGGTTAAAAGCACGCCATACACTGCTACTAGTTACCACATCAGCAGTTCAGATATGCACTTATGATTTAAGTCTCTGTGACCTGAGTCCGTCCCCCCCCCCCTTTTTAATGCCATAACTTTAAAAGCAAACCAGGGTTTGGGCTGTCTAGAACTACAATGTGAGCATTATAACAGCCTTGCTCTCAGAGCCATTAAGCCATCTCCAGCACTCTTTTGTACTACATTAAAATAATTCCCAGTAGACAATAAACCTAGACCCCTCGTCTGTGAATCAGAAGCATTAAGTGGTTGACGGGCCGGCTAACAATGGGCTTTGTGGGAAGTCTGACATTACACAGGGGCTCATCATCATAGTAAAGTAATTAACAGATACTTAAAGGAATGTACATTTAAGCTCAGAAAACCTGTTAAGGGACTTCCTAAGTGGGCTGCTACAGTCCCCCCCCCCCACTTTCCACCTCTCCTTTTTTATGACCAGGTAAAAAAGGAGTGCAGAGCTCAAATCCAATCTGAAAGTAGCTCAGCAGTCATTAGGTTCTCTATCAGCACAAGGCTCTCCCCATTCAACATTTTACAACTCTTGAGAGCTGCTCCTGACTTAAGATTTAGAGTAAATAAACAGTTCTGCTCCGACTTCTGTGAAAGCCAAGGAGCGGAAAGACCAGGGAGATACTTCTTCAGTAAAGATGTGGTACAGAGCAAATCACAGGGGGCGGGGGGGGGGGGATGGATGAGATTAACTTTTTAACAGACAGAAAAAGATATTGTCCAACTAAGTTTCCCCATCCCTAGATACAACTCTCAGTCTGGCTGTAACACAACCACTGTGCATGTTTTGTCACGAAAGACTGTAGACTAATCTATACTGGTGAGTTATAACACTATAAACGTGTTATAAAATGTGACACCGGGGTGTGTGTGTGTGTCTCTGTACAGCAGTCAATGGAAAATTGCATTGAGAGCTATATAACATGGTCTTTTTTTCTTAGCTTCTTTTTGTGTGTGTTTTTAGATCAGTGTAGATCCAGCCCCATGCTACCCATTTTTGATTCCTAGGTTGGAACCTTCTGAACCTTTTCTCCACCATCTGCCATTCTTGCTGCCCACCTATCATCAGTGAGCTTTCAATGCCTAGATTGAAAACAAACAATTTTGTTCTGAAAAAGAAAAACATGGAGTATATGTATGGCAGTTACATACCTGGGTACAGCAGAAAAGGGGTTTCATGCAGGAACCTCAGGCTTAAGAACATAAAGAGAGTCCTGCTGAATGGAGCCAATGGCTCATCTAGATCAGCGTCCTTGTCAGGGCTGACTCAGGTGCATGCCAGCACTCAAACGCAGAGACGAACAGGAAGTCTAATTCTTTATACAAGAAAACAGCCAACAACGCAGAGAAGCTTCAAGGCAGGACCACCTTCCATAAGACACCCCCCCTTCCTCCAGAGGTTGCCCATGTAGCCAGGAAAGCTCTTGGAAAGCTTCATGAGCTGAGTCTTAACTGCTTTCTGCCCTTGGCTCTTCCTTCTCACTGAGACCTGTTCTCAATGTCCCACCACTCCACTGGCTCTGAGCCTTCCTTCTCTGAGGCTTCCCTAGGGGTTTGCCAGCTGGTGCCTCCCAACATCCCTGTTATCCAGTCAGTCCCTGGCAATCCTGTTCTCACAATGGCCAACAGATTCCCATGGAAAATGCACAAGCAGCACCTGATTGCAACAGCACTCTCCCTACTTGTGATTCCATGTAACTGGCCTTTAGAAGCCTTTATTGGTTTTGACCTATAAAGCCTTAAACAGCTCAGGACAGCAATACCTCAAAGACTGTCTCTTCCCATATGAACCTACCTGGATGCTGGGATCATCTTCTGAGGCCCTTCTTCGTGTGCCTCCTTCATGAGAGGTCCGTAGGGTGGCAACACGAGAATGGGCCTTCTTTAGTGGCTCCCCATCTGTGGAAAGCTCTCCCCAGGGAAGTTTGCCTGGCACCTTCATTATACACCTTTAGGCACCAGGCAAAAACGTTCCTTTTTAATCAAGCCTTTGCTTGATCTGATTGACATCCAATGTCCTTTTAAAATGTGTTGGGGCTAGACATTGATTAAAAGCCATATAAGCAAATTTAGTAGTGTCAGTTGAGAGTAGTGTCAGTTGAGTGCTGGTGGTTGCTAGGTTGCGGAGGTCCTTGTGACACACCCTTCATTGTGACACCTCCCTCTGCTGGCTCCTTGGTCCTGTAGAGGCATAGCAATCTCCTTTGGTTTGATCATTCAGTGAGTGAGAGAGAAAGTGGATGGAGATGTAAGTAGACTTCCTCGTCAGCATCTGCATTCTGTGCTGGTAATGCTCCATGACAGTCTTAGGGAACATTTAAAAGAGGGAGGTCCTAAGGAAAAGCAGGACATTCCATGATCAAATCAGAAACGTGGACACCTTCTGTAAATCTGGGACTGTCCCTGGGAAATAGGGGCACTGGGTGGTCTGTTACCTGGCCTTTGACACCAGAGAGTTGTATTTTCAAGACTCGCCCTGTTGACATCCAATGCCCTTTTGTGTTGGGGGGGGTGTTATTGGGCTGTTTTTGTTTTTATTATGCACTTTGTATTTTTATATTGCGATCTGATCCTGTGAACTGCCCTGAAATCTGTGGGTATAGGGAGGTATACAAATTTAATTAATAACAACAATAATACTTTTAGATAGTTGTAACTTGTCCTGGGACCTGCTAGTGAAGGAGAGAAATAAAATGAATAAACATGCAAGGGGTGATTTCTGGTTTTCCACAGTTCAGCAATATAGGATGACACTGAAAAGGAGGAGAGGGCTGCTGTTGAGCTGCAATGAATCACTTTGTGAATTTTCAAAGACACAGGGCCCTTTCCATACCCTTTTGATGTGTGGCATTTGAACCAAAGAGGCAGAGAGGTAGATTAGATAGCTAATGCTCAGTAGGTGCAGGAACAACAGAAGCTTGAATATAAAGGGATAGATTTCACTTTACATATTTGTAGAAAGCTGAACATGGATTAAAAGCCATATAAGGAAACTTGGTAGTGTCAGTTGAGTGTAGTGTCAGTTGAGTGCTGGTGGTTGCTAGGTTGCGGAATTCCTTGTGACACACCCTTCATTGTGACACCTCCCTCTGCTGGCTCCTTGGTCGCTGGGGCTCTAGAGGCATAGCCATCTCCTTTGGTTTGATCATTCAGGGACTGAGAGAGAAAGTGGATGGAGATGTAAGCAGACTTTCTCATCAGCATCTGCATTCTGTGCTGATAATGCTCCATGAGTCTTAGGGAACATTTAAAAGATTAAGATTGGGAATAATTTAAATGCTTCAGCCAGCCCTTCTGGGCATCTTTATGACTCCACCCACAGTTTTGTAACAGTGAAGGGAAGTGACTGTGGATTCTGCCTACACTTTAGGAAAAGGAAAACTAATAAGAACTCACGCCTTGGAAAAGGGCGTTCTTTTTAGTCTAGTGACACAAGTCACTTGATAACTTGCCATGGGAGTTTTATTTATTTTATAGTACAGTACATTGAATTCTGCTTTCATTTTATGGATCAATGGTCTCATTAGATAGTAAAATACATGTTAAATTGCTGTTTTAGGGGTTGTTTTTAAAAGTCTGGAATGGATTAATCCATTTTGCATTACTTTCTTTGGGAAAGTGCACCTTGGTTTTGGAATGCTTTGGTTTTGGAACAGACTTCCGGAACGGATTAAGTTTGAGAACCAAGGTACCACTGTATTAGTATGTTATATTTGATGTTTCACTTTTAAACGTCCCTTCTCCACAGTAAGCAAACCCACCTCTTTCAATGAGATGATGAGAATTGTCTTATAATATCCAGAGGGTGCTATTCTGGCTACAGTCTTCAAGCACTCTCTTCACAGGATACCCATTACGATATGACTAGGAAAGTGAATCCATCTTGAGCTTTGAGTCATGAATGCCCAAACCAGTTTAGGGATGTAGATCAGGAGAGTACAGCGAGTCCCATTTCTCACATTTTGACAGGCCTTCTCTGCAGTGGCTCTCCGTCTGTGGAATGCTCTTCCCAGGGAAGTTTGCCTGGTGCCTTCATTATACACCTTTAGGCACCAGGCAAAAAGGTTCCTTTTTAACCAGGCCTTTGGTTGACCTGATTGACATCCTATACCCTTTTAAAATGTGGCTCTTTTCGGGGAGGGGGTGTTGTTGTTGAGTTATTGTTCTTATTTTGATTTTATATATTGTGATTTTTTTTGTGAACCACCCTGAGACCTCTGGGTATGGGGAATTATATTAATTAATTAATTGATTGATTGATTAAATAGACCCATACTGCCCCAACAATAAGGCAGAACATAACCTTCATGTCTAGTAACCACTTACACCAGGCATCTCCAAACTTGGCCCTACAGATGTTTTGGGGACTACAATTCCCACCATCCCTGACCACTGGTCCTGTTAGCAAGGGATGATGGGAGTTGTAGTCCCAAAAATTCTGGAGGGCCAAGTTTGGGGATACCTGACTTACACCCTTGTTGGTCTTCCATTTTGTCTTGACCGAAACACAATTCACAGCTGTCATGCACACAGCCCTTCCCTATAACATGCAGTCATAAGGACCATTAAAAAAGATATGAACCGCTGTAATTCCACTCCAAAGAATGGAACTACACCCCCAAGTGATATCATTTGTGGACTTGGGCCATGGGCGTTAACTTTAGTATGAATAATGTTGGAGGAATTCAAATTTATGCAGGAATCCAACATTTTGGAGTCTACCTAGCATGAGATCTAAAGGCAGTTACATGCCAGAGCTGAACATTTGAGAGGAGTTATTATGACGGAAGTCTCCAAAGCATGCCCACCGTAGTTTTGTGCTGGAACCATGAAAAGAAGTACCATATGTGCAGTCATGTCAGGGTGAGTTTTCTAAGAGCTCAATGCATCAAGAAAATAGAGGCAACTGCACTGGGAACTAGAGAGGGCTGGCGACAGGGGCTGGCATGGTGTGCGATTATATGAGAGAGTTGGGTAAAAGGACGTTTGAAAGGGAGACGTCATCATGAGGAGGCTTGACTGGTTTTCATTATAAACAAGAAGAATGAATGGCAAGACAGGTTTAGACATGCGAGAAAGGGAAGGGTGGAAAGAATAAACCTTGAAATGGGAAAAAGGAGAGACAGGCCAGTGATGGCGTGATTTTATTTCCACTGTAAGCCACTCTTTTTGAAGAAAATATAATTATTATTTGAGCGCAGGTGGCCTTAGTGGTTCGGAGTGCCTTCCATCAGCTTTGGCTGGTGGCCCAGCTATGCCCCTATCTGGACAGGGATAGCCAACTACTGTGGTCTATGCTCTGGTAACCTCAAGGTTAGATTACTGCCATGCGTTATATGTACGGCTGCCTCTGAAGATGGTTCAGAAACTTCAGCTGGTGCAGAATTCAGCAGCCAGGTTGCTCACCGGACCAGATGGTTTGAGCATATTATACCGATCCTGGTCTGACTGCACTGGCTACTAATCAGTTTCCGGGCCCGATTCAAAGTGCTGGTTTTGACCTATAAAGCCTTAAATGGCTCAGGACCGCAAAACCTCAAGGACCGCCTCTTTCCATATGAACCTGCCCAGACCCTGAGGTCATCTTCTGAGGCCCTTCTTCATGTGCCTCCTCCTTGAGAGGTCCGTAGGGTGTCAACATGAGAACAGGCCTTTTCTGCAGTGTCTCCCCATCTGTGGAATGCTCTCCCCAGGAAAGTTCACCTGGTGCCTTCATTATACACCTTTGAGTGCCAGGCAAAAATGTTCCTTTTTAACCAGATCTTTGATTGATTTGATTGACATCTTATGCCCTTTTAGAATTTGGTTCTTTTGGGGTGTGGTGGGGTGTGTGTTATTGGGTTGTTTTTAATTTTGATTATATATATTGTGGTTTTATATTTTGATTTTGTTCTGTGAACTGCCCTGAGACCTCTGGGTATAGAGCGGTATATAAATTCTAATGATGATGATGGTATTTTCATGATCAACAAGACAATCAAATGCCTGTTTCTTTCCCCACCACATCAGTCAGAAGAAAACTAACTTGAGAGAGGCATTCCATTGCACTCTATGTTACTATGTATCATTCAGCCATTGAGCCCATTGCCCAGGAAATAAAGAAATTCCTCCATCATTTCAGGTGCACTTCCATAAAGGTTGTCCATGCAAAAGTCCCAGAACTGAAGCAGACAACCTGGAGGCAGGTGGCATGGGATGGTATTTGGCTGCGGGGGGTCCCAAAAGTCCCCCCACTTGCACCCTGGGACCTTGCAAACTTGAGATTTTACTCTATGCAAAATATTGTGTGTTGTGCTTTTCTCTGCTTGATGCTCAAAGCGTGCTGTGTGGAATATTTAGTATACGCTGGTTCAGTAGAAATCTAGATGATTGTCAGATATTTCCCCATAGCTCCTCTCCACCCTGTTATAAAAAAGGGTAAAGGTAAAGGACACTTGGTGGTTAAGTCCAGTCAAAGCGACCATGGGGTTGCAGTGCTCATCTCGCTTTCAGGCAAAGGGAGCCGGCGTTTCTCCACAGACAGCTTTCTGGGTCATGTGGCCAGTGTGACTAAACCACTTTTGGCGCAATGGGACACCATGAAGGAAACCAGAGCACACAGAAATGCCGTTTACATTCCTGCTGCAGTGGTACCTATTTATCTACTTGCACTGGCATGCTTTCAAACTGCTTCAGTGAAAACAGGGACTTCTTCTTCTTCTTCTTCTTCTTCTTCTTCTTCTTCTTCCTCTTCCTCCCAGTTCTTTTTCTGAGGGTACTCAACGGTACACAGCACCAGCACCTTCCCTATACAGGACTCTCTTCAGATGGCTCATGGGTCGGATAACTCCATAGCCTCTCACATTTCTCCAATTAAAATAGGGACATTCTAAGGCAAAGCAGGACATTCCAAGATCAAATACGAAACCAGGATGGCTTCTGTAAATCTGGGACTGTCCATGGAAAATAGGGACACTTGGAGGGTCTTGTAGAGCCAACTTCATGAGTTCATCTGACACGGTGGACTCTAGTCCAGGAAAGCCTGTCTCACAACAGCAGCAACAGGAGCAGCAGCAGCAGCAGCACAACCCAAAGTGGGTGGAAGAGGGATAACCGAAGACACTGGCATGCTTTCAAACTGCTAGGTTGGCAGGAGCTGGGACAGAGCAATGGGAGCTCACCTTCCAAAAGCATCTTGATCTGGTCCGCAACCACTCGCTCTAGAACCTTGCCCAGGAAAGGGAAATTAGCAACTGGCTGGTAGTTAGTTAGGTTTTCTGAATCCGGGGAAGGTTTGTGAGCATACAGGCAAAAAATAATAATAATGAAAGACAATGCATATTTGCAAATGCTCACATTATCATTTTTGAGATGGAAATGTTTCTGACTTTAGTTAAGACATGAAACCCAATAGCTTTAGAAGAAGTTGTTGTTCCTGGACAAACGTGATGGATGGCATTTTGTTGTTGTTGGTTTTTTGTTTGGCTTTTTAAAAAAGAAATCTAGACTGTCATGAACCAGACATACATAATTATATTATTTGCCTCATGCAAGTGAACAAGAATAAATTAAAAGTGGACATGTTGCAACAGGACTGTTGACATTATATACCAAGTCTGCTTATTGTCATAAGACACTCTTAACCTTTAAGCCAAAATCTTTCAAAACTATTAGTGTTAAATCTCACAGCTGTTGTCAAATTTCTCCAGTTCCCTGGTTTATGCATTGGGCTTTATTTGAAATGTTTGGTGTATTTGTGTATATAACTTTCTGCAAGCTGCCCTTTGAAAGCTCCGGGGATTTAACATGAAGGCTGAGCCAGATCAAAGGGAACAAAAAGTTAACAAATTAGGAGAAAAACGTTCCAAAATGAATGTTTAACCCATTTAAATATTTAGTGGTATTCGCATTGGATAGTCCCCCCCCCCCCACACCTCCCATATTTAAACAAGATGTATTCCTTAAATAAATGGGGCTAAGAGAACGTTTGTTAAAACATTAACAAATGCTGATCTGCATCCTGTAAAGACTTATGAGCATCCTGAATTGTATGCCAGGCTTATGAAGCCTTTCAGATGTCAGGGACTGCAACTTCTACCATCCCTGATTGTTGACCATCTTGGAAGGGGCTGATGGGAGATGCACTTCAAAATATCTGGAAGGCACTGGGCTAGAAAAGGTTGTAGCAAGTAACAGAACCTCAGAAGACATTGGATGGGGTGCTTGGCTCCTTCTGACCTGCATCTGCCCCAATACATCTTCCTGTTAATGTCTAATAAAGGAAACACATGACGTGACATCATACAAGCTCTGTATGCTGGAGCAAGGCCACACTTGGTAAGGGGTGTCCAGAGCAGACATCTTTAGTCCTGTGTTGTGTGAAGCCATGCTTTGTTTGTCTGTCCTGAATCTACTGCCCATCAGTTTCACTAAGTGATCCCAAGCTGTAGTATTAAGGAAGATCTTGTGAGTGGTGTCTCTCTGTGTGTCTCCACCCACACCTACACCCCTTGTCTAATTATATATCAACTTTTATCATGTCCTTCTTTAATTGTCTCCACCACCCACGCAACAGAGGCTTATCCACACTATATATTTAAAGCAGTATCATGACATTTTGAACAGGCATGGCCATAGCTGTCAACGTTTCCCCCCTTTTAAGGGAAATTCCCTTATTCCGAATAGGATTCCTCGCAAGAAAAGGAAAAAGTTGACAGCTATGGGCATGGCTCCCCGGAAAGAATCCTGCAAAGAGTAGTTTGATTAAGGCTGCTGAGAGTTGTGAGGATACCCCTATTCCCCACAGAGAGCTACAATTCGCAGAGGGCGAGGTGGAAAACGTTGTACTAAACATGAGCAAGGCAACACCCCCAGGCTTGTTGCTGGAGTCCACAGCCAGGAACATACGGAGTGATCTGAGAAAGGCAGGTGCCTTTTTATCCAGGACTGCAACTAGCAAGCCCTTGTTTGGAGCTGTTTGGAAGTGTCTGAATACCATGTGTAGAATTTTCCTTTGGCATCAGCTTGCAGGGAAACAACTAGAGTCATCACTTCCTTGTCACTGCATGAATTTTCTTCTGCTGGCCACTAGCTTTCTTTTCTTTTTTTTAAGAAGTGCTTTCAGCCAGAACGTTTTATACCAATTTTGTGGTTGGTTGATTTTAAGATTTCTTAATGCACAGCAAAAGTAAGCAGGGGATAGATATAGCTGCCAAAGAAATGGGAAACGTCTCAACTTCGTTTGGTTAATTCCTAGAAGAGAATTTGTAATACCATGTCTATTTGCACTATTCATACGTTAGGTTTCATACATATCTTTCGTTTCATGGGGAAAAAATTCTTTGCCATTCTTAGATATTGGGGGCGGTATGGCAAGCATCATGAGCCACTACTGTGTTATTCAATTACATGTGTACTAGCTAGGAAAATGTAATGCAATTTTCTAACATTCAAAACAATACAATAGAAACGTGTTGCTCACAATATTGCATGAACATACTAAATTGCTTTGGAACTGAGCTGCCAGTTTAAATTTTTAATCGTCTGCCAATCATATTCAGTATCCGAATATCACAACACTTATTTCTTCCTCGTCTGGGGGTGAACATTTTGGCAAGGAGTGGTGAAAAATAGTCCCCCTCCCCTCCATTTTTAAGGAACTACTTCTGGCCCTGCCACAAATGTTCAGGCAAAAAATAACTAGCTTTGGCTCAGGTCATATAATATGGGATGGTGGTAATGAAACCCTACAGCTGCTTTCCAAGGCCTAGTTCCACAAAGCCTGCTATTCTGATAAGTCAGCTTCCCTCCTTCCTCTGTCTTGCAAAAAAACAAAGAAATAGGCCCCTAAAACACACACACGTAATGGAAATTGGTTTAAAACAAGACCAAAATTGGTTCTTTCCTATTTCTCTTTAGTTTTATGAGTCTCTAGACCATCCGATAGTCACATTTCTAAGCTTTTCTCCGTGACCAAGAGGTCGTTTTTAGAAAGTGAAATTTGAGTGTGTTCCTAATATTATCACGAACCAGGCAGTCTAGGGCCTTTTTATAAGGCCTTTGTGATAACAGCTTGACTAATGCCACGGTCACATGGCTTGGCATGGTGAGATTCCTCCTGGCTAACAAGAGGAGCCAAATGTGGAGACGAGAGCCTGGGAGAGAGAATACAATCCTGTCCAATCCCTTCTCTATATGCATTGCAACCAACCTTAAAGGACTGAGGCAGCACACCTCCAATGCTTACAAAGCAGTGAGGTCATTTCCCCCTGTTACGTTTCATGTCACATTTGCACATTGCTGTACACACCAGAGAGGGGGTGGGGATGTCTTCAACTGATGCACATTTCCTGTTTGGGTCCCCATTCCTGTAACCCCCAGAATTTCATGAACCTGTTATCTGCACAAGAGCTGTCTCAAATGTGGCTTAGATTAGATGCAATTTTTGGAGTGGGGGTGGTTAACAAATCTAATACAGTGGCACCTCGGTTTTTGAGCATCTCAGAAGTCGAACGTTTCAGCTTATGAACGCTGGAAACCTGGAAGTAACTGCTTCGGTTTTCAAATGCTTTTCAGAAGCCGAACGTGCCACACGGCTTCCGTATTGAGTTTTCTGGATGTAAATGCTTCTGGAAATGCATGCTTCAGTTTTCGAAAGTTTCAGAAGTCAAACGGTCTTCCGGAACGGATTATGTTCGAAAACCGAGGTTCCACTGTGTATAGTTCTATGCAGTACAGACCTAACTAGTGGAAAAGACAGCTTAAAATCAAAAAGTGCAGGCTCAGCATATAAAGTGTGACATAGAAGTTAAACATGGACATAGGATACAGTTCTAGTTGAACATTTCAGCTTTCAGTTCAGTTTTAAATCAGTGAAAAACTAGTTCAGTTTGCACGACTAGAATGTAAGTCACAAGTTTAAGCAAGAGGGCAACTGTCACTTAAAAAGAGATACTTTTCATGTTCAAGGTTTGGTCTGAAGTGCTGCATATGTACTAAAGTGGAAGGGTAGATAGACCTCAATCCGAGTTAATGGTTCAGCTTTTCATTCAGCTTTAAAACCACTTAAAAACTACTTCAGTTTCAAAGTTCCACAGGGAGTCAGACCCTGGTATACCCGTAGGAGCTACAACTGCGTATATCCTTACTTTAATACCCAGTGAATTACCACCTACTGTTAACCCCCCGACAAAAACAAACAGATCACCCCATGTCCATGGGGCTAAACTGATGCAAATCCCCCTTTTGAATTTCTGCTCACTGGAGCCCAGTAGTTGAGCCATACCTCCTCATATTTTTCAGAGAAGGACTTCCTCATCTAATTGGTTGCAACAGCGGCTGGGGAAGCCTAGCTTGGGCTATAAATTCAGGAGAACCTAATGAGGAAGCCCTAGCTGACAAAGTGTCTCAGCCCCATTGATAAAGCATCAAGGCGACAACCAAGTTCAGTGGCAGGGCAAAGAGGCTGGGGAAGAGTACTCCCTCCCGCTGCTTTGACCTAAGAAACCCCAAGCTCTAAAGTAAATTAATAAACTACAAAAACAGATAGGCAGGTAGAACGACAGCAGGGGTGTGGGAACGATCCAATGTGTGGGAAGATACCCCCAAAGGCAGCAGAGGTTTAGGACCAGAGTTTTCCTTCTCCTGGATGGGCTACCTTCCCAGGTCCATGAGCTCCATCTGCCCCTAACTTCCCAACAAATCTATTCTCCATCATATATTGGAACAATATTAGATATGCCGTTCTAAAACATCACAGGGCATACTTGTTGATGGAAAAGTTTTTTACCTCGTTCCCCCCCGTCAAATGTTGTAATACCTGGCCACACCATTGTCCAAAATGCTGTTTCTTTCGCTAATGCTGGTCGCTGGTTGCCCCGCCCTGCCCTCTGGTGTCAAATTTTAATTCTCCCATTCTTTCTCCCTCCCTCCCATTGGAGGGGGGTCAGAGTTTGAATGCAGTAAAAAGAAAGAAAGTAAAACACCACATAGGGACATACTGTATGAGCCATGTTTCACCAATATAGTAGCATAAAACGATTAAAAATTAAGTGATAAAAATGACACGGCAGTAGTAGTAGTGATGATGATGATGGTGATAGTAATAATTTATTATTTATACCCCATCCATCTGGCTGGGTTTCTGGACAGCTCCCAACAGAATATTAAAAACATGATAAAACATCAAAGATAAAAAACTTCCCTAAACAGGGCTGCCTTCAGATGTCTTCTAAAAGTCAGATTGTTGTTTATTTCCTTGACATCTGGTGGAAGGGCATTCCACAGGGCAGGTGCCACTACCAAGAAGGCCCTCTGCCTGGTTCCCTGTAACCTCGCAGTGAGGGAACCGCCAGAAGACCCTCAGTGTCTGGGCTGAACGATGGGGGTGGAGACGCTCCTTCAGGTATACAGGACCGAGGCCGCTTAGGGCTTTAAAGGTCAACACCAACACTTTGAATTGTGCTCGGAAATGTACTGGGAGTCAATGTAGGTCTTTCAGGACTGGTGTTATATGGTCTCGGTGGCCGATCCCAGTCATCATCATGACTCCCAGTAACACATTATGAATGTAAAAAGTAGGACTGTGTGTGTCCATCTACTTTAACAAAACCATTCCTTAACCTTTCCTTAACGTTAAAATCCATGAGTGCAGATCCACCCCTGGCCATCATGGCCAATGTTCAGGGAGGATGGGATTCCAAAACATCTGGAAGGCACGGAGTTGGCTATCCCTGCTCTAAGCCAAGCTGTGAGAAATGCTGCTGGGGGAAAATCTGTCTAGAAAGAAAGGGATTTGGCAATGATTGTATTAAAGCCATTTCACCTCTGTTTGAACAATTCACTTACTGGCAGATACACACACACACACACACACACACACACAAAAAAAATAGAGTCACGGACAAGGATCCCCAATTGCAGATTTCATTAGGAGATAAGGGAGCTTGTTTACTTAAGGAGAGAAACAGGAAGATATACTGCAGAAAACATATGGTTGCGATTTAATTTATGCTTTATCATTTTTCATTCTGACATTAAAGCTGCTATGCTGGTGGGGGGGGGGGGAGAGCACTGTACACTGTACAATGTAATACAAAATGAGGGTTCTTTTCTCCTTGCCAGAGGAAACGTGATTCAGAAACAATTTGGGGGCAATTGTAAGGTGATATGGCACAGAAAACCAGAAGCTATTGTAACCTGAAAGATCATTTCTGGACAGTATAATGCTTGTTGGAAAAGAACTTGTGAAAACATGAAGACATGGCTTTCTAGTCCCTGAGAGTTCAAGAACTTGAAAATATTGGGGGGAAGCAATCATTCTTCAAAAGCAACACAGTTTTCTTTTTTCTTGCTAGTATTTCTTGTTAGCCATTTGTTTAACGTCTGCAAACACAACACGCACACAAAGAGAGTGAGAGGGAGAAAGATTAATTGCCTGTTACATCTAGGAAATGTGACTGGGATATATGATGCAGAATTTGACCTTTTAAATCCTTAGGTTAAAGAGATTGGCTTTTAGATATCCGAAAGCCACACAACTGTTACTGTTCAATGGCATGCAAATTAGTATTTCCAACAAGTACAACAAAATTGGGATTTCTTGTCACAGTTGTGATTTTGCAAAAAGTGTTCTTCACTGAGTCTATGGAAAAATCCAAAGTCTATTGTGCCAGAATCCAAAGAGGTCAAGGAATGGGTGGAGGGTGTTTAAATAGCTCCTGCATCCAATCCTCTCCCAACAAAAGTGTGTTATATATCCACATGCACAATGCCTCCCACCTCTGGATAGCTCCAAAGGCCTCACAGTGGGCTAGTGCCTTCGGACATGATGGTGGAACATAATTGTTTTCAGTCAAGTTGGCTTTGGGTGGCAAATGTGGAGAGGAAAGAGGAGCATAACCATTGGGTTGGTTCCATAGAGGGGTGGACTTTGGTAATCTTCCGTAACATGGCACTCTGTGTGAGACCAACATTTGTTTCCTCCAGTTGGGTCTTCCCAGTTTCAGATCTTCTCAGTCTTACACCCCATCAGCTCAGTGTCCTGTGTAGGGGAACCACCCACACTCATGCTGTCCCAGAGCTGGTTGCATTTGGTTGTTTTTTTTTTAAGTGATATTTATTAAGGTTTCAAAAAATACAAAAAGTACAGAATACAGAAAGAAAAAGAATAAAGTTTTTTTAAAAAAATATAACCAAGGGGAAAAACAACAACATACCAAATAAAACAGTTAAAAAAAGACATTAATTTTCCATAACCTATCTTCCCTATACTTATTTCCCCGGACCTCCTCATACCTCCCTTTTTTGTATTCCAGTTCAGTTTGTTAGTTCAGCAAATCCTTACCATTAAGCTTTTACCCAGTTGCAAACCATTTTTCATGTCTCTTAAGGCATTACAGCTAAAAACCTCTTAGTTTCTATCCAACATCCTTCTAAGATTCCTTAATTTTACAATATTTCTGTAAATAGACTTTAAATTTCTTCCAGTCTTCTTTCACCGACTCTTCTCTCTGGTCTCGGATTCTGCCAGTCATTTCCGCCAGTTCCATGTAGTCCATCACCTTCATCTGCCATTCTTCCAGAGTGGGTAGGTCTTGTGTCTTCCAATACTTTGCGATGAGTATTCTTGCTGCTGTTGTGGCATATATAAAAAAGGTTCTATCCTTCTTTGGCACCAATTGGCCGACAATGCCCAGAAGAAAGGCCTCTGGTTTCTTCAGAAAGGTATATTTAAATACCTTTTTTATTTCATTATAAATCATCTCCCAGAAAGCCTTAATCTTTGGGCACGTCCACCAAAGGTGAAAGAATGTACCTTCGGTTTCTTTACATTTCCAACATTTGTCAGAGTTGGTTGCATTTGGGTCCCATTGAAACCAGTGGGTTCAGTGAGTCAAGACTATTTACATTGATTTCCCTGTGACTTTACTGGGAATAAGGCTGCACTTCAGTATCTATTTACCTGGCAGCACTGGTGGAGGAACGGGAGTGCAGAGGGAGCGGACCGCCCCTGGCACCACTATTCCGGTAGGGTGCCATCGCGGCAGCCCTCCCACGCACCGCGCACCCCTGCATGCGCCACGTGCCACGCCCCCACAGATGACACATCACACACCCAGAACGCATGCCACGCCCCCGGAGTGCGCGCCATGTCCCCAGGGCACACATCATGCCCCCAGAGGTGCCAGCCACGCCCCCGCCTGCTCTCCGCCCCCAGTAGCGGAGCATGCAGCTTTGCCACTGCCTGGCAGTAATCTCAACTGAACTGAGTGGCGCTTTCTTCTGCGTAGACATTTCCAGGATTGCTCTGAAACTCACTGTGATTCAACTACTTGTACTTGGTACAATATTGGAGGTGGTGTGGATTACAATCAAATAAATAAATCCTTCCTGATTCTAGTTCTCTCACTAGCCACCTGCATTAATTATGGACAATTATACTAAAAAGTGGACAATTATACTAAAAAGAACTTACCAGTGTCCTTGCTAGTTCTCCCTTTTGGGGGTCCCTGGCATGCTCAACAGCTTTTTGTGGACCACAGTGCTTCAGAGAAATGCTGGTTCTGCCACATGTGATCTCCCCTCAGCATGGGCCAGTCTCTTCACCTCACCCTACACACAAGTATTATCTCTCTCCCTGCTTCCACAGCTGCGGCACTGGTATATTTACTGCAGAAACATTATCGGCGTATGGTAGCTTCATTAAAATGGCAGATAATCAAGCAAGAGTTCTCTGGCTGTCCCTATACTTGGCCTTTCAGCTTAGAAGCTTTATTATATAAGCCTGAGATAAGTCCTTCTTGGAAGGATGTGATCCAGAGAAGCAGTAGATTTTCCATTCCTTAAAGTCTTAAAAATCCAACACCGTGGTGATAAAATGGACTGTGCACTTTGAAACATCTCTCTCTCTCTCTCTCTCTCTCTTTCTTTTTAAGAAAAAAGCTGTGCTCACTTTCCTCAGAGCATAAGTCTCTTGCTCTGTCTCATCCCCAATCCGTTAGCTTGCAGCGAACTTCCCTGTTGAACACCAATAAAAGTCTCAACAGATTTAAAGTCTGCCATTAAATATTTCCATGTTTAGGGGGATTTGATGGCATTAATGTAATAGAATAATGGACTCTAAGTAGTTCCATCAGTAAATAATCTACAATTAGGGAGTTTGCAGACTGATAGAAAATAAATAGACGAATTTTGTATAATTAAGCCACAATCAAATACCTTCCTATATACGAGTGATAAAGTGTTCCATTGGGCGATGGCCATATGCGGAGGCTTTCATTCCTTCCAAAGAACTAAATTCCCCAAGTGCCAAGTTTACACAAGAGGATAGTTAGCTAATAGAATTGATGGGTCTCTTTCTTCACCATAATTGCCTGAGCCAGGGGTGCTGTAAGGGTGCACTCTGCTCAGCAGATAATGGAAATATAGACTCTTTTGAACCACTACTCACTGGGCGATGAATAAGCAGAAATGCATTTGCATCAGCCATTGCAATTTATATACAAAACACATCAAAAGTATTTTTTTTAAAAAAACCACCACTGAAAGGAATAAAACTGCCAAATTAAATTTTATACTGATTAAGGCTCAGCAGGGGTCAGCAAACTTTTTCAGCAGGGGGCCGCTCCACTGTCCCTGAGACCTTGTGGGGGGCCGGACTATATTCTGAAAAAATAATAGTGAACGAATTCCTATGCCCCACAAATAACCCAGAGATGCATTTTAAATAAAAGCACACATTCTACTCATGTAAAAACATGCTGATTCGCAGACCATCTGCAGGCCGGATTTAGAAGGCAATTGGGCTGGATCTGGCCCCCGGGCCTGAGTTTGCCTACCCATGGCTCAGAGGCTACTTCTCAGCCATTTTGGCTAAGATCAAGTGTAGTATCCCTGTTGGCATTTTTTTGTAACAACGCACCACTTAATAAACATGACTGCAGGCTGTACTGTGAGTAAAACTGCTCTTACCTCTTCTTTGTTATAAATCACATACAGTGTCCTTTTCTTTCCCGAAAATAAAACAAAATGAGTTTTTAGCATCAGCTTCTGCAACTATGGCCTCCTGTCACAAGTCACACCTAAACTGGGCAACCCAACAACGTCATTCTGCTGGTCTTCCACACATTTTACTTGCTTATATGTATCCAGAACTCCCAAGTTGAAGGTCTTGTTCAGCCATCAAAGCAGGGTAAATTAAATGCATGGATAGATTAAAAAGGTAACGGACCCCAGTCAAAGGTGACTATGGAGTGCAGCACTCATCTCACCTTTCATGCCAAGGGAGCCGGCATTTGTCCACAGACAGCTTTCTGGGCCATGTGGCCAGCAGGACTAAACTGCTTTTGGAGCAACAAAACACCATGACAGAAACCAGAGCGCATGGAAATACCGTTTACCTTCCCTCCACAGTGGTACCTATTTATCTACTTGCACTGGCATGTTTTTGAACTGCTAGGTTGGCAGGAGTTGGGACAGAGGAACGGGAGCTCACCCCATCACAGGGATTTGAATCGCAGACCTTCTGATCGGCAAACCCGAGAGGCTCAGTGGTTTAGACCACAGCGCCACATGGCACCTAGCCTGACCCCACACATTTAAGGTTCTAGATGTATACATACTGGGATGTGGGTGGCGCTGTGGGTTAAACCACAGAGCCTAGGGCTTGCCGATCAGAAGGTCACGGTTCGAATTCCCACGACAGGATGAGCTCCCGTTGCTCGGTCCCTGCTTCTGCCAACCTAGCAGTTCAAAAGCACATCAAAGTGCAAGTAGATAAATAGGTACCGCTCTGGCGGGAATGTAAATGGCATTTCCGTGCAGTGGCTTATGCTGGCCACATAATTCGGAAGCTGTACGCCGGCTCCCTCGGCCAATAAAGTGAGATGAGCGCCGCAACCCCAGAGTCGGCCACGACTGGACCTAACGGTCAGGGGTCCCTTTATCTTTATGTATACATACTTAGGCTCTGTACATAAGCTGGAGTGAACCTTACCGCCACCACACGATCCCCCCACCTCCATGTCTTCAGTGTGCCTGCTTCATTGTCCAAACAGGGAAATTGTCTCTTTTCTAAGCAGCCTTATGACCCAAACTTACCCCCACAACTTTGGAATCTTATTCAGGTTGGGCTGCATGAGAACCAATGCAGGCTAGCGGTCATGAGCCAAGTAACATGGTCAATATCAACACATTTGACCAAAGTCTGATGGCTCCTTCCTCTAAGGCAGGGTTTCCCAAACTTGGATCCTAGCTGTTTTGGGACTACAGTTCCCATCATCCCTGACCACTGGCCCTACTAGCTAGGAATGGTGGAAGTTGTAGTCCAAAAAAACAGCTGGAGACCCAAGTTGGGGAAACACTGTGCAAAACAGCTTTAGGAGCAGGTAATTTGGAGTGGTGAGAACTGGAAGGTGTTTCTTCTTTTCATTGCTGGAAGATTTTTCGCTGCAAAACCCAATTCTGGCATTTGAACTTCTTGTGCACCTCTCAGGAGCATGATGGGGGTCTTTACTCATCCCCTGTGAGCCCCTGTTCTATCACTCCTTCTCTTCCCAATTATATGGCAGCAGTGAGAGGCCTGGATGAACCCCTCTTGTAAAGACCTCTATTACTTGTTCCCTTCTATGCTCCCTCCTTCATTCGCCTTATGAACACTGTGAGCATTCTGGGCTCCCAGGACTTTGGGAGATGCAGTTTTGCAGGGTATCTGACTCCTTAGGATGAAGCATGTTCTTCAGCATCATAGGACAAGAAGTCCTGGGATACGTAGCTTCTTAGTCATTCTAAGGCAGCCTTTCTCAACTTGTGGGTCCCCAGATGTTGTTGAACTACAACTCCCATCACCCCTAGCTAGCAAGGCCAGAGCTCAGGGATTATGGGAGTTGTAGTCCAACAACATCTGGGGACCCACAGGTTGAGATCCGCTGTTCTGAGGCATCCTGGAAAACTGGTTTGCTGAAAGTATCTCGCACATAAAGGTTCAGATTGGCCACCTGCATGTACGGCCACCATTATTTACCTAATGAAGACCAATGGGGTAAAATGTCCGACTGTCTACCACCTCTTTTAAAATGAAAAAAGCCTGTTTATGCTACCACCACCCTGGATAGTGCAGTTGGGGAGAGGACTATTGCGCTCATGTCCTGCTTGAAGACTTCTCATGGGCATCTGGTTGGCCACTGTGAGAATAGGATGTTGGACTAGATGGGCCTTTGGTCTGATCCAGAAGGGCTCCTATGTTTTCAACTTCACCCTTGCCCCAAAATGCTCTTTACAGTTGTGTCTTCTTGCTGAATTTTCAACTTGCTATTCAGATTTACAGCAGTAGAACTGAACTTCAAATGGTAATGTCACACAGTCACACCAATGTCACACAGGCAGTCCACAGCTGATTAGGAAAATCAAGCAGGCCAGAATTTTGCTCTGATCAAATATGGCAGTAGATGCAGCTACAGAAGTTTTTATTCCAAACCTGTTTTTCACAAAGTAACATGACAAGGATAATAAAAGGAAGGACATTTCTTCCTGGAAGTGTGTGTGTGTGTGTGTGTGCACGCACATGCACATATGTACATACAGACTTTGTATTCTGGTCCTACCATAATGTGAATTTAGATCAACTGCACTGTTACTTTGATTTTTCTCCCAGTACAATGTGCATAGTAAAATTATTTTTTTGACAGATATACTACTTGACAGAGATAGGTCTATTTTTCAAAAAGCAGGATGAGTAATGGGGTGATTTATTCAAATACCCATGAGAAGAAATGGCTTAAATCAAAGGGAGGAAGAGTAGTTTGTAAAATGTCACGATGTTATGCGAAATCCAGACCTACCTCGTTTAGGAAGCCTATGCAAACCTGTTCAGAAATAAGTTCCATTGAGTTCAGTGATGCCTACTCCAAAGGAAGCATTGCATATAGGATTGCAGCCTGGGGGTACAATACTGTTTCCATCATCCCACCCCTCTAATATCCAGCATATTCTCTGACTGTTTTGTTCTTTAGTTGTCCCTGTTCACTTATTGCACCCCGGGCATTTCCTGAATGTGCCTAAAGCCTTCTGAATTTCCCTGTAATTGTGGCTAACATTTTCTAACGTGCCAACCAAATAAGCAGCAAAGGGATCTTTCCTCATCTGTTTTCCCCATTCATATCCCATATAAGAGACGGATAATGGAAGAGAAAAAACAGCTGTCTAAAAACCCTAAGGTTGCATTGCCCTTGGATTATGTTGCCTTTGTGCCCCCCCCTTTTTTCTGCAAAAGTTTAGATGTCTAAATAGTACTAAATAGTACACATGCATCCAATCATATTTCAGAAGGGCAACATGTAGTATCTGTTCTCATGTACTCAGAAGATGTGATTGGGAAAGAATTGGGCCCTTATGTGCAACTGTTCTCAAAGTACATATGCTCAATTTTACTATGCTAAATCTTGCCTCCATTTACTTGAAACCGACCTAGGCCACACAACGAAGCCTGAAATTGCACTCTGAAATGCTGGAGTGCTTGTGTGTGCATGAGGCCTTTGCGATCCATGAAAAGCCTTGATGAAACGGGGTTCTGAAACATGAGAAGCACTTGCATGGCGTCCTTTCATGGCTCATGGATCAGGGCTTAGGCCTCCATGATGTTCATTGAGAACCGTCTCCCTCCCTCAAGAGTACAGTGGGTATAAAGTAAAAATGTCAGTTATTAACACCAAAAATAAGTGCAGCGGGAGGAGAGAAATAAAATAATCATGCGGCTTAACGGACTGTGTGGAAGAGAGAAGAGTTGTAATGGACGAGAAAGGGTCACATTATGTTATTCTTCTGTTACCTAAGAAACTATCTTCAAAACAGAAGCCCTCATAAATACTCTGGAGAAGCATCAGACACTTTCCGCTGGAGGAAGATGTTGTGTGTATATGGCTTGGCAGGAGTTCATCTTGTAGAAGATAAACTAGTGAACAGAGCCAGGATTCTATTACTCTTGACCCTGACCTCTGGCTGCACACTGCTTCCAGTTGCAGTGTATCTTAGGAAGGAAGGAAGGAGACAGTACCCTTTCCCTTTGAACTTCTGCTTTTATATATCGTCCTCAACTAATCTTTCCTTGATATGCATGCTTCTAATATCATTCCCCCACCCCAATTTTTTTGAAATAAATATGTGCATATATATATATAATTTAAAGACAACTTCTACACAGCTGGGATATATATGCGGAAGCCAATGTCCATATGCATCTACGTGTGTGCACTTTGGTTTTTCTGAGCTTTCTTAGCAAGGTCCTGTTGGGGGGCTTTCAATAGGCATCGGGTGTCAAGGACTGGCTGGATGAGGAGGAGCTCCTCAGAGCGAGTGGACTTGGACCCTGGCTCCTGGTGGTGGGAAACCAGCCACACCACAGAGGAGGGGGAAAGCTGGGAAGTGCTGGAGGCTGGGAGCAGCCCACAGGAACAGACTTGACAGCTCCACCACAGAGCCACCCTGACAGCTTCTCTGCTGGCAGCCCGCAAGCTGCTCCCCACTCCCAAAACAAGGCGTTTCCTGAATGTCACTGAGCAGAGAGCTAGGCAGAAACAGAGAAGGTCCCTTGGGGCTCCCCATAGACAGAGGGATGGGCCTAACACGAGGGTTAGAGAGTGAAAGGTAAAGGTAAAGGGGCCCCTGACCATTAGGTCCAGTTGTGGCCGACTCTGGGGTTGCGGCGCTCATCTCGCTTTATTGGCCGAGGGAGCTGGCGTACAGCTTCCAGGTCATGTGGCCAGCATGACTAAGCCGCTTCTGGCGAACCAGAGCAGCGAACGGAAATGCCGTTTACCTTCCCACCGGAGTGGTACCTATTTATCTACTTGCACTTTGACGTGCTTTCGAACTGCTAGGTTGGCAGGAGGTAAGAAAACACACGTGGGAAGCATTGTCTATACAGTTTATCCACACAATATGTCTTCATTGGTCCCTTAAAGGGAAGCATGTTTATGGAAGCAGTCTTTGACATGCTTCATCAATGTGGATACAGATGGATCACCATGCTTGTCTAAGTCCCATTGGCTAGAGTTGTCTTTGGGACTGGCTGGATTTATCTTTTGCTACAAACGCATAAATGTATGCATCTCCATCTGTTGCCATTTGTTGTTGTATACTGCTGTTTCTATTTATTTATTAGATTTATTAGTCGCCCCATATATTTATTTATTGCATTAGTCACCCCATATAACCATAGCTCTCTACGGAATGAATAAGCTGTGCATGACTAGGCGTGGTTTTTTTTATTGACTTTCAACTTCACTAAGCCATTAAAAACTCAGGAAAGTGCAGTTTGTATGAAGGGTCCCACAGAATGGGTATACATTTTGAATAAACACCCTCTGTGTAATTGTGGAAAAGTTTGGGAAACTAATGCATCATACCCCAGATAAAGATCGCTGCTGCATTGCAGTTAAAGGCAACAAATATGTGTTGCAAAAGACTTTGCCCAAATGTTTAGCTTTGTTCAGAAACAGTCAATGTTAACACGGTAATTGCACACTGTTAATACTGACTCTCTTTTTTTTATGACCTCGAATGAAACTGATATAAACAAACGCCTTCTGCGATGATTTTTCTTCATCCTGGCTGTCTGCTTTTGGCTAGCAGAACAGTGAAACGTGGTCTACCTAATAGAAGGGAGCCGTGGAAAATTTAAGGAGAAAGGATAGCTCTGTCATTGAAGCATGGGATATAGTTTTTAAAAGCCCAGATTCAACTTTCAGGCATAAGATTTAAGTAAGTCTGCAAATTAGGGTAATTGTCGTCGTCCCTGCAGTATCTCTCGGATTCACTTCTGCAATAGCAAATATCTCAAGCTCAAGAGATCCAGCAAGCAGGAGAGATAGAGGTGTCTTTATTGCATCACCACCCGTCCACACCAGACGTTGCAATTAATTACATGTTTAATTTCCCCTTCTGCCAAAGGACTCGGGATAGAACACATGATGTTCCCCTCCCCCTTTATCCACACAGGTTATGCTGGGCTCCCCCAATGCCACGCATTATGTTTCACGGATGAGTTGAGATTTGAACCCCAGGTTCCCTTGGTCTGGGTTAAGCACTCTAGCCACTGCGACACACCGTGGACTAAAGGAATGCAATCCAACCATCTTCAGGAATCGCTCTGTTCTTCAGGGCTGAACACGAAAGCCATGCTAATATCAAAGGCGCTTTATGGCTCAGTTAATGCCAGAGATATTTCGCTGCTGGAGAATAATACACAGGGATAGCAATAGGAAGTAATATAAGGTGGAAGTTATTAACACGGCCACAAATAGTTCTGTGTATGTGACGCTGGAGTGTTAAGAACATTAGCATACTCTCCAACATTTCTCCAGTGGAAACAGGGACGTCCTATTCCACAATAATATTATTAATAATAATTTTACTATTTATACCCCCGTCACTCTGAGCAGCTTCCAACATATACCGCAGGTAAAGGGACCCCTGACGATTAGGTCCAGTCGTGACCGACTCTGGGGTTGCGACGCGCATCTCGCTTTATCGGCTGAGTACAGCTTCCGGGTCACGTGGCCAGCATGACTAACCAGAGCAGCACACAGAAACACCGTTTACCTTCCCACCAGAGCAGTACCTATTAATCTACTTGCACTTTCTCGTGCTTTCAAACTGCTAGGTTGGCAGGAGCAGGGACCGAGCAACGGGAGCGCACCCCGTTATGGGGATTCGAACCGCCGACCTTCCGATCAGCAAGCCCTAGGCTCTGTGGTTTAACCCACAGCACCACCCGCGTCCTTCCAACATATACATAAGCATAATAAAACATTAAACATTTTTTAAAAACTTCCCTATGCAGGGCTGCCTTCAGATGGCTTGTGGGTTGAATAACTGCATACCCTCCACCATTTCTCTGATGAAAATAGGGACATCCTAAGGAAAAGTGGGACATTCCAGGATCAAATCAGAAACAGCGACAGCTTCTGTAAATCCAGGACTGCCCCTGGAAAATAAAGAGACTTAAAGGGTCTGCATTAGTGAATCATATATCTGATCAAAGCGACACAGAAATGTTTTGATTTCTTTCTTTCCGTTCTGGAGTTGAAACAGCTTACTTTTTTAAAAAAGCAAAGCAGGGATGGCAGCAGCGGTATCTAGTCCCAGGCGCTGTGGGTCCTCCTGAGGCTCTGACCTGGCTCAACCTTGCTGCTGGCCATGCTTAATTGGCTACAACCCATTGGGTGTTGCTCAGTGAGAAGATCAATGATGGTGGACAAACATCGTTATTAATCTTCTTGCCAAGGAACACTCAAAGCAGACTGAGTTTTTAATTGTGATTTTAATGTTCTGCTATTGAATTTTACTGTTTTAATGCATGTGTAGTAAACTGCTCAGGGATCGTAACTTAATGAAGGGTAGTTTAGAATTTGTAATAATAATAATAATAATAATAATAATAATAATAATAATAATACAGAGCAGATATGGAGATGGTGCAGGGGAGGAGAAAGAGGAATGCCATTGCAGAACACTAATCCTTTCACCAGTGCAAAAAAATTGCCCTTCGTCTGGAAAGCCCTTGCACAGAAGATGCTTAAGGATAGCTGTGTGCTTAAGTACTCCAGTTAGTAAAATACTGGATTCATAAATATCTTGAATTTTGAAAGAGAGGTTTGTAATGATCGGCTAAATACAAGTAGTGTGGTGGTGCTATTTTAACTCAGGTGTGCTGGAACAGAAAGTGGCGTACACATGTAAAAGGCTGTGAATTGTTGGCAAGATCTCATATTAATTCCTGGAGGTGCAACAGGAAGAGATAACGTTGCTTGGATTAAAACAAGCTGCAGAAGCACCTGCAGTTTCCAAGCCTTCGGGTGGTGGGGGTGGTAACAGTCCTTATTGAAGCCACAAAACTTTCATTTAGCAGTGTCCTTCAGCTAATCTGAGAAAGGAGCTTTGAGGAGAGGGAAATCACCATCTGAATGCTTAATGAAAGCATTTAAGTCTCACTTTAAAGATAGGCAAATGGACTGCTATCTCCTAAACCTTTTGTCTAGAAGATGAGACAAGGAAAAACATCTAAAGGTCATGGTGACCGATCTACTAACTCAGCGGAACTGGTAGGGCAAAGCATAATTGACAAACAGATGTTATATACACTCTTCAACGTCAACTTTGTTGGACTGGTCGTCTTGTGTGGATGCCTGATTATTGTCTTCCAAGGCAACTACTCTATTCCGAACTTAAAAATGGAAAGCGTAGTGCTGGTGGTCAATGCAAGAGGTTCAAAGACTCTCTCAGGGCAAATCTAAAATGTAGTATAAACACTGACAACTGGCCTGCGAGCGCTCCAATTGGAGAACAGCCTTTAACAAAGGAGTAATGAGCTTTGAAGACGCTCGAATTCAGGACGCAAGGGAGAAATGTGCTAAGAGGAAGGCACACTTGGCAAACCCTTACCATGACCAACTCCCACTCGGAAACCTATGTCTCCACTGTGGAAGGACGTGTGGATCCAGAATTGGCCTCCACAGTCACTTACAGACCCACTGTTAAAACCATATTTATGGAAGACAACCTTACTTGGCTATGAGTGATTGCCAAAGAAGAAGAAGATAAACATGCAGACAATCCCTGCCTATGAGTGAGGAGTGGGACCATGACCACTAGTCTACTAGTCCAAACCCTGAGCTAATCAAGGCTCCCAATTTGATTGAAGAGCTCTTTGTACCTACCTATACATTTAAGTGCACAGGGCTCTTTCTCATATGCCCTGGGGATATAAGCTTGAAGAAGGCACCAGAATTTTCCCCAATATGTTTGATCTGAAAGTGGAGGGGAGGATGCCTGGACATTAGGGTTATAACTTTTTTTATGACCTGTAGCTTAATTAGATGAACTTTTGTCTAAAAGCAGAGGAATCAATTGCCATTTCCAAAACTTTTGAAAAAAGGTCACCCCAAAAACCAATAAATAGATTTTTGTATATGTAACCATATCATGTAATGTGCATAGCATGCATTATAATACGGTCATACCTTGGATCCCAAACGCCTTGTGAGTCAAACGTTTTGGCTCCCGAACTCCGCAGACCTGGGAGTGTTCCATTTTGTGAACGTTCTTTGGAACCCAAACTTCAGGCACGGCTTCCGCAGCTTCCGATTGGCTGTAGGAGCTTCCTGTAGCCAATCGGAAGCCGCGCCTTGGTCTGCAAACATTTTGGAAGTCGAACGGACTTCCGGAACAGATTCTGTTCGACTTCTGAGGTACCACTGTACAGGAAAAACAGAGCTTGCAAATTTGTGCATCACTTCTTATTGCTTAGAATAAATCGAGGCTGCAGTTTGTCTTTCTTTCTGTTGCAAGCACCATAAAGTTCTTGCATCAACTTGATTGTGCGTTCTTTCTATAGACCAATATTTGGATTCTTCTAGAATGTTCTAAAGAGTTTTAGGAAGTTCCAGACAGCTGTAAAAGTTCTAAACAGTTCAATAAAGTTTTTTAAAGTGCTAATACTTATGAGTAGTAACGTTACATATACGGTGATTCCAACTTTTCATTTCGGGGTGACCTTTTTCACAACTGAGAAGAATTACTCCCTTTTTCAGTGTTTCTAAGCAAAAGTTCATCCCTTTATGATATAGGAAATCAGTTTTTTTTGGGGGGGGAGGGTAAAAAAAATTATAACTACTGTACATCCCTATTGTACAGCTTTTACAAACCATCTATACCAACTGAATTTTGTTATTAAATCATGTGTGTATGTGTGTGTGATTAAAATACAAGGTTTTCAAAACCCACATCTCATTGCAAAAACAGCAGAATACGCACATCAGCTACAAAATCAGCCCTCTCTGAGAGGCAAAATTTGCACTGCATGTTTATCTGGTACTTATCCACTGACAATCCTCTTTCGCTCTGTTCCTTCAGTAGAAACAAACAATTGCGCATTGAACTGTCACATGGGGCAAAAGGCAGCTGTTCTGTGTATCCCCCACCTCTTTCAGCCAAGCAGCTTGGAGAGACACCTTCCACCTCCTTTTTAAGATTTCAGAGAAATAGAAACTAGACTACCCTCCCTTCCCCCTTTAATTAATCTCTTTTTTTGTTTTCATTATGCATGTGTATACAGATATATATTTTGAGTAGCAAAATGACTACCGTACAGTAAATATTTTCATGCACAATTTAGTCATTGGAAATCTTTTGACTGGAGCAAAGGCAAGTTTTCTACTAGAGAAGAAAAAGCTGTAAAGGCCATGCAAATGGACGGATGTTTGCAGACTGAGTCACTTGCGTGGCGGCAAATCGTGCTTGTCTTGTGAAAATATTCTTGTAAATCTTCAGAAACAAACAGAGATACTCTCCCAGGACTGGTTTAAACAGTCCAAAAGCCTCTCCCCACAATGGGCCCTAAATGTCCCTCAGGGTGCTTTTGTGAGGAGAATGCAACGCTTGAGCCAGGCTGCCCTTTTCATGGATAAAGTCACAACTTTCCAGGGGCAATTTCTGTGATGTGTAGCGGGATGTTTCTTAACTTCTTAACCCATCACCATCACCACCATTATTTGTTGTTAGAAATGTCTTCCGACCTTCATTTTATTGAAACAAAACCAAAAACAAAACACCCTCAAAATAGGTCACAATTAAAAGTAACATATAAATCCAATGGCAATCTTCAAAATGTTAGATAAGAGTCAAGCCGCAGCAGATAGACAATAGAGCAGCTGGAGCAGCTTGGCTCAACAAGCTAAAAGTTCATCTAAAAGGAACATATGTACCCACATACTCTTGTAGTCATCCCGCCATCAGTTTCCTGGTGGATTTTAAAACAACATATTTTGCCTCCCATCGGATATGATGCTCAGAAGCATGCCCAAATAGCTCTTTTAAAATTGTAAGTTGCTTTGGGCCAAACCACTTTTCTTTTCTTTTTTTGTAAAGGTAAAGGTAAAAGGACGCGTGACCATTAGATCCAGTCATGACAGACTCTGGGGTTGTGGCGCTCATCTCGCTTTACTGGCCGAGGGAGCCAGCGTACAGCTTCCGGGTCATGTGGCCAGCATGACTAAGCTGCTTCTGGCGAACCAGAGCAGTGCACGGAAATGCCATTTACCTTCCCGCCGGAGCGGTACCTATTTATCTACTTGCACTTTGACGTGCTTTCGAACTGCTAGGTTGGCAGGAGCAGGGACTAAGCAATGGGAGTTCACCCCGTCATGGGGATTCGAACTGCCGACCTTCTGATCGGCAAGTCCTAGGCTCTGTGGTTTAACACACAGCGCCACTGGCATCCCTCTTTTCTTTTTGTAGTAAGTGACAAATAAATAAAGAAATAAGCCATTGTTGTTGTTGTCGTCATCATCATCAATCCCTCCTAAGAACCATAGGATTGCAACCCAAGTTCACTTATTTTAGGAGGCAGGTCTATGCTTAAGTTAGCTCAAATATTTCTCTCTGAATTTTTAAAGAACTGTTTTCACAGTAAATGATGTTTAGGTCCTTTGAAGGTCTTTTTGAGGGGAGATGGTAGATTCTTAAAAAGTTAGGAGAGGTAAATAAACTGTTCTGGCTAGTTTAAAGAGCCATTCTTTAGTGTTGCTTTATATTCTAGGAGTGCCAAGGAGATTTTTAAATAAGAAAATCCAGACTGGGAAATCCATAGTCGAAGAAAAAATATCCAATATTCTTAATAAATAATGATCTAATTTTGGATACATTTCCCCCCAGGATATGCCAACAAAGCTACTGAAAGAAATCTATAGTTCTGTGGGGCTAAAATGTCCCTTAATGGCCAAGGCTACAAACAAGAATGGAGCAACATACTCTGAATGAGAAACTTTTAAAATATGTATTACCTAACCCATTTTAAATGCAGACCATCTTTTAAAAATTAAATCTTAATTTCTATTTATATATATTCTAAAATAAATCCAATTGTACCAAGTCTAAATATGTAAGGGTGACCTGAAATCATGGACATATAGTTTATAGTGAGGCAAGGCTCAAGTTCACATATTTTCCTGGTTATACCTGGAGAATGTCAGCAGCTCACTGTAGCTTATCTTTAAAGGCAAATTCATGCAAATAATAAAAAGTAAAAGTGAGATTAAGACGCAGTGATTTCTCCCTCAAGAAAACATTTAGGATTACAGGCCAGCATGCCGTTATCATCCATGAGACTGGAAACAAAACCCTGATATAAACACAGTATCCAAACCACAGAACATGACTTGTTTAAAAAATTAATGTCTGTGAAGTAAGGCAGGAAACGAGATTTATCCTTCTGGGAATTTTTTGGCATGGATATAGAACTAGGCATGCTCAGAACCTGTCATATCCTTCATCTCTCACGGTGCTCTGAAGTAAATCAAATTTTACTCAAGTTAAGGCTAGGGGAGCACATTCACCATCTGAAATGTGTAGAAATCCTTCTGTTTGACATGGCATTAAACAGAAGAAGGCAAATTATACTGTGTTGCCTTAAGGATTATTGTTGCACATTTTGTGCCTCCTGCCCCTGACAGTTTGTTCCTCCCCGCGAAATGAGCTGGGCACAAGCCATTGCAAGAAATGTAAATGGTAGTTTATAGTAACTTAATACTCAACATTACACTTGGAGCAAGGTGCAAAGCCTTTCAAGCGTTTTCAGTCGAAGTGGCAATTGAGGCGCAAGGCCGGCTGTTTCTGGTGTATATCCATCGATGAGTTTCATAGAAGCTCGCGCATGTCTAAGCTTGGAAGGGAAAGGGAGTCTGTGGGTTTGTGGAAGAGAGATTGCTTGCTCTCTTCTTCAAAAGGTAGAATTGGGGTTTCCCCTTAGGATTGTCACCTGTTCTGTATAATACAGGATTGTCCCATATTTCAATGTAAAATGCCACATCCTGCATTGATACAGTTTTATCAGGTCTTCTTTCTTTCTTTCTTTCTTTCTTTCTTTCTTTCTTTCTTTCTTTTCTTTTCTTTTCTTTTCTTTTCTTTTCTTTTCTTTTCTTTCTCTTTCTTTCTTTCCTTCCTTCCTTCCTTCCTTCCTTCCTTCCTTCCTTCCTTCCTTCCTTCTTTCTTTCTTTCTTTCTTTCTTTCTTTCTCTCTCTCTCTTTCTCTGTCTCTCTGCCAAGTTAGGGATCCTCTCCAAATGCATGTGTTTGAAAGGGTGTATGAAAGGTCATGTATTTAAGGTCTGGGTAGCAAAGCACAGACAGATTTTTTAAAAACATATGAGAGAGAGAGAGAGAGAGAGAGAGAGAATGAGAGAGAGAGAGAGAGAGAGAGAGAGAGAGAGAGAGAGAGAGAGAGAAATGTCAGAGGGGTCTTCCTGTTAGGCTGCAATAGACTGATATTTCAGGGCATTGCATAAGGTCTTATAGCAGTTTTGCTCAAAACCTGGTTGCATATTTGCCAGTAGATTCCCCTCCCAGTAGATTTCATATAAATGTCATTGCATAAAAATTATCATAATATATAGTTATATCATTATAACTAAAACAACTATCAGAGTCCAAACATATTATGAAAGTATATTTTAATAGTGTCATTTTTACTTTTCTAGGGCCAATTATGGTATCAAGAACATCATCATTACCTTTACAGTTAATTTATTAATCACTTTCTAAACCACTGCCTCAAGGTGATTTCCACATAAAATAATTGAAAACAGTAACCCCTGCCCCACAAAAAACCATTTTTTTTTTTAAACAAGACCAAAACCCTAAGAAATGAAGACTCATGATAAAGACCTATTAATTCAGCTGGGGAAGCCTGTGGGAACAAAAATTGTCTTCAACTGTTTCTGGAAAAGGCAGATAGTGGGCACCTGTCATGTCTTGACAGGAAAGCTACTCCACCGAGCGGGGGCAGCCACACTAAAAGCCCTGGAGTAGGCTTCTGAGATCTTTGGGAACTTGCAGGAGAGCCTCTCTAGCAGACTGCATGTATAACGGGTAGGTGGTCTTTCAAATAATCTGGTCCCGACCTGCATAGGAACTTCTGTGTTAATACCAACACCCTGAAGTTGTTGCGGTAGCAAATTAGCAGCCAGTACCCTCTGAATTCCAATTGCTGGGAATCACAAATAGGAAAAGTCATTTTTTTCTGCCTGCATGCTTCCCACAGACATCTGATTTGCCATCATGAGAACAGGATGGTGACTAGACGATTAAAACAGCTTGACCACTTTTGAGGAGAACTGGGTTTTACTTTTTGAAATATGGCAACCCTACATGAGGTAGGGTTAAACTAGCAAGGCCCCTCTTTTGAAAGCTATGGTTTTCCCAGTAGTGATGTATGGAAGTGAGAGCTGGACCATACAGAAGGCTGATCGCCGAAGAATTGATGCTTTTGAATTATGGTGCTGGAGGAGACTCTTGAGAGTCCCATGGACTGCAAGAACATCAAACCTATCCATTCTGAAGGAAATCAGCCCTGAGTGCTTACTGGAAGGACAGATCCTGAAGCTGAGGCTCCAATACTTTGGCCACCTCATGAGAAGAGGAGACTCCCTGGAAAAGACCATGATGTTGGGAAAGATTGAGGGCACAAGGAGAAGGGGACGACAGAGGACGAGATGGTTGGACAGTGTTCTCGAAGCTACTAGCATGAGTTTGACCAAACTGCGGGAAGCAGTGGAAGACAGGAGTGCCTGGCGTGCTCTGGTCCATGGGGTCACGAAGAGTCGGACACGACTAAATGAATAAACAACAACAACAACAACATTCTTAAGCCAAGGTCTCATAATGATGTAAATTTGTCCTGTCACCAGTGTTGAAGTAAGACTGCTCACCTTTTACAGTGGGCAGTGTTGCGGCCAGGGGGGCGGGGCCATGGGTATTTTAAAGCTCAACACGGCCAGGGGCTTCCCTCTCTCGCCTTTGTTTAAGGGAGGGGAGGTTAGCAGGATTGAATTCTAACTGTTGGCACTGTAAACAAGTCAAGGGATGGTTTTCCCATATGTACTGGGAATGCCCAGAGGTAAAGGAATTCTGGGGGGAAATCCTAAAGGTTATTAATGAAATATTTAAAGTGAAGCTTTCAATTGATTTTGATTTCATGACAGTGGGTATACTTGGAAACACGGCTATAGAGAAAGGTGACCAGTTTACCTTCCAAGCTATGATATTAGCGGGAAAGACAACGATAGCTTTAGGTTGGAAAGATAGAGAAAAATGGACAGTAGAGGCATGGAAGAGTTATTTGTTTGAACTTATTCAGTCGGACATTGTCGCAGTCGTGTCATAGGAAACAACATGGAACGTCAAGTCCACCACGATAAGGAACAGATGAAACCCCTATCTTCAATGGATAAAAACTACTGGAACAAAAGACATTCAGTGGAAACTAAAGACACTATGCCCGTGGCTGAGGATAATTGTTTGAACCCTTCCAATGGGAATGGGGGGTGGGGTGGGGTGGGAAGGGAAGGGAGGGAAAGGAAAAAATTGTATGGGAAATTTAAAAATTGGAAGGAGATAATATATGTATGTAAAAATCCCAAACTCGAATAATTTTTTGTTGTTGTGGCTTGTTTTAGCCCATAATCCTAAATACTTGTGTCAGTGTGTTTATTTATCAATGGGGAACAGCGGGTCATGGGCCTTGGCACACAAGGTTCAACTACCTTCCCAATCAGCTTCCATACATGGAATGGGCAGTGTCATTGACCTTTGCTTCAGGCGGCAAAATGACTTGGGTGGCTACATTAGCCACACTCACATTCAGCCCCAAAAGCATAGGGGAGATTTTATTGGGCAGGCAATAAGTGTGTCATCTGAGCAGCTCTGAATGAAAAGCATGGACAGGAGAGGCTTGTTTTAGATCAGGCATAGGCAAACTCGGCCCTCCAGATGTTTTGGGATGACAACTCCCATAATCTCTAGCTAACAGGACCAGTGGTCAGGGATGATGGGAATTGTAGTCCCAAAACATCTGGAGTTTGCCTCTGCCTGTTTTAGATGCTATGAGGTGTGTGAAAAAACAAGCGTATGCAAAGGAGCTGTGGAGACAAATTACCCTACCCTACCTTTGGGTGGGATTCTCATCAATAATAAACAATTTATTTGATTAAAACAAAAAACCAAACCTGTAGCATGATTTGTACATAATCAAGAAAGGGCCCCATAAAGATATTTGTGGTGATGTTGGAGCTACTAAAAAAATAATAAAAAATGAAATCTTGTGAAAAACTCCATATTTAATAACACTGCTAATAAAAGCACAGATAAATTTGAATAATTTTTCAAAATGACAGCTGTTTTGCTAATGAATCAGTGAAATATTTTTCATTGAGTCAAACAATATTGTAGAAATTGTGGTGTATGGAAAGGATATCCCTTGCTGTGCAGTGTAACATAATATGTGCTCCATGGAGCAGGAAACTTTAATGATATATGCAGTTTTGTTATTAAAAGTGAGTTATATATTTTGCTGTACAGTGGAAAATTGTGACCCAGTATAACATATCTTCACATTGTTTATAACTTGAGGAAAACCAACATTCAGGGTTCCCAGTTCACACAGTAGGAATTACATTTATGTTGGCCAAAAGTAATTTATATAACTGGAAGGAACAATAAAACATGAACTTTATAGCATTTTTTTAAAACATAAAAATAATACAGAGCTTGTAAAATTGAAGAGATTATTATTGTAAAAGGAAGGACAGTAACTTCAATTTGAAGCTCGTTTTACAGACATGATAAAAAAAAACTTTAAAAGTGAATCTTTACCTTCCAGCTCTCTCCTAACCTCCATGTTTGCCTTTTAATGTGGAAAACCTTGGTAATAAAGCTTCACATCAGGAACAAGAAGCAAGGCTCTCACCACAGGTGAACCTTGTTTTATATTAGCCCATTTACTTCAATCCAGCAAATAATGAATTTACCTCAGAATGTTGAAACTGGTCAGATTACTTCCTTCCTTAAGAATGCTTGACTCTCATAAAATAAAATAAAAACCTACCCCCTTCCAATAATAGTAACATGAAGAAAGTTATGGAGATTAGTAAACGAGAAATACAGTGAATGGTAGCTTTGATCTCAAAAGTATTAAACTGACCTAAGGCACCTATAAAACACATTTTAAGAATCCTGGGCACCGAAGTTTGTTAAGGGTTGCTGGGAATTTTAGTTGTGTGAGGGCTGAGGGGTAAACTACATTACTCACAATTCTTTGAGGGAAATAATGTGCTTCAAATGTGCTTGAAAGGTATAGGTGTGTACGCAGCCTAGGATAACTATTCTTGTTATTGTTCTTGCGTGCTTAAAGCAAATACATCTAGCAAGAGAGTAGCTATATCAGCTCACTTGTCTGCAGACAATCTTTTTGGGCCAGGTGATGCATCTGAGCATCTGAGTAGAAGTAATTATGGATGAGCCCCTCCAAAATCAGGATATAATTGGGCTTAGTTCGAAGTCAATTGGAATTTGGCTACTGGCCACTTACATGCCTCCAGAAATGTGGAAATGCATCACCGAAAAACAGGGCTCAGATTTGCACATGCTTATATATATATATATAGATATATATAGATATATATATATAATTTCTGCTATGAAGGGAGGATACAGTGCAACATTTCCCCCACCTTGTTCTTCTTCTGTAATGTCTGCTTCTGAATGATGAGATGATGATGATGATATGTTTATTTATACCCTGCTTTCCCCCCTTACCAGGACTCAAGGTGGCTTACAGATAAAATAAGAACTACATGGGGAGGGGGAGAGAGAAACAACAGTTAAAAAACAATTAAGCAGTAATAGAATTAAAAGTAAGTAAGCATCTAAAAAAGAACAAATGAAAACATACACACAACCACAAAGCAACAGGGCAGCATCCCTTTCATTAAAAACTGGCAGTTCCTCAAAGCCTGTTGGAACAAGAAGGTCTTTGTCTGCTGGTAGAAGGACAACAAGGAGGGAGCCTGTCAAACCTCTCTAGGGAGGGAGTTCCAATTTCTGGGAGAAACCACCGAGAAGGCCCTCTCCTACATCCCCACCAAGTATGTCTGTGAGGGTGGTGGGACCAAGAGAAGTGCCTTCCCTGAAGATCCCAGAACCTGGGTGGGCTCATAGGAGGGAATATGGTCTTTTGGATAGCTTGCACCTAAACCATACAGTGGTACCTCGGGTTACATAGGCTTCAGGTTACAGACTCCGCTAACCCAGAAATAGTACCTTGGGTTAAGAACTTTGCTTCAGGATGAGAACAGAAATCGTGTGGCAGCGGCATGGCAGCAGTGGGAGGCCCCATTAGCTAGAAGAAGAGAAGAAGAAGAAGAGTTTGGATTTGATATCTCACTTTATCACTACCCGAAGGAGTCTCAAAGCGGCTAACATTCTCCTTTCCCTTCCTCCCCCACAACAAACACTCTGTGAGGTGAGTGAGGCTGAGAGACTTCAAAGAAGTGTGACTAGCCCAAGGTCAGCCAACAGCTGCATGGAAGCAAACTCAGTTCACCAGATTACGAGTTTACCACTCTTAACCACTACACCACACTGGCTCTCAGTGCTACCTCAGGTTAAGAACAGTTTCAGGTTAAGAACAGACCTCCAGAACAAATTAAGTTCTTAACCCGAGGTACCACTGTATATGATTCTGGATAGTCTTCCAGAGATAAATATTCCCGCTTCCTATGGAATGCTGAAACTATAGGTCCTCTCAGTAGTCCTTGCAAGACCCTCATTATGTAGTCCAATATTATCGCTAACCTTCAAACCCCACACCCCCACAATTGTCCGTGGGAAGTTGGAGAAATCACGGTTGTCGTTGAAGTGCGATTTCAGGCTCCATGTGCTGCCAGTTATCTTCCTCCTTTCAGGCAGCGTTCGCTTTTCTTGACAGAGTCCCCCTAACGCATTCACAAAGTCATGATCAGAGCCAGAGCTGGTCAACAGAAGGAGTTCACAACAGGGCAATCTCTCTCTCTCTCTCTCTCTTGCTTTGCTCGCCAGCAGAGTGGATGCTGTTCCCGGTTCCCAGGAGGCAAATGGTTCACAGAGGAATCCCATGGCTTTGGCGACATCCATGGAGGGTTTGTTCTTTTATCTTAAATACTTTTCTCTGCCTCTGCTGGGTCCCCCCCCCCCTTTCCCCTGACAGCCAGAGTGTTATGGAAAGTACAGTAAACATGCAAGAATGCATAGTTATGCTTTCCATATGAACTTAATAAAAACACTGAGATCTCTTATTGAAATCCTGCGATAGCCTTCAAACAATGTATATAAAACAGAGGTTGGATGGGGAGGGCCAGAGCGCAAAATAATACTTACCCAGGAGTGTTGAGAGAAGACAAGACACCATCGTGGCTCTGCCCCCTTAAGCGCAGTGTGAATTTTGTGCAAACGCAGCACGAGCGTTCACACTTATCTTTATCTATACATCTCGTCCCCCCACCCTGCACCCTCACATCTTAAATTATGCAGGAAATGTTCTGTCAAGCAATCAGGCTGCAATCCTACACATATTTTAGGCATCTGTGTAACATTATACACATGAGTTAATGTGAGTAAAGATTATGCAGAGGCACAGCCGCAGTGCAAGAGTTGGACAGAGCGCAGAGAGGAGGGGAGGAGGGGGGAACGATTTTCCGCCATGCAATGTTTGGAACCTGACAACGGTGCGGTTGTGTGGATATGGCATGCATAACAAGTTGGGCGCTGTGCCTTCTGAATTTCCTGAGCATGAACATGGGGGGAAACAGCATTTATTGTGATGCAAAGATCTGGAAGGCAAAGCAGGGGAGGGAGCCAAAAAGATTTATTTCCTGGTATAGAGGATGGAACAGGAGGGTGAACACTCCAACCCGACAGTGAGGAATGCCTGGCCTTGTTGCTAAACTACAATGTCCATCATCTTTGACTATGGACCATTCTGGCTGGGACTAATGGGAGTCTAGGTAGGTAGTACTAAATGAATACACACACACACACACACACACACACACACACTCATCTTCATTTCAGGGTTTATGCTAGACTATAAAGAAAAAGGGTTTTATGGCCTATCCTTTATTTTTCAGCAGTCACGCTCAGCAGCAGCCAGCCAGCTTCTTAGTCTTCTCAAGGGAACCATTTTTCTAAAAAATAAAAAAATGTCTCCTACCTTGTGGAATTCCCTTCTGAAAGGTATTCCTTGCTCCATCAATCCAGGAATGCTGGGACTCATCTACAGGAAGCCTGTTGGGAAGAGGCTCAATGGCTGGTTCTCATTGGTTGGGAGAGGTGACTGGTATCCGTTGAAGGTGTGTGGAATGCATTCGCTGGGGGAGCCTGAACTGTTGCTGAGCATCCCATTGCTTCCTTCTCACCGTAGCTCTGCAGCAGGAGGAGAAAAGGCACCACCCTGGTTAGTGCTTTAGCTGAAGAAGCCAGACACCATATTGGCTGTGAGTCCTGGAAGACCTGCTCCCTGCCTTGCTGGCCTTTTCTACCTGGCCTGGGAGGGAAGGGCCTGGACTGACTCCAGCTACAAAAGCTGAGGTTGCTGAAAAGACTCTTGGGCTGGGGTTTTGTTTTGGGTTTTTTGGTTGGGCAGGGGTTGTTGCTGTTGGTTTTTTGTATTTTTCTTTTAAATTTTGTTGTGATTTATGTGGAAGTCATTCCGTTTGGTTTTGCATTTCTTTAATGTTTTATTTATTGCTTATGAATACTTTTGTTATGTTGTAGTTATGTATTCATTTCCTGTTGTAAGCTACCTTGAGCATGGATTGAACTATGGAAAGGCGGCATGCAAATAAAATTATGTAAATTTATTATTATTATTATTATTATTATTATTATTATTATTTATACTCCACCCATCTGGCTCCAAATAGAATTAATGATAATAAAAATAAAAATAAAATGATAAAAGATCAGACATTAAAAACTTCTCTAAACAGGGCTTCCTTCAGATGTCTTCTAAAAGTCAGATTGTTAATTTCATTGACATCTGATGGGAGGGCGTTCCACAGGGCGGGTGCCACTATCGAGAAGGCCCTCTGCCTGGTTCCTATAACCTCACTTCTTGCAGTGAGGGAACCACCAGAAGGCCTTCGGAGCTGGACCTCAGTGTCCGGGCTGAACGATGGGGGTGGAGACACTCCTTCAGGTATACTGGGCTGAGGCTGTTTAAGGCTTTAAGGTCAGCACCAACACTTTGAGTTGTGCTTGGAAACGTACTGGGAGCCAATGTAGGTCTTTCAGGACTGGTGTTATATGATCTCAGCGGCCACTCCCAGTCACCAGTCTAGCTGCCACATTCTGGATTAGTTGTGGTTTCCAAGTCACCTTCAAAGGTAGCCCCACGTAGAGCTAATTGCAGTAGTCCAAGCGGGAGATAACCAAGGCATGCACCACTCTGGTGAGACAGTAAATGTAAGAGAATCTAAGGGGGGGATTGTTGGCTGGCTGTACCTGAGTAAAGCCTCTAAGCTATTCAGCACCAAATTCTCATTTCTATCGTTATGAGAGCACAGGGTAAACATGGGTGGCACGAAGACTGATCCAAAATAATCCACCAATGGTTCAGTAGCAGAACACAAGCTTTGAAAGCAGAACTTTAGCTAGCACCTCCAGTGATAGGATTAGGTAGCAGGCAACATGAAAGGCCTTTGCTTGAGACTGTGGAAAGCCGCAGCCAATCAAGAGTAGACTATCCAAGTTTCCCAAGCTAGCTCATAAAACTGAAGTGATGATTGGCCTGACCAGTTCCCACATACTTTTACAATCCGCTGCACACCTTTGTTCGTGGAGGAAGGCAGCGTACATGATTTCCCCATATATGCTTCCATATTCCCATCTTGCTCAAGTAGCCAAGTATCTGGTATAGATCACCAGAACAATGTGATGCAGTGAATTCATGTGAAAAATATTCGCACATATTGAGAACATTTGGAGTGATTTGGCGAAGGAGGAGTAAGACCAGTTTGCAGAATTTTATTACCCTAACTACTTCCTGGCTGTCATTATAAACAACAGAGTCAACAGAGTTTGGGCTGCACAGCACACCAGCAGCCATGAAAAAGGCTGGCTTTCAAAGAGTTAGCAAATATCTAAATCAATTAGTCATATTTTTTTACGAAGCAATTACAAGGTAAAGGAATTTATGTGAAAATAAATGTGGTTAAAATGAGAGCAGCGTTAGACATTTACTAGAGTGGATGATACGATAAGAGCTATTGCACCATCCTGGATTAGTCCTTGGCTTATCTTTATTGCTATATTTTTGCAACATGCTCTAAGCAGTAGACTGATCTCATAAATATTCTTTGCATTTCATGTTGCTGCAGAACATTCTCACACTACCATACAACGTTTGTTTTGTGTGTGTGTTTTTAAAAAAAGAAACTCAATATTGGGCATTCCCAAGGCCCGAGTTGACTCTTGTCTATGAGCCTTTAGAGTACAGTCTTTATCTATGCTACTAACTTGAAGAGCCGGCTGCATCTTAGGCTTTTCTTAATCAACAGTAGTGGATGGCGGTGCTCCCCTGACCTCCAGTTGCCTGCCCCACTGTTGCATGCCAGGAGGGAGGGGGACGAGACAGTGGAGCGAGATATGCTGGTCTTGCCTAGCCCCTCTCTGTCTCCATCCCAGTGGTGCAGGTGACCAGAGATCAGGTGAATGCTACTGCCCCAACCCATCATCCATTTCTCTTTCTCATATATCTCTTGATTTTTGGAGCTCTCCCCATATCTGCCAAGTCCTCCAGTGTCTGTGGGAGCCCCATCTCAAGGTCCCATTGGCGGCTGTGCCTGCTTTATGGAGAAATCTGCCCCACATCACCATCCAATATTATAATAATATTATAATAATAATTTATTATTTATACCCCGCCCATCTGGCTGGGTTTCCCCAGCCACTCTGGGCAGCTTCCAACTGAATATTAAAAACAATACAGCATCAGACATTAAAACAGGGCTGCCTTCAGTTGTCTTCTAAAAGTAAAATTGTTGTTTATTGCTTTGAAATCTGTTGGGAGGGGGTTCCACAGGGCGGGCGCCACTACCGAGAAGGCCCTCTGCCTGGTTCCTTGTAACCTCACTTCTCGCAGCGAGGAAACCACCAGAAGGCCCTCGGAGCTGGACCTCAGTGTCTGGGCTGAATGATGAGGGTGGAGATGCTCCTTCAGGTATACTGGGCCAAGGCCGTTTAGGGCTTTAAAGGTCAGCACCAACACTTTGAATTGTGCTCAGAAACGTACTGGGAGCCAATGAAGATCTTTCAGGACCAGTGTTATATGGTCTTGGCGGCCACTCCCAGTTACCAGTCTAGCTGCTGCATTCTGGATTAATTGCAGTCTCTGAGTCACTTTCAATACTGTAGCCATCATGGCACACTGCCTCAGTTGACAACATATACATCTTAAATCTTGATTCTGAATCTTTTTGCATTAGTGCTTTGTACGGGACATGCCTATCAGCATCAATGCCAGTTGAACCCCAGCTTAGCACTGCAATGACTTTTTTTTTTTTGGTGGTGTCCTAGGGAGCGAAGTGCAACTGTAGTGCAAAGATGTGGTTTTGCATGATTCAAATGTCTGCCCACATTCCTTTCATTTTCTTCTAGGAAAAAGGTTTTTACAATTGTTCTTCTTTATTTATGTTCCATGCGAGCCTTTCCTCTATAATCTTTAGCCGTAACGGTGGCGGTGGCAGTGGTGGGAGTCCTGTTCAGAAGTGATCAGCATGAAGTGCTCTCCTTTGAAACATGATGTTTTGCTTTGAGTGGCTCTGCTGGACCTTGCACAGTTTGAAACACTGCCCGCTGTCTCTGAGACTCCAGTTTCAACATTGTCTTCAAGAAGACTGTGTGGAATCTAACGGGCAAATGTATGATATTAAGAAACAGAGAATGTGCTGTTTAAAGAACACACACACACACACACACACACACAGCGTAAAGGCAAGGACTAATTTAATGATTGGTGCTTAACTCTTTCCAGGAGAACATTCTTCACGTTCTATCATAGATGGCCACACGAGCTTCTGTGAATTTTATGGCACATCCAGTGGCAGAGATCCCGGTTACTGTTCAAGGAATCACACGTTATAGGTGCAGTAGTTATGGGATTGAGCCTATGGAAATATAACACATTTCAAGAAGACCAGTAGGGATGACCTAGAAAAAGTTTGGATGTTAAATGTTGAGAGCAGCATATGGGTGTCTTCTGGCTTCTTTCCTCACACGTCTTGCTAGAACTGTAATCCCCGTGTGTGACAGGACCAAGGAACATTCTTTATTGCCTTCCAGGGCTATGTAATAATAATAATAATAATAATAATAATAATAATAATTTTATTATTTATACCCCACCCTTCTGGCTGGATTGCCCCAGCCACTCTGAAAGGCCTCCAAACAATGCTATTTTTCTAGAAAAAGAGGTTCCAGAGCTCACCATGAATACCTCCATAGTTCTCTTAGAAGGCAATGGCGCCCACCTGAGAGGTGAACTGGGTTCCGACAAGTTTCCACTGAAAAAAAGCCCTGCCTCCAACAAATATAAAAACATAATAAAACATCAAACTTTAAAAACTTCCTGATACAGGGCTGCCTTCAGGAGTCTTCTAAAAGTTGTATAGTTCTTTATCGCAATGGCATCTGATGGGAGGACACCACTGTCGAAAGGCCCTCTGCATCCATCTACCTTAGAAATGGGCATCAGTGGTTTGTTCCTGAAGTTAGGAAAAAAAAAAATCTTTTTGGAGGAGGGTATGAGACTCGATGGCACTCGTGAAAGACTTTTGTTGCATTCAGTTGGAGAGACATGCTAGAACATGTCTTCTTCATTCCTGGAGGCATGGATTCTATATTGCTGGAGCAATCCACCCCATGGGCCCTGACTCAGCATGAAAATGAGATTAGGGATCTAAAGAACTGAATCCAAAGAATTCAGTGTCTGGTCCATACACCAAAGGGGTTCATGTTTCTCAAACAGTAGGGCAATATCACATGGCAAACCTCTTCTGAAATGGAGGGGGATTTTCAGAGCCGTTTGGGATACCTAATGCGAGTCTGCCATTTTAAAAGAAAATGTCACAACTTCCACTGGGACCATCAACACAAATGTACGGAACAACCTTACATTTACAGAGCAAAATATCCTCCTGAATTATATACCCAGCACATGGAACCTTACAGGGAAGAAGACTGATACTGATAAATTGGAAAAATAAAAATGCATCTCACTTCTACAATTGGATTGAAGATTTATACAAACTCGCAACATATGAACAACTTGCATATAAACACAGACTTGCCATGGACAAATTCAAGGATATTTGGCACCCATTCTTACAAATACTGTAACAGGTTAAGATCTGGTGAAGTACAATAACAACCTTGTAAAGTATACAGTTTTGGGTTCCCCCCTCCCCCCTTCATTTTCTCTTCTACACAGGTTCTGTTTCTCTTTCTCTTTTTCTCTCTTTTATTTACGTCTCACCGTGTCTAGTGCCCATATAATTATGTACTTTTTGAACTTTCAATAAAGATGTTAAAACAAACAAACAAACTTCCACTGGGAATGCACAAATCTTTGGGTACATTCCCAAAAAGCTCTTTGGTTACCACTCCATAATGTATCTGTTGACTGATTATAAACTAAATCCTGAACGACAGAAAGCTTGCACTGTGTAATGTGTTTCATTTTTTAGTGTGTTTCTATATAGCAGGTAAGCAAAGGGCTGTATGCCTGTTCAGACCAGGTGCACATTTTGGCAAACTCTGCCTTAAGATTCATTTAAGCTGATGTGGGTCCCTTGTCTATTTTCTTTTCTTTTCCATTTTCTCTTGGTTTCTTTTAAAAACAGTCACCCTTTGGTTCCTTTGATCAGAGTGATTACTTAAGCAACGCCAAAACAGAGGACCCAACAGGACACCAATTTACATACCATTTGCTCCTTCTCTTACCAATTCATCTGTAGAGATGCATGTTTAGAATTAATTATGTTGATTTAAGCAGAGCATCTCACTGGAGTGGTGACAATGGTGGCTGGGTCACCTGTGCACCTCCTCAGTCCAGGTACTCACTGTTGATAGGCATCATCTAAGGGTCTTGCTTTTCCTTTTTAGGGTTCTTTAGTTTTAAACCTGGAACCAGACAGTCCTTCAGGCAGAGGAATGTAGTCTGTAAAATTGGACACTTAGCCACAATGCCACAATGACTTACACAAGGACACAACTAGATAATGCATGCAAAGCACTGTGAAGACTTGAAAGTGGGTTTTTTTAAATAATAAACAAAAGCCTTCATAAACTGCTTAATATTTCAAAAATAGCTAAGCAGTGTAGGGACTGGAAAAAAAAAATCTCATTAAAACAAGACAACATGGCCTAAAATGAATAAAACAGCAATATAGAAACACATAAAATCATATAAATGCAAATAAAGCAGAAAATCTCAGTATTCAAATGTGCCTAAGGAAAAAGGTAAGTTTTCACAAGAATTTCCAGAGGAACTGATGATTGCTGCTTTAGGCGTGACAGAGGGAAGGGCATTTCACAGTACGGGGGCACAGAAACAAAACGCCTTTTTTAGGTTGCCACTCTATGCTAGTCTGTAGGCTGCAGTGTCATGAGTAGAATTCCCCCAAATGATTTCACAGGTCTACAGGGGCAGGCAGACTTTCAGCTAACGTAGTGCCAAGTTGTTCAGGGCTTTAGATGCAAACAAGAATTTGAACCTGGCCTGGTAGCTGATGGGCTGCCATTGCAGTTCTCTCAGCACAAGTGTAGAATGTGTTCCAGTCAGCAACCTGGCTAAAGCATTCTACATGATCTGTAGCCTCCAGAACAATCCCAAGGTAGAGAACATTGTTGTTGTTGTGTTGTTTAGTAGTTTAGTTGTGTCTGACTCTTTGTGACCCCATGGACCAGAGCACGCCAGGCACTCCTGTCTTTGTAGAGAACATTGCAGTAGTCCAGTTGTGAGATTACCAATGCATGAATCATTGGCTAAACTATCGCTGGCAAGGCAAAGGCGTGGTTGACATGCCAACCAGTAGAAATACTATACAAAAGGGCAGTGGCAGAGCTTCAGGTGGGGGCGGGGCTGGTGCGCATCCCGGTGGTGTGGCGCATGTCCTGGGGGAGTGGCACACCACCTGTGGGGCCGTGGCACCCAGCGCGGGTAGGGGGGCAGCCACGATGGCACTCCACCGGGATCACGCTGCCAGGGGCAGTGCACTCATCCCACACCCCTCTTCCTCCACCAGTGCAAAAGGGAAGTGAATGTGGGTTTCTACAAAGTGAGACAGTGATAACAGCAGTAGAATTTATTGAGCTAACAGAACTGAACAACAGAGGCAAAGCAACTGCTTATATGTATTTCTGAAGGCCTGGGCTCCTCCCAACGTGATTGGCTGTCTAAACCTCCAAGCTGTGAATCATAACTCAGAGCTTAAGAGCCAATGCCAGTAGCCTCAGACCTCATAATACTATGTGATTGGATATCATGTATCAAATCAGAACACGGGGGTTAAGAATCCTTAGTCCAGACTCAAGCTCAGGCAAACAGAGACAACTGTATAATTAAGTGTATAATTAAGTAGCTGTTGTAATTTGGATATTATATTTTATGTGAGGGAATCATTGGGAATTTTGGTTATTATGTATATATGTTAAGCCCCCACACTCCTCTTCCTCCGCCAGTGCAGAAAAGTACTGCAAGGGTCCATTCCAGTACTTTTCCACAATACTTCACCAAAGTCTATTACAACCCAAATACCTCAGTCCTAAGCACATCTGCTTTTCAATCAGAAGTGGACACGTCCTCCTCAATTCAGGTGCGAATCTAAAAGGAGGATTGCCATGAAGAAAGGCAGACATAAGCAAGGCTCTTCACTCCTCGTCTGCTGAGCTCATGATCCATTTTTAAGTCTATTCAGCTCTACTAAACTTTTATCCGATGAAGTCAGTGGCTCACAGTATGCATTAAACATGCAGCTCCTCTTCAAAGCTGTGGTCATTTGGCATGTTAACCTGATCACTGCAGGACAGCCTTATTCCGACATCAAAGAAAGAATAATTTCAGAGGATCCCTCTGCTCTCCCACATAAATAATAATGGCCTAAACATGCACTTTTACATTCAGAAGAGAATGGGGAAAACAGGGCTCTCTGAAAGCTTATATAACCCACATAACACAGCTGGTTTCTCATATTTTAAAGGGGATGCGAGCACATCCTGTTATGCACATCGATAATTCATTTGCGACTACTTGCAGCCGAAGGGCTTGTCTAGATAACAGAGAGCTGCGCTCTTGCTTGGGTGCTTTAGTGCACACCTGGGAGCATGGGAAGTACTCTAAGAAAAGGCTAAAGTTACCTTTCCCTCGATGCTTGCCTTGTCTCATAGCAAGGAGCCAGCTTGGCACACCCTGGCCATGCAATATTCCAAGTCATCCCCGTGGGTTGATGAGGAACCAGCCTAGTTTGAAGCCTTGGAAACATAGAAAGGTGCCCTATACTGAGACAGATCATTGGTCCAGTATTGCCTACAATGACTGCCATCATCTCTCCAGAGCAGTGGCGTATGGGGGGGGCAGGGGCGGTTGCCCCAGATGCAAAATTGTTAGGGGCACAAAATCTCAATACCCAGCACGCTTCCATTGCTGGGTTCTGTTGAAAACAGCTTCTCCATGTGAACCAGGAAGTGACATCTCCAGACAACAGAATGTCTCTTCTTTTCTTATCTCTGCAGCTAGATTTTCCTGGGTGATGCAGACGCCATTAGGCAATGGAATGAGCATGCGTACTCCTTCTGTTTCCCTCCCTCCGTGCAGCGCCAGGAGCTGGCAACCCACGCTAGGCCACTGCTCCAGAGTTTAAGGTTTATTGCCAGCCTGCCTGGAAATAATAATAATAATAATAATAATAATAATTTTTATTTATACCCTGCCCTCCCCAGCCAAGGACGGGCTCAGGGCAGCTAACAAGCAATAATAAAAACAAGTTGAATGAATACAACTTAAAAACAAGATTAAAATACAACAATTAAAATATTGAAACATTAAAATATTAAAATGCAGCCTCATCACAGGAGGAGAAAGGAAAAAGAAAAAAGAAAGAGGGGGAGGGAATGAAATTGGCCCCAAGCCAAAGGCCAGGTGGAACAATTCTGTCTTACAGGCCCTGCGGAAAGAAATCAGATCCTGCAGGGCCCTGGTCTCATGAGGCAGAGCGTTCCACCAGGCCGGAGCCAGTGCTGAAAAGGCTCTGGCTCTGGTTGAAGCTAATCTAACTTCCTTAGGGCCCAGGACCTCTAGGGTGTTGCTATTTATGGACCTTGAGGCTCTCCGTGGGGCATACCGGGAGAGGCGGTCCCATAGGTACGAGGGTCCTAGGCTTTTTGCTGATCAAAGTATGTGTTTTATCACAGACCCTTGGCCCATCTCATAATCCATTTTGTGCACGACACTTACAGCACCAAAACAGTGTAACTGGGGCAGAGCTGACCCTGGCATTTTGGCTACTGCAGGTGAAAAGGATAACAACTCCTGCCAGCCTCTTCCTCCTTCTCTCACAACAGAATGATGTCATTCCAAGCTTCCTGGAAATTGTTAGGATTCATGCAATCTGAGCATGTGAAGTCATGGGTAGCTTACAAACAAATCAGAAGCTGCAATTGCCTGTTAGCCCATGTGCTTCCCCCTAATCTTTGTGCTTTGAGCTCAATGCATATAACTTGCAAAGAAAATTCTGGTACAAGCTGGCAGTTGCTATGTTGATTGCTTAAAATCCACATCCCCCAAAGCAGGAAGATATAATGAATACGACTTTTACGGATTCCTCTGACTTCAGGCACCACCACCCCACAGCTTTGGAGGGTGCGCCAAGTCCTCCAAAACAAAGTGGGAGTTGGCACTGAGGGTGCTGTGGCAGCATCCTCTAAGCAGAACTCAACTCAAGGGATATTCCTGGGAGTGAAGTTTCGATTCAACCCAGGATTGGTAATTTCAGACTCGAGAAACTTAACTTTGCTACCATGATACAACGTAACTAATGAAACAATACAAAAGGGCTAACTATGGAACATTCTTGGGATGTATATACTGGGCCTATATTTAGTTTCAGACTTAACTGGAATCAATTCTCTTGTAATATCTTAAGGCTTATTATTTATTGCATTAAATGCCCAAGTGGCTAGAACTGAAAACAAAGGCAGCATATCAAACTACGAGTAAGTACAATTTTGCTGCCAAATTCAATGACCTTACACCAACTCACAACTTAGATCATAAAATTTTATTTTATCCTGTGTTTTGGCCACAAACACTCTTCATTAGCATGGGCTTCAAAAAAATAATAATGTGGCTGTAAAATACTGGAAAGGAACATGAAATCTGAGTCCCAACACAAAGTAAACACCATATATATATATATATATATATATGAGAGAGAGAGTTATATAGCCCATGAATGCCAGTGTTTTTGATTACTGAATCTTATGTAATGCATTATCAATTAATTCAACATCCACACAAGAGTTGGCACAGAACAAAGCAGAAAGAGATTTGGATCTTATATGGAATATCAATAAGAAGCTGAGGGTAAACTCAGCAATTTGCAGCTTCAAGCACATTTCCATATGTACATCTCTCAGAATACGAATGAGCAGGGTTATTTTTACCCATGAACCTTTTCTCTTTCTAATTGAGGGACTATGGCATCAACACTGAGATTTCAACCATCATCCATCAGTACAGTTAATCTATCCTTAATATATATTTGTCAGGAACCCTGATGGAATGATGTATGGGCGTGAGAAATATAAAGGTATGGCTGCTGAAACATTCAATATAATCAGGAGCCAAAAGTTTGCATTCTACTTTGGAGGGTTTGAGGTGACAGCAAACTCTCTCAGGAGTGGTTCAGATAACCCATTTCCTGTGAACATAATCTGCCATGAGGAAGAAGATCACCTAGTCACACAGGTAGCTGTGTGGAGCCATTCCTGATGTTTAGAATTGGAGTATAATTTTGTTAAAACAGTTGTCCTCTACTATTTCTGTTGCTCCAATAGGTAAACTATTGGCATGCATTTGCACATGTGTGCCTTTGGGTTCATTTTATAATTAAATCCATATTCCATCAGTTGAAATCGGTGCTTTCAGCCTTGCCGTTGTAAGCGGTAGGTGGGCTTGGAGTTTATATTTTCTTCATTTTTTTATTGTGTGTTTATTAGCATTTGCAAAACTCCCACTTAGTATGCACCAAGAATACAAGGGCATAGAAAAGATTGGGTTTGCCACAAAAAGCTACTATTAATATAAGTGACAATAGGAGGAAGTTGGCACACCTATTTAAAAGGAGAAAATGAGAGAAGGGGTCAGTGCTCTGAAGCCAACACAATTCTGATACAAAATTAATAAGGATTGTTGCTGCATCAGGTCCAAAACTAATATACCTACCTATAACTTCTATTGTAAAAGTGTCAAATGCCAATAAACTGGAATCACTTCTCCTCATACTTGTGTAAGGCTGAGTAAAGGGGTCATTTCTTTACACTCAACTATTCGTCTTGAAATGTCTTTCTCTTTGGCGATGACTAGTAGCCGAGTAAGATTGTCTTCCATGAATACAGTTTTAACGGTGCATCCATAGGTGACTGTGGAGACCAATTCTGGATCCACAGGTCCTTCCACAGTGGGGATATAGGTTTCCCGGCTGGAGTTGATCATGGTAAGGATTTGCCAAACGTGTCTCTTTCTTAGCTTTCGTCCTGAGTTCATGTTTCTTCAAAGTCCACGACACCTTTGGTAAAGGCTATTGACCCGGAAAAACTGTCTGCGGACAAACGCCAGCTCCCTCAGCCAATAAAGCGAGATGAGCGCCGCAACCCCAGAGTTGTCTGCGAATGGACCTAATAGTCAGGGGTCATAGAATCATAGAATCATAGAGAGTTGGAAGAGACCACAAGGGCCATCGAGTCCCACCCCCTGCCAAGCAGGAAACACCACCAGAGCACTCCTGACATATGGTTGTCAAGCCTCTGCCTTTACCTTTATTCTCCCATTGGAATGCTCACTGGCCAGTGTTAAAATGTTTCTGCATTTTTAAAGATACTGCATTTTAAAAGATTTGACTTGAGAGCATCTTTAAACCTCTTTTGTTGTCCACCGGCATTACGCTTTCCATTCCTGAGCTGGGAATAGAGTAGTTGCTTTGGAAGACGATAATCAGGCATCCAAACAACATGACCAGTCCAACAAAGTTGATGTTGAAGAATAATTGCACTGACATTAGTTCACCTGTCTTCCCAAGGGATATGTAAAACATTTTGGAGACATCACTGATGGAATCTTTCGAGGAGTTGGAGGTGGCATTTATAAGTGGTCCATGTTTCACAAGCATACAGTAAAGTTTGTAGTATAATAACTTTGTAAACAAGCATTTTGCTTTCCCTATATGCACTGTCCTAGGAGTGAATCTCATTAAACTCAATGGACTTACCTGTGAGTAGACATAGAAGTACACTGTTAAAGGATTTTCAGTAGTTTATTGGTGTAATGTATGCAACATGTGACATTTCCATTGAAATTAACTGCACTTTTTAGACGTTCAGATCTGAATGTATAGTGTCTCATGTATTTCTGTGTCAAAATGTCTCTCCATAAAGGCTGCCGTTGATTCTAATATTAGGTTATCCAGATGTTTTTAAAGGCATTGAGATTAAAATTAAGCCAGCTGTGTTTCAACTCCATTACTCGCACATGTAGGGTTCATCTGAGTTGATTAACATGTGGTTTGTTCCATAGGTCTTTAGAGATGCCAGTTCTGCTTCCCACATTGTGCTGGATGGCTCCAGAGCAGCCTTCCAGAGGACAATGGAGACTGCAGGGGGGAATCAGAATCAACAAAATTGCCTCCCCTGTCTGTCTCCAACAGGAGCATCCTGTGAGCAGAGGTTTGCTCATAGGAACTTCAAATCCAAGTCTAATTCTATGCTGCATTTTGAAAACTTCCGTTTTCAGATTCAATCTGGAGATTTGGACTAAACAAAGAGCTCCATCTGTTTTGTTTTTGTTTAATATTTTAGTGGCAAATTGTTGGTTTATTTAGATTGTATACAGCTTGGAGATTTTAGAAATATGAAGCAGTTATAGGATTTTCTTTTGTGTTTTTAAAAAGAGAACATTTTAATGTTGTCCCTGCACACCCTTGGTGTATCTGTTTACAATCTGGCTCCCTTAATCTAGCCTGAAGTGGCTGGTCCACCTACAAATGTAACAAATTTCTGTGAAAAGGAAAGGAAGTTGTAACTATTTTTAGATCATCCATTACACTAAACAGGGAAAGAAAAGAGCTTTGCTTTTAACAGATCTACTTTGGTCTTGAATAAAGAGTTAAATTGGAAAGACGCAGAATGATTCTGAAACAGAAAGGTCTGCTTCCCAGAGTACAGATGGTAGTCAAATCTTGTGGAGAGTGAACAGCCTTAGTAAATTCAGCCCTCACAGACTAGATTTTTTAATTTAATTTTTTTAAAGAGGAAATTGCCTTATTGTATTGCATGCTCCCCTGCAAATCCAAATTTTTGAGAAAATACTTTTCTAGGAACAGATGACCCATGAAAATGTGAAGTACATAGAGAAAAAGGAAGAATTTAGAATCTAAATATCCATTCCCACACCTTTGTGTGGTCAGTCGAGAGAGAAGGAAAATAATTGAGCAATACATTAAGAGAGTCTGCTTTTTCTGCGAAGAAGAAGCTACCTCTTTGTAACATAGCCTTTGAGTGACCCATAAGATCCCAGCTTGCGGTGTCTTTAATAAATAGAATGATAGTGAATTCTAGTGAAAGCTATGACATATAATTGCTGGCTGAGAGGCACTACACTGTGCAGATTCAGCTGAACCTCTCATCGTATTGCTGTACTTGGCAAGCATTCCCAACTGAAGCCTCTTGAAGTGTGTTTTGCTGGCTCTGCACCATAGCTATAGCATGTTCCAGGTTAGGATACTGAAGTCCTAGTGTACGCTGACCACTCTCTTCTCTGTTTAAAGAAACAGAGCAGAACAGAACAGTGGTTACGTTCTATAGATAGCAAAACAGCTTTCATAATTCCAGTTATGATGGTATAGTTTCTTCCATGGCTGGTAGCAGAGGTTATTACTGAAGATGCAAGTCTCAGAACCATGATGCATGTTATGGTACCTGGAAAAACACACACACGTGCCGCTCTGTTGTTTCCACACTTTTCTGAAACTTATAGCTCTGTTTGCTCTGTTTCTCTATGTTTCTCTAGGCCCATGGGCTTTGCAAGAAATGAAGCTGTCCAAAATGTTGACTGAGGTGTTTGTTTTTCCTTTATTAAAGCACATCAGTTTCACTTAAGTTTTTCTTTAAATCACATTGTTCTGCTTTAACAAAAGACAAAATCATAACCCACAGCTCTTCAGAACTACACAAGCAGCTAGACACTCTCACATTGTAAGGCCTATCCGAGGCCTGTAATGCCTCTTGGAGGACACAAACAAGGACTGGAAAGGTGCAAAAATGCAAAGTAAAAAAAAGAAGAAGGAACAAGCAAACATACACACCATTTAGATATCTTTTAAACATGTTAAGGTAGGAAAGAGCAAGAGACAGCTCCTGCTTCCTCCTTTGAAAATCTGAAATATGAAGGATTTTGAGGTTTTAAAGGTAAAGGGACCCCTGACCGTTAAGTCCAGTCGCGGATGACTCTGGGGTTGCTCGCTCATCTAACTTTACTGGCCAAGGGAGCCGACTTTTGTCCGCAGACAGTTTTTTCGGGTCATGTGGCCAGGTATGACTAAGCCGCTTCTGGCGAAACCAGAGCAGCACACGGAAACACTATTTACCTTCCCGCCAGAGCGGTACCTATTTATCTACTTGCACTTTGATGTGCTTTTGAACTGCTAGGTTGGCAGGAGCAGGGACCAAGCAATGGGACCGCCGACCTTCTGATCGGCAGGCCCTAGGCTCTGTGGTTTAGACCACAGTGCCACCCACGCCGGTCTAATAATAATAATAACTTGGTCTAATAATGGAACTGCCCCAACCAGATTATTGGGAAAGGGGATCCCTTTTATTTCCCCCACAAAAAGCCCCTAGACCTATTTGTCTGCAATTTGGTATATTTATTGCCATCTGGAGGCCCTTCTGTGCCGGTAAATTCCATCCATTTTGGCCAAGAGGGTGGAAAGCTATTGCCATTGTTGGTTTCCCCGTTATAGTGAGGGGTGAACTTTATTTAACCCAGTGTGGCTCAGAACCAGGAGCACAGATCAAAGTAGAGGAAGGGACATGCTTGCCAGCCTGCCATGCTGTTGAGTTAAACACAAGGAAGGCTGAGACTGACTAAATATAAAGGGACCAGGCAGGGATTTTGTACAATATTTTGGACTCCACTAAAGTCTGGAAACCTGGGTGGTTGCCCAGTTTGCCCATCCCTAAAGCTACCACTGCTCCATGATAATATTAAAATACTTCTAGAACATGATTCCATGTGAGCCAGTGTGGTGTAGTGGTTCAGAGCGGTGGACTCGTAATCTGGTGAACTGGGTTCGATTCCCCGCTCCTCCACATGCAGCTGCTGGGTGACCTTGGGCCAGCCACACGTCTCTGAAGTCTCTTACCCTCACTCAGCTCACAGAGTGTTTGTTGTGGGGGAGGAAGGGAAGGAGAATGTTAGCTACTTTGAGACTCCTTCGGGTAGTGATAAAGCGGGATATCAAAACCAAACTCTTCTTCTTCCTAGATACAGGTTATTTCCAAGTCCTGTACATGTTAACCGGAATTATATGTTGTCATGCATATGGGGCACATTTGGGTTGTAACTTGGAACCAAGTGGAAAGCCATTGTACAGCAGTTGTAAACAGAACAACAACATGTTACATGGTTATAAGACACGGCTATTGTACCCACGTTCTGTTTATTGGCTTCCCAGAGCCAACTGGTTGGCCACTGTAGGAATAAAATATTGGTGCAAATAGGCTATCCTTTTGTCTGATCCAACAGCATGTTTATTGCATTCTTAACTATCACGACTACAGGAACATTGCCAATAACTCACAGTGCTTACTGTGTGTGGCCCAGTCTGATTTTTAAATTTTTTTATATATAAAAAAATATTTACAAGTGAGCAGATATCTAATACTGATATCAAATGAGTATTCCAGATCCTAGGCTTCACATTTATTTCTCAATAAACAAAAAGCAAATGAAAACTATGTATGTTCAGTGCATTTTTCTCAAATTTCAGGAATCAGTTCATAAAGATCATGGCCAACATCCCCCAATCTGTGTGGTTGGCTATGAATGAAATTTATTGGGAAACATGAAGGTGTATAGGCTCAGCAGTGGATGCAGTTAGAAATATCAAGTGAGACCTTTTTTTGCTTATAAAACTTAATAATACAAACAAAAGAGACCTTTCCAACAAAGTAGACATTTTAAATGGGCCTCTCTGCTAGCTTATTTATCAATCAATCACCACAGTGCTTGTATAACTGTGTCTCAAAGGGTTTTACATTCCCTTTGAAGAATCACATTGGGGGTGCTTTTAGACCCATCCTTTCTGCATTTATGGCCGAAACCAGCTTTCACCAACCAAGGCTTGTATGTCAGCCACAACTTCTCCTGGACCAAAGATAGCTTGCCCATTGCAATCCATGCTCTGGTGGTATCCCAATTAGACTGCTGCAATACATTGCCTGTGGGGCTGGCTCTGAAAACATCTGAGAAGCTTCAGTTAGTTCAAAACATTGCTGCAGGACTGTTGACCAGGATTGACCAAACACATTGCTGGTTCTTAAATAAGATCACTGGTTTCTGGTTTAGTTATGAGCACGCTACAAAGCGCTAGTGTTCAAGATTTTTTAAAAAATATATTTTTATTAAAGATTTTCTTGGTTTACAAAAATACACACTTGGGGTCTTTCTTCAACATTAATATTCTACATGACTTGGCATCTGGACACCTGACAGACCATGTACCTGCCCATCAGTTAAGGTCACCTTCTGAGGTCCTTCTTTGCATTCTACATTCACTGCCCTGGTTTCGGCCACCCCTTCTCTCTCACTCTCTCATTTTATACTGCCCCTTTATCCTCATTTCCCCCTTCTTTCCAACCACATGAAATTAAGCCAAAGCCTGCATGAAAATTCGTCTGAGAGCTTTGTGGACTTCTATGGCTAGAGGTTGCCCATGAACCAAACAGATGATTTCTTACTGAAGTCTGGACCTTTGGCTTCCTCTCAGGAGTTTTGGTTATCCTTCTGAAGTGGCTAGTGCGTTCTGGACATGGTTATTCATGGGCAGCGTGTGTGATTTTGGGATGCAGAAAAGGTCTGCCTGAGGTCAGATTTCCCAACTTAGAGCAACTGTAAAAGGAGCTAAAAAAAATAAAGCTAGTGAAAGCATTACAAGCTGTAACATTGTAAAGGGCCGTGTGCAGTCTCCGGGATATTTTTTTATGGTTGGGATTAAATAACAAAGTTCTCCTGAAAATATTCTCAGCATTTTATCTTAACAGAAATATTTACAGCGTAAAGCACAAAAAGCCGTCCATGGGCTTGCAACACAAAGCCAAGTCAATCTGGGGAAGTTCAGCATTTATAGCAAAATATACATTTTTTATGTTTTTTTTTTAAAAAGAAAGAGACTGTCAGCAACTCTGACATGCTTTTGTAATGTGGAGCAACAAGCTAACAAAGTTTCTGTTATTGCAGTGCGCATTTGCAGGCATTTGTTTTCAGTTATATAGAATCGAATCAGCGGCATAGGAATCTGGTGATAAACGCACTCTTTACACACTCGTAAGAGAGACTAGAAATAGTTCTGAAGTAAATGTTGTCTTTAAGCAGTACATTCTCTTTCTGGTTTGTAAAGTCAAGGCCAACTGAGCAATTACTGCCTCTTGGCCGTTAATTTTTTATATTTCTGAATTTAGATGCCTTTCGAAGCCAAAGCCCACACAAGAATAACGGCAGAGATACATCTGTGAAAAGGATGAGGAATGATGAGCAGGAAAACACTTGAGACCTTGCAGAAAAGACGACATGTTCCGTCATTATGCTAAACGCATTCAGGACGTTTTGGGAGTTCTCATCTGTAGGCTTCTGCTGATTCCAGTAACCTGAAATGGGCTTCAAATTTCTGTGGGAAAGATTGGGATTAGGACTGGAATTGAGTTAGAACCCGGTTGATTGTTGTTGTTGTTGTTTAGTCGTTTAGTCGTGTCTGACTCTTCGTGACCCATGGACCAGAGCACACCAGGCACTCCTGTCTTCCACTGCATCCTGCAGTTTGGTCAAACTCATGCTGGTAGCTTCGAGAACACTGTCCAACCATCTCGTCCTCTGTCGTCCCCTTCTCCTTGTGCCCTCAATCTTTCCCAGCATCAGGGTCTTTTCCAGGGAGTCTTCTCTTCTCATGAGGTGGCCAAAGTATTGGAGTCTCAGCTTCAGGATCTGTCCTTCCAGTGAGCACTCAGGGCTGATTTCCTGAAGAATTGAGAGGTTTGATCTTCTTGCAGTCCATGGGACTCTCAAGAGTCTCCTCCAGCACCATAATTCAAAAGCATCAATTCTTCGGCGATCAGCCTTCTTTATGGCCCAGCTCTCACTTCCATACATCACTAATGGGAAAACCATAGCTTTAACTATACGGACCTTTGTTGGCAGGGTGATGTCTCTGCTTTTTAAGATGCTATCTAGGTTTGTCATTGCTTTTCTCCCAAGAAGCAGGCGTCTTTTAATTTCGTGGCTGCTGTCACCATCTGCAGTGATCATGGAGCCCAAGAAGGTAAAATCTCTTTATGCCTCCATTTCTTCCCCTTCTATTTGCCAGGAGGTGATGGGACCAGTGGCCATGATCTTCATTTTTTTGATGTTGAGCTTCAAACCATATTTTGCGCTCTCCTCTTTCACCCTCATTAAAAGGTTCTTTAATTCCTCCTCACTTTCTGCCATCAAGGTTGTTGTGGTGGTTTGACTGGCACATTCCATTGTCTCTTGAGACAGACAGATGCCAACAACCAACCAAATGCCCAACATTTCTTTATAAAGGGGTCCTTTACCTTTCTCCCTGTTTTTTGCCCTCTCCTTTAAAGGTTTCTCTCTCCCTGTTCTGACCCAGGATATATACCCTCTTTCTCATTAGAGCCACAGCAGCTAACACAGGTGAGACACCTCAAAGAAATGTTGGCCATTTAGTTGGTTGTTGGCATCTGTCTGTCTCAAGAGACAATGGAATGTGCCAGTCAAACCACCACATTAGTGGCCACAAAGTGACCTCCCAGGGGAGCAAGTCTGGGCAGTGTGTATGGAGGTCCGGGGCTGCCCAGATGATAATTTGGATGGCAAAAAAGAAAGACAAATAAAGTGAATTGGTTGGTCAAGTATTTTAAAGCAATGGGGTGCTTCCAACTAAGTTTGACTCGGAAACAGACCCAACGAAATTGATGGGTCTGAATTAGTCATGCCAATTAATTTTCATTTCTGCTCTGCGTATGACTAACTGGCAACAGCCAATTGCCTTCTTCTTTGTCTTACCCTTTCCTCACTTCTCCATTAGATTATGTCACTCTCACGATAGTTTCACCATGTTAATCTGAAACTTTAAAAAACAAAAACAAAAAACAAAATAAAGCTCCACAAAGCATGTCATATTAAAGATAGTTTTCATTGTGAATTTAAATATGTACTTTATTTAAATTCTGAACATATTTTATCCCCCAGACACACAACTTAGAATGCATTTTGGTTCATGGTGTGTGTGTGTGTGGGGGGGTATAAACTACAAAATTCAGAGACATTTAAAAAAAAAATCAAAACAATCAAGTCAGTTCACATCTGAGTCTGTGGAAATTGGATTCATTAAACTCTTGCCAGAGAAGCTGAGCGGGGCAATGGTAATCTGGCCTCTACTTTCCTCGTTTGCAAAAATTACTTCAGTCTGAGATTTACTCTTGAACAGCAGCATCTACAACCCTCAGGTGATGTGAGTTAAAGGATAGTTTTCTCTGGATAAGCGATTGTGTCAACAAGTCCTAAATGACCACAGTTGGGACATAAATTCTGTGGCTGCGAATTCTGCGAGATTGCATGGTGAAGGCAGTAACTGTCGTACGTACCAGATGCGTTTTGGCTTTCTGAGCTTATGCTTCCCCACAGCTCCCATTCTCCCCCAAGTAGATTCTGTTTCATTTCCATGGAGAGGAGAGGGAGTTATCACCTATGTTGGGCTAAAATAATAACTTTGGTTGACCTTGTCTCTCCCATTTAAAGTTTTAAGTGCTGCAGCTGCATACTTTCTGATCCATCAGCCTCCAGGCTACACAGATTCGTTTTTGTTATATCCTGTCGTCATCGCCAGAACTGTAGCCAGAAGCGTTCCAGTTAGGAGAAAGGGGGCCCATAAACAGGATCGGACCTCTTGGGTATTGGCAGAAATGACAAGAGTTATGTAGCCTATTTCATGTCAAAGAAAATAAAATGTGGCTTAGCGTGGGAAGGTGGGATTGGAAGTGGGGGTGCAGAGAATAAACAGAACTGCCAGTGGGCTCTCTATGCTTGGCTAATGGCCCAGTTATCCTTCAACCTTTTGCTCTTCAGAGGAGCCTTGTTTCTCCTTGATTTTTTTGTTTTGTTTTTGGTCTCCAGTCACTTCTTTCTTTCTTTGAAACATTCCTTATATGTAAGAATTTTAAAATAGCAAACTAGACAGTGGTCCAGATAACCACAAAACGAAACAGCCTTATGCATATGAAGATAGAACCAAGACTTTGGATAAAGATTTAGGAGTCGGAACGAGCACAGATCTGCAGTTTACTCTGAATCACAGTGCTGTTGTGGGTTGGGTCTACCAAAACATTGTTTCCAAAATCTAAGGCGAGGTACTACGATTCTTCTCAGTACTTGTTAGGCCTATGATCTAGCTTCGTGGCAAGCTCCTCCAGGGGCTCAGTCCTCCTGGCACAGAGAGGCAAGAGGCAAATGGAAGGAAAACAGGGTGCTGCATGGACTTGAGGACCAAGGGCCACAGCAGAAATGTAGTCCTAAGAAGAGGTAAGGATTCTGTGCTGGGTTCAGCAGACAAGGACTAACAAGTCAGAGGAAATGATGCATTCAAAGAAGAATGGAGGTCAAGTGATAAAGGTGAGAGGAGAGGCAAGGCAAGGCAGCCTGTGCTAGTATACCATCTCGTGAGTTACTCGGAGTAATGTGGAACCAGTCAGGTACCTCTTGGTTTCTCGAGTCACATGACCTTGGTTGGACTGAAGAGCTGAAGTTGCAGCCCTGTGGCGTTTCAGCAGAGCAGAGGTTGGGCTACTGTGATAATTTCTCAGCCACACAAGTTTCCTGGTGCAGAGACAGATTTAGGACAGCACAACTGGTTTTCCTGCACTAGGCGCCAAACCTAGAGTAGTGCCATAGGGTGCCACAACTATGATGCAGGACATGTGCGGAACAGAAAGGTGAGATGTGGGGGCACCAATTGTCCTTGCACAGAGTACCACTGAACTTTGAAAGGCCAAAGTCTGCAGCGCTTCATTTTGGACAAAAGAAGGATTCAGAAGAGAGCTTGAAACGCTGAGAAAGTGTCAAGAATGAAAGCCTGTGATGACCATCTGAAAGAACGTGGTACAGGAAAAGATAGGTTAGTTTATCTGAATAATTTTCATGTTTTTAAAAGCATCTCAGAGAGAAGTGGGGGCAATCGTTCTCATTATCACTGAGGACTAGGATAAGAAGCAGAGGGCTTTGATTACAGAGATGCCAACTTAGATAAAACATTAGGAACAAATTTCTAACTGTATTTACAAATCACAAGGGGAACAAAATTGCCCTGGGATGGTCATTTCCCCTAGGATTTCAAGAAAAGTTTTGATAAATAATGCTTCACATTGAGGGATTCCATTTAAAATTGCAGATTACAGTAATGTGGAAATGGGACAGAAAAGGCTTATGGGTGAACATATGCAAAACTTAACAAAAGATACATAGGGAAGGTCGGAGTAGCCAGTAGCCATCTTTCACATATGACCTGAATTGAAGACTGAAGACGAAACAGTTGCGATGACTTGAAATTTTCCTTTCGAGTCATGGCAAACAGAAAGCTAAGCTATATTTTAATGCAACAAACATGAATGTTCTTAATTAATAGGGAACAGAGCATGAAGGACAGTGCTTGTGAAGCTGAGGTAACCTTCTGTATCTTATATCTTTTCGTAATCCACTTTGAGGTTGTTTTTTAAAATATATTTTTATTAAAGATTTCTTAGTTTACAAAAATACATGCATTGTCTCTTTTTTCAAGTTTTGTTTTCTACAGATCAGTTTCATTTGTTGTGAGACGTTGGTGTTGCATGCAATATTAGGTGAGAGGGGGAGGGGGAATGGTGAGTGGGGTCGGGTCAGGTGGTTATGCTTCCATTCTTCTACTTAGTGTATGTGTGGGCTTTTGTGTCAGCATCACTTGTATGGGTTCTCTTACTATACGCTTGTTGTATTTCCTTGGTGGTGAGAGAGGTTGCTGGTGGTCTAGGGTGTGGTTGGTTGTCTTTGGTTGGTGTAGTGAGATTTGTTTTTGTGTGTGAGTAGGGTGGGTGTCTGTATGTTTGTGATGGCCTGGGATTCAGACTCGGAGGCTGAACCTGAGGAATCCCAGCCTGCACAGGAGTCCCCGCCTCCAGAACCAGCTAAGCCAGGGCTGGGGCTTGAGCCTGAGCCTGAAGGGTCCTCACTTGTGCTGGATCCTCAGGTGCAGGCACCAGCTGAGTCTGCTCTGGCTCCTGAGATGATGGAGGACCCATTGCCTGCAGGTGCTCCACTCTCAGCCCCATCAGGGGAAGCTGAGGTTGCCTCTGGGTCCGGTAATCCTCCAGCCTCTCCTGAGCTGCAGAGGCTCAGGGCAGAGAGGTGGAGGGAACTAAGTTCTCACAGGAGCAGAACTCGCCTCCAGGCCAGGAGAGGTGAGTCACCTGTGGAGCGGGGCTGCCCTATGCCTCGGGGCAGATAAAAGCCAGCCAACCCAGTCCCAGGTTGCGGGAGCAACATTGTTGGTAACCTGTTCCTGCCTGCACCCTGTCTTGCTCTTCTGCCAGAGTTCCTGACCTCACCCGACTCCCTGCCTTGGACCCCGCTTCAGCTTTGATGGACAGCATCCATACCACACCCTCGACCTCAGACTGGACTCGGACCTCGCCACACGGTTAGCCCTCGGGACCAGCACAGTGTTTTTGGATCAGGTTAGCCAGATTGATTTGTATGCTGTTGGCATATTTTTGTTGTTGTCTTGTTGGGCTATGTATGTGATGAAAGGGAACCATACAGGGGTGAAGGCATCTTCTTCTATTTGTTCCCATGTCAGTTTCAGTTTATTGGTTAGTTTTTCTAATAAGGCTGTTTCCCATACTGTTCCATGCTTACTCCTGACAGGTCTCTCCAGTGTCTGGCTATGATGCGTCTGGCTGCTGAGAGTAGGTGGGCTATGAGCTCTTTATATTGTGGGTGGTCATTATTATCTTGGAAGATGTTTAGTAGGGTCTGTTGTTCTTGTTGTTGGCAATCCAGCGGTGTATACATTTTATGAAATACCGTATTTTTTGCTCTATAAGACTCACTTTTTCCCTCCTAAAAAGTAAGGGGAAATGTGTGTGCGTCTTATGGAGCAGATGCAAGCTGCGCAGCTATCCCAGAAGCCAGAACAGCAAGAGGGATTGCTGCTTTCTTGTTTTCCTCCTCCAAAAACCAGGTGCGTCTTGTGGTCTGGTGCGTCTTATAGAGCAAAAAATACGGTAAATCAATAAGTGACTGTTTTTTCTCCATCAACTTCTCAGACTAGCATTAACTTGATTAAACCACCTTCTCTGACCCATCTTTTGCCAACCTGTTGCCCTCCAGCTCTTTTGGACTACAATTCCCATCAGCCGTAGACAGAACAGCCAGCTTTCTGGGCCTGATGGGTATTGTGGTCCCAAGCAACCGTGGGCACTAGGTTGGTGAAGACTGCTCTGACCTTTTTTCTTTAAAAAAAAAAATGAAAACAAACCATTGGTTGTCAACAGCAAAGACAATTCCTCTCCCCTCCTCACGGAAAACGAAAAAAGATACTTTCGGGGATGTTTTCCTTATTTTTCAAACGGACAAAAGTTATTTGGCAGATGTTCACATTTAAAGAGAGCTGTGAGACTTGCAGCAGTACCAAAGATGGCTACTGCCTACTCCCACCTTCCCTGCACTGCTCTTCCCATGGCAGCTGCCTCACTTGTCCCTGGCCAAGCTTCAGCTGCTTGCAGATTTTAATTAGAACCATATTTGATTCCCTGAGTGAACCCAGCTCCATTGAAAACTATATTATGAATCTTTTCAGGCTCCTCATGCCCAGTAAAAATATTATGAGATAGCACTTCATGGCCTTTCCAACTACCAAAAAACCTCCCCCCCAATCTGCTTTGAAAATTTAAACAAAGAAATCTAATATGGTATTTCAGGAAAGGGGGAAAAAATTAAATGCATAGTTTGATGACATGTGCTTCTATTGCTGAGGTGGTGGGAAGAAGGGTCAGGATTGAACCCATAGCATTGTGTGGAATGGGGTCCAACTCTTTCTACGCAATGATGATTGTTATCTCAAGCTTTCACAGACTGTTAGTTGTTCAGTCTGGAATGGGTAGTCCCTCTGTAGTTTAAAGACTGATGGTTGAATTTGTGGTTTGGCTCTGCTCTTTTACTTTGCTATTCATTGAGAGTGGTGTGTTTTTTACTGTACCCCAGCAACAATTCCATCTCCCATCACACACACACACATACCCTGACTAATCTGCCAATTCTGGTTTCTCTCTCTCATTTTCCCAATCTTAAGCTTTCTGTACATTTCTGCAGCAATTTGTATTTTTAAAAACATCCTCATGAAAATTTGTCAGCATTTTAGTGCAAATATCCCAAACACATTTTAATATGCAGCTTTCATTAATTTACTTTTTTGTTTTACAATACATGCTCTCCCCTCAGAAATGCATTTATGCTCACACAGGTTAGAGAACTGCACCACAAATTTCAAAGGATAGCTGTGTTTTACGGTAGTTTGCATATTGCTTCAATGTGAGCGAATTCAGAAAATTTCTCATTAAAATACAATGTTGACTTTCTTCTCCATATCTTCCCCAAGCCAGCAAGTTCAGGGGTGATGGGAAATATACTCCAACAACAGGCTGGGGAATGATGTTCTAGATAATAATGTTGTCCTATGAATGTAAGTAGGGGTGTGGGTGGCGCTGTGGTCTAAACCACAGAGCCTAGGGCTTGCCGATCAGAAGGTTGGCAGTTCGAATCCCTGTGACGGGGTGAGCTCCCATTGTTCGGTCCCAGCTCCTGCCAACCTAGCAGTTCGAAAGCACGTCAAGTGCAAGTACCGTAGATAAACAGGTACTGCTCTGGCAGGAAGGTAAACGGTATTTTTGTGCACTGCTCTGGTTCGCCAGAAGAGGCTTAGTCATGCTGGCCACATGACCCGGAAGCTGTCTGTGGACAAACGCCAGTTCCCTTGGCCTATAGAGCGAGATGAGCGCGCAACCCCAGAGTCATCCGCGACGGGACCTAACGGTCAGGGGTAACTTTGCCTTTACCTTTTATGAATGTAAGTACAGTGGTACCTCAGGTTAAGTACTTAATTCGTTCCGGAGGTCTGTACTTAACCTGAAACTCTTCTTAACCTGAAGCACCACTTTAGCTAATGGGGCCTCCCGCTGCCGCTGTGCTGCCGGAGCACGATTTCTGTTCTTACCCTGAAGCAAAGTTCTTAACCTGAAGCACTATTTCTGGGTTAGCGGAGTCTGTAACCTGAAGCGTATGTAACCTGAAGCATATGTAACCGGAGGTACTACTGTAGCTCTGAATTACTTTGGAAGGAAAGTAACTAATTAAAACAATAATAATAATTCAATCTTCCTGCCAACCTAGCAGTTCGAAAGCACATCAAAGTGCAAGTAGATAAATAGGTACCACTCCGGTGGGAAGGTAAACGGTGTTTCCGTGCGCTGCTCTGGTTTGCCAGAAGTGGCTATGACCCGGCACATGACCCGGAAGCTGTACGCTGGCTCCCTCGGCCAGTAAAGTGAGATGAGTGCCCGAACCCCAGAGTCGGCCACGACTGGACCTAATGGTCAGGGGTCCCTTTACCTTTACCTTTACTAATAATTCAATCTAGTAGTCACACAGCCCCTTTCTCATGTTTAGACACAAACATGAGGTGTTTTAACTGATGTTGGTCTTGTCTGATATTTGGCACTCTTCTGATGTAGCTACCTTAAGGTAATGTTTTGTTAGCTTGACCCTATTTATCGCCAAGCGTAAGCGTTCTTAACGTTTCAGCTGATGAACTGGCATCAAGTTAATTTCTGAACAGGGGAAAAGGAGCGAGTTAACGACAGAAAAATCCCAGCCTTTCTATGCTCTACTCCCGAAGGTCCGCAGCTCATCCAACAGTGTACTGTCAGCAACTTTTACTAGCCTATATCATTTTTATAGATCGTGAATGGTCGATGCCTAAAACGTTGACCTCTACCAGGCCCCTGTAAATCTGGCTTGCTGCAATCTAGCATAGCTTCTCTGGTTCCCCCTACTTACCCTCCACCCCAACTGCCCTTCCCCATCATCGCTTGACTCACTCCCTTGTAGTTGCTACGTTCCTGGCAACTGGAGCTTAAATGGAGACCAGTAGTATGGAACTTAGTCAAAAACCTTCTGAAAACCCAAATAAATTATGTCTACTTCTTATCAGCTTTGTCTGTAACCTCCTGAAGCATCTAGTTAGCCAAGACCTTCCCTTTCTAAATCATTCTCATTATCTTGTGTTAGTTTAGCACTATGTATTTACTTGCATAAAAATGTCCTTTTACTATAGTTCATACTAAATACCAAACTAATGGAGCTACAGTTCCTCGAGAATGCCCTTTTCAACTCTGAGCATAACGGCACTAGATGACTCATGGATTTCAGTCTTGTATCTTCACAGGACAGCACAATTTTTTCCATAGATACACCAGCTGCCTTCATACACTCAAACTGATCTTTTTCTTTTTCTTCACTTACTTACATTGGTTCCTTACATTTGCATTCTCAGTAGGGGGGTATAGGTAAAGGCTAGCCACAAGTAGCAGCTTAGAATTATTTCAGGTAAGTCTCGCTAAAGTGGTAGAATAAAAAACATGAGGGAAGAATCTTGATTCCTATCCCCTGCAATGTATAACATTTTTTTGTTTTAGATTCAGGTAGGTAGCCGTGTTGGTCGAAATATATATTATATTAAAACAATAAATAAATTCCAGTAGCACCTTAAAGGTAAAGGTAAAGATACCCCTGCCCGTACGGGCCAGTCGTGACCAACTCTAAGGTTGCACGCTCATCTCGCTCAAGAGGCCGGGAGCCGGTGCCGTCCGAAGACACTTCCGGGTCACGTGGCCAGCGTGACGAAGCTGCAACTGGCGAGCCAGCACCAGTGCCGCACACGGAAACGCCGTTTAGCTTCCCGCTTTTAAGCGGTACCTATTTATCACTTAGGGGTGCTAAGTGTCACCTTAGAGACCAACTAAGTTTGTTCTTGGTATAAGTGTGCATGCACACAAAAGCTTATACCAAGAACAAACTTAGTTGGTTTCTAAGGTGCTACTGGACTATATATATATATATATATATATATATATATATATATATGTTTGTTTGATTATAAAAAATGTATAGGTCACTCCTCATATAAAATACAAGGGTGGTATACAACAGAGATAACATCAAGAGACAATGGAGTGTGCCATGGCAGGGGGAAGGCAAACCACTGTGTTGGCAGTACCAAAGTGACTCTCTGTGGTCTATAGCAGAGCTCTTTTGCCAAATCTGATACAGTGGTACCTCGGGTTACAAACGCTTCGAGTTACAAGCACTTCGGGTTACAAACTCTGCTAACCCAGAAGTAGTACCTCAGGTTGAGAACTTTGCCCCAGGGTGAGAACGTAGATCGTGCAGCAGCGGCACAGCGGCAGCGGGAGGTCCCATTAGGGAAAGCGCGCCTCAGGTTAAGAACAGTTTCGGGTTAAGAACGGACCTCCAGAACGAATTAAGTTCGTAACCTGAGGTACCACTGCACTTGAAACCTTTTAACTGGCAAGGCCAGGGATGCCCAGACAGAAGTTAGCATCGTCTGAATGCCACTCAATAGTTCTGAGCTACAGAATAACTGGCACTGTTCTTACTGGCTCAGGTACTGGGAGCCTTAAAAAACATCCTTTGTTTGCTTTTGGTCAACTCTGTCTCCATCATAACTGGTGTCTGGGACTCGGAAGAAGAGCAGAGAAGCACTTGTCATTTCCACACGATTTACTTAGCTGTTTGACCAATGGTTATCCCTCGCCAAACATGCAAATTTTGACTTTGAGATAAAAATCCATCTTACTTGTACACTGTGAGTGTACACAGCATGCATATCCGTACTATACCAGTGTGTTCACAGTGGTTACACGCAATAGGAGCTGTGATGGACCAGAGCATCCTGGTGTGCAGACAGCATGCAGTGAAATAGATACAGGTATGTGTTTCAAATGTGCTGGTGAAATAGGATGCAAAATAGACTTTTAAACCTGTGCCACTATCTTAACAAGAGAGAATTAGTGCAGTGCATTTGCAGCAGCTTTCCTGATGGTTAATGATGTCTGTGGTTTTCAGTATTAAATGATCAGATCTTAGACACAGGTTAAATTATAACATTAGATCCCAGTTTATTTTGTTTTAAGGCAAGCAAGACTAAAAGTGGAGAAGGGGAAAAATGGACTCAGCTTAGTAGTCCCATATGGCCAATTGCTATAACTTTTTGGCCTGTTTGTGTGTATCTGAGAGAGAGAGAGAGAGAGAGAGAGAGAGAGAGAGAGAGAGAGAGAGAGAATGTGTAATAACTTCGCACTGATCTATGGATTTCATTCTTCGGGGAAATATGAGTCAGAGATGCATATTTTGGAGACACTCTTAAAAATATTATCTATCAAGTGTTGTGTGAAGCTTTACAGCCTTCTTCCTGCAAATCTTCCATGTCGCCCTCAGAATGGAGTCCAAACTATTCACATAGAAACTTCTGATGGCATATGTCAATTAAAAGGCAGCCTGTTTCTAATTTTAATCTCTCTCCCCCCCCTCTCCAAAGTGCAACTTTTTAAAAGTGCATAAACAGGAGTTGAAGTAGTAGCAGTCTAAAGTTGTCATCATTGACAGTTATGATTTATCTTAACTCTCCCTAGCCATTTGGCTAAAGTTTTAAGTAAACACTTTCAGTCTTCCTCATGTTCTCTTTACTGCCACCTCCCACTAATAAGAGATGTTGCCAAGAAAAGCAGCCAGACAGTTCATTTACCTCCCAAACTTGCCTGAAAGTAGCCTGCCTGGTTTAGACAAGGGTCAAAACTACTACTGCACATTTTCAACAGATGGAACAATGCTTCGAAAAGTGTATTTACATTTTTTTAAATAAAAAAAAGGTAATTTGCTTTCAGGATGTGTGTTTAACAAATGGTTAGGGTTGAATGAAATATTATGGCCGAGACAAAAAACACACACAATTTGAGTGAGGCATTTACGGTGATCGATGCTGCTGTAGTCTTTAGAATCCCTCTAACCCGCTGATTCCGAAACTGTGTGCTGCTGGGGTACTTCGGAATGCTGCCTAAGGAGAAGAAATGTGCCTTGAAAATTCAAGCAACCATCTTGGCTCCGACCCACCACTCCATGCCCCTTAAAGTACTCAAGCCCCATATGGTATAGTAAACCCCCCTTTCTCTGCCAATAAGTGTGTACTGTGTTTTAGTGTTTGTTCCTGCTCTGAAGAACAGTATTCGTTTCACTGTGAAGTTGCTACGATCAATGGCGCCACCCTAAGAAAGCAAGCAGATCCCTCGATGCAACTCCAAATCCCAGAAATATCACCATTATTTCATAGAATCATAAAATTGTAGAGTTGGAAGGGACACTGAGGGTCATCTAAGTCCCCTGAAATGCAGGAATCTCAGCTAAAGGATTCATGACAGATGGCCATCCAACCTCTGCTTGAAAACCTCAAAGGAAGAAGAAGCCACCACCTTCCGAATAAGTCCTTTCCACTATCAAACAGCTCTTATTGTCAGAAAGTTCTTCCTGGTGTTTAGTTGGGATCTCCTTTCTTAAATCCATTGGTTCAAGTCTGGCCCTCCAGAGCAGGAGAAAACAAGCTTGCTCCATCTTCCATGTGACAGCTCTTTAGATATTTGAAGATGGCTATCATATCTCCTCTCGGTCTCCATTTTTCCAGGCTAAACATACCCAGCACCTTCAACCATTCCTCATAAAGCTTGGTTTCCAGAACTTTGATCATCTTGATCGCCCTCCTCTACACATGTTCCAGCTCGTCAACATCCTTCTTAAATTGTTGCACCCAGAACACACTGTTTCAGATGTGGTCTGACCGAGGCGGAATAGAGTGGTACTATTACTTTCATTGATGTGGACGTTGTATTTCGGTTGATGCAGTCTAGAATAAATTAGGGGATTTTTTTGTTTTTGTTTTTTTTGCTGCTGCATCATCCTGTTGACTGACATGGAGCTTGTGGTCTACCAAAACCCTTCGATCCTTTCCACATGTACAACTGTCAAGCCAGGTGTCCCTCATCTTATATTTGTGCATCTGGTTCTTCCTGCCTAAGGGAGAAACTTTACATTTATCCCTATTGAAATTAATTCTGTTAGTTTGGGCCCAGTTTTCCAGTATGTTTTGATTGGTTTTAGTTTGGTCCAGTTCAATTTATTATTTATATCCTGCCTTTCCATCAGGACACTCAAAACAGTTGAGAAAGAAAATAATAATACAATAACAGTTCTTTCCATAAGTAAATAATGTTTTCCTTTTGTATTGAATTTAGAGGAGTTCTGTGAAGGTGGAACAAAGCCTTCATCTGCCTGAATCTCAACCATGTTTACCCAGAGGTATCCCATTAAATCAGGCTTCCTCAACCTTAGCCCTCCAGATGAGACTACAGTTCCCATCATCCCTGACCACTGGTCCTGCTAGCTAGGGATCATGGGAGTTGTAGGCCAAAAACATCTGGAGGGCCAAGGTTGAGGAAGCCTGCATTAAATCCCAGATAAGCCTTTGCACCAAGATTTTTCAATAATGGTACATACTATTGGCGGAGCTAACCGATGTACTGAATTTACTTTCTTTGCAAGCCTAGATATGTTTACCCAGAAGTCAGTCCAATTGAGTGGAATGGACCTTGCTCCCATGTAAGTCGGTATAGCATAGCAGCCTAGGGCTCCACTCCTTTTTTATAAATTTATTTGTAAAACTTTAATTTGAAAAACCAATCACATATCCAACATACATCATAAAAACAAGATTCCAGATAATCTCCTGGACTTCCCTCCTTCCCTTTGTGGGTCCTATTGTTAATCATTTCCACCTGCATCATTTATAATAATCCAAGTCTTTTACATCTCCATTGTGTCCAAAATTCACCATTAAACTACAAGTGTTGTTCCAATCCAAATAGCAATCTTAGCTGTCTACAATGGTTTTTAAGATAAATTATAAATTTTCCCCACTGCTTATTAAAATTTTGGTCTTCCTGATTTCTGATTCTTCCGGTCATTTTAGCCATTTTAGCATAATCCATCAACATAATCTGCCATTCTTCTCTGGTAGGGACTTCATCTTCTTTCCATCTCTGGGCCAATAACATCCGCGCAGCCATGGTCATGTACATAAATAGTCTTTACTGCTCCATTGGGATTTTGGCACCTAGAATTCCTAAAAGAAAGGCTTCAAGTTTTAAAGAAAAAGTTATTTAAACATCCCCCCCCCCCAACTCATTTATGTGAGTTGAAAATATATATATGAAGCTTCACTCCTAAGCACACTTGCCTGGTGTGTATTATACTGATCGTCAAGGGATTGGTTCACTTGACTTATTTATTTAGAAGATTTATAGACTGCTTAATCATGAAACTCTCCAAGCAGTGTGCATGTACAGAAAGCCAGCATCTACAGGATTGCACTGAACAGCTGTGATTCTCAGACAAGTTAAGCCAGAACACTTTGACAGAAGGAAACTTAAAAGTTGTAGTCTTAGGTTCTTATACTTCTACGGAATCACCTATAGGATCAAACTTTAAGTCACATTTATTTAAGCTCTGCTCCAAACCAATTTCACCTATCTAACATTTCAAAGAGCTTAAATTTGCAGAAACTGACTCCCCCCTACCCGCCTCTTCTCTGTAATTAATTACACCGCTCACTGTTCAAGAAGATGGTATCAAGAGACTCCACTGCTTTTCAGCAGTTTGTGTTGTGCACAGGCACAACATTAATTTTCTCTGGGTAAAAATGCTATTATTTTAATCCCTCCCTGGCACAGAGTGCTGAAATAAACAAATACGAAGCCATTAATAACCAAGGGTGATGTCATGGAGCTGGCTGCCCCAGGAGGATTTTAATGCAATGTGGGATACAGGCGGCCTCCTTTTGGTTTCTTCTTCCTCTGTTGACTCTACTCCTGGCCCCACTTATAGGACATGTTTGGCAGCTGCTTCATACACATGCGAGCGCTGGAATGAAAAAATTCAGCAGTTGGAAAATGAGTTGGCATGTACTCTTGGCTGAATCTCATATACCTGCTTCTGGGCCAGCTCAGAACAACCTGTGGGACTGTTTCCTAGCCAGGCTGCTGGTGGGCTACTTTGCTTTATTTTGTTTTAACATACCCATTATATTATGAAGGAATTTGCCTCTCAATGGATGGGATCCGAAGGAAAGCAAAAAGCTTGCAGAGACACTGTGCATCTTTCATGAAACCACATACGTGCCCGATAGGTATGAATGAACCTTTGGCCCTACAAGTGTTGCAGGAGCACAGCTCCCAGCATCCCTGACCATTGACTATGCTACTGGGATGGTGGAAATTGGTCCAACAACATCTAGAAGGTCACGGGTTAGCCATTCCAGCTGTAGCCATTGACATCCCTAATACAACCACTTGTGATGGGTAAGGATGCTTTGGAGAAAGTACAGTGGTACCTCGGGTTAAGAACTTAATTCGTTCTGGAGGTCCGTTCTTAACCTGAAACTGTTCTTAACCTGAGGTACCACTTTAGCTAATGGGGCCACCTCCTGCTGCCGCACCGCCGCTGCACGATTTCTGTTCTCATCCTGAAGCAAAGTTCTTAACCCGAGGTACAATTTCTGGGTTAGCGGAGTCTGTAACCTAAAGCGTCTGTAACCTGAAGAATTTGTAACCTGAGGTACCACTGTACACAGCAGCTCAGAGTTTAGTGGTTTGTTACTTCACACATCTCCAATGCTTGGCTCTAACACTGAAAATGAGATTTTTTTAAAAGAAAAAGAAAATCATCGATATCTACAGCATAAACATTCAGACATATCCAAATTATGGCGAGAGGGAACAAGAGCCTTGTCCACACAGAATAAATGCAAGTGCTGGTTGGTATCTCATGCATGCTTCCCTGGGTACAAAAGTCCACACTTAGCTCTCCATAACTAGTGTTCATAATAAGGCTGTGTACAAACCCTAGATTGTGAACCAACTGGGTCAATCCAAGGTTTGTCCAGAGTGGGTTGAGGCAACCCCAGGTTGCCCTGGATTGGGTCCACTTGGAGCAATCCAGAGTGGTCCAAATGGGGAGGCAGCCAGGCAGGGAGGAGAGGTGGTTGGAAGGAGGCAATGCGTCCCCTTCTCCCTCCCTTCTCCTCACCACCAGCAGTGTGTTTAACTAGGGTTTGACACCCTGTTGTGCCAGAAGCGGTTTAGTCATACTGGCCACATGACCCGGAAAGCAGTCTGCGGACAAATGCCGGCTCCCTCAGCCTGAAAAGTGAGATGAGTGCCACACCCCTTAGTTGCCTTTGAATGGACTTAACCATCCAGGGGCCTTTACCTTTACCTTTTACCTTAATGGGGGTGCAATACTTAAGAACATCCTTAACTGAAGGCTGATATGCCCAACCATCCTGCTGCACCCGTGGCTTGGGGGGAGGGATCATTAAAAATAATTCCTTTGTGGACCTTAAAACATTGTTTAAAGATAGAGTTAGCTTGGCGCTGAAGGAATGCAAAAGATCGGGCAGTCTCGTAGCTAAATAAGCTTATGTAAGATTCGGTGCCATTTGCAATCTTCCACCACATTCATTATCAAGTCTCTCCCTCTAAGAAGCATGGAAGTTTCCAGATGCAGTGTGTCCCCAGAACAAAATGTGCAACCCAGAAAATGGCTGGCATCCAGCCTCCAGACGGAGCGCGTGCCACACGCTATGCTCCAAAGAAACCCATTGAAGTTTCACTCAAAGGGGGACCACAGAGGAGCGTGCAGAATCTGTGGCACTCAGGAGTCGTGTGTGCGTTTCTTGAACATGAGCAGCATTCTTTTCGACGAAGCCAATCCCCCCACAGCATTCACGATTACTTCATTCTTAACAACTTTAAATGACAGAATTTCAATGGGGAGCTAATTAGTCCCAGAGCTGCTTCTACTGACTTCGTAATCCTTTGGTTCTCTTGACAGAGACTTATGTTCGGATTGGAGACAGCACCATTGGGGCATTTTTGCTTGAGATTTCTGTGTAGCAGAAGGCTGCTTTAGGTAAGTCAGGAACAGCAAGTCAGTAGCCAGATGGAATACGCTTAACAATAGGAGACTTCCCTTTCTCTCTCTTTCGTAATCCTAAACTAGTAGACAATGTTCTTGGTTATCTCCTGCTTGGACTACTGCGGCCGCTGAGACCACATAACACCAGTCTTGAAAGACCTACATTGGCTCCCAGTACGTTTCCGAGCACAATTCAAAGTGTTGGTGTTGACCTTTAAAGCCCTAAATGTCCTCGGTCCAGTATACCTGAAGGAGCATCTCCACCCCATCGTTCTGCCTGGACGCTGAGGTCCAGCTCCAAGGGCCTTCTGGCGGTTCCCTCATTGCGAGAAGCAAAGCTACAGGGAACCAGGCAGAGGGCCTTCTCGGTAGTGGCGCCCGCCCTGTGGAACACCCTCCCATCAGATGTCAAAGAGATAAACAACTACCTGACATTCAGAAGACATCTTAAGGCAGCCCTGATCAGGGAAGTTTTTAATGTGTGACATCTTAGTGTATTTTTGGTCTTTGTGGAAGCTGCCCAGAGTGGCTGGGGATACCCAGCCAGATGGGCGGGGTACAAAAAGTAAATTATTATTATTATTATTATTATTATTATTATTATTATTATTACAGTAGCGAGCATGGAGGACACTAGGTATAGAATATAATTTAGAAAATTTAAAAAGGAGAAGTATCAGGCACGCTGTCTAAGGGCTAAGCCCACCAAAATGGAGCTACCTGTGGTTATTCCATGAGAAGAAAATGAATGACTCTGAAGCATCAGCCACATGCCCTGTTGTTTCATTATTATTTATGCCCCAAAGCTCAACACTTGCCCTCAAACCTTAGGGCTGAGCATGGGTTCAAATTCAGGGTTTATCTGTATTTACCTTTTGCCCTGTCTTTTCTAGGCAGGGCTTTTCCATGGGCTGCCATTTGCTCTGATTCAGTCATAAACAACTGAACAATGCTCAGACACAGACCAGGAAATCACCATGCCCATAAATGCACAGCAAATATAAGTGTGGATAAGCACTAGGAGCTGGTTGAATATGATGTGAATTGGGAAACTGGGGGGTGAGAGGAATCTCAGAATTGTGCAAGAGTTTGCATCATGCAATGACTGCTCAAGCTCCATAGCAGTTCTCAAGCTATTGCTTTTGCTGCCCAAACCACAGCAAAAATGGAAGAATTGCCTTTGGATTTGGTTTTCTGTGCTTAACAGTTATGGGTGAGCACATCTGACCACTTTGGTTTCTCTCCGTTTCTCGTTTTTCCAGGCTTCAGTTCGGTTCTCCATGTCTCCACATCAGTTTGCTTCTTCTTCTTTTTTAAAAAAAGCTCTCGTGAAAATTCATTGACATTTAGTGCAATTTTCTCCAAGCATGCAAGTTTTTGAATGCAACCTTGCCCGATGTCAGGCGCACTGACTTGCCCCCCACATGTGGCGGCGGATGCTGCCCCCTGCCCAAAAATATTGGGGAAGCTGAAGCCCCATCCGTCCCCTATGCCCATTGCTGCTGTCTGACATGCACATTTTTGCAAAGCAAATTCCCCCTGATGTAATACAGCTTTGTATATTATTTCCAGGATTACATACATATATCTGCACACGCTGCCACAATATGTGCAATTTTGTATCTGTGTTACTTGGCCTGACAGTTAAGTCCACTCACAAACAGCTCTGGGGTTGCGGAGCTCATCTCACTTTACTGGCCAAGGGAGCCGGCATTTGTCTGCAGACAGTTTTTCCGGGTCATGTGGCCAGCATGACTAAGCCGCTTCTGGTGAACCAGAGCAGCGCACGGAAATGCCATTTACCTTCCCGCTGGAGCGGTACGTATTTATCTACTTGCACTGGTGTGCTTTCCAACTGCTAGGTTGGCAGGAGCAGGGACCGAGCAATGGGAGCTCACCCCTTCGCAGGGATTCGAACCGCCGACCTTCTGACCGGCAAGCCCTAGGCTCTGTGGTTTAGACCACAGCACCACCCGCGTCCCTCACTTTTCCTTAGGACATCTCTATTTTCATCAGAGAAATGTTGGGGAGTATGGAGTTATGTGACCCCTGAGCCAAGGAGATAGTTAACCTTTAGAACTCATATGAAGGCAGCCCTGGATATAGAAGCTTTTTAGTGTTTAATGTTTTGTTATGTTTTTATATATGTTGGAAGCCACACAGAACGGCTGGGGCAACCCAGTCAGATGAGCATGGTATAAATGAAAAATAATAATAATAATAATAATAATAATAATAATAATAATAATACGATTCCCTATTTTCATCAGAGAAATGTTGGAGAGTATGCTCTCTGGATTTAGGCCAATGTCTTCTTTTTTCTTTTTTTACAAATCTGCAACAATTCTAAAATAGCACATTAGAATATGAGATGGGCTTCAAAGCAGAGCGGGGAAAAGAGATATTGCCTTGTGGTTATGTCGCAGTATTTGAATGTTAGCTTTGCAGGAGAGTTATATGCCAATAGGGAAGTTGTATAACTTTGCAATGTATTTGTTTTCCTTCCTATTAAGGATGACGAAGGTGATGTTAAACTAGCTCACAGGACAGTTAACACAGAGATAACGTTTGCCAACATGCTCCAAATACTGTTCTTGAAAGAAAAGAAAGCACTGACAGATGTGGGTGTAGAAGCCTGACAATTTCATACCTAGCATGCTGGCTACTCGAGAAAATATTTGAGCGGTGATGTTTTACAGGGGCCTGGAATTTTTGTTTGTTTGTTTTGTTGAAGAGAATAAAATTTTTACAGCACTTTTCTGTTTTCAGAAACAACAGTCTCCTCATATTTCCCAGGCTCCGGTATTGACCAGGATGTGACTTACCCAGTCATACCACATTTCACAACGTGGACACAGGAGCCCAAAAGATGTCAGTGCTTCAATAAAAAAGGGGACTAAAAGGTCCTGGACTTTGCTGTTGTCTCAGTTTCCCGTATGGATGATTTATGGCTCCTTATGATATAGCAAATCCCTTTCAACATTTACACCATTTTAGAATGCCCATAAATCATATAACTCACCATCAAATGCAGAACCGAGACATTTCATCATTGTTTTCTTGTTTTATTGGTGTGGGTTTTTTTAAAAAAAATCTTATTATTATTATTATGGTTTAGGAGCTTGGAGTCTATAGAAGGTTGGTCAAGCTCCAAACTAAAATGAAACCCAAATTCTCCAGTGATTCTCCTAATTAAAACCAGTAATCAACTTCCTTCTCTAGCATGTAAACAGAAATTAGGCATAATAATGCTTCACTTTAAAAAAATCCTATAAAAACCTTGGGTGGTATGCCACATTAGTCCTACTCAGAGTAGATCCACTGACGTTAATGGACATGATTTACTTAGGTTCATTAATTCCAAAGGGCCTACTCTCAGTAGGACTTAGCTGCATTCAATCCCTTATTATTTAGTGTAGTGTTTCTATAGTGTTTTCAAAAATTAAATTTGAAGTATGAACAACATAAATCTACCTCATTATTTATAGATGGTTTGTGTTTTGCACATTTATTTTGTACCAGTCAGTTCAGCAGATGAACAGATTTTTCATTTCAGGAAATAAAACAGCAGGGTTTGTAAGGTCAGCTTCTCTGACCAAATAAAAATACCTGCAGCAGCTTAAATTGCACCCATTCTCCTCTCATCCACCCCTCCCAGAGATTTTCTGGTTAAGTTCACATTTGCTCTAATTATAACTCTATTTGCTCTTACATAACAATATTTCATAATGTTAATTGCAAATAGTTTTGAAGGAGCTTTAAAGGGCTTAGAAAATAATAATCAGAGAATCCTGTGAGACATTAACACAGTCTCCGATGAAGTCACAGTTTACCTGGTTGTCATCCAGTAGAGGATGGAAAAGCAAACAGCTTAAAATTGCATTTCAGACAAGTCCAACTTAAAATTACAGAACATTGATCTAGTGAAATAACATGCCTGGATAATACACAGAAGCTCCTTATCTAGATTTTTTTTTTTTTTTAAAGGAGAGGCTATATTAAACAGGGTAAAGGTAAAGGTAAAGGGACCCCTGACCATTAGGTCCAGTCGTGACCGACTCTGGGGTTGCAGCGCTCATCTCACTTTACTGGCCGAGGGAGCCAGCATACAGCTTCCGGGTCATGTGGCCAGCATGACTAAGCCGCTTCTGGCGAACCAGAGCAGTGCACAGAAACGGCGTTTACCTTCCCGCCAGAGCGGTACGTATTTATCTACTTGCGCTTTGACGTGCTTTCGAACTGCTAGGTTGGCAGGAGCAGGGACCGAGCAACGGGAGCTCACCCCGTCGTGGGGATTCGAACTGCTGACCTTCTGATCGGCAAGTCCTAGGCTCTGTGGTTTAACCCACAGCACCACCTGCATCCCCATTAAACAGGGTAGTAAAGCACAATACTGTAACTTTTGCTCAGTGATTTCTCCTTTATTATTGGATTCATTTATTCATTGCAACGATATACATCCTACTTTCAAACACAAACATGTCTCCAAAGCAGCGTACTCTGAAAAATTTAGAGGTCCAGTGTTGTAAATGGGAAATATATTGCTTATTGATATTGCAGGGGGTTGGGTTAAATATAGTTTGGCTAAATAAACTTTTTTTCTGGCTCCTCTGTCTCTCCTTTATGGTTTATGATAGTTTCTGGTTGTTTTAATATGTACAAGTGATATTCTGTTGATGGTTTCGGTTTGAAACAACAACATTCAAGTTATAAAACAACTCCAAGATTAGTGCTAATGCAAGGCATTTCACCTGGGTTTTGAAAGTTGTCCCCCCAAAATATCAGCCTCATCCCAGTCTTCTTCCTTTCCACAGAACGGACTGGGAGACCTTAGATTGCCTCTTATATTTATGCTAGCACATACCTTCCGTGTTCCAGTGTTCTGGGGACAGTCCCAGTATTGCGTGTAAAGGTGCCCCAAGCCACCCCTAAATAATTCACAATTCACACATGGTTTTTGGCATAATTTTGGCCACAACTTTATTAAAATACATAAATGTGAGTGGTTGCTTAGGCATTGGTTCTGACTATCTGTCCCCATGCCCAGGGACAGAACTGACTTCCGGATTCCAGCGAAAGCCAGTATGGGAAAACAATATTGGGGAGAGCATGGAGCCAGGCACCTGACCCTCATCCCCCCCCTCCGCATGCTCCTGGGGCTTGCACGGCCCTAAGCCCCATTCAGGGGTACGGACAAAAGCATGGCGAAACCCTGGATTCCTTTAACGGAATTCCCTTTCCGCAGCAGCACTGGAGGGGCAGGCACCACCAATCCTTACCCCTCCACCAACCAATTTTTAAACCGATGCCTAACTGCAACCTTACAAGTTGTGATGATTTGCTATGCAGTAGGCAAAAACCAGATGGCACCAGCCAATCAGCCAAATGGACAAAATTCCTACCAGGCCCCTGCCCCAAAAGCAGACAACCCCATGACAGGCAAAGCAAGGTCAATGTAATAGCCCTAGATTAGGGAGGGTGGGTGGGTGATTCAATGCATGCAGCAAAAGAGCCCAGTCAGTGCTGCCTGACTTGATTTTATAACCTTTGGTCCGTCCCCCTAAATGGCAACACCAAAATTTGCCCAGTAACCCAACCGCCCAATCACTGTGGATGGTCATCCATACTAACCCACCCAGCAACAGAGGGGTGTCCTGTCAGACCCCACCGCAACACATGCTCTCTATGAAGGAGAACACGCTTTATAAAACAAGTCCAAGATTAGTGCTAATGCAAGGCGTTTCACCTGGGTTTTGTTGTCCCCCCAAAATATCAGCCTGATCCCAGTCTTCTTCTTTTCCACACTTCAGACCGGACTAGGAGACCTTAGATTGCCTCTTATATTTGTATACATACCTTCCAAGTGTTCTGATGTTCCGGGGACAGTCTCAGTATTACCGAAGCCATCCCGGTTTCTGATTTGATCCCGGAATGTCCCCTTTCTCCTTTTTCCTCCCCCATGTCTCGGAGAACAATAAAAAGTGGTGTGGGTGGGTGTATTTGCGAAAACGGAGTCCTGTTTATACTGAAAATAAAATACCTGCACCAAATGAAGGAAATGGTGAAGCTGACATAGGAAGAAACCCCTCCTATAACTCTGAAGGAAAATGGAATCCATCCACCTTAAATTCTTCAACTGCAGTGCTTCAGCAGACAGCTACTTTTTAGGAAACGGGTGCAGTGCTTATCCCATTATTGCACACTGTCTACTCAAAAGTAAGTCCTGCTGTATTCAATGGAGCTTATTCCCAGGTAACTGGGTAAAGATGGCTGCTTTACACTGCAGTCTTAAGCAATTTTCGTCAAAGCTATGTCCCAATGAGTTCAACAGGATTGATTCTCTGGTGTGTTCCCGATCGTTTTCAGTTTCCAGCATTATCATTACAGTAGTGCCTCAGTTTTTGAACGTAATCTGTTCTGGAAGAACGTTCAAGTTCCGAAACGTTCGAAAATCGAAGCAGTTTCCATGTTTTCAGCATTCGAGAACTGAAACATTCGACTTCCGAGACATTCAAAAACTGAGGTACCACTGTATTATTATTATTATTATTATTATTATTATTATTATTTCCCACTCTGACAGTGACTCAAGGCAGCTTACAGCTAAAAAAAAATTCTTTACAACAATCCTGTGAAGTAGGTGTGGCTGAGAGATTGCGATTGGCTTAAGGTGACAGTTGTATATGCCCATCGGACATAGATGTGTCTGGGAGATCAAACACGGAGAAGCTACCTTAGAATGCGAGAAATGCTGAAGGGTATGCCTTCATTTCTAAATCCTCCCTTTTGCTGATATGTGTAGCTGATTCACACAGCTACTGGAGACTTTGGAGGGAAGACATCAGCTGCAGCAGTTCGTAGAAATTACCATTAAAAACTAACGAGGAAGCGTGGGTGGTCCTTCTTTCTGAGGAGGTAGATAGAGTGCTGTCACCACAGAGCTCATGAAGGGTCAGTATTTGGCCTTTGTCCAGTACCTATAAAAACGAGAAAGAAAATGGCTAGCAGCCATTTTGGTATCATTTGATATTCCTATCGGTTTCATTAATCAGCTTAAGAGAGAAGCTTCCCTCCTCGTGTCCCAGCCATATAGGAATTTGATTTTCAAATTGCACAAACTTAAGTAGCTGTCAAATAGGTTTCACCTTGGTAGACCACATATATATTCTCAGTAGGGTCCGTGGTAAACGCAGCGAGGACTTCTGAAATCCGAGATGTTTTCAGAGGGCTGCTGATTGCCATGAAGAGTGGAAAATCCAGGCAAGCTCTTTCCAGCAAACTGTTCCTAATTGACAAACCTGCGCAAGTACTTAAATGCTGGTGAAGAAAATTACATTTGCACATTTGGTTGTAAAATATTTATGTTTTATTATTAGGGCATTCCTGTTTTGCAGTCTATGTCACTGAGTGCGGCTAATAGGCAAAAGATTTAATTCCACACTTGTGCCTCTTTAGCCAAAGTACCTCAGAAGGCTACAGAAGCAGAAGGTGGTGGTTGTCCCAGTGAAATCAATGGAGCTTAAGCATACATTTCTCCAATAAAAATAGGGACGTCCTTTACTACTACTACTATTACTACTACTACTACTACTACTACTACTACTATTATATACCCTACTTATCTGGCTAGGTTTCCCCAGCCACTCTGTGTGGCTTCCAGCATATATAAAAACATAATAAAACATTAAACATTAAAAAAAAAAATCCTATACATGGCTGCCTTCAGATGACTCGGGGGTTGGATAACTCCATCCCCTCCCGATTTCTCCAATGGCCTAAGAAAAAGTGGGACATTATGAATCAAATCAGAAGCCAGGATGGCTTCTGTAAATCCAGGACTGTCCCTGGAAACTGGGAACACTTGGGGAGTCTGCTTAAGTGAGTAATTACTAACTTTTCACAATAATTCTGATGGGCTCCATATCGAGACTAATTCAGGTTGCAATCCTAAACAAACTATATGCCTAGGATTGGTGGTTAGCCCGGCATTCAGTCCAGCATCTCTTCTTTCTACACGCATAATGGAAGAATGATAGAAATCCTCTCCCCTTTTTGTTGGCTGATGTGAACTTGCAATTCTGTGATAGATTCGGCCCTCCCAATTGAAAGCCGATAGTCTAAAATCTAGAGAGCCCCAATTGGCACATATTAAACTGCAGTCATTTTAGCCTCGTTCTCCCTTTTCAACATCAGAACAAGCAGTAGGCTATTAGCAGGATAAATATTATTAAACCAAATAACATGTTAATAGCAGGGTGTGGGGAATTGAGTAGCATGGCAAGGAAATTCAGCTTACAGAGGGATAAAGAGCTTTGATACTATCCAGCCATAGCTAAGCGTTTTAAATCCTATTGAATTCAATGGGAGGCTTAAGTATGCCTTTAAATCTTTCCTTTGAAATCCATCTTAAAAGTCCTTAACTTTGGCTGGGATATTCCCAAAGTGGAGTTCCTTTAAAATGGTCTATTTTCATTATATGTAACGGTGAAATGAAACTCTACAGCTATGTGTTGTATACATATCTCAAACCTTCCAAAAGCAGGAGGGCCTTCTGGGCAGCGGCGCCCTCTCTGTGGAACGCCCTCCCATCAGGTGTCAAGGAGATAAAGAATTACACAACTTTTAGAAAACATCTGAAGGCAGCCCTGTTTAGGGGAGTTGTTAATGTTTGACATTTTAATTTTCTATATATTTTGCCGGAAGCCGCCCAGAGTAGCTGGGGAAACCTAGCCAAGTGAATGGGGTATAAACAATAAAATAACAATAACAATAAAAATTATTTATTTATCTATTTATTTATTTATCATCATCATCTGCACTGACCAACACACCACCAACATTTTCCATCAATTTTATTGTTTATACCTGAAGGAGCATCTCTATCCCCATCGTTCAGCCCGGACACTGAGGTCCAGCTCCGAGGGCCTTCTGGCGATTCCCTCCCTGCAAGAAGTGAGGTTACAGGGAACCAGGAAGAGGGCCTTTTCGGTAGTGGTGCCCGCCTTCCTATCAGATGTCAAGGAAATAAACAACTTTCTGACTTTTAGAAGACATTTGAAGGCAACCCTGTTTAGGAAAGTTTTTAATGTTTGATGTTTTATCATGTTTTTAATATTCTGTTGGGAGCCGCCCAGGGTGGCCAGGGAAACCCAGCCAGATGGGCAGGGTAATCATCATCATCATCATCATCATCCTCATCATCCAATTTTTTCACAAGGGAATATACAATTATCAAGTTTTACCTCTAGCTGTTGTTAGCCATACTTCACCATTAAATGAGGGCTGAGGAGTCTGAATTGCAACCGAAGGAACTGACAGGATGTGTGGTTCATTTAGCAGAAGACGCAGCTCTCTGATTGGTGGAATTGGAACAGGTGCCACATAATACCTGTTCCAAGTTGGTAAGAAGCCATCTTTAAGTGTGGCACCATCTGTACTTTGGAATTCCCTGCCTATTGATATCAAGCAGTACTCTTTTCAAGAATGCTCTTGTTTAGACAAGCCTACCCTGACACTTAGAAAGCTGAGGCAAATTTTAATCTGTTTGAGTATTTTACCTCCTTGTATGTTTTGAAGTTTTGTTTGATTCCCCCCCTCTTTATTTTATTGTTTTATAATTTTTGAACCGCTTTGACAGGGTTTCTTTTTTAAAAAAACAACAACAATCAAGCGGCGTTCAAATTTTACAAAGCAAATCAATGGAGTAATAAAACAAATAATAACATTATGTAAGAAGGTGATATTTTAAAAATTAACAGCTCTTTCCTATGCATGTTTACTCAGAATCAGATTTGACGGAGATGATTCTACATCCTAGCAGTCCTGTTTTTCTAGAAAAAGAGGTGCCAGAACTCACCATGAACGCCTTCCTCGTTTTCTTAGAACGGCAATGGCACCCGCCGTGAGGTGCCTTAACTGAGTTCCGGCAAGTTCCAGCTGGAGAAAAAAGCTCCGGTATGTTTAGGTCTGCATCCGTTTCAGCCCTGGTTTGCCTGATGTTTGGCCAGCCTCCCTACAGCGGGAACTTACACAGGTACAAGTTGCAATTCCTTTCGCACAGCACAGAAAGCAAACTTGAATAAAACACACTGTTTCGAACATCTGTAATTTAGGGAGGTTGGACCAGGATCTGAGGTTTGGTAGCTTGGGCATGTCTCCAGTGAGAACTTTCTGTAACTGTGACCTGAATTGGAAAGAAAGCAGAGCTAAGTGCTGTGCCTTACAGCTGGGGATGTCTTCTTTCAAGCTGCCTCAAGGTTTCTGGTTACACCCTCGGTGATTTATTTATTTTTTAGTAAAAATAGCTATGGGTAACTGAAATCGCCTCTACAAGTGCGAAGCTTTTTTTTTGCCAAATGCAAATGCAAACCTTTCCCTGGTTATCTTATTAACAACATGCACCACAGTCAGAAGGAGGGGGGAAATAAGGAGCTCCTTTTCCATGCCAATGCAATGAGGACAATTTTCCACCTTACTGCCTAACTGGCAATATAGGAGCTCCGGCCTGCTTTTTTCAGAGCTTTGGATAGAATTATCCTGTCCAAATGGCATTAGCGCTTTGTTAACACTCACTTATGCTGCAATGCATATTCAACAAGGCTTCTCGCAACGGTTCTGTAATAACCTGATTGCACCAAAGCGAGTGGATGACTTGTGGCCCAACAGATGTTGCTGGTTTGCAACTTCCAGCATCCTTGACCACTGGCCAGGCTGGCTGAGGCTGATGGGAGCTGGCGTCTAACAGCATGATAACAGCAAAAAGATGACCAAGGGTCTGGAAACCAAGCCTTATGAAGAACAATTGAAGGAGCTGGGTATGTTTAGCCTGGATAAGAGGAGACTGAATCTGTTAGAGTAATCAAACGAAACTTTAACACGTGGTGTGATAAAAGTCAGGACAAGTTATTTGTTGTTTACTGTTATAACAATCTTTTTTTCAAAATGTATCTGCCGTACCATGAAAATAAATAAAAACAGAATTTAAAAAAAGATAAGGGGAGACTGAGAGGAGATATGATAGCCATCTTCAAATATTTCAAGGACTGTCACATGGAAGAGAGAGCAAGCTTGTTTTCTCCTGCTTGGGAGGGTAGGACTCGAACCACTGGATTCAAGAAAGGAGATCCCGACTAAACATCAGGAAGAACTTTGCATGTTCAGACCCAGAACCCACCCCCTAAATAAATTCACACTTGACTCAAATTTTAGGTTCGGTTATTGGCAGAATTTTGGCCACAACTTTATTGATTACAGAAAGTAACTGGTTGCATAGGCTCTGGTTCAACTAGCTCCCTGCCATGCAGGTAGCGCTGACCCAGGGTTCCAGCATAGGTCAGTCAAGGGTGAACACCTGGATAAGCGGAAAGCCGGGAACAGGCTATCTCCGCCACCCAAATGTCCCCCCTGGACTCAGGCACAGGTACAACCCCCCCTCAGGGGTTGACCAAACCATAGAGTCCCTGGATTCCTTTAATAGAATACCCTTCACATAGGGATGGCGAGAGCGTTCTCCCATCCTTATCACCTGAACCAGAGCCTATCTGCAAACTTACAAGTTGTGATGATTTGCTACGCGGCAGGCGAAACTCAAATGGCAACAGCCAATCAGCCAGGTGGGAAAAATTCCTGCCGTGCCCCTGTCCCGATGACAGACGACACATGACGGCATAGCAAGGTCAAGTGCAAAGCCCTAAAAGTAGGGAGAGGTGGGTGGGTGTTCCAAATGCACGAGCCGAAAGAGGAAGCTCTGGGACACATGCATGGGCATAAATAGGTCCCTCAAACCATTTAGACTGTGTCTCATTAGCCAAGTTGCACCCAGCTTTGAGGGACCTGCCAATTGGGTGTTGTGGCTTACCAGTTGAACCCTCTTTAAATGACGACATGATTTCTGACAGTAAGAGCTGTTTGACAGTGGAACAGACTCTCTCGAGAGATGGTGGGCTCTCCTTCCTTGGAGGTTTTCAAGCAGAGTTTGCACGGCCATCTGTCATGGATGCTTTAGCTGAAATTCCTGAATCGCAGGTGGTTGAACTAGATCACCCTGTAGACTCCTTCCAACTCTACAATTCTATGATTCTAATATCTACAAAGCTGCAGGTCCCCCACTCCCGGTATACATAGTCCAGTGGTCCATAAACAGTGACATGGAATTGAAATCTGATATTAAGTCACTCCCATTTACTGTGGGATCTTTTCCTCTCTCCTTTAATGTTGGGATTCAATGTTACTTTTGAAAAAATCTGTATGTCCTCCAATGAATGGATTTCCAACCATGAATAGGTAAGTGTGAAATCTGGCATCTCCTCAGGTATACATTCCCACTTACACATTTACTGAAGATTTACAGCCATTAATGGGAGATGAAGTCATCAGCCAAGGAATTTTATTCCCTACCTTGTTTTCCCAAAGAGGGGTTTATATTGTTTACCGACTGCTTGGCTGTAAGATAATGTACAAGGAAAAAGTCAGAAGAAGTGTTCTAATGCAGGGCCACAATTCCAAAGTGGTTAAAATGATGAGAAACCTAAGTGCATCTTGTTACATCTTGTTACAATCCAAAATACGGTCCCCACATTATTAGCAGAGTTGGAGGTGGGTTTGTGTGTGTCAGTTTGACCATAACTAAAATATTGCAAAAGCAAGAATTAGCTCAGTGAACATGAACCAACACAGCTTGAAAAGCTTAATTTTTTCTTTCTGGTGTGCCCAGATGATCCAAAAGGGGTTCTGGGTGTAAATTACCATTGCTGGCTTGGGTCGTGAGTTGTCCTGCCAACTGAAAGGTTTGGGCTGTTCATGGAAGGGTGGCTGATTCGACAGAAGCTCCAAATGGCCGATGGATTCTCACCAATTCTCTCTTGCTGCAGCCCCCTACGCTACCACCCACTTGTTCTCAGGAGTCTCTCATTGCTCCAGAGAAGATTTTGCAGGGATGGACACGTGTGCTAAGTGTGTGTGTGTGTGTGTGTGTGTGTGTAGAGAAAGAGAGAGAGAAAGAGAGACAATGAGAGAAACTGGCATAAAAATCAACAACTTATAATGAGCAACAACTAGCAGGGGCAGGATCAAACTATTTTTAACACCAGTACACTATTCCTATTTGGCTAATGATATGCTTCAAAATGTTAATGCATCAGCTACTCTGGAACTATATAAATAAATGTATTCCCCATAACGCCAGCAAGCTACCGTATTTTTTGCTCCATAACATGCACCTGACCATAAGACACACCTAGTTTTTAGAGGGGGAATGCAAGAAAAAATATTCTTTAAAGGGAGCGCTGAGCAGAGCCCGTATGCATCCCAGGCTCTGCGCTCCCTTTCACGAACCGCATGGATCGTGTGTGCGGCACTTGCAGGCTTTTCCCCGAGGAGGGAGAAGGGCAGCCCATCAGGGAGCTTCCTACACTCAATCAGAAGCCACGGAAAGTGTGTTGGACGTTCAGTTTCCGAAAAATGTCTGCAAACCGGAACACTCCTGGATTTGCGGCGTTCGGGAGCCAATTTGTTTGACAACTAATCCATTTGGGAACCAAGGTACCACTGTATTAGTTTTGATACCTTAGCTTGTCTGCCTGAAGCAAATGACATACTTAAATGAAGGTTACAAATACAGACCAACCAGCATACAGTGGTACCTCGGGTTAAGAACTTAATTCGTTCTGGAGGTTCGTTCTTAACCTGAAACTGTTCTTAACCTGAGGTACCTCTAGCTAACGGCCTCCCACTGCTTCTGCGCTGCTGCCGCACGATTTCTGTTCTCACCCTGAAGCAAAGTTCTTAACCCGAGGTACTATTTCTGGGTTAGCAGAGTCTGTAACCTGAAGCGTCTGTTACCTGAAGCGTCTGTAACCTGAGGTATCACTGTACTATTGAAATATACAGGTGCCTTCATCCAGTGACATGCACAGTAGCGTAATAATGCAAGTCTGTTGGTGAACTGGGGGAGCTTCTGGATCATAGTTCATGCTCTTAATCACTGTGCTTTAGGTTATCTTGGGCCGTACCTTACAGAAGATGATCTTCTGTTTGAAGAGCTGTCAGGTCCAAGTCTGGTTTAAAATACCCTAAAAAGGGAGAGCAGGGGCCTTATGTTTGCTGACATAACACTTGGTCGGAAGTCTTCTCTGCTATAGAATTACAGTGGTACCTCGGGTTAAGTACTTAATTTGTTCTGGAGGTCCGTTCTTAACCTGAAACTGTTCTTAACCTGAAGCACCACTTTAGCTAATGGGGCCTCCCGCTGCCACCGCACCACCAGAGCACGATTTTTGTTCTCATCCTGAAGCAAAGTTCTTAACCCGAGGTACTATTTCTGGGTTAGCGGAGTCTGTAACCTGAAGCGTATGTAACCCAAGGTACCACTGTATAGAGTTGTAGAATTGGAAGGGCCTGTGAGGATCATATAGTCCAAACCCTTGCAGGAATCCTTCACCCAATACGGGGCTCAAACCCAGAACCCAGAGACTGAGTCTCATGCTCTTCTGACTGAGCTATCCATTTTGAGACATTTTATTTCTAATAATAATAATAATAATAATAATAATAATAAATTTTATTTATATCCCGCCCTTCCCAGCCGAAGCTAGGCTCAGGGCGGCTAATAACAATAACATAATACAACATTCTAAAATCATTTCATTATAAAATTAATTCAAATCAAATTGATGGCAGCCATTGGGCTGGAGTTCTGTGAAGATTGCCAAAGGAGGGAGTCAGGCTGTGCCCTGGCCAAAGGCCTGGTGGAACAGCTCTGTCTTGCAGGCCCTGCGGAAAGATGTCAAGTCCTGCAGGGCCCTAGTCTCTGGTGACAGAGCGTTCCACCAGATTGGAGCCACAGCCGAAAAGCCCTGGCTCTAGTTGAGGCCAGCCTAACCTCTCTGTGGCCTGGGACCTCCAAGATGTTTTTGTTTGAAGATTGTAAGTTCCTCGGTGGGACATACCAGGAGAGGCGGTCCCGTAGGTATGAGGGTCCTAGGCTGTATAGGGCTTTAAAGGTTAAAACCAGCACCTATTCTATTTCAGTAATGATAAATAATTCTAAGTTTTAATGCAAATCTCTGTGTGTTCTTTTGCCCTCTGTTTTTGAAGATGCACTTTTTTGACAATGCATTAGTGGACCCAAGCTCTCTCTGAGTCCCAGGGACATGAGGGAACTAAGAAGCTGAATGAAGTGCCCCTTTTACATAGTCCTTTGAGAAGCCATTGTGCTGCAAAAGCTTCAGCATGCCCAGACAGACATTATGTGGGTGGTCAGAGGCCCAGTTTTGCTTGTGCAACCTTAGTACTGTTTGTGAGACAGCTATGCGCGATCTGAGTTTGGGATACCAAAGAGGAATGCAGAATAGATCTTAATCTTTTCCGAGCTTCCAGAGAGATTTGTAAAGAGGGACATTTACAATCATTTTTATGGACTTTGAAACATCCCAGCAAAGACGGAAAGCAATAAAAACTTCACCGCTCCTTCTCTTCATATCTTACCAGCACAGGCTCATTCATCGATAACTTTAGATATGCCATATTCCCACTGCTGTTAATGCGCGCCAGCAAATGCTGGGCTGCAGTTGGAGATGATTATGAGAAATGGATGAGAAAGAGGGGCTGAGCGGGGTCAGAAGGAAAAAGCCAGGAAGTAGAGCATGAGCCAAGTTAAGAGGAGAGAGAGAGAGATTGGCGATGCTGTGAAATGGCCCTGTAATGTCATTTCCCATGTGTTCTTGCCTGCCCCTCCAGGGAGCTACTGCATTGAGATAGCTACATGTTATAAAGAGGGAAATGTTCCATGTATGAAACACTCCTGCCAGGAGCTGTGCCTTTTTCAGATAGCAACTTTTCCGTTGTTGTTAGAGGAAGCAGAGTGTGATTATTTATTTACTTATTAATAAACAAAATAAACCAAAGATAAAGATCATAAATAAATGCTGTTACAGCTGGTTGAAAGCAGCATACGTTTAGACATTATCATTGAACTTGCTTTTTCCAAAACATTCCATATATATATATATATATATATATATACCTGCTAGGCTGATTCTTTTGTGATAAGTCAGCTTAATTATATAATTTAATATAGATGGGAATATACTCCCTCCTCAATTTTTAGTTATTATAATCTTAGCAGCAGTTATAAGGTGAAACACAATTTCTTGATCATTTTCCAGTATATACTTTTTGATAAAGTGAATCCCCTCTGTCCTCCATCCCAGCCCTAAAGAGGAATGTTGGGACATTTGGCAGTTCATAAAGGATTAAAGCTGGAGATAAACCTTTTTTTGTTTTGTTTTTTTTGTCCACCTGATCTAGTTCTCTTCATACTTGGCAGAAGAGCTTGCCTTTCAGCAAGGAAACTTGCTTATTGGCCACTGAACCCAAGAATGTGAACCTGGCTGAATGGAATTACAATGCTGTGCTCACAGAGAGAACCGCGAAATGTTGCACACTGCCAGGAAAAGAAGTATCCAGGATTTGCTATCAAGTTATTGGGCAGCTGATTGGAAAAGCCACCAAGCATTTCTCTTTGTTATCATTGTATGTTCCAGCCTTCTTTGATGCAATGTTCTGCTTTTATTATATAGTTTAATGTTTTTATTGCCGAAAACCAGGTGTGTGTATGTTTGTGTGTGTGTATGATATAGCAGTACAGTGGTACTTCGGGTTACAGACGCTTCAGGTTACAGACTCCGCTAACCCAGAAATACTACCTCAGGTTAAGAACTTTGCTTCAGGATGAGAACACAAATTGTGCTCTGGCAACGTGGCGGCAGCAGGAGGCCCCATTAGCTAAAGTGGTGCTTCAGGTTAAGAACAGTTTCAGGTTAAGAACGGACCTCCGGAATGAATTAAGTACTTAACCTGAGGTACCATTGTATATACTGTATATTTTTTTAATAAATAAATGAAAACATCCTGCCCAAGACCCTGGAAAGCCCCTGAGAGTCAGACAAAACTGTGCAAAGATGCGGCAACTTCCTATGAATATATGCAATATAATAATAATAACAACAATAACAATAATAACAATAATAATAATTTATTACTTGCCAGGCCTCCCCAGCAACTGTAGGCGGTTTCCAACAGAATATTAAAAACACAATAGAACATCAAACATTAAAAACTTCCCTAAACATGGCTGCGTTCAGATGTCACCTAAAAGTCAGATAGTTGTTTACCTGAAAACACTGAAATATATCTACCCATTGATTACAAATTGTACTTGATCCAGTAATGAAGAATCAGATGACTATCGGATTCCCTTTTTGCTGAAGATGCAAAAGATTGCATAGCTTTGGGCTCATCCTTGCTTCATCCTTTACAAATTCCTTTACAATTTCTCTAGAAATTGATACCTGGACATTTAACTGATTCTGAAAACCGAGTGACTTTAGCCATTGGTGCTCATTATCCAAACAGATAGCTCAGTTGGTGAGAGTGTGGCGCTGATAATGCCGGTTTGATTTCCATACGGGACAGCTGCCTATTCCTGCATTGCACGAGTTGGACGAGATTATCCTCAAGGTCTCTTCCAATTCCTGTGATTCTATGTTTTCACACTCTATAAGATAGTGTAGAATCTGATCGAAAGAGGTTTACATTGACTTTGAGCCAATTGAATAATCCTTGCTGCTGCCTGTTTCAAACTCCTTGTTGCCTTTTTTTTTAAAGGAAGACATTAAAATGCACTACTATCAGCAACAAAGATATCAAGAGTTCTGTGACATATGTTAATCCCTTGATCACAAATGGGGCAAAGTTGACTGACCTTATTGGGTTCAAAGATTGTCCTTCTGCCTCAGAACATGAGCAGCCCATAAATCTTGCAAAGCTGGATAAATCCCAGGGCTAAGGAATACTCGATTATGTGGTAAAATATGAATACGACAGTGTTAACCTTTTCCCTCCTCTACTTTCTCCAATATAAGATACCCATTAAAATGTCTCATTTGAGATGCTGCTACTGTAAACTGTCCAATCGCCTCCATCGACAAGCCACTTCCAAGCATCCGCTTAACAAGGCTGGAAACTTGTACCTGCCATTACGGAACCTGCTCGGAAGGGAACATTTGCAAAAGTAATTGCAAAGAAGAAGAGAAAAGAAAAGCTCCATCAGATTTGTGTGCTGAATTTGATTTTGCACCAAGGAGAGTATCCATTTCACAAGCTGGGCTATTTTCGTTGAAGGCAAAGAACATTCTAAATTAAAGGGAAAGGCTGAAACCCTTGAACACAATATCCCTGACATGTGGGAATCTTTGAAAATCAAACCATGACTGCATATTGGAAAAACTGCTAAATGGTGAAGACTTTCAAGGGGCAATTTTTCCCCCTTTCCTCCTGCCCCAGATGCAGATTTTTCTGTATTCACATCCAGATGTTTGAAGCCTACATGAAATATTGTTCATGCAGGCTTTGGAATTTTGGTTTTAAAACCAAGTTATATTCTAACTGGCTTTGCTGCTGGACTTGCAATAGCATAAGTGGCAGAGTGGTAGAGTTAAAGATGTATTTATTATGAATCTTACAATTCCGATTTTTAGGACTTCTTTAAATGTGTAAACCCCAGACCCATGTGGAAGTGTTCATGTGTCCAGCTTTCCAGACTAAGCTAGAAAACTTGGTAATGGAACCCCAAACACTAAAAAGACAGCATTGTGTGTAGCTAAGAAGGAAAGGGGACGCAGGTGGAGCTGTGGGTTAAACCACAGAGCCTAGGACTTGCTGATCAGAAGGTTGGCAGTTCGAATCCCCGTGACGGGGTGAGCTCCCGTTGCTCGGTCCCTGCTCCTGCCAACCTAGCAGTTCGAAAGCATGTCAAAATGCAAGTAGATAAATAGGTACCGCTCTGGCGGGAAGGTAAACAGCATTTCCGTCCGCTGCTCTGGTTTTCCAGAAGCGGTTTAGTCCTGCTGGCTACATGACCTGGAAGCTGTACCAATAAAGCGAGATGAGTGCCGCAACCCCAGAGTCGGCCACGACTGGACCTAATGGTCAGGGTTCCATTTACGCTTTAAGAAGGAAAGAGGACTATACATTTTTAGCGTTTTTTATTTCTAATATTATCTCTCCATTTTGATGACCTCAAAATATAGATTTCAAAAACCTGTCTTTTGAATAATGATTCTAGAGACAAGACACATTTACGGGAGAGTCTACTCAATAATGTTCTCCTAGATTCAGTACCTGGCTTTAGCAGAATTCATTGGCAATAATAATCTCAGATGTGAGGCATCCAGACAAAGAAAAAAAGTGTTCAGGGAGAATTCAGTGGAGATGGAGAACATGTGGTCAAATTAAATCTACAATCCTAAGCATGATTAGTGGGAACTTATTTCTGGTAAACTTGCTCGTAGTTAAGCTGTAAGTATATTAATGGAAAATGAACACACAGCATTAAACTACTACTGAATTAGATGAATAACAGATCTGTTGCTTCAATTTGTATGTGATAAATCTCACCTTTCAGTGAAAGTTTTTACAGCTTTCAGGGTGGGGGACACTGTTTTATGCAATATATGAACATTTTGGACTTGTGACTATTTTCAATTATTATAAATATTTGAAACAGTTTCACTGATAATTTTAATATTTCTTGTAAACTGCTTAGAGGCTTCATTACAATCAAGCAGCATATAACTTTTGTAAAATAAATAAAATGAAATAAACCATATACTATTTGATGTGACTCTCATATCTCCACTTTGCAAAAGAATCATAGAATTGTAGAGGTGGAAGGGACCCTGAGAGTCATCTAGTCTAACCCCTTGCAATGCAGGAATCCTTTGCCCAACATGGGGCTCAAACCCACAACCCTGAGGTTAATTAATAATAATTGTGATCTTTTAAGTCTGAAGGGAGGGAGAGAATTTACAGATTTATACTTTTGCCTGGAATTTCTGTGCATTGTATGTTGGCCTGTAAAAACTCCAAGCCCCCTTCCTGCGAAAGAAAGAAAAAACAAGATAAGAAAAAGCAAACAATGAAGAATAAAGCAAGATTTTAAGAAGAGAAAGAAGAGGATTTGTGCATTTGTGCAAAATGATTTGACTTTTCAGTGTATTTGACAGGTACCTGTCATGTGCTGGAATATTGCTCTTTATTTGGCTACAAGTTCATCCTCCGAAAAGAGAAGCAGATGCCCTTGTCTAACCACTATAACTACTCACTTTGGAACTGAGTAATGTTACATGGTATTCTGCTGGGACCATTTGTTCCAGAAGGAAAGAAGCAATAATATCGCCCTGTTTCCTGCTTTTCATTAACATCATCAGTAGAAGAATTACTGGCCTTGGCCCATAATAATCTTTACAAGGCCAATGATAAAATCTGGAGATGGGGAGAGACACCAGTTGCAGTCTTGCTTTTTGTCAGGCAGTATGTGCTGTACTTAACCATTCTCACAAAGACCGTGGAAGGCACAAAACTGGATTTTAAAGCCTGTTCTTCCTTGCTCCAGGTCCAACTCCACACTGCATTAATTGGCTACCTGTAATCATCTTTGGACTTGCACTGGCGCAGGCAATACGGATGGGTCCACTCTGACTATTGTGTTCAATCTCCTTTCTGTATTCAGAAAAGTTGTGGACAGAGAAATGAACTCTGGCTGATCTTCCTTTGGATAAACAGCTTTATAGACTGTAAGGTCTTTGGGGGATGAGTATGTTTTTGCTTGCTAAAGAAACAATGAATTACTTTAGTAGCCTATTTCGGGATGACCATAGTTCAGTGGTAGAGTCAGCTCTTGAATTATGAGGGGCTCCTAAGATCCACCTTTGACTACCCCAGTTTCAGCCAAATAATGACCTTGTAGTTGCAATGACAAACCTAGACAGCATCTTAAAAAGTAGAGACATCACCTTGCCAACAAAGGTCCGTATTGTTAAAGCTATGGTTTCCCCAGTAGTGGTGTATGGAAGTGAGAGCTGGACCATACAGAAGGCTGATCGCCAAAGAATTGATGCTTTTGAATTATGGTGCTGGAGGAGACTCTTGAGAGTCCCATGGACTGCAAGAAGAGCAAACCTATCCATTCTGAAGGAAATCAGCCCTGAGTGCTCACTGGAAGGACAGATCGTGAAGCTGAGGCTCCAATACTTTGGCCACCTCATGAGAAGAGAAGACTCCCTGGAAAAGACCCTGATGTTGGGAAAGATGGAGGGCACAAGGAGAAGGGGACGACAGAGGACGAGATGGTTGGACAGTGTTCTCGAAGCTACCAGCATGAGTTTGACCAAACTGTGGGAGACCGTGGAAGACAGGAGCGCCTGGCGTGCTCTGGTCCATGGGGTCACGAAGAGTCGGACACGACTAAACGACTAAACAACAACAAGAAAATATTACTACTTAGTAATGGTAAAAAACCAATAAATGGCTCTGTGATGCTGAAGGTTGAAAAGGAATGGGTAGCAGAAGACTGATTCTAATGAAACAGTTAGCAAAAACTTCTTAACTGTATGGCAGATATTGGGCGAAGAAATGCTTAGAAAACCTTGGTATCATCTTCAGTTATGATGCCTTTTTGGTGTTCTTGAATGATCCAGTCAGATGAGGGGAGCCTATGATGTCATTCTTTCCTATGGAATAAGCACACACACACACACGGCTCCCTGGCATGTGTTGGCTTGCTGGGAATGAGCTAATTGATGGCCTTGTCCACAAGGGTGGGTCATTTTAAAATTCTCCCAGCCATGTGAAAGCCACTCAGAGGTATAGTGGTGCTCTCAGGACGGGATTTGGGGGAATAAGTCCAGTGCCCTGCTTAGCAGAGCAAACAAAAGGGCCCACAAACTTACCACATTTTGAAGTGAAGTAATCTAAATACTATCCCTGCAAGACTTTAAAGTCCAGACAGCACCACTGCATAAATATCACCTGATAATCAGCACTATATAAATATACAAGCGTACAGAATTCTTCTTGGTGAAGGCAAATATTGGACTAGGTTGTCTTCATAATTCTGGATTTTTATAAGAGCACATCAAATCCAGCTATAACTCTGAAGAAACTTCTTTCCAATAATTGTCGAAAGTGATGCTCTGTCTCACTTGACACAAATGTTTGACAAGATGTATGAAACCTTGTTTGGACAGGCAGAAGGCAATTCTTGGACAAAGAGGACAAAGAGAGTACTCCGATAGCTAGAGTCTGACATTTAGATAATATGAACAATGGAAGCTCCGTTGGACTGAGTCAGGTTACAAGTCCATTGAGCCTATTGGATCATAGCTGTCAACCGTCCCTTATTTTAAAGTCCCTTATCCCAGAGCCATGTCCCGCTGCTGTCCCTTATTGATGATGTCCCTTAATTTCCCCGGGTTTCATGCTCGCCCGGCTCGGGAGGGAAGCAGCGGTCTGGAGTCCTCCACTGCGAGAGAGAGCACGCGCATGAGCTGCCGCGTCTCCGTCTCTCCCTTTCCCCCCTCAGGGGCACATCGTGAGGAGCCGGGTAAGCAAAATCCCTTATTTTGGCTGCTGATCCCTTATTTTCGAGGCTGCTGGTCCCTTATTTTCAAATCTGTGACAGTTATGTGTTGGATACATTTGGGCAGCACAGCTAAGGATTTAACCTGAGCCTTTATGAAGTCAAACCAACCTACCCCTGAGCTAGTAGCAAATGATTCTTTGCTTTATCAAATTTCAGCTGGAGCTCACCGGAGCCCAGCCCCAGCAGCTCTCAGATGGGTACCACTGTCATTCCAAGAGAACAAGGGAGAAGTTCATGGTGAGTTCCGGCACCTCTTTTTCTAGAAAAATAGCACTGAATAATGCCATATGACAATCAGTTTATGAATCAACCCTGGCAAGAATCTGGCCACACCTATTGATCTAAAAGAGTCAGGGTACTGTCCTCCAGTCCATTCTTCGAATTCATCTCTCATGATCTTGGGCCAGTATGGCTCTTCTGATGCCAGCAATGTCCCCTACTTTTTGGGTCAAACTACAATATGACTATTATTGCAAGTTTCTTAGCAGAAACAATGAGGTTTGGGGAGAAGGCAGACTTGAGGAGGTATTTATCGCTGGAGGCAACTGAGTCTTTTCCTTATTAAAAAAACAGGCTAAGCATACACTTGCATTGTTCTGTGTGTAAAAAAAAAAAGTTACACAACGCTGGGTTATAGTAACATTGCTGGGAGCAGCATAGAGAGCTATTGTGTCAGAACAGATGCTGTTGAATAGCATAGTTGAGATTTACAGAAAAAGCTTTGAATGAGGAGCGTTGCATCAACATGTCTGCAGGACAGTGCCGCACCCGCCTCGATTGCTTTTTAATGAGAAAGGATATTGAATTTCCAACGTGGACTGTTCTGATCAAGCCGCTGAATGCTAAAATCTAAACAGCACCATTGTGGGACAGAACGCAACTTACTGCTTCCCATTTCTCGAAGCCAGCTAACAATAAAATGAAAATAGTTTTCATTCATCCGGCTGACTGAGGTCCTGGAATGTGGTACAGTTGCCCTAGGGATAGCTGGAGAATAACATTTCCAGGATAGGGAGACCTTGTCGTGAAGTTATGTGGTATGTATTTTGACAGCAGAATCAGGAAGATGTTTGAAGACACCACTGGTAAATTCTTAAAACAATAAATAAAGGCGTGTGTGAAAGTGTGTTTTCACACTGGCCAAGCATTGGGTTCAATTGCATACTAGAATGAACAAGTTTGATAATGTGCAACAGGAAAAATGAGACTGACTCTTCAACTTATATATAGGGGAGAGGGCATGTTGTGACCTTGAATCGTGTACTATTTAGACCAGGTCACATTAGGTAATATGATTTCATGTAAATGCTCACAACTACAAGTTTTAAGTAATCTTCTGTCTAAGATGGGGGGAAATCCATCTTGATGTGTATTTCAACGTTTATGACCCTTCTCACATCAGACCCACTTTCGGAGGGCCTGTTTTTCACATACCTAATACAATGTGTCTGTTGGCAACTGACTCCCATATAGAAAGCATTTTCAGTTGAATGCCCTCCCCAGAGAGGTTCTCCTGGCACCATCACTACATTTCTTTAAGTGCCAGGCAAAAGCATTCCTCTTTACCCAGGCCTATGGCTATTAAATAATCTATGGCCTGTGAAAGGACTGTTATTATGATGATTATTTTACTATTAGGCTGTGTGTCATTATGCATTTTATTATGTTTCTATCATTGATGTTCTGTAATGTGTTTTTATAATGTTGTGCACTGCCCTGGGATTTTTTGATAAAGGTCTGTATATAAATTGAATTATTATTATTATTATTATTATTATTATTATTATTATTATTATTTCCCCACAGCAGATACACACTGCAAGGCATTTAGGCCAAGCTGACACACTTAACAAGGAATCAGTCCTTTTCTTGTCCTCTTCATAACACACATAGTGTCACATGAGAGGTGGAAGAGCCACATGACTTGATTCACTGGACCCACCACTCTTCCAAAAGAAAAGTCCAGTTGGAATTGGGTACAAATGAAACTCCTATATGATATTGTTTTCATGACAGACAGGAAGAGGTCGGTCGTGCCTGCTCAGCCATGATTTCAAATTCCTGACCCTGGAAATGTATGAATTCATGACTCGTGCCAAACCATATCTTGCTAGATCCATATACAGAAGACTAGTAAAGAAAGCAATTGGACACGCTCAGCTTAAAGCAGCTTAGAGCCAGTGTGGTGTAGTGGTTAAGAGCGGTAGATTCGTAATCTGGGGAACCAGGTTCGTGTCTCCGCTCCTTCACATGCAGCTGCTGGGTGACCTTGGGCCAGTCACACTTCTTTGAAGTCTCTCAGCCTCACTCACCTCACAGAGTGTTTGTTGTGGGGGAGGAAGGGAAAGGAGAATGTTAGCTGCTTTGAGACTCCTTCAGGTAGTGATAAAGCGGGATATCAAATCCAAACTCTTCTCCTCTTCTTCTTCTCCAGCCTGGTGCCCCCTAGATGTTATTGGGTTACGATTCCCATCACCCCAGACCATTGGCCATGCTGGCTGTTTGCCGATGGAGTTTGTCGCTTGTAGCTGGGGAAGGGCAGAGAGTGCATATTTTGCATCATTAAGGTCCCGGGCTCCATCTCTGCCAGGTAGGACTAGGACTGGCCCCTTTATGAAATGTGGAGAACTACTGATAATTGGTGTAGAAAATGGACCAATGTTCTGACATGGCATAAGGCAACTTCATAGGCTCCTCCTCTTACTTCCCATGTCTAGAGTCCAGAGAACCAGCCAGCCAGCTCCAGTTAACCTTTGACTTTATTTTTCAGCAGCAGCCATTGGCAACATGGGATGCTGCTTCTGCAAATCATAGGAGTTTGCAATAGTTCAAAGAAGGGAAAAGTCTCATTCCGTGTGTATGCAGACCCTTGCATGGACTTCTGCAGATAATGGCTATTACCATCCAACTGTTCTTCCGAGAGAGAGAGAGAGAGAGAGAGAGAGTCTTTCAATAAGCATAAGAATGGCACCTACACATATACAATTGAACTCTGGTAGAGTTCTCTCCAGTGACTGGGAACAAATGTACACATACATGAGCTTCCTGATGCTCAGCTGAGCTTGAGGATAGAGCTTGTAGGTGTGAACCTATGCACCATAGGTGTTGCTCGATACTTAAAGGACTCAGGGCACAGCAGAAATCTGCATGACGGTATTAATCTGGGCAAATTAATGGAAGGTGGTGAGGGTATCGCCAGCGCTGCACTTTGCAGTGTGCCCAGCTGCCCTGTATACAAAATAAAAACTTTTTTTAAAAAAAAATAAAATTACAATGGGATGTGCCAGAGACTCAGCACAACGGACCCAGGATTTGGGCCTCCCGAACCACCCCTAGCAATGTCCCTGCTGCTTTCTGACTGCTACCACCGCAAGCATTCATAGAATAGACCACAAAGGGAAACAGATGCCCAGGGAAGAGAAAGATCAGGAATTCTTAAAGCATGGGAGGCATTGTTATGCTTGAGAATACATCTTTCTGCAGTTGGCATGCCATTGTGAGATGAACAGTGTTACTGGTTGTTGATGTTGTTGTTGTTTAGTCGTTTAGTCGTGTCCAACTCTTCGTGACCCCATGGACCAGAGCACGCCAGGCACTTCTGTCTTCCACTGTCTCTCGCAGTTTGGTCAGACTCATGTTTATAGCTTCGAAAACACTGTCCAACCATCTCGTCCTCTGTCGTCCCCTTCTCCTTGTGCCCTCCATCTTTCCCAACATCAGGGTCTTTTCCAGGGAGTCTTCTCTTCTCATGAGGTGGCCAAAGTATTGGAGCCTCAGCTTCACGATCTGTCCTTCTAGTGAGCACTCAGGGCTAATTTTCTTAAGAATGGATGCGTTTGATCTTCTTGCAGTCCATGGGACTCTCAAGAGTCTCCTCCAGCACCATAATTCAAAAGCATCAATTCTTTGGCGATCAGCCTTCTTTATGGTCCAGCTCTCACTTCCATACATCACTACTGGGAAAACCATGGCTTTAACTATACGGACCTTTGTTGGCATGGTGATGTCTCTGCTTTTTAAGATGCTGTCTAGTACTGGTTGATAGCACACCTCTAAAAGTTATACTTTGAACAAAGTATTTGTTAGGCATCATGGCCTCAGTCCAAGAGAGGAGCAGTGCTTAAGCCCACAGAATCAATTGGCTTAAACAGGCTTCACTCAGTGTGGGATTATAGCCCACGTGCAAATCTTAAGAATATTCTACTTTCTATCTCCTAAAGCTATAAAAGAAGACACTTCCAAGTTAGCAGCTAGCTGATGACTACGACAGCCGAAACATTTGCCGACTCACACAGCCACCTCAGATAAACAGCGGGGGTTTTTTTCTATCAAAAGAAAGTCTAGAGTTCCATTCAGCAGCTGTCAACGTCTCCATTCTCAAATCCATGTTATGAAGATTGCTATCTAGGAATAAACTTCCTCTAAGGTGAACCAAGAAGACCGGGAGCTATGCATACAATGGCAAGATTGTCCCAGGTTGCTGGGGACACTAATCCTGAAATATTGTCAAGCGGATCAGCTAGTCTTCGAATTGTACCTAACACAATTAGACATTGTTAAAAAAGCTGGCTTGAGGCATGCAATGGGGAAAGTATAAATATGTGGGGTTTTTTTTAAGGTAGTCTGTAAGCTGAACTGTGCAGTGGTTTTGCACCTTATTATTGCAGGGATCGGGAGATAATCGCAATGGTGTAAATCAAGGCATCCTTTGCCTCTGTGGTCTCCAGTCCTTAGAAAGTTTCGCTAACTGGGATATCAATTCATGAATGGAGTCTGAGGGGCAGGCCTGACTTTCAACGGCTGTAGCTTACGCAACTGAATCGGCACCATAGATTCAGTTCAGAGCTATACATCATGCCTATAAAAAGGAAAGAAACTGAAAGAGCAAAATGACTGCTTTGGCCAGTATTGCAGCTGGCAATGCAGCTGTGACATTGCAGAAACTCACTTTTATCTCCGGTTTCCTTACTGAGAGGAACAATTAAATAAAACAGAACCATATGCTATTATTGATGGGAAGGGGCTCTTTGAAAATATTATTCTTCCCCCCCCCCCAACAGTGTCTCTATATGTAGCAGTTCTTCAGATTTTCAAGTCGGAAAATGGATGATAAGACATCAGATACAGCAGTGTAAGGTCCATAAAACATAACTGGCTCCGCAGAGCTTGTACTCCAGCTCTGCTCAAACTATTCATATAACAAGGACAGCCCTAATGACTTTCAGCTTTTTGTCCCTCCGTGCCCACTGTTGTTTCCTGTTCATAAGCTAACCTCTGCTGTGTGGGACAGAAGACCATGATCACACAAGCACACGATCCAGGATCAGCAGCTATGTAGATTCCTACCGATTTTGCTGCTGTAAAGAATGATCTGGACCTTTTAATGAGCATCCAAAATTAGATTTCATAACAGGATCCCGAGAACCCCTTCTCGCTTGATCTCAGTGATGTGGGAGCCACTGCAACAGGGCTTCTCTATGAGCCTTGGCCGCCCAATGAATGTTGGATGATTCAGATTAGCCCAAAAGAAGTACTTCTTCACAAATGTGGAATTTGTGGGAATGTTCAGGGATGCAGGAGAGGATATATTGTTTAATGATATCCTTCCTAACTTGTGTTAGCAAGTTCTATATCTTTGCAGAGAAACACTCCCCTTTAAACGCACAGCGGTTTGCTTGTTGCAGGCTCGTCTGAGCCTCTCAATATAAGATTCCTGGTAAGATCCCTTCTACTCCCTCATAAAAGGAATAGACACAACAGTCTTATTAAAGTGAATATAAAAGTAGTTTACTCACAATCATTCAGTTCACAGTTGGATCCCTGAAGGCAGACTTAGGTTAGAAAACTATATACACATGTGGAACTATCCCATAAGGGAGTTAGTTCCTAAGTGACTGCGAACAGGCAGTCACTTCTCCTCACACACAGGTAAGCAAAATGGAGAAGAGAGCAAAGGAAGAAGCTGTGCTCCCTTGCCCAGGTTAGGCCTCACACAGACAAGCCTCTAGTCACACGCAGAGGAAGTTTGTCACAGCTCAGGAGGAAATAGGAAGTTTTCTCCCAACTGCATACAAAGCATCCCCTAGCATGTTCATTCTAGGAATGTTGTACAGTGGTACCTCAGGTTAAGAACTTAATTCATTCCGGAGGTTCGTTCTTAACCTGAAACTGTTCTTAACCTGAGGTACCACTTTAGCTAATGGGGCCTCCCGCTGCCACCACGCCGCCATTGTGCGATTTCTGTTCTCATCCTGAAGCAAAGTTCTTAACCCGAGGTACTATTTCTGGGTTAGCGGAGTTTGTTACCTGAAGCGTCTGTAACCTGAAGTGTCTGTAACCTGAGGTACCACTGTACTTGACTGCTACGTGTTTCACATCCCACAGAATTTGCTCCTACAGGATGTATTGATGGCCAGCAGCTTTGATGGGTTTAAAAGAGGATTGGAAAAATTAATGGAGGATCAGTCTATCTGCGGCTGCTAGCCATTATGGCTATATTGACTCTGATAGTGAATACTCCTTTGAATACCAGTTCCTGGCGAGGACAAGGGAAGAGATAGATCTTTGGCCTGATCCAGAAGGATTCTTCTTATGAAGGGAAAGCTGTACCCTGGCAAAGTGGGAGCATAGGCAACAGTGGGTTCCTATTAACACACAGGAAGTCCCATGGTCATTTCCTGCATGAGGTCATAATGCCACAGTCTAGCCACTGTGGCGTAAGCTGCCACTGATTAGATTCTGTGCTGAAAAGTAAACATACTAAGGATCATGATAGCAGATGAAAGATGTATATATATTCCATCACACTTACCAGTGCGCAAAATAGATCGTGGGATTTGCTTCAGGGGCTCAATGTTTGCTTTGCTGCACGAATGATTCGGTAATGCTGAACGCTGAATATTCATTCATAGGTCCAGATGTGTTGAACTCCTGATTTTATTGCCACATTTTTCGTTGCTGGCGCTCCATATGAGAGTGTGACTTGGACAAAGAATGAGCCTCTTGGCAGAGTTGTGCCGTTCACATGACATGCCTCGGAAAATAATTTATCTGAAAGAAATGTCAAGGGCGCACATTATTTCTGTCACAACTCTCTTGCCACGGCCTCGCTTATTTTAGCGCAAACGAGAAGCTACCTGGAAACATGCATTTCTCGTTGCCAATGTAAAGGTTCAAGGGCAAAGTTATAGATTCTGTAAGATCAAATGGACTGGGAAGAAGCACCAAAGGGTTTTTGTTCTTGTCAGCCTATAACTTAGCGTGGCCCTTTCCCATGTGCTTCATATTATTTAAAGGAAAGCTGGATCCATTTACTTCAATAAAGAAGATAAACATGGATAAATGTAAGAAAAACAATGTTAGTGACTTCTTCTGAACATTCAGACTTTGGGGATGAACAAAGAGGAACTCTCCCCGTGCTCTACTCCCCCACGTAAAAACTTAAAAACAAGTGCAGTTGAAGACCATGATACATTTTATCTTTTCATGGGGCTTATAGGTACATGTGTTACAAAGAAATAGGAGTCACATCAAGGGAGAACCAAACTGGGACTGTGGTTCATGAGGAACCTCCCCCATTTTCCTGTCCCAAATATCAGACCTGCTCTTCCTGTAAGCCATTGTCACGATCAGGGCCAGATTTAGGTTTGATGAGGCCCTAAGCTACTGAAGGTAATGGGGCCCTTTATATGTCCAGCTGTCCTTTGTCAACAACAAATTGTCGCTGTTTTTTTGTGTTGAATATATGGTAATTTATGGACCTAATAGGTATCTAAAGCCATTTGCACATAACAAAATATGTATTTTATCAAAGTAATTGTTGAACTGAAATACAATTATGAGGTACATTAGTAATGAAATAAAATTAAGAAGAAGTATATTAATAGTGAAATACAGTTAAGAAGAAGTATATTAATAGTGAAATAATTATTAAGCTCTAACTTAAAATTTTGGAAATGTACATCCAGGTTTTTTTCCTTTATTTTTTTTTGGGGGGGGGCAAGAGAGCGGGGGCCTAAGCTATAGCTTCTTTAGCTTATATGTAAATCTGGCACTGGTCATGATCAGGATCCCACAACCATCACCAAATGTGGCTTCTGTTTCTTAAAAAACAAAACCCTGTCCAGAATCGACGAGCAGGTTGCAAACATATAATCTACTACCAGTAATAGCAGCCTTTCTATACACAATGCATACGGACTGGGCTAAGGGGAAACAACCTATGTAGATTGCAAATGCTGGACTATTTCTTTTGAACAAAAGTAGTAAAAAAACCCACACACAGAAAATTCTTTGTATATAGTAAACTTTCGCATCAGAGAGAAAGAGTAGTGATTATCTCAGATGTGACAGATTACTAAAGGCAGAGAACTTTTTACTTGTGATGACTAAAGTTTCGGCTAGACACTGGCAAGGAGAGAGAAAGAGCCCAGCAGTGTTTAGTTTAGTTTATTATTTCTATCCTGCTGTTCTCTTTAAAATAACAAGCAAAGCAGATGACAAAAAGAGATGCAATATGATAATAAAAAACATTTTTTTAAAATAAAGCACATTATTAAAATTAAATTAATTAAAATAGATTAAAGTAAGGTAGCAGTAGTTGAAACATTGTCAACATCACAAACACCTAAAAGAAAAGAAAAGAACGAAAAGCTCTAAAAAGCTCTAAAACGGAGCGCTAAGGGGCTGAAAGCCCTGTGGCGCGAAAGCCCCTCTTAGGAAGGGAAGGGCAAGAATGGGGAGGATTAAATTAAAACTAAAATAAGGGAAAGGAAGAGGATGAACAGAATTAAAAAAAGATGGGATAAAGGAAAGATATCACCAGGATGATCCGTCGAAGGTAAATTGCTCTCTCTAGGCTCGCAGAGGACACGCTGTTGGTGTTCCGAATGCACGCACCGAAAGAGGAAGCTCTGGGTCACATGCATGGGCATAAATAGGTCCCTCGAACCATTTGGACTGCGTCCCATTGGCCAGATTGCACCCAGCTACAAGGGACCTACCAACTGGGTGTTGTGGCTAACCAAAAGTACCCACCCACAACACAGGAAGTCGGTTGTCCAGGTCTCACCGCAATACGTGCCCTCTTTAAGGGAGGACCCGATTGCCTGACTCTCAGGCAGAAGCATGTTCTTTGTACTTTTGACCATTTATTTGCGTGTCGAGGTCCCCAAGCCCCCCCCCCCATAACTCACACATCACACATCAATTTTGGTTTGGGTTTTTGGCACGATTTTGGCCACAACTTTATTTAAATACATCCAAGTGAGTGGTTGCTTAGGCATTGGTTCCGACTATCTGTCCTTGTCCAGGGGACAGAACTGACTTCCGGATTCCAGCGAAAGCCAGTGCAGGAAACAAATTTTGGGGAGAAAATGAAGCTGGGCCTCAGTCCCTCACTTCTCACCCTCATGCTCCTGGTGGCTTGCACGGCCCAAGTCCGATGCCAGGGACTAGGATGAAAGGGATGGCAAGCCACTGGATTCCTTTAATGGAATTCCCTTTCCGCACCACCATTGGAGGGGTAGGCACTTACCCCTCCACCAACCAATTTGAACCAATGCCTAACCGCCAACCTTACAAGTTGTGATGATTTGCTACGCAGTAGGCAAAACCAAATGGCACCAGCCAATCAGCCAAATGGACAAATTCATACCAGGCCCCTGCCTCAAAGCAGATGACCCCATGACAAGCATAGCAAGGTCAAGTGAACAACCCCCCCAATACACGGAGGGTGGGCGGGTGATCCGGTGCAAGCAGCCAAGAGAACGCTCAAAGTTGGGCGACCAGTATTTAAAACCTCTGACCCCTCCTTCAAAATTGGCAACAAGCAGTTCTCCCCAGCGACCCGATTAACCAATTCACTGCCTGGGTCCCACCACAAATCCGCCCAGCAACAATGGGGTGGATTGTATCCCCCACCGCAACACGTGCTCTCTGCTAGGGAGAACACGTTTTTTCCTGATTTGAACTATAAAATGGTGATTTTCTTGAGTCAAAATGAGAGTACCCCTAAACATATTTTTTTTTTAAAGAAAAAAATCACTGGACAGGATCTTACCGCAAGTCAATACTTGCACCAATCTATAGGGTCAAGGGCAAGAAACAGCATTTTGAGATTCTGTTCTTGGTTCTATTTGTAATGTAATGGCATTTAAATTTCGTGAAAGAAACAAAGATATACAGCAGTATATCTTAATGCTTGAGGTAAAGCTTGGAAGGAGCAGTCTAAACTCCTCATCTTTTTTTCCTAACTGTATCATTTTTGAGGCGTCTACCATGGATGTAGAATATATTGCCTCTGGGCCTTCCCCAAACTGTAGGGAGCTTTTCCCCACTTCTGAACTATATACAGTAGGCATTAACTTTAATGGACCAAATCACAAGTCTACGTTCGAGAAGAGTGAAACTTTGGTGTATGAGTTTATCACATTCTGTTTAGCATACAAGGAATGCTGAAGAAGAAAGTGTTTGCCTTTTTAGACAGTCATTTTAAACCCTTCATCCACATATGCTTCCAGAAACTGTCCCTATCCAAACGTCACTCTCATTTTCAGAGTTCTAAATTAACTGGGATTGTTTTCATTGCAAAAAATGGTGCATTAGTAATTCTCTTCAGCTTCCTTTTATCCCCCCCCCCAAAAAATAATAATAATGTACAAGCACTCTACATGCACAGCTCTTTTACATTTTTCATGTCTTTTCTACACTGCCAGTGATTATATACACGTAGATACAGCACTGCAAAAACAAACAAAGCACATCGGAATTAATGTGCAGATAGAACTCAGTTATCTGCTGGCTCTCACACTTTTATCAATATATATTTTAAAACGTGTACTTTGAGAAAAAATGTATAAATGCCAAGTATACCTGAAGGAGCGTCTCCACCCCCATCATTCAGCCCAGACACTGAGGTCAAGCTCCAATGGCCTTCTGGCGGTACCCTCACTGCAATAAGTGAGGTTACAGGGAACCAGGCAGAGGGCCTTCTCAGTAGTGGCACCTGTCCTGTGGATGTCAAGGAGATAAAGAAACTATACAACTTTTAGAAGACATCTGAAGGCAGCCCTGTTTAGGGAAGTTTTTAATATTCGACGTTTTATTGTGTTTTTAATATTCTGTTTGGAGCCGCCCAGAGTGGATGGGGAAACCCAAGTAGATGGGCGGGGTATAAATAATAAACTACTATTACAGTGGTACCTCGGGTTACATACGCTTCAGGTTACATATGCTTCAGGTTACAGACTCTTATAACCCAGAAATAGTACTTCGGGTTAAGAACTTTGCTTCAGAATGAGAACAGAAATCGTGCAGTGGTGGTGCGGTGGCAACAGGAGGCCCCATTAGCTAAAGTAGTGCTTCAGGTTAAGAACAGTTTCAGGTTAAGAACAGACCTCCAGAACGAATTAAGTTCTTGACCCGAGGTACCACTGAATTGTAAAAACGTATTTTGAGTTAAAAACACATGCTAAGAATGCCAAATGCATAGTCAAATGCACTGTTTCTGTGTGGGTGTGGGAGCCCTATGGTGAAATAAGAGCAAAAATATCTTTCCTCCTGATACTGGGGCCTTATGTGAAGCTTCCCAAGAAAGCTCAAAATTCTATCCAGTGCCTTTTGATTCCCCAGCCCCTTGTTTAAATGTGTCCTGTAGAAAACCACCTCTTCTCCCCAGTCGTTCACCCATCTTGGACGGTAGCAGGCGAGAAGCTGAATGTAAATATGAATGGATTTGCTTGGGTTCTGTAACACAAGCCCTTTTATCATGGGTGTAACAGACATTCTTTCTCTTTCTATTACTGTTCCCATGTCACTTTGCCGTGATAGGCCAACAAAAACACCTCCTTACAAAAGATGAACTATACCATTGCTGTCTCCTTGCCTACTCTACCGTTTTATTTCAGTTGATAAATTTGCGCTTAGCGCTTAAGTTGTTCAGCATGGCTTACTAATTTGGCAATATTTATTTTGGCAGGGAATGCACAGGGCAGCTGCTCTAAATGTCCTGCAGAGTTCTTTGTTGTGTTTTGTTTTTTGGGGGAGAGATGAGGGATAGCGGTTTTTTTCCCCTCCCCCAACCCCTCCCCTTCATAACAAGAGTTAGGATATGAAAAGGGGGGGGGGAGCTACAGTGTCATGGACAGGACTGAGCTTCCTGTTTATGAGTCACCATAAATACGAAAGGTGTTACATGACATTTCTCAGCTGAGGGATTCAGCCCAACTCTGTGTCAGTTGAATATCCCAATGCATATTCCCCCCGACCAGGGTGGTCTTACGCTGACTTACTGACCTTGCACAATGGTGCGTGGGATTGCTTGAAAGGAACAGTAGTTAGAAGGAAATGCTAGGCTATTTTAACAAGCCTTTTTAATGGCCGCATCCATACAGCATCACTGTATAAAATTTATCATTTAATCGTGGAGTTAAAAGAGGCATCAATTATCCAGGACATAAACAGATTTATTCCTAACTCCCTAGATTTTATTGTCTTCTCTCTTTTTTTGCCTGTAGTATGGTTACACACCAACCCAATTATTTGCCCTTCTAGGTACATTTCAGACCTGATAAGATGGGTGACATTTGAAGAAAGAAAAGAGGATGTTTGGTTTATTATGTGGAAAGACAACAGGGCTCTGTCAACTTGCAAATCATGCGCTCTCATGCATATTTCTTCTGCATTTTAAAATTTTAGTTTTATTATTATTTATAATGCACCTAAGAATAAATTTGTTTCTCTGTACAAAAATGTAAAAAGAAAACGCAGAACCCTACAGAGGCCCTGCCCTCATGCTTTCATTCTAATGGGCATAACACAAAAGGAAAAATGGGCATGGAAGAAAGAAGAAAACCGTCTATTCTCATTGTCATATATTTGCATCATCTCAATGACAACCTTATGCTGAGAAGAAAAGCTATTCCAGAAATGGGGTAGAAGCAGGGAAAGAGAAAGTCTTTGATAGGCTGACATGCAATAGCTGGTGGGATTCATTAATACTGATGTGGCACAATTTGTGCAGGCCTGAGATGGGACACACAGACCACTCTGAGTTAGTGTAGCCTAGTGGTTCAGATACTGGAATTGTGCAACAGGGAGCTCCCAGTCAAATCTAGCCTCTGCTATGAACTAATGAGCCTTATGCAAGCCACTACCCTTTAATTTCAGGAGAATAATATCAGTCTACCTCACAAAGTTGTTGGAAGGATGACTGGGATTCAGGTAACACATGGAAAATGCTTTGTACACACTGCAGTGCTATAGAAATATTAACTGTTATCAGTGCTGTTCTGCACCTCCTGGTTATTTCAAAGGGGCTTTCATAGGAGAACGTCCTAGTAGTATACAGAAACATTGTTATGAGGTCCCGTGTTAATACATACAACAAAGAGTCTTGCAGCACCTTAAAGGTAAAGGTAAAGGGACCCCTGACCATTAGTCCAGTCGTGACCAACTCTGGGGTTGCGGTGCTCATCTCGCTTTATTGGCCGAGGGAGCCGGTGTACAGCTTCCGGATCATGTGGCCAGAATGACTATGCCGCTTCTGGTGAACCAGAGCAGTGCACGGAAACGCTGTTTACCTTCCCGCTGGAAGGTATTTATCTATTTATCTACTTGCACTTTGACGTGCTTTCAAACTGCTAGGTTGGCAGGAGCAGGGACCGAGCAACGGGAGCTCACCCCGTCGTGGGGATTCGAACCGCCGACCTTTTGATAGGCAAGTCCTAGGCTCTGTGGTTTAACCCACAATGCCACCAGCATCCCTACCTACCAATAAATATATAACAGCATAAGCTTTTGTGGAAGCCCATAAGACTACTCTATCAGGTGCCAGCAGGTGAGTTACCTGGGCAGTTAAGTTTCGGGGTCCAAAGCTGATGTGGTGACTTAAAAAATGCTGGGAGGTTGGGAACCATTGCTTTAATTTCCCATGATGCTCCAGAGCTATGCTACATCAGAGGCATTGTGGGACATTGAAATGGCAGTTCCCTGTTGCCACTACTAAGATAGCAGTGGGGCCATCAGAATAAACTTTGCCGAGGACCACCTCAGAGAGATGGTCCAGATGTACATGAAAATACAGGTGGATATATTGGTGTAAATGTTTAGGACCAGTGAGTTTTAAAACTTCCACTGAAAACATATTCACCCTGGCTCAGAAGTTCCGGACGTTACATGTGAATTGGTTCAATGTGACATTAACATCTGTGGAAACGGGGTGATGCGCCATGTATTCTACCTGCACAGTGAAGATACACAGATGGAACATTCCCTGATATGGAAGGGGAAAAAGTAGCAGCCTTTGTAACGCTGAAGCCTGTGTGTGTGTGTGTACATCGGAGGCATGTTGGGCTATGCGTCCCCTCCAGCCTGGCTTCAAGCGTTGTTCTTCCCCTCCTGTGACTTACTGTAAACAGTATTAGCATAATCTTGCCCCTGCCAAATGGCTCGCTTTGCCAAACTTTGCTTCCATCAAGACAAAACAGCTCGAGCCCCAGTCAAGGTTTGAAAGCGGACCATTATTTGACTTCTATGCATTTGTTTTCCCCCACCCCCAGATTCTTGGTCCACATTCGGAGTCTTGGCAAATGGAGTTCAGCAGGGTTTCAAGTGATTTTAGGCACTTGAAATTCAGATATCCCATTGCAGGGGTGCAGAGGGGGAGCATAGATGGTCAACCAGCCAGTGTGGTGTAGTGGTTAAGAGCGGTAGACTTGTAATCTGGGGAACCGGGTTCGCGTCTCCGCTCCTCCACATGCAGCTGCTGGGTGACCTTGGGCCAGTTACACTTCTTTGAAGTCTCTCAGCCCCACTCACCTCACAGAGTGTTTGTTGTAGGGGAGGAAGGGAAAGGAGAATGTTAGCCACTTTGAGAGTCCTTCGGGTAGTGATAAAGCGGGATATCAAATCCAAACTCCTCCTCTTCTTCTTCTTCTTCTTCTTCAACCTTTTATTTATTTTATGATTTATTAAATTTATATACCGCCCTTCATCAAAAGAGATGTCTACCTTCAATACTCTCTTAGTCTAGGAAAAAGTCCACATGAAAAAACAAACTAAATGAAAACTAATAGTAATTTGGGACGTAACAAGTTCTCTTCTTCCCTGTTGACTTTGCGCTAGCACTTTGTTTGCGGCTGTTTTCTGTCCTTCCTCACTGCTCCCTCTCAAGTCTCTTTCTCTGTATGCTTCCTTCAGATTTCTCCTTGCATCTCTACCTAGCCTTGTCCTAGCTACGCATTTGCGCTTCAAGACCCCGCAAGCCACCCCCAGGAGAATAAAGACACAAGGACACAGAATTTAGATTAATGTTAATGGGCAAAATTTAGGCCTCTGCCCTCACTTTTTGACTCATTTGTTGCTGCCAAGTTTCATTTCCTCTGTTCTTTAGCCCTCTTCTTCAGAGGTCCACACTGTCTGTTAAGTCAACGTTCAATGAGCATGCTCAGTCTGCCCTGTCCCCAGGCTTGTAACCCTCCATGAGTTGAATAGTAACTGTTTGCAGCAGAAAGCTTCCTATAGTTGTAGAGGCTCCTTATGCGCTTATGCAAATGTGCAGAAAGCCTCCACAAATATAAGAGGCCCTCCACTTCCAGAAGTTGCTCTCCAATTCGTAGAAGGCCATTGGCGCTGCGAAGGGGAACAGTGCTAGCTGGCCACATTACCTGTTTCCTTAACATTCAATGTGAATAAATAAAAATGACTTCCGTTGCAAAGGACTTGAAATTTAATAATAAATTGGTTACCTTATTGTGCATTCTTTTTCTTTCTAATCCCTGTAAGCCACTCCAGAGCACGTTGGCTATAATGCAGCCTATACATTGTGTCATCTGTTGCATGTAAGAGGAATAATAGAATCATAGAACTGTAGAGTTCAAAGGGACCCCCAAAGGTGATCTGCAATGCAGGAAGTTCAGCTAAAGCATCCAGGACAGATGGCCATCCAACCTCTGCTTAGAAACCGCCAAGGAAGGAGAGTCCACAACCTCCCGAATCAAACAGCTCTTGCTATTAGAAAGTTTTTCCTGATGTTTAGTCAGAATCTCCTTTCTTGGAGCTTGGAGCCATTGGTTCGAGTCCTGCTTTCCAGAGCAAGACAAAATGAGCTTGCTCCATCTTTCTATGTGACAACCCTTGAGATATTTGAAGATGGCTATTATCTCTCCTCTCAGTTTCCTCATTACATGTCTTAACATACCCAACTCTCCCAACTCATAAGGCTTGATTTCCAGACTCTTGATCGTCTTGGTCACCCATCTCTGCTCACATTCCAGCTTGTCAATATCCTTCTTAACTCGCAGTGCCCAAAACTGGACACAGTACTCCAGGCATGGTCTGACCAATACAGAATAGAGTGGTGCTATTACAGTGGTACCTCGGGTTACAGACACTTCAGGTTACAGACGCTTCAGGTTACAGACTCCACTAACCGAGAAATAGTACCTCGGGTTAAGAACTTTGCTTCAGGATGAGAACAGAAATCGTGCAGCAAGAGCAGCGGGAGGCCCCATTAGCTAAAGTGGTACCTCAGGTTAAGAACAGTTTCAGGTTAAGTACGGACCTGCAGAACAAATTAAGTTCTTAACCGGAGGTACCACTGTACTTCCTTTGATCAGAACGCTATTACTTCTGTTGATACAGCCTAGAATAGCAACAGCCTTTATTGCTAGTGCATACAGTGGTACCTCAGGTTACATACGCTTCAGGTTACATACGCTTCAGGTTACAGACTCCGCTAACCCAGAAATAGTGCTTCAGGTTAAGAACTTTGCTTCAAGATGGGAACAGAAATCGTGCTCCAGCGGCACGGCAGCAGCAGGAGGCCCCATTAGCTAAAGTGATGCTTCAGGTTAAGAACAGTTTCAGGTTAAGTACAGACCTCCAGAACGAATTAAGTACTTAACCTGAGGTACCACTGTACTCACATTGCTAGTGTTAAGCATACCCAGCTCCTTCAACCACTCCTCATAAGGCTCATAAGGCTTGGCTTCTAGACCCTTGATCATCTTAGTTGCCCTCCTCTGCACGTGTTCCAGCTTGAAATAACTAAAATAAAATAAAATACAGGAGGGAAGAAGCTTGCTATTTCCCAAAATCTATACCTAACTTAATGCAGTGGGGATAATTACTTTGGGGGTTCTGTGGCCTGTAGTCTTGCTACGTTGGCAGGAAGCACTTATTATTATGGCTAGCATAAGCCTCATGCCTTTTGGGGGCCTGACAACTAAGATATTATAAGATTAAGTCCCAGCATGCCGCATCGATATGAACCATAAAAGGCACACTGTTCTATCTTTTGTTTGTATTCTTCATTTTATTATCATTCTCTCTGCTAAGGTCAGCAGCGCCGGTCTCAGGGAGACCATTAGGATGCTTTTGCTTATTTAATTCACTAACTGCCGAAGTGCACACTGCTTTTCGTGGCGCTTGTACAACTCGGAGCAACGGAAGGTTGGGTTTCATGTACTTGAACTCCAGCGACACAAATATTTCAGTGGTGAATCAATACTGGGGGGGGGGGGGGGGAGGCGGCTGGTAAGGTAGGGAGTGTTTATAGAAGATGTTTCATCACTACTAGTAAAACATGTCTTATTGTTAGTTCAGGAGGTGCTGGTATTCAGCTCTTTGAAGGAGACTTCTGACAAGCCAACAGCTTAAAGCCTACTGGTAGATGTATTTTCGTAAAAAATACAGGAGGTTAGGCTGATGTTCCTTCGCAAAAGGGTCACGGGCCAACTTAACAGATTTTTTCCCTCTCTCACTACAAGCATAAGAAGAATTTTTCTAGCGGATGCAGTTGAATGAAAACAATTATTAATTGTAAAGGTACTCCAGATCACATGCCCGCCAACATTTCTCTGATGAAAATAGGGACAACCTATTTAATATTAATAATAATAATAATAATAATATCATTTATACCCCACCCATCTGATTGAGTTGCACTAGCCACTCTGGGCAGTTTCCAACATATATAAAAACATAACAAAACATTAAACATTAAAAAAAACTTCCCTATACAGTGGTACCTCGGGTTACATACGCTTCAGGTTACAGACGCTTCAGGTTACAGACTCCGCTAACCCAGAAATAGTACCTCGGGTTAAGAACTTTGCTTCAACATGAGAACAGAAATCGTGCTCTGGTGGTGCGGCGGCAGCGGGAGGCCCCATTAGCTAAAGTGGTCTTCAGGTTAAGAACAGTTTCAGGTTAAAAATGGACCTCCGGAACGAATTAAGTTTTTTTTTTTTTTAAATAATTTTTTATTAAGGTTTTAAACAAAGAAAAAAGAAAAACAACACACACAAAAAACAATACAAAACTTAACAATAAAAACAAAACATAACAATTAAAAACAAACTCTCTTTTCCATATCCAATTTTAGATTACTTATTTTCTGGACTTCCTCATACCTCCTTTTTTTGTATTCCAATCCACATTATTTGTCCAGCAGTTTCTTTTGCACTTTTTTTAATCCCAATCTTTAATTTAATAAAATGTTAAAATATATAACTTCAACTTTTTTTTAAACCTAATCCTTGCTCTTAATGTCATATAGCTTTAAATTTTTCCCTTTTATTATCAAATTTCCATTTCTTTAAACATCTTTAATCTTAATCTTTAATCTTAATCTATCCTTAACTTTAACCTGTACAGCTGGAAACCACTTATTTTCAATCCTACATCACTCTAACATTCCTTAATTTTGCAGTGTTTCTGAAGATAGTCTTTGAATTTCTTCCAGTCTTCCTCCATCGACTCTTCTCCCTGGTCACGGATTCTGCCAGTCATTTCCGCCAATTCCATATAGTCCATAAGTTTCATCTGCCATTCCTCCAGCGTGGGAAGTTCTTGTGTCTTCCAATACTTTGCGATGAGTATTCTTGCTGCTGTTGTTGCATACATAAAGAAAGTTCTATCCTTTTTTAACACCATTTGGCCCACTATGCCCAGGAGAAAGGCCTCTGGTTTCTTGGGGAAGGTATACTTAAATACCTTTTTTAATTCATTATATATCATTTCCCAGAAAGCCTTAATCTTTGGGCACGTCCACCAAAGGTGAAAAAATGTACCTTCAGTTTCTTTACATTTCCAACATTTGTTATCGGGCAAGTGATAGATTTTCGCAAGCTTGACTGGGGTTATGTACCACCTGTAAATCATTTTCATAATATTCTCTCTTAAGGCATTACATGCCGTAAATTTCATACCTGTGGTCCATAACTGTTCCCAGTCAGCAAACATAATATTATGACCAACGTCTTGTGCCCATTTAATCATAGCCGATTTTACCGTTTCATCCTGAGTATTCCATTTCAGCAGCAAGTTATACATTCTTGACAAATTCTTAGTTTTGGGTTCTAACAATTCTGTTTCTAATTTGGATCTTTCCACCTGGAAACCAATTTTCCTGTCCAATCTAAATGCCTCCATTATCTGATAATAATGAAGCCAGTCTCGCACTTTGTTTTTTAGTTTTTCAAAACTCTGCAATTTCAGTCTATCTCCGTCTTGTTCCAAAATTTCCCAATATTTCGGCCATTTGACCTCCATATTGACCTTTTTCAAGGCTTTCGCTTCCATTGGTGACAGCCACCTTGGGGTTTTATTTTCTAACAAATCCTTATATCTTAACCAAACATTAAACGGAACGAATTAAGTTTTTAACCCGAGGTACCACTGTACAGGACTGCCATAAGATGCCTTCTAAAGGTCATGTAGTGGCTTATCTCGTTGGCTCAGGGGTTGCATAACTCCATAGCCCTCAACATTTCTCCAATGGAAACTGGGACGTCCTACCATACTCTCTAACATTTCTCAGATGAAAATAGGGACGCCTTCAGGAAAAGCGTGACATTCTGGGACCAAATCAGAAACCGAGACGACTTCTGTAAATCTGGGACAGTCCCTGGAAAATAGGGACACTTGGAGGGTCTCAATCAAAAAACACAAAATAATAAGCTCTCTCCACAAGTGGATCTTTACCGTTAATCATCCACTCTGCATTGAAAAAGTGAGCTGCTGCTTTCCGATTCAAAATATGTGTTGCTAGCACAGGCTTGGCACCCATGAGACCCCATTTATATTAAATAGGTCGCCCATTTAATATAAGTGTAAACTCTAGATTCTTGTGTAGAGAGTGGAAATGGCTTGTAGCCTGGTCCCATGCTTGCTACTTTGTTCAGAAGGAAATCCCAGTAGATTCAGGTGGGACTTAAAGCTAAACTACAGTCATACCTCAGGTTGAATGTGCTTCAGGTTGAGTGCTTTCGGGTTGCGCTCCGCAGCAACCTGGAAGTAACAAAGTGCGTTACTTCCAGGTTTTACCGCTTGCGCATGCGCAGACGCTCAGAATGACGTCACGCGCATGTGTGGAAGCAGCAAAATGCGACCCGCACATGCACAAACACACCGTCGCGTCTTACATTCTATTCAGGATGCGAACAGGGCTCCGGAATGGATCCCGTTCCCATCCCAAGGTACCCCTGTATATGTGACTGTAACTGTGACTGATATGTGCAGTGCTTTTTTCTGGGGGTACGCAGGGGCACGCATACCCCTAAAGATTTTGTGAATCTAACTTTGGCCTCATTGAGGGGCAGTATTTCAATATGAGTCGGAAAATGAGAATACCCCTATTTTATTTTTTTTAAGAATTTTTTTTTAAGAAAAAAAGCACTGGATATGCATGTTTTAACTGTTGGCTACCCATCTGCTTCTCCCATACCTAGAAAACACAGGTCTGAGCAGTTTTCTGCTTGTCTCATGCTTTCCCAGGGAAAACCCGCTCTTTACCACTGAATCTATGGAAAACCCATTTGCCATCTGCTCAGATTCAGTGGTAAAGCCTGAATTTCAGAGGGAAAGCGAAGGACAAGCAGGTTGGTGTTGAGGATAAAATGAGACAATTCACTGTACACTGTCTTTGGAGAAGAGTAAGGGTGGATCCACACACAGGGAAAAAATGCTATAAACAAGTATAAAATGAAATACTTATAACAAAATAAAAAAACCGCTATTGAAAATCGCAAAGATTTTCTTGCTCTCCAGCACCATCTGGTGTTGCATGTTTATAACACATTCAAAATACTGTTGTTTTTTTTACTAATGTAGCTGAGTGGGAGAGAAGAGGGAAAGCTTCATGTGTATGAATGGACCGTTTTCATATTCACTACAACTGTATCTCCAACCATACCATTCAACAATACTCTTTAGTCAAACTGTACTGGAGTGGATAGTTTCAGCAAGTATGAATAAGGAAAGTGGAGTGGGGCAGAAATAGTTTCCTTCTTTGGGAAGACATCCAGGCAGAGTGATTAAGAACTGAATGCAAACAATCAAACTATTTTTGGCCCTACAGTAACATCCCTGGAGCTATGGAGAAATGGAAGTCCTCAGAACTCACTTGTGGTTAAGCTATACAGCAATATTTCTGGCAGAGGGACCAGAAGAAGAGTTCACATTTAGAAGAAGAAGAAGAAGAAGAAGAAGAAGAAGAAGAAGAAGAAGAAGAAGGGGTGTGAGCCATCAAGAGTCCTTTGCCAAGAAATGCAAACAAAAAGGAAATATTTTAAAAAATAAAATAAACAAAGCTACTGAGTAAAACATACACAAGGAGGAAAAGGAACAAAAGGACGTTTGAGTTCTGGATGTTTTAACATTTTGTGGTAGCACATGCAATAGTGTGCCTGGGCATTGCAGCTGTGTAAGCCGAGTAACATCCACACTTGCCCTGAGATCCACATAGCATCAAGGAAGCCCACCTAGTATGCCCAACTACGTGGGTCACTGTTGACTTTGCTAAAAATAACAAGCCCCATACACAAGGAAGGCCCCAACAATTGAGAAAACCAGCCAGGAAGAAGCAGCAAGCAACTGTTTGCAAAAGCTGCTTTATAAATGAAAAATGCCATTCCTTTTTCATGTTGCTCTGCCTTTCTCCGTTGATCATAGCAGGACAATATTTTTCTGTTCGGCTCCACAGTCCCGCCTTAATGGCTCTTAAAGGTAAAGGTAAAGGGACCCCTGACCATTAGGTCCAGTCGTGGCCGACTCTGGGGTTGCGGCGCTCATCTCGCTTTATTGGCCGAGGGAGCCGGCGTACAGCTTCCGGGTCATGTGGCCAGCATGACTAAGCCGCTTCTGGCGAACCAGAGCAGTGCACGGAAACGCCATTTACCTTCCCGCCGGAGCGGTACCTATTTATCTACTTGCACTTTGACGTGCTTTCAAACTGCTAGGTTGGCAGGAGCAGGGACCAAGCGACGGGAGCTCACCCTGTCATGGGGATTCAAACCACCAACCTTCTAATTGGCAAGTCCTAGGCTCTGTGGTTTAACCCGCAGCGCCACCCGCGTCCCAGTGACTATTAGAAAGCAGGGCTGCATCTTTGAAATGCAGCTAGTTGAGAAGTCCCAGGAATGGCAGACAAAACATTAATAGTAACAGCTACAGAGCTCTCTAGCATATCCTCCCTATATTGGCTTTCTTAGCAAAGCCTCTGGGCAAGCCATTTCTGTTGCCTTGGTGTTGGATCTTGATCTTAAGTCAAGAAGGCTGGAAGTAAATCTTGCTGATGTCTAGCCTTTTATCTTCAAAGTGAGCTGAGGCGATCTAGAACCTTGAATTTCAGAGAGGCTTGTCCATAGCCTGAATACGTTCCATGAAATGTGTAAGATGCCCTTTTGCCTAGCCACAGTGAGGCACATCTGTTGTTGGCAGTGAGCAACATTTGCTTTGATGGGACTGGTGGGCTAAAGTCTGCAAAGACATTTGTAGATTCTGGGGGCTTTTGCACCTAGAAAGTACCATGTGAAACAGAGGTGGGAGAACTTTTTCAGCTGGAACTCACGGGAACTCAGTTCTGGCATGTTCCAAGTGGGCAACATTGCCATTATAAGAGAATAAAGGTGAGTTCCGGCAATTCTATTTTCTAGAAAAATCGCACTGGACTGGGCATGTTCAGTTCTCATTGGGTTGTTTTGTTTCTCTCTCTCTCTCTCTCTCTCCCTCTCCCTCTCCCTCTCCCTCTCCCTCTCCCTCTCCCTCTCCCTCTCTCCCTCTCTCTCCATGTGTGTGTGTGTTTGTGTGTGTGTATGGAAGCGGGGTGTTGTTCTCTTGAGGTTTCTTTTTTTATGGCAATCTTCTGCAAACCTTGGTATTCCCCTGGGAATGTTGATTCTTCCCCTCTTGCAAACTTGTTTTGGCTCCATTTCTCTTGACACTCACTAGCAGAGTTGAGAACTATCTTATGATAGTTTATGTACTTAAAAATTTTATGATAGTTTATGTACTTAAAAATAGTGAATAGAGGAATCTGAGCCTCCCAACTGGAAAAGCCTCACCAAGTATGACTATGAGGTGAGTCTAGACCTGAGGTTGTACTTGTACTACCTCATATTAGGATTTGCTCACAACCACTACTGCTGACTGCTAGCCCTCCCTGTTGCCCCTTTGTTTTGTCCCAAATTTTCTTTGTAATGCAGTAAGGTACTGATGGTAGTAGCAGTAGCATCAGCAGCCAGCAAAGCATATATCTCCCTCTCTCTCTTCCTTCCATTTCTGCTCTTTTCCTCTCTCTTTTAGACACAATGAATTATGTAACAGCAACATTCCAGGTACAAGTTGCTCTTAGAAATGTAACTCACCTGAATTTGGCCAGGAAGCACCATATATTTGAATTCTGAATCACAGAGTTTTAAAAATCTGATAGTAAATACAATGGAACCTTGGTTTTCGAACGTAATCCATTCCGGAAGACCGTTCGACTTCTGAAGAAGAAGAAGAGTTTGGATTTGATATCCCGCTTTATCACAACCCGAAGGAGTCTCAAAGCGGCTAACATTCTCCTTTCCCTTCCTGCCCCACAACAAACACTCTGTGAGGTGAGTGGGGCTGAGAGACTTCAGAGAAGTGGGACTAGCCCAAGGTCACCCAGCAGCTGCATGTGGAGGAGCAGAGACGTGAACCCGGTTCCCCAGATTACGAGACTACCACTCTGAAATGTTTGAAAACTGAAAATCAAAGGGCTCTCAGCAATTTCAATGGGGGTGAAAGAGAAACGCACCTTGGAAGCCATTTGAGTTCCAAAAAACATTCAAAAACGGAAGCATTCTCTTCCAGGTTTTCGCCATTTGGCTTCTGAAACGTTCGACAGTTGAGACGTTCAAAAACTGAGGTTCCACTGTATATGCCAAATGGAAGTTATTTTCATACATTCATTTTAAATCAAGGCGGAGTAAGCTTAGCTGAAACTATAGCATGTTTTTGGTACGCTGAGGACTTTTTGGTACGTTACGGCGTGTGAGTGCTTCCCATGTCTGCTTTTTGCTATAAGTGGCGTGGTGTCATCCCAAAAAGAAAGAAAGAGGGAAATAAAGAAAAATGTCTACATCTCACAGGGGAGATGGGCTAATTCCCTTTTCAGACTAGACAACATGTGTCAAAAAAGCTAAGGCCTGAGTCATGTGCATGTCTCCGTGCTTCATAGAAACTATTAAAACTTCAAAATTAACAAAAAGCAATTTCATGTTAGCAATTTGTACTTTTATCGGTTACTCTCTGTAATAAACGTTTAAGTATGTCTCTGTTTAAATTCTGGAATGAAAAGTAATATAGGATCAAGACAATTCATATTTCTCTTAGGGGAACTATGTCTGCAGCTGGGGCCAGGAACACTCGTGTGCTTGAATAGCTGGCAAGTGCCACGGCTGGATTAATTGGTATGCTAACTATGCTACGAAGCAAGGCTCTAGATAAACGGGGGTCTCCGCTGCAGTTTAGTTATATGGGAGTTTTCTAAGGAAACTATTCGCTTTCACTCCTCAGAGATTAATATTATCTTCACAGTTTATTTATTTATTACATTTTTGTCTCGGCCTTCCTCCAGGGATCTCTGAGCAGTGTACATAGCTGTCTTCCTTTCCTCATTTTATTCTCAAAGCAGTGCTGTCAGTCATTGTCCCTAAGTGGCCCAGCAGTGAGCTTTAGGGCTGAGAGGGAATCTGAATCGAGGACTCCCTAGTCTTAGTCAGACACTCTAACAGTGGGTGTGATGGGAGGAAGAAGAGAAGGAAGAGGAGAAACAGATGAGAGGGAGAGAGAAGGGGGAGGAGAGAGAGAGGAAAATAAGAGGAGAAAGATGAGGAATGGTGGAAATGAATCACAGAACTGTAGAGTTGGAAAGGACCCTGGGGATCATCAAGTCTAACCCCCTGCAAGGCAGGAATATGTAGCTGCCCCATGTGGGAATCGAACCTGCAACCTGGGCATTATCAACACCAAGCTCTAACCAACTGAGCTATGGTTGCCACCTTCGGCTTTAGTTCCACCCACCTTTGCTATATGCCTCCAATAAATTGTCCCCAGCAGAATGTGACCATTGATATAATCCCCTACCGGTCCTACACAAACCACTGTACAACATTCTCTCCCTCTCTCTCTCTCTCTCTTAAAGAATAAACCATTCCCCTCTCAGAGCAAGAGCTTGTTGAGACCTAGAACACTGAAGGTTGAACCCAATGGTGTCCTTCCATTTGAAGAAGGGGGTTTGATCCAGCAGAGGCCTCGACTAATGAAACGGAGGAGGTGATTTTCATACATTCTCAGCCACCACCGTGGCATCCTCTCCATCACAATGAAAATCAGAAGGGCAGGGTGGATGAAATCGCCTTCAAAAGCCCACAAATGATGGATGCTACTGGACACAACCTTAAGCCTGCAATTCTATGCACACTTACTTGACATTAGGGATGGATCCGTTAATGCCAAGGTGTCATGGGCAACTTACACCCGCCCTGAGCAACTCCTCAACACCTTCCACATGCGCTGGGAGAGGAAGATTTTGGGCATCGTATGGCAGGGCAGTCTCAAACAAAGAAGTCCTCTTCCAAGTCCATGTTTGCCCTCCTGTCTCAGCGATGTCTATGCTGGCTTGGTCAAGTATTTATTTTTATGTTTAAAACTATTCATCCAGGGGGACTTAACTCTGAATTAGACCTCAATTGTTTTATTTGATTATCTGTATCTTTGCTGTTACTTTGTACTGTGTCTTTCAACTCGGTCTCCGTGTTATTAGTATCACCTGGGGTTGGCTATATATATTTTTCAAAAAAATGTTGTTAGTAACTGTGACTACATCGCATGAGCACTGTTCCAGAGTATTTTTCATTCTCATGTATATTATATCTATTCGAAAAAAGATTGGGTATGTAACTTTTTTATATTACAGTTTATAATTTCTACGCTATTTGAAGTTGTTGTTATGCGTGTGCATTTGAATATTTTATTTTCAGTTAATGAAGAAACTACATATCTTTCTACTCACAAGTGTTGAACTAATTGGCTGATGAAGAATTCAACGAAGCAATAGTTGTTATCCGGAAACACTGTTCAGCAGAGTTCAGAACTGGACATCAGAATCGGACATTTGCTGATTATACAAATAATAATAATAATAATAAATTTTATTTATATCCCGCCCTCCCCAGCCGAAGCCGGGCTCAGGGCGGCTAACAACACTAAAATAGTGCAACATTATAAAAACATCAAAGAATTAATTAAAATCAAAATTGATGGCAACCATAAACTAAAGTATTGTAAAGATTGCCAAAGGAGGGGGTCAGGCTGCGCCCTGACCAAAGGCCTGGTGGAACAGCTCTGTCTTGCAGGCCCTGCGGAAAGATGTCAAGTCCTGGAGGGCCCTTGTCTCTTGTGACAGAGCGTTCCACCAGGTTGGAGCCGCAGCCGAAAAAGCCCTGGCTCTAGTTGAGGCCAGCCTAACCTCTCTGAGGCCTGGGACCTTCAAGATGTTTTTATTTGAAGACCGTAAGTTCCTCTGTGGGGCATACCAGGAGAGGCGGTCCCGTAGATACGAGGGTCCTAGGCCGTATAGGGCTTTGAAGGTTAAAACCAGCACCTTAAACCTGATCCTGTACTCCACCGGGAGCCAGTGCAGCTGGTATAGCACCGGATGAATGTGATCCCGCAGCGAAGACCCCGTAAGGAGTCTCGCTGCGGCATTCTGCACCCGCTGGAGTTTCTGGGTCAGTCTCAGGGGCAGCCCCACGTAGAGCGAGTTACAATAATCCAGTCTGGAGGTGACCGTCGCGTGGATCACAGTGGCTAGGTCAGGGCGAGAGAGGTAAGGAGCCAACTGCTTAGCTTGGCGGAGATGAAAAAATGCCGCCTTTGTTATAGCTGCAATCTGCGCCTCCATGGAGAGGGAGGTATCGAAGATTACACCCAAACTCTTAACGGACGGTGCTGGCACTAATTGCACCCCCGCAAGAGATGGGAGTTGCCCCCTCAATCCCATATCGTCCCGTCCCAGCCAGAGGACCTCTGTCTTCGAAGGATTTAACTTCAACCGGCTCCCACGTAACCATCCAGCCACAGCCTCCAAGCATCTGATCAGTGTGTCTGGGGCCGAGTCAGGATGGCCATCCATCAGCAGATAGAGTTGGGTGTCATCAGCATACTGATGGCAGCCCAGCCCAAAACTCCGGACAAGCTGGGCGAGGGGGCGCATAAAGATGTTAAAAAGCATCGGGGAGAGTATCGCACCCTGGGGCACTCCACACACCAAGGAGTGGCGGGATGACAGTTCCCCCCCAAGCGCCACCCTCTGTCCCCGACCAGAGAGAAACGAGCGCAGCCATTGAAGGACTGTGCCCTGGATCCCCACGTCGGCAAGGCGGTGGTCCAGGAGTTCGTGATCGACCATGTCGAAGGCTGCTGACAGGTCTAGAAGAATCAGCAGCCCCGACCCGCCTCGATCCAGCTGCCTGCGGAGATCATCTGTTAGGGCGACCAGAGCTGTCTCGGTCCCATGACCAGCGCGGAAGCCGGACTGGAATGGATCCACAGCTTTCTCTGCTGGGTAAAGTCTGGCACCGTGATTCATTTAAGGACTTTCAGAGACACTCAGAGACTTCAGTTTGTTGGTTTTGATGTTTTGAATTAGTCCATAAAGTCTTTTACATTGTAATTGTTTCTGGCCATCGTGTTGCTTTTGATATTGCAGGCTTGGTCAAGTACACAGAATGGAGGGTGGCAGGATCCCCAGGGTTGTGATCTATGGGGAGCTGGCTTCAGGCACCAGGCCTATTGGCAGACCAACGCTGCGTTACAAGTTGGATCCTCCTAACAGAGTGTCCATGTTGTGCTCGGCCCTGAAATTCTTCCCTAACTGGCTTGCCCCACTCCAAGCCGGTGGTGCCACAGTTATGCCAATGGCCTTTAGCCAATCAGCAGCGTGGCAAGGTTGGGGGTCTTTATTTGGCAGCACGACGTAGGGACCTCCTTTTGCTTTGCGCTGCCAAACACCCGCCCACCCACCCGTTAATTAGGTCATGTTTGGCCTTGCTTTGGACTTCGGTTGGTCACTGGAATGGGGACCAGGTAGGAATTTTTCCCAATGTGGCAGATTGGCTGTGGCCACTTGGTTTTTGCCTACCTCTTAGCAATCGTCACAACTTTGTAAGGTTTGGCGGTTAGGCATTGGTTTAGGGGAATGTGGGGAGGGGAGGTGCGGCCATCACCTGCCCCTCCAATGAATAGGGTATTCTGTTAAAGGAATCCGGGGGTCTGGATCTCGTCCGAAGCCCGGAGAGGAGCTAGGGCCATACCAGGACCCCCGGGAACCCCAGACATGAGCACCAGTCTATATACATTGATGGAGCTCCCCCTGCTGGTTGTTTACCCTTCCAGGCTTCCTGCTGGGTGGGGCAGGTGCCAGATATAGTTTGATACCAATGCCTAAACCAATACCAGTCACATTTGTGTATTTTAATAACTATGTGGCCAAAATTTGCCCATTAACATTTAAACTAAATTCTGTCTCCACTGTGTCTTTATTTCCATGGGGGGTGGGTTTTGGGGCACGAAGATGCCTGCAAGTGTGACAGGAAGGCTGACGGCAATAATCCCACTGTGCGGGAATCCGTTGCAGGTGGCCACAGCGCCTGGTGATAATCAATGCAGTTGTGTATCCACAGCAGTGACCAGAGGAGGAATGACAACAGGGAGGAGCGCAGAAAGAAGAAACGCCATGGCACAACTGCATCAGCGCAACCGGGGCTCCTTCATCTGCCCCAGCTGCAACAAAACATGTCTCTCCCACATTGGTCCTTACAGTCACAGCAGGTGCCGTAACTCTCTGACACTCAGGGGCGTAACTCGCTGCTCTGGCACCCAGAGCGGCAAGGGCGGGGCGATCCGCCCATGGGGGCATCATGGAGATCCATCAACAGGGGTGCCACTGCGATCCATTTCAGGCAGCGTGGAGCCCCAAGCCACTGTGTCACTCCCAGGAGAGACGCGTGGCTCGGGCGCACTGCAGGCCAGGCCCTGCGGGAAGTGCCACCCCCTGCAGTGTCCCTGCAGTGACATCTTTCCGCAGGGCCTGCAAGACAGAGCTGTTCCACCAAGCCTTTGGCCAAGGCACAGCCTGACTCCCTCCTTTGGCAATTCACAGAATGGTTGCCTTCAATTTGATTTGAATTAATTTTATAATGAAATGATTTTAGAATGTTGTATTATTTTATTGTTGTTAGTCACCCTAAGCCCGGCTTTGGCTGGGGAGGGCAGGATATAAATAAAAATGTATTATTATTATTATTATTATTATTATTATTATTATTATTACTATTTTATAATAATAATAATAATTTATTATTTATACCCCGCCCATTTGTCACACACACCCCAAGGATGACACCCGGGGCAAACCGCACCCCTGCACCCCCTTTCCTACACCCCTGCCGACAGTTTGACTTCACTCCCGAAGGCACACTCCTCCATAGTTTCCCAAGACAAATGATTGCCAGCCAACCATTCTGTAGTTTTGACTAATGTATAGCTTTGCAAGCAATTTTCCCTAATACAGTCATACCTCGGGTTACAGACGCTTCAGGTTGTGTGTTTTCGAGTTGCGCATCGCACCAAACCTGGAAGTACCGGAACGGGTTACTTCCAGGTTTCAGTGCTCGTGCATGCGCAGAAGCACTAAATCACACTTTGCGCATACGCAGAAGCGCTAAATCGCACTTTGTGCATGCGCAGAACTCCCAAATTGTGACCTGCGCATGCACAGACGCAGCACTGCATGTTGCGAATGTGCCTCCTGCACGGATCACGTTTGCAATCCAAGCATCCACTGCATAATACATTTTGCATGCTATTTTCCCTAATATATTCATTTTCATGCACACTTTCCCCTAACATATGCATTTTTTGGAAACATTGTTTCAAGAACTCCACTGCAAATTCAGATAAGGTCTGTGTATTGGTCTGTGTATTGTTTTGGAATTGTGAATCTGGTAGATGAGCCTTTAACTGCTAATTTGATTGATTTTCTGGGACTAGGCACAGCTGAACTCTTACTTTTATTTAACAAAATTTATATACTGCTTGATTGTAATGAAACCTCCAATTGGCTAAACATCAATAGGATTGCACAGTCCATCAATAACGCCGAGTGTGATATCTATACTCTGATCTAGGAAATGCTGATACAGTTGTACCTTGGAAGCTGAACGCCTTGGCACTCGTACATTTTGGCTCCCGAATGCCGCAAACCTGGAAATGAGCGTTCCAGTTTGCAAATGTTCTTTGGAAGCCGAACATCCGACATGACTTCTGCAGTTTCCGATTGCATGCAGGAAGCTCCTGCAGCCAATTGGAAGCCTTGGTTGTCGAACGTTTTGGAAGTCGAACGGACTTCCAGAACGGATTCCGTTCAGCTTCCAAGGTATGACTGTATATCAGTTGACCAGCAGCTGGCATTAGATAGATACATCTTTTAACAAGTTAAATAAAAGATTTGAATATTGGATGAATTCTACTTTCTGGACCACAAAAGCAAACGAGCCTTTTAGCTTTCTGGCCACTTACAACTAATTATGAAGTAATTACTCTTGCAAGCATGAATGGATTGCAAAACCATCATTCCTCTAAGTAAATTTAAACAGCACCCTTGATCTATATCAGGAAGAGTCCCCCCTCCTTCTTTAAGTAATAACACATTGCAGGGAAGCTTTCCCCTTCCATCTGTTCAAATGGAAACATGTGGTATTAGAGTTCTAATACCATGCCCTTGGTACAGATATACCTTAGAGACTTCTCTTGGAAAACTTCGTAGTTAGAGAACAATTTGCGGGCAGTTAATTCACTCCCTTGTTGAGGACTGCATTCCCTCGAGTTAAATGTGCTATTCTGATGGTAACGGTAAATTAAATGAACCAACATGTGATCACATTTACATAATATGGTTCTTATTTTCACAGCAAACGCATGATCATCTGGCAGACAGTAATCGTAGAATGGAAGAGAATCCTGCATACTTCCTGTCAGTGTTCTGTGTAGGCTTAGTGCAGAGAAACTAAATGTCCCAGGATCATTTTGGTCCTAGTCTTCCCCAATTCATAAACCCAAGATCAAGTCACAGAACCAAGATGAAACATCAGCTGCTGCAGGATGCAGACATCAGATTTCTTGTGGGACCCAAGTCAGAGCATATCACCTGTACCGGTTGCTAGTATGTTTTGGGGCCCAATTTAAAGTGCTAGAGACTGCTTTTGAAACCCTAAAGGGTTTGGAAACAGGTTATATGAAGGAGCACTTGCGCCTGTATGAATCTGCTGAGGCCTTGAGATTAGCTGCAGGGATTAGCAGGCACAAGAGACAGGGGCTTTTCCAGGGTGGCCCAGTCACTGTTGAACTCCCTCCTGTAGGATGTGTATCTGGCTGTGGCTCCCTCTCTGGTTGTGTTCAAATGAGCTTTAAAAGCTGCTTTTTAATTGAACGGAACAGAAATATTTTGAATTAAAGATGTAACATGGCTCAGACCAGCTACTTCATTTAAAAACCAAGCTGTCATCGATGGCAGCCCAACTTAGAGTGCTTTGCAATAATTCAAACACGAAGTTATCAAAGTGTGGATTATCATGGCCGGGCTGTCTCTGTCCAGAAAGTGGCAAACCAGTCGTAGCTTGGAAAAGACACCAGTGTAGGCATATTTTTCCAATGAAAATAGGGATGTCCTCCGCCTCCTCCTCCTCCTCCTCCTCCTCCTCCTCCTCCTTCTTCTTCTGCTGCTGCTGTTGTTGTTGTAATACTATTTATACTCCACCCATCTGACTGGGTTGCCCCAGCCACTCTGGGAGGCTTCCAACATATATAAAAACACAATAAAACAATAAACATTTCAAAATTTCCCTATAGAGGGCTGTCTTCAGATGGCTCGAGGGTCAGATAACTCCATAACCTCCAACATTTCTCTGAGGAAAAGATAGACATCCTATGGAAAAGCAGGACATTCCAGGATCAAATCAGAAACCGGAACGGCTTCTGTAAATCTGGGACTGTCCCTGGAAAATAGGGACACTCGGAGGGTCTGCATCAAAAAACATAAAACAATAAGCTCTCTCACAAGTGTATATTTACCATTAATGGTCCACTCTGCATTGAAAAACTGAGCAATCATTTTCTTTTTAAATTAAGAGCTCATCTTTAAACAAACAAAGTGCTTGTGTTTACAAGGCAGTACAGTTGCCTCGGCGCAGTTCATTGCTGGATGTTAGTATGCCCAGGGGAGTATCTTCAAACCTCTGCTGTGATGCAGGCTGAAATATTTCTGTTAATTGAAGTTGCTGCCTTTCAAAGCTATGTGTGGAACTCATCTTCAGAATTTTAATTTTGATTAAGAACTGCTCTTGTTGTGCACTTCCTTCCATTCCTGTAGTAGACCTCTAACAGGACTTTCAGATTTCTGCTGCTTTCTAATTCAAAATATGTGTTGCTAGCACAGGCTTGGCACCAATGAGACCTCAGTAACTCTTTACCCTTACATTCTCTGGCAAGCTTGACTCTAAATCCCTGTGGATCATCATATTGTAAAAAGAACATAATATACATTGAAACTATTTTTACAACTGTCATCTTAACATCCGCTATTTTTCTGTGCTGATAGAACTCTATAACATTTTCAGACTGGCGAGTGGGGAGAAATGAAAATACAATATGTAAATATTCCTGCATTTCAAGAAGGAAGGGAGAGTCCTGAGCACATTCAAATTATCCTTTCAATGGAAATATTTTTCAGAAATATAAATGACACATGAACATAAGTGAAAACAGGCCAAAGGATTATTTCATGAACTTAGCTCTCGGGGCTAGGAACAATTCCTGAAAATACTTATAATACCAAACCTTTGCGAAGAATCTAAACAGAAAGGTGCTTACAATAGATATTTCCTCTGTTTCTTTTTAATCGATGGCCTGCGTGTGTGTTAGATGAAGCACTGTTTTAATTCCAAAAGCCCAATTGTTATATATATATAAAACAACTGGGCTTTGGGTATTAAAATAGTACTCATTTAACATTCTTGAAGAGAATAGTCAAGCATATAGAGAAGTTGGAAAAGCCACATATTTCATGAAATCAAATTGGAAAGTTAGTTTGCAGTTTCATTCCCAGGATATAGGCTCCCTTTTTCTGCTTTATGAATAGCCCGTGTTCATATCGGACAAAAACTTCCGCCGTCTACCATGTCACTCTCTAGAGTTGTTCCACACAGGTTACGTGCATCTGTCATGTGCTGAATTGAGCTTTTTGATCCACCATCACCGAGTAACACCTAGAACAGTTTGTGAGAAACTAGTATTAAAATAAAATAAAGGTGTAAAATGAAATAAAGGAGAGCCAGTGTGGTGTAGTGGTTAAGAGCGGTAGTCTCGTAATCTGGGGGACCGGGTTCGCTTCCCCGCTCCTCCACATGCAGCTGCTGGGTGACCTTGGGCCAGTCACACTTCTTTGAAGTCTCTCAGCCCCACTCACCTCACAGAGTATTTGTTGTGGGGGAGGAAGGGAAAGGAGAATGTGAGCCACTTTGAGACTCCTGAAGGGGAGTGAAAGGCGGGATATCAAATCCAAACTCCTCTTCTTCTTCTTCTTCTTATTATTATTATTATTATTATTATTATTATTATGTGCTTACAGGTAAACAGATACCAGTGTGCATGCCCATAAGGACCTCAGGGAAGGCCAGCCCACCCATGAAGTGGCGTGAAGTAGCTGCCTTGATCAGCAGAAGCCCCCAAGGCACCACCCTCATGGATGCCTCCTGCCAGTCCCCCATCTCTGCCACAGAAGTGGTGCCAGGATAGGTGCTGATTTCCTGCTGGCCTCCTGCAAGATCTTGTGGGATCTCATCAAAGTCTTGCAAGACAGCTTGCATTCTGCCCCGGCCTGTGTGAGGAAACAAAGCAACAAGGAGCCTTTCATGTGAACAACTCCAAATCCTTACCTAGTTTGGAGAGAGGCATCACTGATTTTTGTTTTTGGACTGCTCTTTTGTGCAAGCGTGGTAGATCACAAAAGGTGTATGTGCACATATAGACAAATAATCATGGATCTCAGCTTTCCTGTCCTGGAGCAACACACACATACACGTCTGCTGTTTTGTGCAAATCTGGTAGATTTGTGGTGCACCCAAAGCTGAACTGCAGTTGGGTCTTGACAATGTTTTGGTGTCTGCTGAAATCTGCAAATTGAGGTATGAAAGCTTTCCCCCAGAAGCTACTATGCAAGTAGGTAACACCCAGCAACAATGGCTTGACTGCACAGTTTGTACACTAAGAAAATACAAAATCTAGGTTGGTCTATTGAAGCTCCATTCTTGCCTCTTCCATGGACTTTCCTAGATATTCATGCTGGAGCTAGCATTTACAGTAGAATCAACACACTTCTTTTTACACCAAGAAAAGAAAGAGCATTTTTATGTGACTAGAAAATACAAACCTACTGGAATTCTAGGCATTGTAAAGCGTAGGACTGATAACTATCTAACACATATTTGCTGGATCTGCTAAAGTTCCTTTTGAGCTTCACAGCAACTTTTATAACTGCAGTCATTTCCTCTTATTTATTGCCATTCTGTAATTCCTCATGTAATTGCTTTTGTGGTAATAACTTTGTCCCTTCTTTCCTGGATATTAACACTTGGGTAAGGTATTTAAAGAATGTCACAACTAAGAAAAATGGGTTAGAAAGTCAATAAATGAACTTTCTCATATAATTGCAAACCATATCTATACAGAGTTGGGATACAGGCCAACTCTGGCCTGCTTCAAACCTCAGCGATACGTAAAGTCCTACAGAGATGCTCAGCCACGGGCCTATCCACATTGTTGTTGTTGTTGTTACCCCACCCATCTGACTGGGTTTTCCCAGCTACTCTCCTTTGTGCAGGATTTGGGAGGAGCATAGGGTGCTTACAATTGTTTTTGTGAGCGACTGACATCCATTTGATGTCCATTTGCTATTGGTTGTTCTGCATAACCTCCACAGGAAGTGTTTCCATCTCAGAGGTGGGGAATATCTGTCCTGTAGGCTAATCCTGCAATGACAAACCTAGACAGCATCTTAAAAAGTAGAGACATCACCTTGCCAACAAAGGTCCGTATAGTAAAAGCTATTGTTTTCCCAGTAGTGATGTATGGAAGTGAAAGCTGGACCATAAAGAAGGCTCATCACCGAAGAATTGATGCCTTTGAATTCTGGTGCTGGAGGAGACTCTTGAGAGTCCCATGGACTGCAAGAAGATCAAACCTCTCCATTCTGAAGGAAATCAGCCCTGAGTGCTCACTGGAAGGACAGATCCTAAAGCTGAGGCTCCAATACTTTGGCTACCTCATGAGAAGAGAAGACTCCCTGGAAAAGACCCTGATGTTGGGAAAGATGGAGGGCACAAGGAGAAGGGGACGACAGAGGACGAGATAGTTGGATAGTGTTCGCGAAGCTACCAGCATGAGTTTGGCCAAACTGCGGGAGGCAGTGGAAGACAGAAGTGCCTGACGTGCTCTGGTCCATGGGGTCACGAAGAGTCGGACACGACTAAACGACTAAACAACAACAAAAGGCTAATCCTGGCCTGCCAGGAGGTCCAAGTTGGCACACAAGGCTGTTTTCTCCAAAACCATGCCCATCCACCCATCAGCTGACACCACTCATGACATAAGCTGATGGGTGTTGTGGTGAAGTTAAATCCTGCATTAGCTGCACGCCCTTGTTCCCAGCAGTGAACAAAAGTACACAGCCAAACTAAACAGGATTTCACCCTTGCTCCTGAGTTAGGAAGGGGGTTGCATTACGACTCCCTGCTGAAACAGAGATTTCCCCACATTATTTTTTCAGAGGTTCCCCTGCAAAGCTGCATGGGATCCCCTCATACAACAATGGGGGAAAAGCCTCCTTTTTTTGCAGATGATTCTGAGGCATGCCTCTCCCTGATTGATATATGAAAACTTTATATATACCATATGACCTTTAAAGTCCTAAACGGCCTTGAACCGGTATACCTGAAGGAGCCTCTCCACCCCCATCATTCAGCCCAGACACTGAGGTCCAGCTTCGAGGGCTTTCTGGCGGTTCCCTCACTGCAAGAAGAGAAGTTACAGAGAACCAGGCAGAGGGCCTTCTCAGTAGCGGTGTCCACCCTGTGGAATGCCCTCCCACCAGACATCAGGGAAATAAACAACTATCTTAGGAGACATATGAAGGCAACCCTGTTTAGAGAAGTTTTTAATGTTTAATGCTGTATCATGTTTTTAATATTCAGTTGGGAGCCACCCAGAGTGGCTGGGGAAACCCAGCCAGATAGGCGGGGTATAAATAAAAATATTATTATTATTATTATTATTATTATTATTATTATTACAGAGGCGCCAATTTTCCCCCAAGAAATCCAAAATGAAATGTCGTTTTCTTTCTGGATTGAAGGTAGACCTTGATCCCTGCCAGTTGTTACTTTCTTGTTTATTTTAGTATTACTGCTCTTCCGGTTGCCTATATATACTGAATATCTTACATACACTAACATGTTTTGTTGGTTTTAATACTTCTAAGCCAAATCCCCATTTGTTTTCTGCCTGTAGTTTTTTAAAATATATATATTTTACTTTTCCATTTTTCCAATTACAATATTTTAACATCAAAAATTAAATCTAAGCAAATTCAACCTGCCTTTTCTTCGCCTTCCCTCCCCTCCCCCTCTGCAGTTCCTTATTTTATATCATAATCTTACTGCATAAACATTTCAAACCTATTTACAAGTTTAACCTTTTTACTCCCTTTAAGTTATTTCTTACTGCTTGTGTTCATGTGAATCCTGCTAATGTGTTTAATTGTTTATCATTTGTTTTCACATATTCTTCCAGTAAGTTTCACCATCTCTGCGTACTCCATCTGTTTTAATTGCCAATCATCTTTCGTTGGAACTGCTTCTTCTTCCCATCTTTGGACACATGCCACTTGGTCAGCCGTGGTGGCATCCATAAATAACTT